>NC_090654.1:118797196-119405321 GCF_040937935.1 Hyperolius riggenbachi | reverse complement strand
TGGAAGGAAATAGGAGTGCCCAGAGGAAGCCCACACTGACACGGGGAGAACATACAAACACTGTGCATATAGTGCCCTGGCTGGGATTCGAACTATGCCACCGTGCTGCCCATAAGTAGCAGAAGAAATAAGTGGCTTGTGGCCATAGTGTCTACTTTCCTCTGTCTCTAATCAATAGGAAAGTGTAGCTATAAACAATGAATTAGGATAACACTGTAAAAAGTACTCCTCCTTTTTTCTTCTGTTTCATAAACAAGCCCCTAAGTCTACAGTCTTAACCATTTCACAACTGAGGGGTTTTACCCCTGAAACACCAGCGCTATTTTTACCTTTCAGCGCTGCCTCCATTGTAGTATTTATGTACTATGATTGGTTATTGGGGACTGGAGAGTCTCCATAACCAATCATTGTACTGCAGAGCCGGGGTGTGTGTGCGCGCGCGGGTCGCGGGGGCGCGCGATCGCGCGCTGCACATTTGTTTACATTACATTGTTTTGAATGAAGACGGCTTTTGTTTAAAGCCGTCTTCATTCTACTCGCAATCGGCGAGGCTAATTGGATTTAGGAACGCTCGTTCCTAACATCCAATTAGTCACCTGCTGTGCGGGCTGGCTGGAGTGCGCGCGAGAGTTCCCCGCCCACTCCCAGCAAGTAAATAAACAAGTGCGCCTTTCTCCGTCCCTGGGGGTGAAGCGGTGCGCAGAGGGACGGAGAAATTTAGCACTGGGGGGGTGAAGTGGTTAAACCCTGACATAATATTCAATAAAAACATGTTTTCCTACTTTTTATATGCCATACGGTTTTCATATTTGCTTTTGTGCATAAGTATTAATTTTCATTTAGAAATGATACGTTCCCAAAGTACACTTTTTTTCTCTGAAAGCTGACTTTGCATTTTATTCATAACTGGTTTGTTCATCAGCACAAATGCTTTCTGATGCTTTCTGATTGTCTCACTGTCTTCAGGATACCCGGCAGTGTCAGAGAAGGGTTTGTTTACATTCCTCACTTGATACAATTAAACACAAGAAAACATTATTTCAAGTTCCTGTGCTATTCCTCCAGCTTTCCCTGCAGGGGAGCTTCTAAGGCCTGTGTTAACCATTTGAATGCTGTTCTAGTAAAAAAAAAAATGCTGGTTGTATATAATATGCTGTAAATAATCTTTAGAGCAAATAAGAAATTATGGGTTTCATTCCACTTTAGTGTGCAGCCTAACCACTATTTTTTCTATATTCAGTTATTTACTACAGGACTTAGCAATGTAAAGGTTGTGACATTTGCTTGTAGATGTTCTCTAAGAGCTGCTATGCATATGCAAAGCACACATTTTTTTTCACTGGGCATGTTTGTAATCTTGTAGATGTAAAAACCCACGCTTGGCAGAGCTACATTGTATTTTGCTAGACAATATTTTGCTGCTGTAGTGCACATGCAAATGCAGTAAGCACAAACCAACAATTCTGAATTGAAGTCTGTCCGCTGACCATAATCCAGATAAAAAATGCAAAATACTTTGGAATCCCTAGGTATAGCTAATCCTAGGTGCATTTTACTTTCAGTCTGAAGGTATCCTTTTTCTGGCCTAATTATAATGATAGTACAGACATATGAGGGTGGGTAGATGTACAGGCATGATCCTATTCACTGTGATGATCATCCAATTTATCAAAATGGCAAATTATGGTTCAATCGGTTATCAGATAGTGGGCTGGTTGCAATGACGTGACTGATGCACTGTATATTGAATGATACCGCCGTTTCACTGGCACTAGCCATGGGTGCTTCTGTCTGAATTCTTGTTGTTTGCAGGAAAAGCTGCCATGTGTATCGTATATGTTTTAGTTCATTATAGGTTTGAGTGTGCTATGCAAAGTTTCAGTGTATACTGTAAAGCAATACAATACTTCTTCAAAATATTGCTGTGGGACTTTCCAGTATATGGAAGGCTGTAATTTCAGATAGTGAAGCTTTCATAAGATTATTTTAATTATACAAACTAGAACATTTTCCATTATTTTAGACATTCAGGCCCATATGCAATTTCCTTTTTTTCCTTGGTTTTCTCCTATGTGATATTTTCAAAAATTAAAAAAAAAATGTCCTTTAAACCACCCACAAGCAAGGAAATACTAAAAATAATTTTGATATTACTTTTTTAGTACTTTTTTGTACTTTTTTAGTTGCATAATGATGAAAAGTTATTTTAAATAGAAGATGAAGAATTATCTCCTAGGAGAAAACTCAGGAGAAAAAGATAATTTCATATGGGCCTCAGGTAGGTAAAAGCTTGAAACTGATTATTACAGCAGAGAGCTAGAGATGGCCCGAACGGTTCGCCTGGGAACTTATTCGCGCAAACTTCGGTGGTTCGCGGTGAACCACAAACTATATGCGAGTTTGATCCGCCCCCTATACTACATCATTAGGGTCAACTTTGACCCTTTACATCACAGTCAGCAGACACAGGGTAGCCAATCAGGCTACACTCCCTCCTGGAGCCCCCCCCCCCCTTATAAAACACAGGCAGCGTCAGCCTTTTCACTCACTCGTGTGGCTGCAGTAATTAGAGAAGGTAGAGAACCTTGCTGCTGACATAAAGAAAGCTTAGTTAGGCTCTTGTGTTAGGCTTGTTAGGTTGCTCCTTCTTGCTGATCTTATTGCTAAAAAGCACTCCTCATCCTCAACAGCTCTTTTGAGAGCTAATGTTGTTCTTGTGATCTATTTTTTTTTGTGTCCCACAGACACTTGTGTTGCATATACAGCCCTGTCAGTCAGTCGCAGCTGCTGGTGGGACCTTGGACCCTTGGTAATTCATATTGTGCCACTGCCAGGCCCAGCACATTCAGTGACTACCTGTGTGTGTGACAGCTGCTCATTTGTAATACCAATCACTGCATACCCACCTGTTCAGTGCACCTATCTACCTATGTGAGCGCACGCAGTGTCACTGCACCTGTTGACGGTACCTGTGTGTGTGTCAGCCGCACATTTGTAATACCAATCACTGCATACCCACCTGTTCAGTGCACCTATCTACCTACGTGAGCGCACGCAGTGTCACTACACCTGTTGACGGTACCTGTGTGTGTGACAGCTGCACATTTGTAATACCAATCACTGCATACCCACCTGTTCAGTGCACCTACCTACCTACCTGACCACAAGCAGTGTTATATACCAGTCACTGCACCTGTTCACGGTACCTGTGTGTGACAGCTGCAAATTTGTAATACTAGTCATTGCGTAATTGTTTACAGTACCTGTGTGACCGCACGCTGTGTAATATACCAGTCCGTGCATACCTGTTAACTGCATCTGTGTGACAGCTGCACATTGTATTGTAATACCAGTCACTGCATACCTTTTACTGCACCTGTGTGACTGCACATTGTACTAGTCAAGTCAGTGCATACCTTTCACTTCACCCCCCCTCTCCCCCGATATGGACAAAACAACAGGCAGAGCCAGAGGCAGACCCAGAAGCAGGTCACCCGGCAGGTCTGTTCGAGGTCGTGCTGACATGATTTTGTGCGACCCTGGCCCAAAGTATAGTGCTCAGAAGAAGGCACGTCCCATCAACTCCCAAGATTGCCAGGACGTGGTTGACTATTTAACACAGAACACCTCATCTTCCACAGCCACCTGCGCTACTACAAGCACCACATCTGCTGCATTTGACACTTCGCATGAGTAATTTGGTAGGGAATTGACTGATTCACAGACATTATTGTTACAACAAGATGAAGGCGCTAAACAACTTACACCACCTCATATGTCTGAGTTAGGCGACACTATGGACGTAACGTGTGAGGAGAAGGATGATGAAGTACCTGCTGTTGGTGCAGTTTATTAGGTGTCTGAGGCAAGCAAAGCTGGGGAGGATGATTATGATGATACAGATTCCACGTGGGATCCTAAGAGACAAGATGACCAAGGGGACAGTTCAGAGGGGGAGTCAGAGAGGAGTAGGAGGAGACGAGTTGCTGAAAGAAGCAGGGGGAGCTCGTCTTCAGAAACAGCTGGTGGCAGTGTCTGGTGCCATGTATCGCCACCTATGGACGGCCAGCCAACATACCCTTCAATGTCAGCTGCTGATGCCACCATAGTGCCATCACCCCAGGGGGGCTCAGCGGTTTGGAAAATTTTTTGTGTGCCCGCCTTAGATCAGAGCAATGCCATCTGTTATCTCTGCCACCAAAAATTGAGCCGTGGAAAGGCCAACAGCCACGTAGGGATAACTGCCTTACGAAGGCACATGCAGAAAAGGTACAAACTGCAATGGGAGGAGCACCAGAGGAAAAGCACTACACAAAAGCAAAGCCACCCTCCTTCTCCTCTTCCTCCTTCAGGTGCATCATCTTCAGCCGCGTTCTCCCTTGCACCTTCACAATCGCAGCCACCCTCCTCCACTCCGCCTCTCACCTTGAGCAGTTCCTGCTCCTCTGCCCACAGCAGCAGCCAGGTGTCCATGAGGGAAATCTTTGAGCGGAAGAAGCCAATGTCTGCCAGTCACAACCTTGCCCGGCCTCTGACAGCTGGCTTGGCGGAACTGTTAGCTCACCAGCTGTTACCATACCAGCTAGTGGACTCTGAGGCCTTCAGAAAATTTTTGGCCATTGGGACACCGCAGTGGAAGATACCAGGCCGCAATTATTTCTCAAAAAAGGCGATACCCAAACTGTACCGTGAAATTGAAAGGCAAGTGGTGTCAAAAATCATATCAATCGTATCAAATCATTTGCATGATCTTGTTTTGTTGTGAGTTTCCTGTATGTCCTACCTTGTATGTTAACCCATTTATCTATTGTGCAAGGCTGCATAATATGTTGGCGCATTATAAATACAATAAATAATAATATCAGACGTTCGTTAGATAGAATGAAGATTGTTTAATTTTTAAATGTCCTAATGTCTGGGTAAATTAAATTAATCAAACAAACAGGTCAGACACAGACAAGAAGTCTACCAGCGTCAAAGAGCTAATTAATGGATGTCAAATCATTCCAAAAGACGTCAAATTGACCTGTTAAGCTAATGTCAGCATGTGTTAATATGCCAAACTACATATATTCCGACCAATAAGTTAAAGGGAACCTTAACCAAGCCAGAAAACAAAAGTTTAACTTATCTGGGGCTTCCACCAGCCCCCTGAAGACATCCTGTGCCCGCATCATCACTCACCGATCATCTGTTCCCCCACCGTTGCTCAGCTTCATTTTCGGGGACTAGCCAGTCGCAGAGCCAGTGTGCCTGCGGGGCCCTAGCCACGCATGTCCTCGAGCGCCTTCACGCCCCTGTGGATGTCCTGCGCATGCACAGGATGTCTGCAGGGTGCTGCCGGAAGCCCCAGGAAAGTTACATTTTTGTTTTCTGGCTCGGTTAAGGTAAACGTTAAGTAAATGCAATAAATTAAATGTCAGGAATTCAAAATAAAATAATTATTGCAAAAGAGATTTCAGCCAATTAGGACCAGAGATTAAGGGAAGATGCAAATGGCAGCCATATTGTATGAATTGGGTTAAAGAATACGTGGTTTTCAGTTTAGAGTCCTATGCAGACTCTAGACTGAAAATCTTCGGAGAAGACACACAAATAAACATTCGCTCTTTTGAAGCCCTACCTTCACACAAGTGGTTCTATATGCTGAAGACATGACAGAGAAGTGGAAATATGCTTAATATTCTGCTTATTTACATTTTTTTTATTTTTCAGCATTACACTCTGAGCCCATTAATGAAATCTACCTCTTTAAAAAAACATATAATGTAGATCGCTGTGCCCTCATACAAAGATTCCATTAGTACTTCTTCTGTACCTGGTTAAGTGACAATAGTGAATATTTACTATGGAGACAGTGAGAGGTAAGGATAATGGATGAGAGGAAGTATTGCAAGCTTAGGCACAGACATAATGTAATCATCACTTATACAATACTCAACACACCACACATGCCAAACCACAAAGAGATAGGCAACACTTCTGCAGTTAGTGTAATTCTCAATAGGGTTTCATCAACATGGAGTTTGAATTTTCACATCAGTACATTAATATCCTAGACACCCAGTTTGCTCATGCTGCCCACAAACATTATTTGTTTGGTTGATTGAAGTGATATCTGAGAGAACTGCACAGTGGGTATAAGTAGATCAGCATGCTGTTATTATATACCCCTGCAACAGAACTAACACCAAACATACAGAGTGAAGAACTTGGATGTAGATGTGCCAAGACTGGCGCATGACTGTATGGCACGGGGGATTCCTACAGAGGCCAAAAGCCTACACAAACAATAAAACACAGATGGTAATTTCTGTTTGCTAAGCATAGCAGATCAGTATCTTATGCTAAACACAGCTACAAATAAGTAAAAATAAGAAATGCTGAACCAACAAAAGAACCAAGAAGGTAGCCTCTAACTAACGATAGTCCCACTAAGCTGAATCACCTTCTAAATTTCCAAAATATATAATTTTCAAGGCCGACTTTAGATGGCATAGGGCTTGATTCAGTAACCGGCGCTAAGCCGATTAGTGTGCCCTAAGTGTTAGTGTGCGCAAACCATGGCGTTAGGTGGTTTGCGCCCAAACATTTGAAACAATCCCGCTCACTGTGCGCGCAGCGTAGGTAATAGTGCGTGCTGCTGGCCATTAAAAGTCGCACCCGGTGCGACGAAAATGTCGCATTGGGTGCCCGTTAAGCAGCGCTATGATGCACCACTTCGAGGGCACCCAATGCGCCATTAAGGGCCAGCGGGTGCAACGTTATCATCGCACCACGCACTTATGTCGGCGCACCTGCGCTGCACACGCAGTGCACGGGGCTGCGCGCAAAGTAGGTTTGCACACACTAGCGGCCAAAAAGGGCTTTTCACACCGGTGCTAAACTTTTTATTACCTGGCTTGCTAGGCTTGACAAACTGTTATCATTCTGTCTTTCAGAATGGAAATGTAGGACAATGGCCTTCCTTGATATAATAATAATAATGGCAGTATTTGTATAGCGCCTTTCTCCTGTCGGACTCAAAGCGCTTGCGAGGCAGCCACTAGAGCGCACTCAGTAGGCAGTAGCAGTGTTAGGGAGTCTTGCCCAATGAACTCCTTACTGAATTACTGGCTTACTGAACAGGCAGAGCCGAGATTCGAACCCAGGTCTCCCATGTCAGAGGCAGAGCCCTTAACCAGTACACCATCCAGCCATGTAGAAGTAACAAGTAAGCTCTGACTCTGGGTCACAAAAAGAAGAGCTTATGGGACAGGAGTTGGGCTATGGTGTGGCTGACTTTGTATAATAACGACTCCTTGTAGGTGCTAAAAGGTCCCTGAAAGAAAATACTCTTGTATTACTGCATTATAGGTGCTTACCTCCACAGTACTGTCCACGCTACGCGTCACCCACACACTTTCTCTGTGCAGCTGAGAGAGATTAAGGGTCCCTTCACACTAGGAGCTGTTCCGTCCATTTTTGACAGTACACACCTAGATTGCGGCAAGAAAGGTAGCATGAAAGTCTTATGACTTTCATGTTACCGCTCACTTTAGACAAATCGCTCCAGAACATTACGTTGTAACTCCTCTGGGAGCTTTTAATAGTAGGATGCAAGCATTTTCACCGCCCGGTGAATTACAACTAGCACCACTGATCTGCATTGAACCACAACTTCCCAACGTCATGCCGTCATCATAACGTGTGCATGAAATTGGGTTCGTGCATGCGTTAGCTAGTGTGAAAGAGCCCCAACTCTTTGTACAACACTGAAAAACTACAGCTTTGCAGAGTTTCATCATCAGTTTCTGTCTAATTCCTCCCTACTATTTGAGTAATGATCCATTTAACCACCCTGGCGTTCTATTAAGATCGCCAGGGCGGCTGCGGGAGGGTTTTTTTTAAATTAAAAAAAAACTATTTCATGCAGCCAACTGAAAGTTGGCTGCATGAAAGCCCACTAGATGGCGCTCCGGAGGCGTTCTTCCGATCGCCTCCGGCAGCCAGAAGTAACACGGAAGGCCGCAAAGAGCAGCCTTCCGTGTTTGGCTTCTCCTGTCGCCATGGCGACGAGCGGAGTGACGTCATGGACGTCAGCCGACGTCCTGACGTCAGCCGCCTCCGATCCAGCCCTTAGCGCTGGCCGGAACTATTTGTTCCGGCTGCGCAGGGCTCAGGCGGCTGGGGGGACCCTCTTTCGCCGCTGCTCGCGGCGGATCGCCGCAGAGCGGCGGCGATCGGGCAGCACACGCGGCTGGCAAAGTGCCGGCTGCGTGTGCTGCTCTTTATTTGAGCAGAATCGGCCCAGCAGGGCCTGAGCGGCAGCCATCGGCGGTGATGGACGAGCTGAGCTCGTCCATACCGCTAAGATGGTTAACCTTTGCACGTGTGTTTAACCTTTGCCCAGTGTGTTTATAAAAAAGTAAAATTAAAAAGCAGTAAAAAGCCGTAAGAAATGGCTTCTTATTGCAAGCAGGTAAGAGTTTGGAAAGGTTCCCACTTCATCCAAGTAGAAAATATACGTCAAATAAAAGTCCAACTTGTAATATTATGATAGTGCACATCAACATAAGGCATTATGTTGAAAAAACATTGTATTCTTCCACCAAATAACACCACAGCAGATTCAGGGTCCACATTTGAGAAGGCAACCTTCAGACTATCTCTAAGCAAGACACCACCACCTCACCCTCAGAAGTCTATATCCGACCCTCTACTAGATGGGTCCACAGTGCATTGGGGTCATCTAGGCAGCCCCAGCCTATCAGGACTCTGTATCCGCTTCCTCTTTCTTATTTATCCATGCTCCTCAGATAATAAACATTCAGGCCACCATAGCATAAAACCATATGGGAAGTTTAATATGAATAAAAGTGCACACTTACAATAAAATGATGTATAAAATCACTCAGAGTTTTATTGGACTCGACCCCATGCATGGGCTGGGCTGGCTTGGGTTGCGCTGTTTCCCCTCCACATCAACCTCCAATATAACGTCCACAACACGCAATTTCCACCTCAGCTGCACGGCTCTACTGGTTTCATCACCTAAAGTGACTCATCATGCCCTTGATACATTAAAACTGTGCAAGTAAAAGCAGTTTAAGAGAGTCCTGAGAGAGGCGGGGGCGGTCTAGATCAAGGCTTTTCAACCTGTGGTACGCGTACCACCGGTGGTACTTTGCTGTTGGCCAGGTGGTACACACCAGGTTTGCCTGCAACTTTATTGCTCGCATGCCACTTGTCATGGTCCTGCCTCCACAAAGTTTTGCTCCCCCTCCCTCTCTCCTTGCTGTGCTGCTCTGCGGCATGGCCGTTTCTAGCCCCGTGCGGGGCGTGCCACCGCCCGGGGCGCTGTTGGGAGGGGGGCGCTGTAATGGAGGGGGGAAGCACCGTAGCCGCAGGGAGGGCAGCCCGACCTCTCCCTTCCTCTCCCGGGCCGCCCTCCGTGCTCCCCCCTCAGATGTATATTGAGCAGCAGCAGCCAGGGAGGGAGCGCTGTATACAACATACCTCCCTGGCTCCAAGCGCTGCTCTCTCGCCGCCGGTCTTCTTCTCTCTGCAATGCATACACGCTTATACACACGCTACTTCCTGTTTAGCCGGAAGCAGCGTATGTATACGCGTGTAGGCAGATGGGAGAAGACCGGCGACGAGAGAACAGCGCTTGGAGCCAGGGAGGTATGTTGTATACAGCGCTCCCTCCCTGGCTGCTGCTGCTCACTATACATCTGAGGGGGGAGCACGGAGGGCGGCCCGGGAGAGGGAGGGAGAGGTCGGGCTACCCTCCCCGCGGCTACGGTGCTTCCCCCCTCCATTATGGAGGACAGCTACCTATCTAACCTATCCTGGGGGGCACCTACCTAATCTAACCTACGCTGGGGGGCAGCTACCTATCTAACCTATCCTGGGGGGCACCTACCTAATCTAACCTACACTGGGGGGCAGCTACCTATCTAACCTATCCTGGAAGGCACCTACCTAATCTAACCTACGCTGGGGGGCAGCTACCTATCTAACCTATCCTGGGGGGCACCTACCTAATCTAACCTACGCTGGGGGGCAGCTACCTATCTAACCTATCCTGGGGGGCAGCTACCTATCTAACCTATCCTGGGGGGCACCTACCTAATCTAACCTACGCTGGGGGGCAGCTACCTATCTAACCTATCCTGGGGGGCACCTACCTAATCTAACCTACGCTGGGGGGCAGCTACCTATCTAACCTATCCTGGGAGGCAGCTACCTATCTAACCTATCCTGGGGGGCACCTACCTAATCTAACCTACGCTGGGGGGCAGCTACCTATCTAACCTATCCTGGGGGGCACCTACCTAATCTAACCTACGCTGGGGGGCAGCTACCTATCTAACCTATCCTGGGGGGCAGCTACCTATCTAACCTATCCTGGGGGGCACCTACCTAATCTAACCTACGCTGGGGGGCAGCTACCTATCTAACCTATCCTGGGGGGAACCTACCTAATCTAACCTACGCTGGGGGCAGCTACCTAATCTAACCTACACTGGGGTGCAGCTACCTATCTAACCTATACTGGGGGGCACCTACCTAATCTAACCTACACTGGGGGGCAGCTACCTATCTAACCAACACTGGGGGGCAGCTACCTATCCTGGGGGGCACCTACCTAATCTAACCTACGCTGGGGGGCAGCTACCTAATCTAACCTATACTGGGGGGCACTTACCTAATCTAACCTACACTGGGGGGCAACTACCTATCTAACCTATACTGGGGGGCACCTACCTAATCTAACCTACACTGGGGGACAGCTACCTATCTAACCTACACTGGGGGGCAGCTACCTATCTAACCTATACTGGGGGGCACCTACCTATCTAACGTATACTGAGGGGAACCTACCTATCTAACCTATACTGGGGGGCAGCTACCTATCTAACCTATACTGGGGGGGGCAGCTACTTATCTAACCTATACTGGGGGCACTTATCTAACCTGTATTGGGGGCACCTTCCTACCTAGCTAGCCTATACAGGTGACAACTATACTGGCTACCTATATTGGAGACACCTACCTAAATGACTTATACTGGGGGCACCTACCTATCTAACCTATGCTGGGGGCAACTATTCTGGCTACCTATATTAGAGGCACCCACCTAGCTAACCTGTACTGGGGCACCTACCTATCTAACTTATACCGGGGGCGCCTGCCTATCTAACCTATACTGGGGGCAACTATACTGGCTACCTATACTGGAGGCACCTACCTGGCTAACCTATAGCGGGGGCAACTATACTGGCTCACCTATGCCTGGCTACCTATACTGGGGTACCTATTCTTGGCTTCCTATACTGGGGGGACCTATACTAAGTGAAACTAGACCTGGCTAACCTATACTGCGGGCACCCATACCTTGCTCCGGGGGGGCACAATTTTTACACCCTCGCCCTGGGTGCATTTTAGCCTAGAAACTGCACTGCTCTGCGGCATACTTCAGACCTCAGATCAGTTGGGAAGAGACAGCCAGGCCAACGGTGCACAGTAATGGCGCAGATACAGAAAGTGACATCACTGCTCACTTCCTGTATTTGAAGTTTACACGCCGTAACCTTGCACCGTTTGCCTGGCTGTCTCTTCACTGTGGCTGGCTTACCGATGATCTGAGGTGTGATCTGTTTTTTTGCACACGCTCATTCACACATACACAAATAAGGGTCGGCCAATCCAGTTGTTAGTGTGGATGCTGTATAAGTGTGAGTTTGAGTTGGCTCATGAAGTATACTCATTGTATGTTTTAAATGGAGTGTTGGTCATGAATATTTTTTTACTAATAAAGAATTTTTGCACTGTTGGAGTGGCGGTTTTTTTTTATTTTTGCGATATATCGCAGTGCAGCATAGCAAGGAGTGAGCAAGGGGGAGCCGAACTTTGTGGTGAGCCACTGCCTAGCTCTCTGGTGGTGGGGCCAGGCTACCTATAATTAAGCGGGGGATGGGGAAGAGGAACTTGCAAGGCTACCTATATTGGCAATCCTGATAATTTGTAGGGTAGCAATCTAATTGTAGTCTTTTTCCCCACCAATGCCTCCTACATTTCCCCTCCCTTATGCCCTCTTTTCTTAAAGTGTGCCTGTAAGAAAAAAGTGCCCCTGGGGGGTACTTACCTCAGGGAGGGGGAGGCCTTTAGATCCTAAAGAGGTTTCTCCCTTTCTCCTCAGTAGAGGGGATCCAATTCTGGGAGCCCCAAAGTTCTCTTTGTAGGTGTGTGCGCATGAGCAGTAGCTGCTCTCCGTTCAGACTCCAAGCCCGATCGCGTCTAATCTACTGTGCAGGCACACTGGTGGTACTTTTTAGGTGATAAAAGTGGTACAATTAGTACAAAGGTTGAAAAACCCTACTCTAGACACACACACACATACACACACACACACCACACATACACACCACACACATACATACACACACACACACCACACACAGGGCAGCCATCAGGTGGGGGACAACTGACAGTGCAGTGAGGGGCCCAGGGCTTCTGGGGGCCCTGCCCCCCTCAAAGCGCTGGAAGGGCCGCATGTGCTGGCTGTGGGCTTGCGGCTCACTAACCAGCACACTGCATTCCAGCACTGGGAAGAGTGACATCAGCACTTAAAGGAGTCATCAGGCAAAGTATAGTAAAATGAGTAGTACTTACCGGGGGCTTCCTCCAGCCCCAAGCTCCCAGCATGTCCCTCGCCGCAGCTCTGCCTGCAGCCACGTGGGCCGAAGCGGACTGCACAAGCGCAGAACTACTGCGCCTGCGCAGTCCGCTCCGACCCACGTGGCAGTGATTGACAGTGCCGCTCAGGGACGGACCTGCAGCGAACGGCAGAGCTGCGGCGAGGGACATGCTTGGAGCTGGAGAAAGCCCCCGGTAAGTACCACTCATTTTACTATACTTTGCCTGATGACTCCTTTAAACGTGGGGAGCGGATGAGTGAGCCCACTAAAGCGGACTTTCTATACCCGGGCAACACTATATCTGGCAACAGGTTACCTATACTGGGCCACCACCTATACCTGGCTACCTATACTGGGGCACCACCCATACCAGGCTACCTATACTGGGGCACATGTATCTTGCTGGCCTATACTGGGGCACCAGCTATTCCAGGCTACCTATACTGGGGGCATCTACACAAGGCTTCCTATTCTGGGGCACCACCTATAGCTGGCTACCTATACTGGGGTATCTATGCCTGGATACCTATCCTGGGGGCACCTATATACCTGGCTAGAGCAGGGGGGCAAGCTGAGACAGAAGAGGACAAGAGGTTACACAGGGATAAGAGGCACAGCAGGAAAAGAGGCGGACAAAAGAGGCCCAGGGAGAAAAGAGATGAGAGGGGAACATCAGGTCACACAGAGGGACACAAAAGAGGCACAAACTGAGGTGAGACAGAGGGGGACAAAAACAGGCACAGGAAGAAAAGAGAGGGACAAAAGAGAACGGATAAAAGACAAGAACGGACTTACAAGTCTCTATCTCATTTGTTAACCGGGGACTACCTGTATTTTGCTAGTATTTGCCTCCACCCACAACATGCCATGGTCACACCCACTTTTTGCCGCATCATGCTGTGCATGCCGCTTTCTTTAGTGTCGGAGCCATGCACACTTTGCGCACGGACACTGGAGTGGGGTGGCTGGTGGGTGGGCACAGCAACCAGTGGTGGGCCCAGGGAGGGGGGCCCAGGCCTGATGATGTGTGAGGGGCCCCAAATTTTCTGATGGCGGCCCTGACCACACACACACACACACACACACACACACACACACACACACACACACACACACACACACACACACACACACACACACACACACACACACACACACACACACACACACACACACACACACACACACACACACACACACACACACACACACACACACACACACACACACGTTCTCAGCAACTATATTTCCTTGACTGCAATGCTTGAGTTTAGGTCTTCTTTAAAGGGCAACTGAAGTGAGAAGAATATGGTGGCTGCCATATTTATTTCCTTTTAAAATATATGAGTTGACTGGCAGCGCTGCTGATCTATGTCTCTGCAGAAGTGTCTGAATCACACCAGAAACAAGCATGCATATAATCTTGTAAAATCTGACAATAATGTCAGAAACACCTGATCTGCATATGCTTGTTCAGGGGCTGTGGCTAAAAGTATTAGAGGAAGAGGATCAGCACATTAGCCAGGTAACTAGCATTGCTTAAAAGGAAATAAATATGGCAGCCTCCATATCCCTCTCACTTCAATTATCCTTTAACTGCTATGTTGGCTCACTTTAGTGGTCCTTTAAACAGTTGAAATGTGACAGTTGGAAAATGACAGTTTAACCACCCTGGCGTTTAGTTTTTTTGCGGCATTCGGCCGCGGTGGGTTTTTTTAACCTTTTTTTTTTTAATCATGTAGTTAGCCTAGCACTAGCTACATGATTGCCCCATCCCTGCGCCATCCCTCCCACCCCTCCGATCGCCGACGACGATCATAACCAACAGGAAATCCCGCTCTGAACGGGATTTCCTGTTAGGGCTTCCCTCGTCGCCATGGCGACGATCGGAATGACGTCATCGACGTCATGACGTCAGGAGGAGTTCTGATCCATCCCATAGCGCAGCCTGGCAGTGAGTGGCCAGGCTGTGCTGAGGGTCTGGGGAGGGCCCTCTTTCGTGGCGGGTAGCAGCAGATCGGCGGGGAGCGGCGGCGATCGGATACAACATGTAGCTAGCAAAGCGCTAGCTACATGTTTTTAAAAAAAATTGTAAAAAAAGAGCACTCCTAGCCGGAGCTATCCACCCCGGCGTTCATGGACGAGCCGAGCTCTCGTCCGTAACGCTAGGGTGGTTAAAAAAGACATTTAGAAAATGACAGTTGAAAACAGTATAAAAATGGCAGTTGGAATTTGGCAGTTGAAAAATGGCAGTTGAAAAACAACAGTTTAAATTTGGCAGTTGAAAAACAGTTGAACTGTCATTTTTCATCTGCCATTTTCCAACTGTAGTTTTCCAACTGCCATTTTCCAATTGCCATTTTGCAACTGCCATTTTTCAACTGCCATTTTCCAACTGTCATTTTCCAACTGCCGTTTTCCAACTGCCATTTTTCAACTGCCATATTTCAACTGCCATTTTCCAACTGTCATTTTTTAACTGCCATTTTCCAACTGTCATTTTTCAACTGCTATTTTTCAACTGTCATTTCCCAACTGTCGTTTTACAACTGCCATTTTCCAACTGCCATTTTCCAACTGTCAAATTTCAACTGCCATTTTCCAACTGTCATTTTCCAACTGCCATTTTCCAACTGCCATTTTCCAACTGTCATTTTTCAACTGCCATTTTTCAACTGTCATTTTTCAACTGCCATTTTCCAACTGTCAAATTTCAACTGTTGTTTTTCAACTGTCATTTTCCAACTGTCAAATTTCAACTGTCATTTTCCAACTGCCATTTTTCAACTGTCATTTTTTAACTGCCAAATTTCAACGGTCATTTTTCAACTGCCATCTTCCAACCACCACTTTCCAACTGCCATTTTTCAACTGACATTTCCCAACTGCCATTTTCCAACTGTCATTTTCCAACTGCCACATTTCAACTGTTGTTTAATTTTAACTGTCATTCTCCAACTGTCATTTTTCAACTACCATTTTTAATCTGTCATTTTCCAACTGCCAAATTTCAACTGTTGCTTTTCAACTGCCATTTTCCAACTGTCGTTTTCCAACTGCCAAATTTAATTTGTTGTTTTTCAAATGCCATTTTACAACTGTAATTTTTCAACTATCCTTTTCCAACTGTTTCCTTGTTCCTTTCCTATTTTATTTAATTTGCAAATACAAGCCTTGAGGTCCTCAATGTTAAATTTTGATTTGCCACCACATTTTATGTTTTGGGTCTAGATTTGCATCACGATTTGCACAATTTAAAACTGTCAATCTCTAAAATGTCCATAACCAGATGAAACAGTCACAGGTGTCAGATATGCAACTGTGAAGAGGGAGTGGAAGAAAAAGCCTATGTTGGCTTTTTCTCTTCCTATGTTGCCCCCAGTCTAATGACCCATTTATTGGCTTCAACTTTCATAGTGGTTCTCTTTCCAGGCCAGCACTTGTTGTAGCCACCTTTGAAACCTGTCCACACATTCTCTACCTTAGGGTCCTTTTACACTTAATCAGTTGCTCTCAGTTAAATCGGAAAGAAAACTGATTTTCAAAGTAAGTCCCATGTTATCCTATGGCACCTTTCACACTTCACACGCTTTAACTGAAATCTTCTTCCCAATGCACTGCTATGGGAAAAACGCGTACCAACTCGCACTAACGCGTACTAACGCACACTAACGCATACCAACTGATTAAGTGTAAAAGGGCCCTTAGTGTTTGGTTTCTCCACAATGGTGACCCTCTTTTTCTTGGGCTACTTCAAATGTATTTATGTATTGTGCATTATGGTGATTTATTGTTGTTGAGTTATTTTGCAGATGAACTTGCACTGTTTTTTCTTGATAAAAAGGTACTTTGTTGCTTTGAAACGTTGGATTATATTAATTGCAGCAATACTTACAGATCTTTCTGTACCAATTTTTTAGAGTGCCAACCATTTACTTCTCTTTACGTATGGAACGTGTGTTGCTCTGCGTTGCAGTGTTAATGGAAATGAGACAGCAGTGTGTTGGCACAGAAATGTATGCAGCAGTTCATTGTCAGAACACACTGCTGCACAGCTCATGAGAGTCTGAGACACATTACTGAAATAAGCTCAGCAATGCAGCAGTGCATCCTGACCTTCAAGATTGTTATCAAACTACCATTTTTAAAATAATTTCCTAAATGGCAGTTGCTAAGAGGAGAAGTGCTTTTCAGCGCTGCTAGATTTGGGCGCAGCCAGCGCCGCCATAGATTGGAATGGGAATCAGTCTATAGCGGCGCTCAGTGAGTAACGTCGGCTCCATCAGAAGACGGAGCTGAAGCTGCTTAAAAAACACAATAATTTGGCCTCCAGCAATCGCTGGAAGCCAAATTATTTCATTCCCCCACTATCCATGGCGGCCTGGAGGGGAATAGTAATTAATACGGCCCGGACTTGTGCAGAAGCAGGATAAGCCATATACCAGCTGTATCCTGCGCCCAAGTCTACCGGCGCCCAGGGCCGGCCCGCTCATGAGGCGGGGTGAAACATTTGCCTCAGGCGGCACATCTGGGGGGGCGGCACCTACCTGTCCGTGGGTGGGGGGCCGCCCGCCGAGCTGGAGGAGTAGCGGGCAGAAAGGGGGTATTGGGCCTAATGGTGGGGAAGGGGGTCGGACCCCCCTTCCCTCGCCTGGGTCCCCAGATCTGCGCTCCCCTCCAGCTGTAAATAGTTAAGTACCAGCGGCAGCATTGCAGGAAGTGACGTCAGTGGAGCGCTCGCTGGAATTCGGAAAAGGTGAGTGATCCCCGCCCATTGCCTCTTAACCTATACGCTGCCGCTGGTACTTAACTATTTACAGCTGGAGGTGGGTCCGACCCCTCCCTCCCCACCGCTAGGCCCAATACCCCCTTCCTGTCCGCTACCCCTCCAGCTCAGTTTTTTTAAATTTTGCCTCAGGCGGCAAAAAGTCTAGGGCCGGCCCTGCCGGCGCCGTTTTCATATGTATGCGTTGCTAAGTCTAACTGCCAAAATAGCAAGATACCAGCCAGCCTCCCTATTCACTTGCACACTATTTTGGCAGGTAGACTTAAAGAGACTCTGAAGTCTCGTTTTTCACCTCTTTTCTTCATATAATCCTGTTCTGCATGAATGCCCTAATAGATTCGCCGCATCCCCGCGGCAGATGGGTGATTTATTACTGTATTTACAGCCCTGCAAACCTCTGGAGCTTCTCTTCCTGGAGAGGCAGAGCTTTCAGCTGTAGCTCTGCCTCTCCGCAGTCAATCTCTGCTGATCGCCGCCTCTCCCCACCCCTCTCAGTCTTCTTTCACTGAGAGGGGCGGGAAGGAGGCGGAGATCGGCGGAGATTGATTGCGGAGAGGCCTGAGCTACAGCTCAAAGCTCAGCCTCTCCAGGAAGAGAAGCCCTGCGTGTCAGGGCAGCATAATCTACGACCTGCAAAGTCGTAGAACTTTGCAGGTCAATTAAACAGCAATAAATCACCCATCTGCCACGGGAATGCGACGATTCAAGTGGGGCATTCATGCTTAACAGGAATTTATGAAGAAAAGAGGTAAAAATCGAGACTTCAGAGTCTCTTTAACTACGGTGACCAGACGTCCCGCTTTAGCCGGGACGTTTCCCGGATTCGGGGTCCCCTGTCCCAGGCTGCGCTATGTCCCAGGAAACGTCCCGCTTTTAGCCGTGGGACGTCCCGGCCTCGAGACTCTGGCCACCATCCATTGCATTAACTGGCTGTGGTGTCTAATAGAGGCCGCGCCAGTTCATAGCCCGCAGCCCCGCTCCAGCCTGCATAGTCTTCCGGCAGGCAGAGCAGGGCTACAGGAAGATGGTGTCCGAAGCCCTGTACTGGAGACGATTTGTGTCTCCAGTACAGGGCTTCGGGCGCCATCTTCCGGTAGCCCTGCTATTCCATTCAGCGCGGTAGATTAGAGGAGCAGGATCTCCGGGGGAGCTACGCGCCAGAGGCCGGCCGGGAGAGGAGACTTCTGTCAGGTGAGTAAATTATTTTTTTTGCAGGTAAAATTTTATGCTGAAATGTTGCCCACATTGCGTTTATTTTCTGCTGAAATGTGGCCCACATTGCGTTTATTTTCTGGTGTCTGGGGTAACTGTTTCTGCATTTATTATTTAATGTGCAAATTTGGACAGAGGCGCCAGGCAGGTTAAAATGATCTAAAAACAACTAAAAAGGAAGAGTACAGGTGGACTTACCTCCTGAAATGATGGACAATCGAGATTGTTCAAATCGCAAATAACAATTTATTTTGGCACTTCGCAATGCGTTTCGCAGGTATAACCCGCTTCATCAGGCAAGGAGTGCAAGCTCAAAAAGGTCCAATAGTGGCAATGCGCATTGCCACTATTGGACCTTTTTGAGCTTGCACTCCTTGCCTGATTAAGCGGGTTATACCTGCGAAACGCGTTGCGAAGTGCCAAAATAAATTGTTATTTGCGATTTGAACAATCTCGATTGTCCATCATTTCAGGAGGTAACCTGTACTCCTCCTTTTTAGTTGTTTTTAGATCATTTTAACCTGCCTGGCGCCTCTGTCCAAATTTGCACAGTATATAGTTCACCTTGGGTGGAGGGGACTGTCCCTTTCTTTCTATCTACAGAGAGCGACTTCTTAAACCTGAGTGGGGTCAGGTTCTAATGTTCCCCACCTGCATTTTAAGTGGTTGCCTATGTGGTAACCCGTGTTTGTGAGTATATCCACATCTGTAATTATTTCGCCAACAATTGTTAAACTTACTGCACTATATTGGGCTCTCGGTTTTTCTTTTTGTTTCTTTTTGTTTCAAGTGCATTTATTATTTAATGGTCATAGTTGGCTATATTTGCTGCTTTGGGGTTACGGTTACGCTCTGCCCAAACCCCCCCCCCCCCCCCGGTCCTAGGTTGGACCCAGAAAAATCTGGTCACTGTACTTTAACAATGGCCGTTCAGCAAATGCTTTTGAAAACAAACCAAACCCTGAAACTCCATTGTGAGTAGATGGACTAGCAAAAACTCGTTCTGTCAGATTTTAAAGTGAACGTAAACTCAGAGCTTCCTCTCTGCTCTAAGGAAATAAGTAACAGCATAATAACTGTAAAGAAAAACATTTCTTTGTTATAACTTACAGAAATCTTACAAAAACCCTGCAGTGTTTACTTTCTGGTGTCCTAGGAGCACAAAAGGGTTAACCGCCTGTGTTTACACATTTGCCCAAACTATGGCACAGAGTGGCACACCTGACAGCCCTAATTTACACTTGCTGTTTACTTGCTGATAAGGCATAATTAGACAGGCTAATCTCTCTAGACCAGGGCTTTGCACCTGTGGTACACGTATCACCGGTGGTACTTTGCTGTTGGCCATGTGGTACACACCAGGTTTGCCTGCCACTTTTTTGTCCACCTGCTTCTTGTCCTAGTCCTGCCTCCACAAAGTTTGGCTCCCCCTCCCTCTCTCCTTGCTGTGCTGCTCTGCGGCATACTTCAGACCTCAGATCAGTGGGGAAGAGACAGCCAGGCCAACGTTGCACAGTAATAGCGCAGATACAGAAAGTGACATCACTTCCCACTTCTTGTATTTGAAGTATACACGCCATCACCATGCACCGTTTGCCTACCACTTCACTGCGGCTGGCTTACCGATGATCTGAGGTGTGAACTATTCCGCAGGGCAGCACAGCAAGAAGTGAGCAAGGGGGGGAGCCGAACTTTGTGGTGAGTCACTGCCCAGGTCTCAGCTCTCTGGTGATGGAGCCAGGCTACCTATAATTAAGCGGGGGTGGGGGAGGGGGAGGAACTTGCAAGGCTACCTATATTGGCAATCTACCTCCAGGGGGTTAAATCTCGGATCCCTGCTCACAGTAAATAACATCTCTTGACCATAAACCATTTACAAGGGTATATAACCTGTCAGAGGGTGGATAGTATATTAGAAAGCATTATGTGTCTGATAGTATTTCATCGATGGTATTTTGGTCTGTAAGTGAATCCTGAGTATCAATCCAGCATGCCCAGGTTGAGACATTGGCATCAAATATGTTTTGAGCGGTATGTACCAGTTCTTCCATTTGCATTATGTAGTTAATGGCAGCTATAAGTTCAGATAATTGGGGAATAGCAGTGGATTTCCAGTATCTCACTATTATTTACAGTTGAGAATTTTATCAGATTCAATTGGAAAACAGTTGCAAGTAATCAATTGAGCTAGAGATTATAGCGCAATTTTGCCTAGATGTGATACTTTCATTAAACTGTTCATTTGTTGTAGACATGCATTTTATTGTGTGTGGTCTACTGTAGATAAGAAAGTGGAATTTGGGGAAACTGGCAGTGGGATTAAACTCAGAGTTTGCTCTCTGCACTAAAAAAGCTACAGCATGATAACCTTCATGGATAAAATAAATAAATCCAAAGACTATACCCTTGCAATTTACAATTTGGTTTCACTTTGCAGGGAGGACTGAAAGGGTTAAGCCTGAGTGTTAACTGCATGGGGAGAGCTGTCTCTGTATGAGGAGAGCTGTCTCTGTAGAGCTCTTGCAGTCTATTCACAGCTGCAGATAAGAACTAATTAGGCTCATTGATCTGGCTAAACATCCACAGAATACAGCAGCGGATTTATTCAGTAACTATACTATATGTGGAATAAAGGCTCTTCACTGTGTGCTGTGCAAGAGTTCAGTTCAGTGCTTGAGTGGCAAGAGTCAGGAGAGGTCAGGCACAATTCCAGGTACTAGTTTTGCGCCAGTATGCAGAGCCCATTAAATGAAATCAAGAAATAATTTTGGATCTCTACATGTGATCTTACTTTGGGTGTTCCAGTTACTTCCCACCCTGGTCCCCCCCCCCCCCCCCCCCCAAAAAAAAAGGGAACGAAAACAAAAAAAGGAGCAACAAACCAAGCAATAAGTTGAATTATAGAATGACTAGCACTAGTCTGTGGGATGAACATTATTTGTTAAAATAGTTGAAAAAACATATTTTTCGCATACCAAGCCAATACTCCAGGAATTGTTGGACACTTTTTGATAATGAAGTATGTATCTTTTTTTTCAAACTAAACAATGGTATTGTAGTTTTTACTAAAAACCTTGAGGTGAAAGATGTAGTTGGTGCAATGATTTTAGGAAAATGCTGGGTAAAGTGTGTCAGTGCTCTGTGCATTTGTAAAATAAAGCGCAGTAATGAAGCAGAATTGGAAATTGGAAAGTACCGCTACTGACCAGCAGATGTCACCATTGTATTGTCAGGTCCGCACAATTCGCACAACGCTAATGATCACACATTTCTTGTCTCATTCAGCAATGCCCACTCTTTTTCCCTGATTCACCTGACTTTTTTTTCCTGATTATTTCCCCTTAACTGCAATCATATATAAAAATAGATTTAAATGTAGAAACGCGTTGAAACCATTGCAACAAACCTGTCATACAATCATTTAGAAGTATTTAGGAACATAGCTACCAGATTTCTGTGGATAGAAAGATGCACACTTTTTATCACTAATAACATTTGAATAAAAGGCTTGTCCACATCTCCAGTTAGGCACACCACAAAGAATTAATGAGCAAAAGACATAATTTGAATTTTTTAAATCTCACCTGTCCCTTTTACCATCACTTGTTTTTCTATACACACCTGTAGAGCAGGCCGAAAAGAAGGACATTAAAAAGAGGAAAGAGGGATATGATGATTTGCTTTAAAGAGAGTTTGTAAACATTAAAAACCTGGAGAAGGGAGCAGTGGTGTCGTTAGCGTGGCAGGCCAGACTAGGTGTCACCATGGGAGGGGTGCCACCTGGGAAAAGAAGTGAACAAGGCACCAGCCTCTGCAGTGGCGGTAGTGAGGCTGATGTGGTGAGATGTCTAGGGATGCGGGAAGGGGAAGCTGCTGCATTATGTGTATTTTATTAGAAACACTGCCGCATTTTGTGTATTTTTGTAGAAACTCTGAGCATTATGTGTATTTATGAGAAACAATGCTGCAGTATGTGTATTTTATAAGGCCCCATTCACATTGCATGCGTTGCCATCCGGATTTCGGCAGACACGACATCAGAAGTGCATAGACTGCACTGTCTGATATTCACACTACATGCGTTCCAGACCAGTGCAGTCCGCGAATGCATGCTGCACGCATTTTTTCCCAAAATGTGTGGCTGACCCATTCACTACAGTAAATAGGGATCAGCCATGCAACGCATGCAAACGCAGTTGGCGTGTGTTCGTACGCATTGCTTTCCGATCGCACGGCCATCCGTGTTTGGTAATATGAACAGCGCCTAAGAAATGCTGCCGCATTGTGTGTATTGTATGAGAAACGCCGCACTTTATCTGTATTTTATGAGAAACACTGCCAAATGATGTGTATTTTATGAGAAATATTCCCACATTATGTGTATTTTATGAGATACGCTGCCGCATTATGTGTATTTTTGGAGAAACTCTGCGCATTATGTGTATTTTATGAGAAACATTGCTGCAGTACGTGTATTTTATAAAAAAAATGCTGCCGCATTGTGAGTATTGTATGAGAATTGCCATGCATTATATGTATTTTATCAGAATCGATGTGTATTATGTGTATCTTATGAGAAATTCTGTGTATTATCTGTATTTTATGAGAAACACTGCCAAATAATGTGTATTTTACAAGTGATAATCCCGCATTATTGTATTTTATGAGAAACACTGCCGCTTTATGCGTATTTTATAAGAAACACTGCCGTATTACGTATACTTTATTAGAAATTCTGCCACATTATATGTATTTTATAAGAAACGCTATGTATCATGTGTATTTTATGAGAAGCACTGTGCTCTACCATCATATATATTTTGTGAGAAACACTGCTGTATTATGTGTATTTTATTAGAAAAGTTGCTGCATTTTGTGTATTTTATGAGAAATGCTGCCGCCTTATGTGTATTTTATGAGGAACACTGGTGACATAATTCCTGCAATTGTGTGGTTGTTAGGTTACATACATGGTGAGCTTGTGCAGTGATTTATTTTTTTTAGTAGAGGTCATTGGCTACCTACTCACTGGTCCAGCCCCTCTGTTAAATTTAAAATTGTTATGTGGCCCATGAGTTAAAAAGTTTGCCCAGTCCTGTTCTTAACAAAGAGCCCCCACCCCCTTCCCCGACGAGCATCCACACCCATCGCACTCTCTTGCTGCTTTACCTCTCTACTCAGTCCTCTTGTACCCCCTACCCCTCCAATACTTTCTTTCCCCCAGCCTCTCCAATATTTTCAGCTCATACACACATCGATTTTCCCTTTCAACCCCCGAAAATGTCCACTTGATCCAAGTTCGATAGATTTTGACCAAAAATTTATGTTTAGAATTATTTGAACAGTAACAGAAAATCTAGGGTTGATCGAGGGTAGGATTAGTAGTTGATGGATTACTCCGATAGCATTGCACTGCATCAAATGGTACAGCTCTGCAGTTCATTCAATTTCCTGCTGGAATCCATTGAAAATCAAGTTGCTATGCATGGTAGTTATGGATTCCTCTATGAATTGATTCTGATCAAAAAGGAATTGAAAGGAATGGGAAGTAATTTTGTCTCATCAGGTGTACGGCCAGCTTTGTACTCCATCTGTACTCTTATGTGTTCCTCTTCCCTCCTGTAGCCAGCACTCTTCTCATCCATGTCCCCCAATTTTGAATAGCACCAAGCCTAAAGTGGTTAATCATCAACAAATAGAAGGATGTAGAGCTAAGGAAATGAGTTTACATCCTGCCAAAATAAATATTCATATGCAGGATGAACAGCATCTCAGACAATAATAAGCAAGAGTTCCCTACAGGGAAATAATTAGATAGTGCTTTGTCTTAACTGTATGCATAACACTAATGTAAAAAATAGTAGTGTAAACATTGTATTCCATCTGTGTCCTTTCCTTCTTCGGGCTGCAAAATGATCATTATAATGACAGTAAAATGAGTACCTATTATTAAAAAGAACATGGCAAAGAAATGAACAGCGCTACTTAAAAACAGATAAGTGCCTACCTGCAAGAGAGTGCAAGCCCCACTTGTGGGATAAAATACACACCTAGCATACACATAACTACCACTGGAGGATGTTGGTTTCCTGTAACAGCTTGCATGCAACTTGTTAAGTACTCGTCCCTCCCACTGCGGAGAAGTCATCCCCCTATGGGAGGGGACCTAACACTAACTCAATCCTAACCTATGCATATGCATAGCCTGGGTGCGCTACCAAGTAAAATTGAAAATTGCACAAAAGGTTCAGCGCATCACCAGGCCGCCTCCGAATGGCCTCCAATCAGAGGTGCGCTGAGCCCCCCCAGAAACTGCAAACACACCTTGAACCCAAATAGAAGCTCTGCATATACACCAAAAGCAAGGCTGCTAAGTGGGAGCAGCTGACCAAAAATGAATTAAATTAGTACATAGCAAAGAAATGAACAGCGCTACTTAAAAACAGATAAGTGCCTACCTGCAAGAGAGTGCAAGCCCCACTTGTGGGATAAAATACACACCTAGCATTTCTTGCAGGTAGGCACTTATCTGTTTTTAAGTAGCGCTGTTCATTTCTTTGCTATGTACTAATTTAATTCATTTTTGGTCAGCTGCTCCCACTTAGCAGCCTTGCTTTTGGTGTATATGCAGAGCTTCTGTTTGGGTTCAAGGTGCGTTTGCAGTTTCTGGGGGGGGGGCTCAGCGCACCTCTGATTGTAGGCCATTCGGAGGCGGCCTGGTGATGCGCTGATCCACCTTTTGTGCAATTTACTATTATTAAAAAGAGACTTGTCTGCTATCCACAGTCTGGTCAAGAGAGCTCACAAAATCCCTCAATGGCAGGACCTGAATGGAGCCCAGGTAGCTGTATACATCACCATTCTCAACTAAACACATTGGGGATTCATTATACTACCCAAAATCCCATAGGCATTATACGCCCACTAATTGTATAATGAATCATCCCCAATGTGTTTAGTTGAGAATGGTGATGTATGCAGCTACTTGGGCTCCATTCAGGTCCTGCCATTGTTGGGATTGTGGGAGCTCTCAGATGGTGTACAATGTTTACACTGCCATTTTTCATATTAGGGTTATGCATACAGTTAAGACAAAGCACCATCCAATTGTTTCCCTGTAGGGATATCTTGCTTATTATTGTGCTTAAACCATTGCCCAATCCAGAACAGCCAGTATGCTAGTGCAGCGCTGCTATTGGCAGCGAAGGCTGTTCAGGCGGGCTTACAGAAAGCCCCTACATGGTATGTGCTGCATGACAGGCAGCATTTTAGGACAGTCACATTTTGCAGGAGGGGCGGCTATAAATTAAAGGGAGCACACAGTATCCAGGAGTGCATGCTATGCTGCACTACTGCGCAGCGTGGTGTGGTGTCATTAAGCTTGTGCTGCTTTACCAGGGCAGCTTAGTGAATCAACCCTATTGTGTGTATACAGTAGAGTGTGTATACACAGATTGCTCCAGACACGTGCACTAAGAAAGCTATTTCCAGTGAGAATGAGAAGGCCAGTGTGTCAGCTATGATCTCTGTGTGCCTTGGGTACCCAGGACTGGGGGAGACCATCAGACTCCAAACAACAGGGGAGCCACAGCAGGAAAAAAAAACCCAGCCCCTACTACATTACAGTTACTTATTAAAGGGAAGTTGTATTGGATTTCTATTATTGTTATTCTATTATTATTAATATTCTATTCAGTATTTCATTAAATGATTAATGTATGACATATTTATAATCTAAGCACATGAAGTTCTGCAAACAAGTTACTGTACTCATAGACACAGAACACTTACATTGCGCTTTTCTCCTGGCGGACTCAAAGCAACAGAGCTGCAGCCACTAGGACACACTCTATAGGCAGCAGCATTAGGAAGTCTTGCCCAAGGTCACCTACTGAACAGGTGATGGCTTACTGAACAGTAAGAGCCAGGATTCAAACCATGGTCTTCTGTGTCAGAGCCCTTTACCAGTACATTATCTAGCCATATCCGGCATTAGGTAATCCCCGCCTGAGCAAGATAACCGAGGCCCTACTGTAGAGAAAAATGATAAGTTCATCAATTAGCTGCTGACCTCACACTTCAGTCAACATGCTGGGGAGGATCTGCCCATGCTGTGTTGCCCAGCTGCTGGGAAGAAAGGGCGGTCAGGTGAAGGCACATAGCTACAGAGGTCAGCTGTGTGGTGTTGCTGGGCTGTCTATAGCCTGAGTGGCTGAGCATAATGGCTACCAGTGATTAAATTATAGTGATTACAAAAATAAAGCTGATTGTGGCCAGTGTAAGCAGATTGTGGTCAGAGACTACACAGCCGCTATGGGGATCACTCTGTGTGCTGGATGCTCAGCACTTCTCTGATCATGGACAGATTTACATCTTTGGAGCCTATAGGCAGAGAAGTTCTGGCACCCTAAACTCTGCCTGACACACTGCAAGTGTGCTAGCTGCCTTCGTTCCCTGGCCAGCCCAGATGTCAACCCCCCCCCCCCCTTCCTCTGCCTGGTGTGCCTATGCTCAACATCCTGGAGCCATAGTGATTTTACTGCCCCACAGAGGCATAGCTAGGGTTTACAGCGCTCCCGGGGACAAAGACTATTAATGCGCCCCCTAAGGTGAAGGGTCGTGACCAAATGTGGGCGTGGTTATGGGTGCTCCACATTTGGTCACACCCCTTCAAATGTACATGGAGGTTAGCAGGCTCACGCTCACCCACCCTCCCTCAGTATGTACCTTCCAGCATGTTCCAAGACAAATTCAGTAATCATGAGCCCCCCCATCAAGACAAATTCCGCAATCATGAGCAAACATGAGGCCCCCAACATGACCAACTCAGCAATCATGAGGCCCCCAACATGACCAGCTCAGCAATCATGAGGCCCACAACAAGACAAATTTAGCAATCCTGAGGCCCCCAGCAAGACAAATTCAGCAATCATGGGCCCCTAACAAGACAAATTCAGCAATCATGAGGCCCCTAACAAGACAAATTCAGCGATCTTGAGGCCCCCAACAAATCATGAGGAACCCAACAAGACAAATTCAGTAACCATGAGGCCCCCAACAAGACAAATTCAGCAGTCATGAGGCACATAAATAGACAGCATTTCACATAAATAGGCAGAATGCCCCCTTAATATGATAGACACCTCTCACCTGGCAGCAGTTCCCCAAAATACACTCAATCTGACAGCAGTGCTTCCCCAAAAATAGGTAGTCCCATGTCTATAGGTGTCCCCAGAATAGGTGGCCAGCAGTATAGATGTCCCCAGAACAGGTAGCCAGGGGTAGAGATGTCCACAGAACAGGTAGCCAGGGGTATATGTGCCCAGTATATGTAGGCAGGGGTATGTGTCCCCAGTATATGTAGCCAGAGGTATATGTGCCCAGTATATGTAGCCAGGGGTATATGTGCCCAGTATATATAGTCAGGGGTATATGTGCCCAGTATATATAGCCAGGGGTATATGTGCCCAGTATATGTAGCCAGGGGTATATGTGCCCAGTATATGTAGTCAGGGTTATATGTGCCCAGTATATGTAGCCAGGGGTATAATATGTGCCCAGTATATATAGTCAGGGGTATATGTGCCCAGTATATGTAGCCAAGGGTATATATGCCCAGTATATGTAGCCAGGGGTATATGTGTCCAGAGTAGGTAGCCAGGGGTATATGCCCAGTATATGTAGTTAGGAGTATATGTGCCCAGTATATGTAGGCAGGGGTATATGTGCCCAGAGTAGGTAGCCAGGGGTATATGTGCCTAGAGTAGGTAGCCAGGGCTATATGTGCCCAGAGTAGGTAGCCAGGGGTATATGCCCAGTATATGTAGTTAGGGGTATATGTGCCCGATATATGTAGGCAGGGGTATATGTGCCCAGAGTAGGTAGCCAGGGGTATATGTGCCCAGAGTAGGTAGCCAGGGGTATATGTGCCCAGAGTAGGTAGCCAGGGGTATATGCGCAGTATATGTAGTTAGGAGTATATGTGCAGAGTATATGTAGGCAGGGGTATATGTGCCCAGAGTAGGTAGCCAGGGGTATATGCCCAGTATATGTAGTTAGGGGTATATGTGCCCAGAGTAGGTAGCCAGGGGTATATGCCCAGTATATGTAGTTAGGAGTATGTGTGCCCAGAGTAGGTAGCCAGGGGTATATGTGCCCAGAGTAGGTAGCCAGGGGTATATGTGCCCAGAGTAGGTAGCCAGGGGTATATGCCCAGTATATGTAGTTAGGGGTATATGTGCCCAATATATGTAGGCAGGGGTATATGTGCCCAGAGTAGGTAGCCAGGGGTATATGTGCCCAGAGTAGGTAGCCAGGGGTATATGTGCCCAGAGTAGGTAGCCAGGGGTATATGTGTCCAGAGTAGGTAGCCAGGGGTATATGTGCCCAGAGAAGGTAGCCAGGGGTATATGTCACGCGGCGTTCCAAAAAAATGGCGATCGATACGCTTCCGGTATAAGACGGGGTTAAGCCCCGCCCCTTCCGGGTGCGCGTCAATGCCAGTGCTCGGAGTGGATTGGTCGACCCAAGCCGGACGCATCCGGATCCTGGTGCGCATGTGGGGCCTGGCTACGCATAATAGGTGTGACCTAAGGGTCGCACGGCGGACCAAAAACAACTTCAAAGTCCGTCGGCAATGACGTGGCCTATTACGCCACGTTGCCCTATTCAATGCGTATCCACACAGGTCAAGTGACCCCAAGGTATGCGAATCAAATACATACCGCCAAGCCTCCAAAAACGAATTGCGTACACAGAATCCTAGCGCCATCTTGTGGCCGAATCACTAAGTGCACCATTATATAGTGAATGGATACAAACAACCGTGACTTAAAACCAATACCGTTGGGGCGGAGGTGTCAGGAGACCACGTGATACAATCCACTCTGGATCTATAACCCTCCCCCCCCCCAAACCTTATTTTACAATATTCATAGACATCAAAAGGGAAGGGTCAGGGGAATACATTGCAGTGTCGCCAATCTAAGGAGGGGGAGTAATGTGTAAATGTTGGCACCTCAGTATACATACATCATAACAAGAATATACAAGGATTATCTAGATCCTTAATGTAAAAATCAACAACATTCAAATAATGCTAAATACATTGAAGGACCTTCACGGCAAAATCCCACCCAATTTTTTTAAATTTCATTTGTGGGAGGGAAAACAAAGGGGGGAGAGAGAGCATGGTGGGGGGGCAGGAAGGGAAGGGGGGGAGAGAGACAACAGGGGGATGAAGGGCCGGAAGGCCGGCAACAACCGTGCCCCGCGGCCTGGGCGTCCACACACCCCAAAATTGCCCACTCTCTAATCCAGCACGGCCATCAAATTTCAACAAAACCAAGACGCTGGAATCTATCGATGGCCAAGCTTATTTACGCGAGGCCATCACCAAGTAGGGAACGTGAGGGCGTGCCGAGCACCCCAGGCCACGGCAGTGTATAGTAACCTCCATCCCCGCACTCCCCCAAACCCATCCCACACCGCCCATGATGAGAGACTCAGGAGGAATAACAAGAAGGAGTCAGACTTTGACTGTCAAGCAAGAGAAATGACAGAGAGATTTACTAAAAGAGGGTATGACCCCATCCAGTTAGAGGCAGCTAGACAGCGGGCGACTGAACAAGATAGGGTGGACTTGTTGGCACCTAAAAAAAGAAGGGGTTTAGAGAAGAGGAGGATGACTTTCACCTTTGACTATACCCCCATGGCGGACAAGATTAGAAAGACCATCTTCAAACATTGGGAGGTTATTATGAAAGATGTTGACTCGTCAAGGAAAGTGGGAGGACCACTACGGGTAGCTTTCAGACGGGCACCCACCCTAAGAAGTATGCTGATCTGGAGTGAGTTTATTTCCCCTAGGAAGACCACTTGGTTGAATAAAACTACTCCAAAGGGGAACTTTAGATGTGGACACTGTGTCCATTGCCCCCACTTGTTACCTCAGAAAAGTGTGCGGGTGGGTAAGGAGCTATTCCGGGCTAAGGCCTTCTTTTCCTGTGCTACCGATTTCGTGGTCTATGTAATGTTCTGCCCGTGTGGCCGATATTACATAGGCCAAACGACTCGCCCATTGAAGGTTAGGATGGGAGAACACTTGAGTACGGTGAAATCTGGAAAGAGTGGCACCCGCCTTGTGAGACATATGAACGAGGAACATGGGGGGAGTGGTAGAGGTCTTAAATTTGCGGTATTGGAACGGGTTGAACCCCAGAGACGAGGGGGTGATAGAGAGAGGATGTTGTTGAGGAGAGAAACTTGACTGATTTTACAAACCAATGCAATGGGCCCCCTTGGTCTGAACGATAAGATAGAATTTTCGTGTATGTTAGATCCTTAGTGTAAGTCATCATGGGCGGTGTGGGATGGGTTTGGGGGAGCGCGGGGATGGAGGTTACTATACACTGCCGTGGCCTGGCGTGCTCGGCACGCCCTCACGTTCCCTACTTGGTGATGGCCTCGCGTAAATAAGCTTGGCCGTCGATAGATTCCAGCGTCTTGGTTTTGTTGAAATTTGATGGCCGTGCTGGATTAGAGAGTGGGCAATTTTGGGGTGTGTGGACGCCCAGGCCGCGGGGCACGGTTGTTGCCGGCCTTCCGGCCCTTCATCCCCCCGTTGTCTCTCTCCCCCCCCTCCCTTCCTGCCCCCCCATCATGCTCTCTCTCTCCCCTTTGTTTTCCCTCCCACAAATGAAATGTAAAAAAATTGGGTGGGATTTTGCCGTGAAGGTCCTTCAATGTATTTAGCATTATTTGAATGTTGTTGATTTTTACATTAAGGATCTAGATAATCCTTGTATATTCTTGTTATGATGTATGTATACTGAGGTGCCAACATTTGCACATTACTCCCCCTCCTTAGATTGGCGACACTGCAATGTATTCCCCTGACCCTTCCCTTTTGATGTCTATGAATATTGTAAAATAAGGTTTGGGGGGGTTATAGATCCAGAGTGGATTGTATCATGTGGTCTCCTGACACCTCCGCCCCAACGATATTGGTTTTAAGTCACGGTTGTTTGTATCCATTCACTATATAATGGTGCACTTAGTGATTCGGCCACAAGATGGCGCTAGGATTCTGTGTACGCAATTCGTTTTTGGAGGCTTGGCGGTATGTATTTGATTAGCATACCTTGAGGTCACTTGACCTGTGTGGATACGCATTGGATAGGGCAACGTGGCGTAATAGGCCACGTCATTGCCGACGGACTTTGAAGTTGTTTTTGGTCCGCCGTGCGACCCTTAGGTCACACCTATTATGCGTAGCCAGGCCCCACGTGCGCACCAGGATCCGGATGCGTCCGGCTTGGGTCGACCAATCCACTCCGAGCACTGGCATTGACGCGCAACCGGAAGGAGCGGGGCTTAACCCCGTCTTATACCGGAAGCGTATCGATCGCCATTTTTTTGGAACGCCGCGTGACCAAGCATCCTGGTGGACGCGAAACAGCCGTCGCCGATCCATTTGCAGCCCTGAACACCCACCTCCACCCCGCACAGCTATCGCCATGAATATCAGGTGATGTCAACATGTTGTCATATATTGCACGAATAAATTGCACAATTAAAAGCTGAATGACGGAGGGTGCCAGTGCCTGCTTCTTGTTGTATAATATCCATGGTACACTTCCTCCCTACTCTTCATGCGGAGCACACGTCAGTGGCTATTGGTGATAGGTACGTGCAAGAGACTGCCTGTGCGGGATGCTTTTGACCTCCTCCATTTTCTCCCACGGAAAATTCCTCTCATGAATATATAGGAGTGCCACACTCACTTTTCTTCTGATACCAGCCAGGGGTATATGCCCAGTATATGTAGTTAGGGGTATATGTGCCCAATATATGTAGGCAGGGGTATATGTGCCCAGAGTAGGTAGCCAGGGGTATATGTGCCCAGAGTAGGTAGCCAGGGGTATATGTGCCCAGAGTAGGTAGCCAGGGGTATATGTGCCCAGAGTAGGTAGCCAGGGGTATATGCCCAGTATATGCAGTTAGGGGTATATGTGCTCAATATATGTAGGCAGGGGTATATGTGCCCAGAGTAGGTAGCCAGGGGTATATGTGCCCAGAGTAGGTAGCCAGGGGTATATGTGCCCAGAGTAGGTAGCCAGGGGTATATGTGCCCAGAGTAGGTAGTTAGGGGTATATGTGCCCAATATATGTAGGCAGGGGTATATGTGCCCAGAGTAGGTAGCCAGGTCAGGTGTCCCCCTCCCCAGCAGGAGGGGAGCAGCGCAGAGAAGAGCTGCTCTCTCTTCCTCGCTCTCCCCTCCAATGTCCGGGTGGCTGGCAGCGCCGGGCGGAACTTACCTCCGTCTCGTCGCAGCGCCGGATGGATCTGCCACTAAGCGGCTGCGCACCCGAACTTCCGGCCGGCGCTGGAGCGAGACAGAGGTGAGTTCCGCCCGCCGCTGCCAGCCACCCGGACATTGGAGGGGACAGCGAGGGAGGGAGAGCACCTAAGGTGAGGGAAGGAGGGGGGAGATGGCCCCCCTTCCCCACCGTTCGCACAGCTCTCCCTCTTCTCTGCGCTGCTCCCCTCACCCCCGCAAAAAAAAAAAAAACCCGGCCGAAGCTCAGCTGGGCGCCCTTGGGGACCAGGCGCCCCGGGGCACTTGTCCTACCCCGACCCCCCCTAGCTGCCCCAGGAGTACGCAGAGCTGCAAGGCCTTGCTGGAAGGGAATACTCATTCTGCCCACCCATCCAGTTCTCTATGCTCCAGGGTCAGTGACATCAGTGCATCTCTAGGATACTGAGCAAACCTGTAACAGGCCCCTCTCAGCACACTAAAACCTCTAGGCTTGTGCCTAGAGTGCCTAACGCTAGGTCTAGCCCTGCCTGCTAGAAGTCTATAGGCATAAGAAAACACATTTCCGCATTTTAGCACTAATGCATTAAAGTCTATGGACATGAGAAAGTAATCTTTTTTCAAAATTGCAAGTCATTACAAAATAACACATCACGATTATGATTTTGTGTGAAATTAGTTTATCAATAGTTTGAAATATCACATTACAATGATGCACCGCAATTGCGAATTTTTCTGCAACATTACTATTATGCAAAATTCCCTACTAGCAATTAGCAATATATGTTTTGCTCATGAATTCTTCATGGTTTGCATGACTAGAAATGTCCCAGAGGCATCTTGTAACGGTTGGGTGTAGCAACTCAGATGTCTGATTATATGGTGATCTGCAGAATCACCAATAATGCAGACGCTATACCTGATTATGTGGTGATCTGCAGAATCACCAATAATACTAGTATAGCTAAAAGGGTGCTAGAGTGTAGTGCTTGGTGCAACCGTAACTTTATTAGTTTTGCAAGACCTTACCAGAGGGGCTGGTAAGGTACTATAAATACACAGACTGTAACTAAATGATTTAGCGAGGCCTCACCAGAGGGGCTGGTGAGGTACTATCAGTACACTGATTGTATAATAGCGTGCAAGCCTCAGCAAGCTGGAGATACAGATACTGAAGGGATAGAATCTCCCGAAGAGCGGGTGAATCAGACTGTACTGCACCCTAGTGATCACCTGAGGAGCAGGTGATTAAGGCGGTACTACAGCCTAGAGGATACTTGAGGAGCAGGTGATACAAAGAATACTATAACTAATGATCACCTGAGGAGCTGGTGAATAAGGCTGTACTGCAGGCTAGTAAACACCTGAGGAGCAGGTGATACAAAGAATACTGTAACTAATGATCACCTGAGGAGCAGGTGAATAAGGCTGTACTGCAGGCTAGTAAACACCTGAGGAGCAGTTGATACAAAGAATACTGGAAATCCCTCACCAGAGGCTAGGCCCACTGGTGAGGACAGAGTGGTCAGACAGGCTAAGTTCGGCAACAGAGAGGTAAGTGACGGTACAGAATCTTGAGGCAAGAGGATATCGGGTAAAACAGGCAGAGGTTCAGCAACAAGTCAGATAGGCAGAAGTACAGAATCAGTGAGCAGAAGCGAGGTCAGAGTATAGCCAGAATCATACACAGATAATCAATAACAATACAATGGGTAAACAAATACTAAATACTTTTTAATTCAATATTGTGAAAAAATAAGCAATTTTATTCATTACGTTATTTTCCCTACAGTTTCCCTTGAAATCTGACTGCTGGATTAGCCGCATGCTTGTTTCAAGTTTCTGATTCAGACACTACTGCAGCCAATGAGATCAGCAGAATGCCAGGCAACTGGTATAGTTTAAAAGGAAATATGGTAGTCTCCATATACCCCTCAGTTCAGGAATCCTTTAAATTGTATTTTTTAAATTACAAATGCCCTGTGTTGGCTGCATTAATAGTCTTTTGAAAAGATGCAGCTTTATTTCCATTTACACAAAACAGAAGGCTCATGTGACTCAGGGTAACACAGTCAAGTGACTGGAAACGTGCGGGTGTATATGTGACCTTACTATCCAGTTTGAGGAAGCATTTGAAATAACAAACCACAGCTGTTTCACTGAAGAAGACTCTTTCTCCGTGGATTTCCCTATTTACCTATCCTGTGCAAATCAGACCAGTAATCATATCCTAGTATGCAAATCTTTGCAAAATTCCAACCCAAACACAGGCTGACAAGGCAGCATATAGGTTTTCAGCCAATGCCCTCTGTACAACTACATCTGTACACTATCTGTAAAGTAATCATCACAAATGTATGTATTCTGTCTCAATGTCCTGGTGGCAACCCTCAGCTCCAAGCTCCAAACCTGAAGCTGATGACACAAAACAATGGCATCCATAGTCTTAAAGTGTAACTATCGCACATAAAATCGAAAAGCAATTCTTTATTTTTATCTGGTAAACAAGTAATAAGGATGCTCACCAGGCAATCAAAAATGTAAAATCACTATTACTTTTCTTTTTGATAAATTATCAGGGCCGCCATCAGAAATTTTGGGGCCCCTCACACATCATCAAGCCTGGGCCCCCCTCCCTGGGCCCACCCACTGGATGCTGTGCTTGCTAGCCACCCCTCCCCCATGTCTGTGCGCTGCAGCGAAAAATGAGCATGGTTCCGACACTGAATAAAGCAACATGCACAGCATGATGCGGCAAAAAATGGGCGTGACTATGGCATGTTGTGGGTGGAGACAAATACTAGCAAAATACAGGTAGTCCCTGGTTAACAAATGAGATAGAGACTTTTAGGTCCGTTCTTATCCTTTATCCGTTCTCTTTTGTCCCCCTCTTTTCTTCCTGGTGCCCCCAGTATAGGTAGCCAGGTATAGGTTGCCCAGTATAGTATAGTAGCGGGCTCACTCATCTGCTCCTCACATTCAAGCACTGATGTCACTCTTCTCTCAGTGCTAGAACGCAGTGTGCTGGTTAGTGAGCCACAGGTCTGCAGCCAGCACATGCTGCCCTTACAGCACTTTGGAAAGGGGGGGGACCCAGGGCCCCCAGAAGCCCTGGGCCCCTCACTGCAGTGTCAGTTGTCCCCCTCTGATGGCTGCCCTGTAAATGATCATTCCCCAGGGCATGCTGGGTTGTTCTTTTTTTGCTTCTCTACTTCCCCTCAGACTTAACTAATGCAGCCTGATTGGCTACAGCCTCTTTCCCTCCTGTTTTCCTTCCCACACCTCTGTTCCTCTCTAATTGGCCAATATTTCTCATGCTGAGACAATGCATGTTCTATAGTGAAGGGCGGGAAAATCTGGCTGAGGAGAGTAATTGGCCACACACCATAAAATTTTTTAAATATCTGTTAAATTTAAGAATAGAAATACATTTTTTCTGACTGATTGTAACAATTCAAAAATCTGACACATACCTATGTTTAATTTTACCCCAATCGTGAATAAAATAATTGAAAGCTCAGAAAAAAACTGATTGGAACTGTACATCAAGTAATTGACAATCCATCACACACCATACAATTCTAGATAAAGCTTTTCTAAAATTTCCAGCATGTCCAATCTCCAAAGATCTAAAAATCTGGAAATCCGATCGGATTTATCGATCGAAAACAAAGAAAAGCTCTCAATTTTTAGGGACAACCAACTGTAATGATCAAATTGGCGAAAAATGTAATCTTTTAATTGTATGGTGTGTGGCCACCTTAAGGGAGGAAATGACATCAGGATTGGCTTCAAAATAGCCACAGGTAAAATGGGAAATGCTAAGAAGGATTTTCTCTTTTTTTACTGTAGAAAAATCACTAAAATCAAAACGTGGACAGTGCAATACATATGTTATGTAGGTAGAATAAGTCTTTATCTACTTATATATGTGGTGTTTTTTTCTGAGATAGTATAGCTGACAGCTCCTCTTTAACCCTTTGGGGAAGGACCAGGCCATGTTACATGCGGGGGAGGGAGGCGCGCATTCGGGGGGGGGGGGGGGGGGTCAGGCAGCCGGATCCCATAATGGCTTGGTAGATATGGTGTCCCCTGTGTGGCCAGGTGTCCCCTGTATAGCCTGCAGCCTTTACTCACCTTCCAGGCTCCAGCGATGAGCAGCTGTAGTGATCACTCTAAGAGTGATCACTACGATCCGCGGCCGATCATAGTGATCACGTGATCAGGAGCCTATCTCGATGGCTCCTGATCACTGAGGGGAGATGTCAGCTGTCATGTGACAGTTTTATCTCCCCTCTCGGGTGCACACGATCACGTTGGGAGCGGAAACGACGGGCGGCGTAAATCCTACACCGCATCAGACTTAGACAGCCACAAGTGTGGCATAGGATTTACATGCGGCGGTCCCCAAAAGGTTAAAGCAAACCTGTGAGGTTGGTGATGCACAAATTTAGACACTTACCTCAAGAGGGGGAAGCCTTTGGCTCCCCTAGAGGTTTCTTCCGTCCTCCTCTGCCAGGTGTCCAGAGCACAGACCCCTTGCACAGATGCAGGCAGCTTGCACGTGCACAGTAGCACAGGCCTGACCGAGCTCGTTTTTTATGATGAAAGCATGTGAATAATCTATTTAGATTGTTGTGCTGACAGTGCGGTGCGAAAAACAGTGACATACTTCCTGTCCAGGAGGGAGCACATCACTGTTTGGGATGGGGACGGAGCTATGCATATTACCATGTCTGCGCATTCTGCCACAGCGTAGTATGCACGGGGGAATGGTGCCGTGCTATTGTCCTGCTCCAGGATCTCCTGACGCACGACTAATGCACAACACTATTTGCTTGATTCACTAAACCGTGATAACACAAATATCACACCTTATCAAAGATATCACACCTTATGAAAAGATATCACACCTTATGAAAAGATATCACACCTTATCAAAGATTTCACACCTTATCAAAGTTAACAAGCCTTATCAGAGTAGCATAGCGAGCGCTATGGACCCGCAGGGGCTCAGGGCAGGACACGTGCCATTGCCAATTAGCAGAAATAAGTTCGTAGCACTTGCTTTGCTACACTGATAAGGCATGTTAACTTTGATAAGGTGTGATCTATTTGATAAGGTGTGATCTATTTGATAAGGTTTGATATCTTTTCATAAGGTGTGATATATTTTCATAAGATGAGATCTTTGATAAGGTGTGATATCTTTTCATAAGGTGTGATCTTTGATAAGGTGTGATATTTCAGTTATCATGGTTTGGTGAATCAAGCCCCATATGTGAAACCAGCCTCAAAAGTAATTTCCTGAAATCCCATTGTATGATTACCGTATATATTTAAAGGCTAAAAATGTAGGTTTAACATTTTTACAGTCTCAGGTGAATGACTACATTTATTTTTATATTTTTCAGCTCCCACACAGACAAATCTTAAGGGGCCCATACACTGGTCGATTTCAGATATCAATCGATCGATTTTATGGATTCGATCGATCCGAAATCGATTCTATCAAATCTATCGATCAATCAATTTGTGGCCGATTTCGAACAATTTGATTTGATCTATCTGACAGAATGGAAAATCTAGGTTGATCTGCTGCTGGCAGCAGATCAATGGCCCATAGAGTTACATTGCATCTAATGGTCCAATAATGCATTTAGATAGATTTCCAATAGATTTAATTCTGCAATCTATTGTAAATCTGTTCCTAGTGTGTGGCACACATCAGATAGATTCCTGTTAGATTAGACTTGACAGGCATCTGACAGAAATATATCTGATGGTTGAATCTGCTGCAAATCTATAAGTGTATGGTCACCTTTAAACTACTGATTCTTTTTTTATCTGTTCTCTGCAGTCAGAAGTGTTTTGTAGCTACAGAATTTTATCAACTCTAATTAGTATTTATTAGTAAGTTCTTTTAAGTGCAGATAAACTGCCTGTAGAGCCCTGGTTTCCTAACCCTTCAGTCAGAAAAAGGAACACAGCTGGGCTCTAACTACTAGGATGAGGAATTAAAGGGGTACTATGGCGAAAAATTGTAACATTTAAAATATGTGCAAACATAGACAAACAAGAAGTACGTTTTTTCCAGAGTAAACTGAGCCATAAATTACTTTTCTCCTATGTTGCTGTCACTTACAGTAGGTAGTTGAAATCTGATAGAAGCGACAGGTTTTGGACTAGTCCATCTCTTCATAGGGGATTCTCAGCAAGGCTTTCATTCTTCATAAAGATATTCCCTAAAAAGGATTTAAACAATGATGCTGGCCAGCTTCCCTGTTCGCTACACAGTTTTTTGGCAGTTGGACGAAGCAACTGCCATTCACTAAGTTCTTTTGAAAATAAATAAATCCCTGAGAATCCCCCATGAAGAAATGGACTAGTCCAAAACCTGTCGCTGCCAGATTTCTTCTACCTACTGTAAGTGACAGAAACATAGGAGAAAAGTAATTTATGGCTCATTCTACTCTGGAAAAAATGTACTTTGTATAAGTTTGCACATATTTTAAATTTTACAATTTTTCGCCATAGTGCTTCTTTAACATAAGCAAGCATGTTTACCTCATAATGTTTCATGTCACTTTACCTTCAAATCTCAGTGTCAAAAATCACTGGTGGTGTGTGATCTAGCACCAAGGCAGTATTATTGCAGCTGCATTCTGTATCCCATTCAAACAAATAGACTGCTCACAGCCAGCAACAGAAACAGCTAATTGTTAGGTCTGCCTCCTTGCAGGCCCAGCATGCAGCAGTCAGCTCTCAACTGTTAATCAGAGCATACCTGATGGGACATGTGTCATAAAAATCATGGAATTGATCTGCCAACACAATAATTAATCTACTAAACAACTATCCCCCATCAGTGGCGTATCTAGGCAAGGCAGCGCCCATGGCAAATACTAAAATTGCGCCCCCCCCCACACACACACACACACCTACAATCAACAGCATCCGGTCTCACCTTTTTGGACAGGGTAACCCCATCATGCATTCAGAACACACACGCACACACAAATACCAGAATGTAACAGTCACTATGAAATAAATGAGGCTATCCTTCTGATCCTCTGCCTCTAATACTTTAAGGCAGGGAACATACTTGACTGTTTTCATACGCGTTTTCTGCACAGAAGAACTGAAAACTCATGTTAATCAAGGGGCTAGTTCACACTTAATGTGTTTTTCTTGCACAGAATAAAAAACTGACATTCTGCATGATAATTCTGCTCATTTTGTCAGTTTTCTGTATCAATTACATTACTTTTAACTGTTGTGAAAAAAGCACACATTTTTCTGCATATAAAACACACTTGGTGTGCAGAAAATGTGCGCAGAAAAAGCTGAGTTGAAAACTGAAAAACAAGTGTGATCCCTGCCTTAGCCATAGACCCTAAACAAGCAAGCAGATCAAATATCTATTACACATCTGACAAGATTAGCTGCATGCATGTTTCAGGTGTGTGATTTAGACCCTAGTGACCAGAAGGATCAGCAGGATTTCCATGCAACTGGTATTGTTTAAAAGGAAATAAATATGGCAGCCACCACTCTCATATGAATGAAAGCAATGAAACATTTTCAGTGACGATAATAACATAATAAAAGGCTGACAACCTATTAAATATTAGTAGATAGATACTGAGCTAGAAATATAATGCATTTTAACAACTGAGATACATTGTACAAGAGAGACGTTGTTAAATCTGGCCACAGAGATGCCAGCAGGATAATGGTTAAAGTGCAGAGAGTGTCATAAATAAAAGTAAGTAAACAGCACACTGAGACAAGGCTGAGGAATGTGTGAATGACAGAGAGGAGAATTAATAGATCTTGTAACCTCCAGACCCCTAGCATCTGCCGCTATCTCAGGGGACTGAGACATGATCAGGGAGAGTGGGAAAAGTTTGGAGCTCACCTCTCAATAGCCTCTAATGTAGATATAAGACAAAGGCTGAGACCGGCAGGCTGCTGGATGATTGTTACTCCCTTAGACTCAGGAATGCTGTCAGCAGCACTGCGCCCCCCTGATGATTGAAGAGGGAGGTCGCCTGGGGCACATGTCATGCCTGCATCCCTCCAGATACGCGTCTGGCTAAATGCAAAGCTATTGCTTAGAGCAGAGGTCCCCAACCTGGGGGCCGCGGCCCCCTGGTGGTCCGTGGGCAAATTTCTGGGGGGCCGCGGCGGATCTGGCCTTTCTTTCTCTCCCCCCCGGCTGCCGTTTCTGTTATCTTAAGAGCGGCGGCCGCTTCCTCCCTTATATACCCCATAGCCCCTCTCCTTCCTATCTCGTACAGCAGCGCTTCCATTGCGGCTGCTGTAAGGAGGGAAGGGGGCGGGGCAGCGGTTCCCATGGTAACGGCGATTGCCGCTACAGGAAGCCGCTGCCCTGCTTCCTTCCCTACTTTACAGCAGCCGCGCGGGAAGCGCTGCTGTATTACGAGATGCTGCAACAGAGGAGAGGAGCGCCTGGGGGAATATAAGGAAGGAAGCGACCGCCTGCTCATAAGGTAACCGGAGCGGCGGCCGCGGGGTGGAGAGGGCACCTAGCCTAGCTACACTGGAGCACTATGCTGGGGTAACTACTGGCTACACTGGGCTAACTGTACTGGCGAAACTGGGGCAGCTATACTGGGCTAACTGTACTTGCTATACGGGGCTAACTGTACTTGCTATACTGGGCTAACTGTACTTGCTATACTGAGCTAACTGTACTTGCTATACTGGGCTAACTATACTTGCTATACTGTGGTAACTGTACTAGCTATACTGGGGTAACTATACTTGCTATACTGGGCTAACTATACTCAGTGGTGCTCAGCAGAGCTCGAATATTCGAGTAGCTCGAATATTCGAGCTCTTTCTCAGCTATCCGAGCTCGGTATTCGAGCTCCGAATAGCTGTAGCTATTCGAATGGGCTATCCGAGTACACTCGAATAGCCCATTCACTATTCGAGCTATTCGAGCAACCCGGCGCTATTCGAGCTCGGTACCGAGCTCGAATAGCGTCATAGCCCAGATTGATGTCCTTAGAGCCAATCAGAGGGCTCCCAGGCCCTCTGACGGCAGCCAATCACAGAGGGGGACCCTGGCCAGCCCCTACCCTATAAATAGCGGCCGCCATGTTCCGTTTCTCCATGCTTGCCTGAGACTTGTACAGAGAGAGAGTTGCTCCTTTGTGCTTTGGCTTAGCAAGTGCTCTATTGTGATCATTTACCTAGCGTTTTTGCTCACCTACACCTGCCATATACACCTATATTGTTGTTAGTTAGATAGACATTGTATTTTAGTTAGTAGCTTGTGTGTTACATTAGAGAACTGCAGGCAGCTGCTGCAAGCTTACAGGTTTAGGCCTCAGGGGGGCCTTGCCTCTGTGGGCAGCTGTCCTCTGTTTATTTCTCTCATCTATACCAGTATTTCTGCTGTCCTTTACTAATAGTATTGTAGTTATACTGTACTAGGAGTAGGACACTCACTGACTGTCACTGTTTATAGGCTACTAGCTAGCTCCTGCGTGTGTGCACTCACTCACTGTCTGTGTGTACACACACTCTATTTCCTTCTGATTACTGATAGATTATTGTTAGTTAGTTGTACTTACTGTTACTACTTACTCTTACTGTACTAGGAGTCTAGGACACTCAGTCAGACAGTCACTGTGTTCATAGGCTACTAGCTCCTGCGTGCGGTCACTCACTGTCTGAGTGTACACACACCACCCACACTCCATTTCCTTCTGATCGCTGATTGATTATTGTAATTAGTTAGTTCTACTTACTGTTACTACTTACTCTTACTGTACTAGGAGTCTAGGACACTCAGTCACTGTGTTCATAGGCTACTAGCTCCTGCGTGCAGTCACTCACTGTCTGAGTGTACACACACCACCCACACTCCATTTCCTTCTGATCGCTGATTGATTATTGTAATTAGTTAGTTCTACTTACTGTTACTACTTACTCTTACTGTACTAGGAGTCTAGGACACTCAGTCACTGTGTTCATACGCTACTAGCTCCTGCGTGCGGTCACTCACTGTCTGAGTGTACACACACCACCCACACTCCATTTCCTTCTGATCGCTGATTGATTATTGTAATTAGTTAGTTCTACTTACTGTTACTACTTACTCTTACTGTACTAGGAGTCTAGGACACTCAGTCACTGTGTTCATAGGCTACTAGCTCCTGCGTGCGGTCACTCACTGTCTGAGTGTACACACACCACCCACACTCCATTTCCTTCTGATCGCTGATTGATTATTGTAATTAGTTAGTTCTACTTACTGTTACTACTTACTCTTACTGTACTAGGAGTCTAGGACACTCAGTCACTGTGTGTTCATAGGCTACTAGCTCCTGCGTGCGGTCACTCACTGTCTGAGTGTACACACACCACCCACACTCCATTTCCTTCTGATCGCTGATTGATTATTGTAATTAGTTAGTTCTACTTACTGTTACTACTTACTCTTACTGTACTAGGAGTCTAGGACACTCAGTCACTGTGTTCATAGGCTACTAGCTCCTGCGTGCGGTCACTCACTGTCTGAGTGTACACACACCACCCACACTCCATTTCCTTCTGATCGCTGATTGATTATTGTAATTAGTTAGTTCTACTTACTGTTACTACTTACTCTTACTGTACTAGGAGTCTAGGACACTCAGTCACTGTGTTCATAGGCTACTAGCTCCTGCGTGCGGTCACTCACTGTCTGAGTGTACACACACCACCCACACTCCATTTCCTTCTGATCGCTGATTGATTATTGTAATTAGTTAGTTCTACTTACTGTTACTACTTACTCTTACTGTACTAGGAGTCTAGGACACTCAGTCACTGTGTGTTCATAGGCTACTAGCTCCTGCGTGCGGTCACTCACTGTCTGAGTGTACACACACCACCCACACTCCATTTCCTTCTGATCGCTGATTGATTATTGTAATTAGTTAGTTCTACTTACTGTTACTACTTACTCTTACTGTACTAGGAGTCTAGGACACTCAGTCACTGTGTGTTCATAGGCTACTAGCTCCTGCGTGCGGTCACTCACTGTCTGAGTGTACACACACCACCCACACTCCATTTCCTTCTGATCGCTGATTGATTATTGTAATTAGTTAGTTCTACTTACTGTTACTACTTACTCTTACTGTACTAGGAGTCTAGGACACTCAGTCACTGTGTTCATAGGCTACTAGCTCCTGCGTGCGGGCACTCACTGTCTGAGTGTACACACACCACCCACACTCCATTTCCTTCTGATCGCTGATTGATTATTGTAATTAGTTAGTTCTACTTACTGTTACTACTTACTCTTACTGTACTAGGAGTCTAGGACACTCAGTCACTGTGTGTTCATAGGCTACTAGCTCCTGCGTGCGGTCACTCACTGTCTGAGTGTACACACACCACCCACACTCCATTTCCTTCTGATCGCTGATTGATTATTGTAATTAGTTAGTTCTACTTACTGTTACTACTTACTCTTACTGTACTAGGAGTCTAGGACACTCAGTCACTGTGTTCATAGGCTACTAGCTCCTGCGTGCGGGCACTCACTGTCTGAGTGTACACACACCACCCACACTCCATTTCCTTCTGATCGCTGATTGATTATTGTAATTAGTTAGTTCTACTTACTGTTACTACTTACTCTTACTGTACTAGGAGTCTAGGACACTCAGTCACTGTGTGTTCATAGGCTACTAGCTCCTGCGTGCGGTCACTCACTGTCTGAGTGTACACACACCACCCACACTCCATTTCCTTCTGATCGCTGATTGATTATTGTAATTAGTTAGTTCTACTTACTGTTACTACTTACTCTTACTGTACTAGGAGTCTAGGACACTCAGTCACTGTGTTCATAGGCTACTAGCTCCTGCGTGCGGGCACTCACTGTCTGAGTGTACACACACCACCCACACTCCATTTCCTTCTGATCGCTGATTGATTATTGTAATTAGTTAGTTCTACTTACTGTTACTACTTACTCTTACTGTACTAGGAGTCTAGGACACTCAGTCACTGTGTGTTCATAGGCTACTAGCTCCTGCGTGCGGTCACTCACTGTCTGAGTGTACACACACCACCCACACTCCATTTCCTTCTGATCGCTGATTGATTATTGTAATTAGTTAGTTCTACTTACTGTTACTACTTACTCTTACTGTACTAGGAGTCTAGGACACTCAGTCACTGTGTTCATAGGCTACTAGCTCCTGCGTGCGGGCACTCACTGTCTGAGTGTACACACACCACCCACACTCCATTTCCTTCTGATCGCTGATTGATTATTAGTTAGTTCTACTTACTGTTACTACTTACTCTTACTGTACTAGGAGTCTAGGACACTCAGTCACTGTGTGTTCATAGGCTACTAGCTCCTGCGTGCGGTCACTCACTGTCTGAGTGTACACACACCACCCACACTCCATTTCCTTCTGATCGCTGATTGATTATTGTAATTAGTTAGTTCTACTTACTGTTACTACTTACTCTTACTGTACTAGGAGTCTAGGACACTCAGTCACTGTGTTCATAGGCTACTAGCTCCTGCGTGCGGGCACTCACTGTCTGAGTGTACACACACCACCCACACTCCATTTCCTTCTGATCGCTGATTGATTATTAGTTAGTTCTACTTACTGTTACTACTTACTCTTACTGTACTAGGAGTCTAGGACACTCAGTCACTGTGTGTTCATAGGCTACTAGCTCCTGCGTGCGGTCACTCACTGTCTGAGTGTACACACACCACCCACACTCCATTTCCTTCTGATCGCTGATTGATTATTGTAATTAGTTAGTTCTACTTACTGTTACTACTTACTTTTACTGTACTAGGAGTCTAGGACACTCAGTCACTGTGTTCATAGGCTACTAGCTCCTGCGTGCGGGCACTCACTGTCTGAGTGTACACACACTAAATTTACTTGTGATTACTACTGATTATTGTAACTGCTAGTTGTACTTCCTGACTGTTACTACTTACTTACTGTACTAGGGGACACTCACTCAGTCACCTCACCAACCAACCCACTCCATTAAAGTACCCCACTTTTCACCCGCCCTTTTAAAAAACTTTTGTCTATACGCCCAAAACATTGAAGATGTCTGGAAGTGGCAGCCAGCGCGGTTTGGGCAAGGGGAAGGGCAGCAAGGGAATCAGGAGGAGAGGGAGCAGCATTGTGGCAAGCCGCGGCCGCGGGCGCGCCACCATGCACAGTTCCGCAGCAGCAGCGTCAGTGGCTAACATTCCTCCCATAGCCACTGGCCGTGGACGCCTTGGGCGCCGCCCAGCAGGAGCATCTGCAACTCACGCTGCAGAGACACAGCAGCAGCAGCGTGTAGCACCTGCTCCCATTTTCCTCCAGCCGGGTCGGAAACGTCCCATTGAGGAAAAGGATGCAGACACTGTGGTGCAACTCATGACGGAGGATGAGCAGCCCGCCATCAGCTCTGCATCCGAGGCCTCCACCCTCACCACCACCACCACCCCTGTTCGCAGCAGCCGCCCAGCAGGGTCTGGGGAGGAGGCCAGTTCACCGTCACTCGCCGACCTGTCATTCAGCAGTCTTTTGACCCCAGGCATCATGAGTAAATTGTCTGCTGTTGTTGGCGATCTTGAGGAGGAGATGCTGATGGGCACTTTGGGGGATGAGGGATTGGACAGCAAGACTGTGGCGACAGTCAAGCAGCCCATCCATGCATCAGGAGAGGAGTTTGGGGGGTCCTCATCCCAGCAGGACATGTTTCAGGAGGGGGAGGATGATGATGACCCGGTGACAGACAGAGACTGGGTGCCACCACCTCCAGGGGATGTCGTCCTCAGCAGCTCTGAGGAGGAGGAGGAGGATGCGCTTGTGGGCCTTGCAAGGAGGCGCATCATTGCAAGCATTGGCAGCGTCCCACACCCTGCTGGTGTCTCAGGCTCAGCAGCAGCAGCATCAGCCAGTACCACCACCAGCCGCACCCAAGCCCCCCCCCCAACCACCACAGGGAGACAGGCAGCAGCGCTTCCATGCCGTAGGGGGATGTTTCTGTCACCAATCTGGCGCTTTTTCACCATGCCCACTGTGTACAGCAAGTACGCCACTTGCAACCACTGTCAGCGGAAGTTGAGCAGAGGTGCAGACCCCTTAAAGTTCAGCACCAGCTCGCTCATCAACCACCTTGCGGCTAAACATTTCCACCAGCATGAGGAGTTCCAGAGGCTGAAGGCATCTGGTGCTGGCAGTGGCACCACACCCATCACTGCACAGCCTTCAGCAGCAGCAGCAGCAACAGCAGCCACCCGCCCTCCTGCTCCTCCAGCAGCACCAGCAGGAGTGCGGAAACGCACTGCTCCTCCCCCCTCTGCAACTCCTGCCGCCGACACTGAGGCCTGTTCTGGCAGCCAGTCCTCAGTGGCCTCCTCTGCTGTGTCTGCTGATTCCCGTGTCAGCAAAAGGCCACGCCAGAGCCTTTTGAGCGAGTCCTTCCAGGGGGTGGTTAGGGCTCTGCCTCCCAGCAGCCGTCGCGTGCGGCAGCTGAACGGCTTGCTGGCACGGGCCATGTGCTCCCAACTCCTGCCGTACACGCTCGTGCAGGAGGGGAGCGACATTCGTGCGCTGCTTGCTTGCGCAGCCCCAGACTGGCAGCTCCCCAGCAGACACTTTTTCTCCCGCAAGGCCATTCCTGCACTGCACCGCTTTGTGATGGCCAATGTGGAGCGAGGGCTGGAGCACGCGGTTGGTGAAAGGGTCCACGTCACCATGGACTCCTGGAGCAGCCGCTTCGGGACAGGCCGCTACCTGTCCTTCACTGTCCACTGGGTCAGCTTGGTGGAAGGGGGTGAGGATGGGAGAGCAGCAGCGGGCACAGCAGCAGCAGCAACACAGTGGGTGGTGCCACCCCGCAGGGTCAGGGGAACTGCAGCAGGTTCCTCCGATCCTCTGCCATCCTCCGGCACACCTGGCCAAACCCCCCGCCTCAGCAGCAGCGTGAAGGCCCGCCACTGCCAAGCGCTGCTGCACTTGGTCAGCCTTGGGAAGACCAAGCTGACGGCAACCCATGTGTTGGCCAAACTCCAGGAGCAGGAGAGGATTTGGCTGACCCCCAGAGGCCTCAGAGTCGGAGAGGTGGTGGCCGACAATGGGGCCAATCTGGTTGCCGCAATACACAGGGGAAACCTGACCCACATCCCCTGTCTTGCCCACGTGCTGAACCTGGTGGTGCAGAAGTTCCTGCGCACCTACCAGGGGATGGGCGAACTGCTGGAAACGGCAAGGAATGTTGTGCGTCACTTCCGGCGCTCGGCTGCAGCCTGTGCGAGCCTGGAAGACGTGCAAAAGGAGCTGGATCTGCCACGCCATCGGCTGATCCTTGACGTTCCGACTCGCTGGAACTCCACCCTGGCGATGTTGGAGCGTCTGGTTGAACAGAGGCACGCTGTCAAACAGTACCTTGCCCTGGCCACTGTTTCCGCAGCTCTGAGAAGGGACAAGACCAGCAACTTCCCGTCCATCGTCCCCGATGATGACTGGAGGCACATGCAGCAGGTGTGCTTAGTGCTGGCTCCCTTCCTGCAGGCCACAAACATGGTGAGCAGGGACCATGCTATGGTCTGCGAGTGGGTGCCCCTGGTTTCTCTGCTGAACAGGGCCCTCGATGCTTTGCTGGAACAGGGAGCGGCAGCCTTGGACCAGCAGGAGCGGCAACCAGCTGCGCAGTCCACCTCTGAGGGGGAGGAGGAGGAGGACTTGGTGGAGGTCCCTGACCTGGCTGCTGATGAGGGGGATCAGCACAGCGCAGCTGAGTTGGTGCGGGGGTGGAGAGAGGATGAGGCGGCAGAGGAGGAGGATGAGGACAGCACTGACGTCGATGTGCCAGCAGACGTGGCCCGCCTCTTCCCAATGGCAGCGCACATGCTGACGTGCCTGCGCAGGGACCCCAGGGTGATCCAGATGAAGCAGAGGGAGGACATCTGGATCAGCATGATGTTGGACCCACGCCTCAAGGGGAAGTTGAGCCAGTTCCTGCCGCCTGCAGGAGGAGACCCAGCACAACAAATAAGGAGCTTGCAGCAGGCCCTTGTTGAGCGCTTGGAGGAAGCCTTCCCCCAGCCTTCCACCCCCACTGTCCAGCAGCCAGCACAGAGGCAGCAGCAGGTGCCTGCATCCAGCAGCAGCAAGCTCCCCACAGACCTGCTGTCTCTCAGCCACGAGCTCTACAGGACTGTAGAGGCTCCGGCAGCAGTGACTAGAGAGGAGATGCATGCAGCAGCATCCTCCTCCGGTCACAGCCAGCGCCTGACCCGCATGGTGGCTGACTACATGGGGACGTACAGCGGGCTTGACAGCGATGCCCCTGTTGATCCCATGGAGTATTGGGTCAAGCGCATGGAGATCTGGAGCGAGCTGGCGCAGTACGCCCTGGAAGTGCTGTCCTGCCCCCCTTCCAGCGTGCTGTCCGAGCGCTGCTTCAGTGCAGCTGGTGGCGTGGTCACCGAGAAACGCTCACGTCTGTCTCACAAGTCTGTGGACAGACTGACGTTTCTCAAGATGAACCAGGCGTGGGTGGAAGGCGAGTTCCTGGCCCCTGTTGTCGGCGAGAGGGGGACATGAACTGGCTGCCGGAACCATCGTTAATGTGCCTTACCACCCTTTACCACCTCCTGGCTCCTGCTCACTAAGCCAGCCTGGTTCACTTTGACTATTACGTCGCCTGCAGCCACACATTTTACACCTACAGTGGGCTGCTGTGTACTGCCCTTCTGCTGTCTGTCTGTGTTTCCCACTGCCAGGGTACACAGATGATTTACCTTCTGCTGCCACTCTGCCACCAGCTATTACGTCAAACAATAGCTATATTGGTTGCAAAACCAAAACCAAACAAACCATTAAAAAAAAAAAAAAGGTTTAATTTTTCTGAGGTGCCCGGGTTGAAAACTGTGTTGTCCCAGTTGTGTATTGGACACAATGTGGGCTGCACGACCGCTGTCTGGGACCTCCTGTTGTGTTTATTTACAGCCCTGGTATCACCGCTAGGTACCAGGGCTATTATGTCACGCTGCCTACCTGCTGCCACACTCACACTGCTCCTCCATACCTCCTCCTGCTGCTGCTGCTGCTGTCTGTCTGTGTTTCCCACTGCCAGGGTACACAGATGATTTACCTTCTGCTGCCACTCTGCCACCAGCTATTACGTCAAACAATAGCTGCTCGCCTACTCCTCCATTCCTCCTCCTGCTGCTGCTGTCTGTCTGTGTTTCCCACTGCCAGGGTACACAGATGATTTACCTTCTGCTGCCACTCTGCCACCAGCTATTACGTCAAACAATAGCTATATTGGTTGCAAAACCAAAAACCAAAAAACCATAAAAAAAAAAAAAAGGTTTAATTTTTCTGAGGTGCCCGGGTTGAAAACTGTGTTGTCCCAGTTGTGTATTGGACACAATGTGGGCTGCACGACCGCTGTCTGGGACCTCCTGTTGTGTTTATTTACAGCCCTGGTATCACCGCTAGGTACCAGGGCTATTATGTCACGCTGCCTACCTGCTGCCACACTCACACTGCTCCTCCATACCTCCTCCTGCTGCTGCTGCTGCTGTCTGTCTGTGTTTCCCACTGCCAGGGTACACAGATGATTTACCTTCTGCTGCCACTCTGCCACCAGCTATTACGTCAAACAATAGCTGCTCGCCTACTCCTCCATTCCTCCTCCTGCTGCTGCTGTCTGTCTGTGTTTCCCACTGCCAGGGTACACAGATGATTTACCTTCTGCTGCCACTCTGCCACCAGCTATTACATCAAACAATAGCTATATTGGTTGCAAAACCAAAACCAAAAAACCATAAAAAAAAAAAAAAGGTTTAATTTTTCTGAGGTGCCCGGGTTGAAAACTGTGTTGTCCCAGTTGTGTATTGGACACAATGTGGGCTGCATGACCGCTGTCTGGGACCTCCTGTTGTGTTTATTTACAGCCCTGGTATCACCGCTAGGTACCAGGGCTATTATGTCACGCTGCCTACCTGCTGCCACACTCACACTGCTCCTCCATACCTCCTCCTGCTGCTGCTGCTGCTGTCTGTCTGTGTTTCCCACTGCCAGGGTACACAGATGATTTACCTTCTGCTGCCACTCTGCCACCAGCTATTACGTCAAACAATAGCTGCTCGCCTACTCCTCCATTCCTCCTCCTGCTGCTGCTGTCTGTCTGTGTTTCCCACTGCCAGGGTACACAGATGATTTACCTTCTGCTGCCACTCTGCCACCAGCTATTACGTCAAACAATAGCTATATTGGTTGCAAAACCAAAAACCAAAAAACCATAAAAAAAAAAAAAGGTTTAATTTTTCTGAGGTGCCCGGGTTGAAAACTGTGTTGTCCCAGTTGTGTATTGGACACAATGTGGGCTGCACGACCGCTGTCTGGGACCTCCTGTTGTGTTTATTTACAGCCCTGGTATCACCGCTAGGTACCAGGGCTATTATGTCACGCTGCCTACCTGCTGCCACACTCACACTGCTCCTCCATACCTCCTCCTGCTGCTGCTGCTGCTGTCTGTCTGTGTTTCCCACTGCCAGGGTACACAGATGATTTACCTTCTGGTGCCACTCTGCCACCAGCTATTACGTCAAACAATAGCTGCTCGCCTACTCCTCCATTCCTCCTCCTGCTGCTGCTGTCTGTCTGTGTTTCCCACTGCCAGGGTACACAGATGATTTACCTTCTGCTGCCACTCTGCCACCAGCTATTACATCAAACAATAGCTATATTGGTTGCAAAACCAAAAACCAAAAAACCATAAAAAAAAAAAAAAGGTTTAATTTTTCTGAGGTGCCCGGGTTGAAAACTGTGTTGTCCCAGTTGTGTATTGGACACAATGTGGGCTGCACGACCGCTGTCTGGGACCTCCTGTTGTGTTTATTTACAGCCCTGGTATCACCGCTAGGTACCAGGGCTATTATGTCACGCTGCCTACCTGCTGCCACACTCACACTGCTCCTCCATACCTCCTCCTGCTGCTGCTGCTGCTGTCTGTCTGTGTTTCCCACTGCCAGGGTACACAGATGATTTACCTTCTGCTGCCACTCTGCCACCAGCTATTACGTCAAACAATAGCTGCTCGCCTACTCCTCCATTCCTCCTCCTGCTGCTGCTGTCTGTCTGTGTTTCCCACTGCCAGGGTACACAGATGATTTACCTTCTGCTGCCACTCTGCCACCAGCTATTACGTCAAACAATAGCTATATTGGTTGCAAAACCAAAAACCAAAAAACCATAAAAAAAAAAAAAAGGTTTAATTTTTCTGAGGTGCCCGGGTTGAAAACTGTGTTGTCCCAGTTGTGTATTGGACACAATGTGGGCTGCACGACCGCTGTCTGGGACCTCCTGTTGTGTTTATTTACAGCCCTGGTATCACCGCTAGGTACCAGGGCTATTATGTCACGCTGCCTACCTGCTGCCACACTCACACTGCTCCTCCATACCTCCTCCTGCTGCTGCTGCTGCTGTCTGTCTGTGTTTCCCACTGCCAGGGTACACAGATGATTTACCTTCTGCTGCCACTCTGCCACCAGCTATTACGTCAAACAATAGCTGCTCGCCTACTCCTCCATTCCTCCTCCTGCTGCTGCTGTCTGTCTGTGTTTCCCACTGCCAGGGTACACAGATGATTTACCTTCTGCTGCCACTCTGCCACCAGCTATTACGTCAAACAATAGCTATATTGGTTGCAAAACCAAAAACCAAAAAACCATAAAAAAAAAAAAAAGGTTTAATTTTTCTGAGGTGCCCGGGTTGAAAACTGTGTTGTCCCAGTTGTGTATTGGACACAATGTGGGCTGCACGACCGCTGTCTGGGACCTCCTGTTGTGTTTATTTACAGCCCTGGTATCACCGCTAGGTACCAGGGCTATTATGTCACGGCGAGCTGCCTGCCTCATTGACTGCCTGCTGCCACACACTCATCCTCCTCCTCCTGCTGCTGAATTTACCTCCTGCTGTCTTTGTGTTTCCACTGCCAGGGAGCACATACAATGGCGCTTCCAACATGCGTGCGCCCACCAGCTATTTGTTACGCTCAAAAATAGCTGCATTTCTTTAAAAAAAAATTGAAAAGAGAAATACGTGAAGAAGAATAAGACTATATTGAAAAGGAAGGAGAAGATGAAGAAGAAGAAGAAGAAGAAGAAGAAGAAGAAGAAGAAGAAGAAGAAGAAGAAGAAGAAGAAGAAGAAGATATAGAAGAAGACGATATAGAAGAAGACGATATAGAAGAAGACGATATAGAAGAAGACGATATAGAAGAAGAAGAAGAAAGATAAAGAAGAAGAAGAACAAGTATATACAGTAACACTACTGAACAAAATTAAGGACACAACTTCTCTTTCCACATTTTTTTTTAAAGGAACATCCCCACATAATCACTTGCTGTTGTTACTTGGAAAAAAAGAGGTTTCTTGCATCATTCACCCTCAAAACAAGTGTTGGAAGCTATTTAAGGCCAATTCGAATAGTCAGCTCGAATAGTTAGCTCGAATACCGACTCGAATAGTGAGCTCGAAGTCCGAGGTCGAATCGAATAGTAAAAATTATTCGACTCGAATATTCGAATGACCTCGAATAATTTACTATTCGAATTCGACCAAACTCGAATTTTAAAAAGGGGTATTTGAGCACCACTAACTATACTTGCTATACTGGGCTAACTGTACTTGCTATACTGGAGTAACTACTGGCTATACTGGGCTAACTGTACTTGCTATACTGGGCTAACTGTACTTGCTATACTGAGCTAACTGTACTTGCTATACTGGGGTAACTACTGGCTATACTGGGGTAACTGTACTTGCTATACTGTGGTAACTACTGGCTACACTGGGCTAACTGTACTTGCTATACTGTGGTAACTATACTTGCTATACTGTGGTAACTATACTTGCTATACTGGGCAAACTATACTTGCTATACTGGGCTATCTATACTTGCTATACTGGGCTAACTATACTTGCTATACTGGGCTAACTGTACTAGCTATACTGGGCTAACTGTACTAGCTATACTGGGCTAACTGTACTTGATATACTGTGGTAACTGCCGCCGCCACTAGCCATGCCCCTCCAACCCCCCCCCCCCCTCCCCCGGGGGGGCCCCCGGAGAAAATTTTGGTCGGGACAGTGGGCCCCGGGCTCAAAAAGGCTGGGGACCCCTGGTTTAGAGTAAATATGTCATGCCTGAAACAGTAATGTTACTATTGCTACTGTAAAGTAGTGTTGGTGTTCATATTTGGGAGATTGAATTTGGAAACTTCAATTCACCTGTTTACTACACTTCAGCACCTGAAGCAATGGACAGGGGCACGGAGAGTTCACTTGTGGTTCACTCCACACTTCATGTGACTCCAATGCTTCATCCTTCCAAACTGGACCCCATGACCCTGTCTGCTGCTTCGGGTGCTGAATTCTGGTGTGCAGGAGAATTTGGGTTACCAAATTCCATCTCATGAATTCGAACAAGAATTTTTGAATCAGGATGATAGATATCATTTATTGGCCAACTTAGCGGTAAAGGAGTAAGTTTTTAGTTCATAAGCCTTCTTCAGAGTTTGTTCCTGTATACTGACAAGATGTTAGAACACACAGCTTATATACACTGGACATTAGAAAGAGAAACATTGTTTAGCAAACATACACTTACTGTATGTCATTCGATGCTTTGTCATTGGATTAACTTTTTTTATTTGCATTTAACCACTTCCCAACTGAGGGGTTTTACCCCTTGACCACCAGAGCAATTTTCACCTTTCAGCGCTCCTTCCATTCATTCGTCTATAATTTTATCATTACTTATCGCAATGAAATGAACTATATCTTGTTTTTTTCGCCACCAATTAGGCTTTCTTTAGGTGGGACATTATGCCAAGAATAATTTTATTCTAAATGTGTTTTAATGGGAAAATAGGAAAAAATGTGGGAAAAAAATTATTATTTTTCAGTTTTCGCCCTTTATAGTTTTTAAATAATGCATGCTACTGTAATTAAAACCCATTAAATGTATATGCCTATTTATCCCGGTTATAAAACCATTTAAATTATGTCCCTATCACAATGTTTGCCGCCAATATTTTAGTTGGAAATAAAGGTGCATTTTTTTCAGTTTTGCGTCCATCCCTAATTATAAGCCCATAGTTTATAAAGTAACAGTGTTATACCCTCTTGACATAAATATTTAAAAAGTTCAGTCCCTAAGGTAACTATTTATGTTTTTTTTTTTAATTGTAAATTTTTTATTTTTTTTTTTAATTACAAAAAAAAATAAATTGGGGAGTGTGGGAGGTAAGGAGTTAATTTTTTGTGTAAAACAAGTTTATTTGTGTGTAGAAAATGGTTAGGGTGTAGTTTTACTATTTGGCCACAAGATGGCAACATTACCAATTTGTTTCATGCTACCTGCAAGCGTCCTTCCGGACTCTTGCAGGAAGTAGAAAGAGGCTGGGACTTTGTTATTTTTTCACAATGATCGCGCTGCTCAGCCGAGCGGCAGCAGGTCATTGCGGGGCTTAGATCAACGAACGGGAATGGATTTTCCCGTTCGTTGATCTCTGGGCGAGCGGGCGGCGGCGTGTTTACTAGCGGCGGGCGGTGTGTTTACGAGCGGGAACGCGGACAGCGGCGGGAGTGCGCAAAGTACGGATTTCTCCGTCCCTGGGGGTGAAAGGATGGAAAAAGGGGCGGAGAAATCCGTACGCGCGGGGGTAAAGTGGTTAATAGAACATTACTGGGAATGCTGTTTTTAGCAGTGATAGTTTTGTTTTTTTCAATGTAGTACAAAGCTATGCAGTTGTTGAATGACTTTGTAACAGATCAACATGACTAGAATCGATCGGATGTTAATCAGTTGGGACATATTTGATTAAATTGATCCAACCTGATGGAAAAATCTGCCCATGTATGGCTACCTGAATGCATAGATAGGAGTGAGTTAGATACGGCTGTCAAGAAAGGATTGTGGGTGAGATGTGGACCAGAGGTCATTTTAAAATAAATGCAGGAAGTGGAACGTGCCTTTTGTTAAAATAGCAAAAAAAGAAAAACTTCTTTAGATACAACCCTTAATGATTAACCAAAGATTTCCAGAAGAAAAACTTTACCTTTGGGATTTTGGCACGTTTTCCAAATCGTGTATCTCGGATACTGGTCAATTCAACAAATTCTATTTCCTGCAGAAAATATAATATAAGTTTAAAATATGGTACAAACAAAACCAAAGAAAAGTAATGCTGGGCATACACGGACCGTTTCTGCTGCTCAATTAGCCGCCGGATCGACTCCCGCTGCGTCCCCGTGTGCGCCTGGATCGATTCCCGCTCGTCCCCGCAGGCGCTTCCTTATCTTCTGCTCGTTTTCCGCTATTGTCCACCCGCGGGGATCGAGCGTGGAATCGATCCACCGGATCATCGGACACGTCAGATATTATCAATCGAGCCATCAACGGCTCGATTGATAACAAAAAAACGACCCGTGTAAGCCCAGCATAAAACAAAACAAAACAATGCACAACAATAATGATTTTACATTAAAACCTCAGTGACAAAATCGGGAATAGCTATTGCTGGCCACTTCCTAAAAATTCTAGTTGCCTAGCAATTGTGACAATCATCTGGTTTTAATACTATTTGAATCACTTGGATCTCTGTGCATTGTTGCAACATCACCACTAGTTCTACCAAACTTTTGAAGAACTGAATACATGTTTTCAAACTACAGCAATTAGAGCCACAACTTTCAGAGTCTTGAACCAGTATTGTTTTATGTAAAATGGGGCCATGGACAATATTGTGGGCCCTTAGATTTTCATACTATACTGGCAATAAACGTATGATCTCTACAGCCCCTTACTTGTGGGCCCTGAAGGAGCATGGAGACCTGGGCACATGCCCAGTTTGACACTATGTCGGCAGATATGTGCGCCTTGGGTGTTTATTAGATTTTACAACCCGACTAAACCCAAAACTGTGCAATTTCAGGTTTAAGATTGGCACACCTTGCCGTGTGTAGTCTGGGTGCTCAGTCTCGATGCGAAGACAACATCAATCCAATTTCATTGGATCCAATTTCATAATACATTATATGTCTGCACTTTATCTGATGAAGGGGACCCTCTGCGGCCCCGAAACAATTGTCATGCTGTGCGAATAAACTTGCTTGGAGAATTGACATGGTGTGCCAGTCGACCTTGTATCAATAAACCCAAAACTGAACAAGGTAATCTCTATACCTGTATTTAAAGGGGGCTTAGATGCTTTCCTTGCGTTGAAAGACATCCATGGCTACAATTACTAGGTAATGCCCAGTGATGTTGATCCAGGGATTTTATCTGATTACCATCTGGAGTCAGGAAGGAATTTTTCCCTTTTGGGGCTAATTGGACCATGCCTTGTAGGGTTTTTTTCGCCTTCCTCTGGATCAACAGGGGTATGTGGGGGACGGGCTGGAGTTGTACTTTGTACTGGTTGAACTCGATGGACGTATGTCTTTTTTCAACCAAAATAACTATGTAACTATGTAACTATATTAGCAGCCTGGATATTAATAAATGTACTGTATATAAACAGTGTATGGAAACAAAGCAATGGGCAGATTTCACCTGCTTTATGAACAACTTCACTTGTCACTGCAGTACAGCTTGCTTCCTCTATTTTCACCTGATAAGCAGGACAATCAGGTGTGACCATAAAACTCCCAAAGTAGTAGTAACAACAGATGCCAGACTATATTTCCTGGCATCCTTGGATTACAATAGTAACAATGAACTTGATTCACAAAGCAGCATTATGCTGTAACATATTGATTTACGCCTTCTGTACTATTTTACCCTACTACACACACACACACACTGGGCCTGATCCAAATTACTTTTTCTACATTGATTTATGCCTACTGTACTATTTTACCCTACTACACACACACACACTGGGCCCGATCCAAATTACTTTTTCTCCTAAGTTTTCTCTTAGGATAACACTTTTAATCTTCTGTTTAAAATTATGTTTGCACTAGAGGTGTAGCGAACGGTTCGCCGGCGAACGGTTCCAGGCGAACTTTGGTGGTTCGCGTTCGCCTGCACCAGGCGAACTTTTGCGGAAGTTCGATTCGCCCCATGGACTTTAATGGCCGCCGACTTTACCGGTTAATAGCAAAGTCCCCTTACATAGTAGAAACACCAAAATTGTTGGGAATGTTAAGTGGAATAGTGGGAACAAGAGGAAACATTTTTCCAAAAAGACCTTATACTTTTTGAGAAAATCAATTTTAAAGTTCCAAAGTAAAATGAGCCGATTCATAAAAAAAGAACCGATTCATTAAAAAGAACCGGATGATTCAAGAACTGTTACTATAGCAGAGAATGCGTCCTGAGCAGGACGTGAAGCTGCCGGCTCGCTGCTGTCTCTCCCCACCTGCCTGCACCTGTCACCCTCACCTAGCCTGGCACCCAGCGCACCCATGGGTGCCAGGCTAGGTGAGAGTGACAGGTGAGGAGGTGGGGAGAGACAGCAGGAGCCGGCAGCTATGCGTCCAAAAGGACGCATTCTCTGCTATGTGGGGGACGTCGGAGATCTTCAATCAACTTAATTGAAGATCGCAACATAAGAGGATACAGTTCGTTGGATCGTTTACCATGGATATTGGCGTGGGAAAACTTTTTTAAAGGTACAGGTAAGTATTTATGGTTAATTTAGAATAATAAAATACTTTTCTCGTGGATGTGTTTTTATTTCATTTAACCCTTTGTGGAAATGGGTAAAGGGTACTGTACCCCTATACTCATTTCTCCTGGGAGGGGGGTGGGCATCTGGGGTCCCCTTCTTAAAGGGGACTCCCAGATGCCACCATGAACCCCCCCCAGGGAGTCATCGCCCCCATCTCCTCCTGGGGCACCGGAGGTGGGGAAGAGCCCCTTGTCCATGGATTGGACAAGGGCTCCGGGGGGGGGGGAGGGGAAGGCTTGGCTGCCCCCCCCCCTTCCCCCGGAGCCCCCATACCATGGACCATGCGGGCTGGTATAGCTCAGGGTGCGAAGCCCCAGTCGGCCGGGGCTCCGCATTCTGGCTATCCCAGCCTGCATGGGGGACAAGGAGTTACAGAGGCTCGGGAGGGGGGCCCCACGTCATTTTTCTTTTCATTTATTTCCCACACTCAGCACATAAAAATAATAAAAATATATATGCAGTGGAGGAAATAATTATTTGACCCCCTCACTGATTTTGTAAGTTTGTCCAATGACAAAGAAATGAAAAGTCTCAGAACAGTATCATTTCAATGGTAGGTTTATTTTAACAGTGGCAGATAGCACATCAAAAGGAAAATCGAAAAAATAACCTTAAATAAAAGATAGCAACTGATTTGCATTTCATTGAGTGAAATACGTTTTTGAACCCCTACCAACCATTAAGAGTTCTGGCTCCCACAGAGTGGTTAGACACTTCTACTCAATTAGTCACCCTCATTAAGGACACCTGTCTTAACTAGTCACCTGTATAAAAGACACCTGTCTACAGAATCAATCAATCAAGCAGACTCCAAACTCTCCAACATGGTAAAGACCAAAGAGCTGTCCAAGGATGTCAGAGACAAAATTGTAGACCTGCACAAGGCTGGAATGGGCTACAAAACAATTAGCAAGAAGCTGGGAGAGAAGGTGACAACTGTTGGTGCGATTGTTCGAAAATGGAAGGAGCACAAAATGACCATCAATCGACCTCGCTCTGGGGCTCCACGCAAGATCTCACCTCGTGGGGTGTCAATGGTTCTGAGAAAGGTGAAAAAGCATCCTAGAACTACACGGGAGGAGTTAGTGAATGACCTCAATTAGCCAAATTAGGGACCACAGTCACCAAGAAAACCATTGGAAACACATTACACCGCAATAGATTAAAATCCTGCAGGGCTCGCAAGGTCCCCCTGCTCAAGAAGGCACATGTGCAGGCCCGTCTGAAGTTTGCCAATGAACACCTGAATGATTCTGTGAGTGACTGGGAGAAGGTGCTGTGGTCTGATGAGACCAAAATAGAGCTCTTTGGCATTAACTCAACTCGCTGTGTTTGGAGGAAGAAAAATGCTGCCTATGACCCCCAAAACACCGTCCCCACCGTCAAGCATGGGGGTGGAAACATTTTGCTTTGGGGGTGTTTTTCTGCTAAGGGCACAGGACAACTTAATCGCATTAACGGGAAAATGGACGGAGCCATGTATCGTGAAATCCTGAACGATAACCTCCTTCCTTCTGCCAGGAAACTGAAAATGGGTCGTGGATGGTTGTTCCAGCACGACAATGACCCAAAACATACAGCAAAGGCAACAAAGGAGTGGCTCAAGAAGAAGCACATTAAGGTCATGGAGTGGCCTAGTCAGTCTCCGGACCTTAATCCAATAGAAAACCTATGGAGGGAGCTCAAGCTCAGAGTTGCACAGAGACAGCCTCGAAACATTAGGGATTTAGAGATGATCTGCAAAGAGGAGTGGACCAACATTCCTCCTAAAATGTGTGCAAACTTGGTCATCAATTACAAGAAACGTTTGACCTCTGTGCTTGCAAACAATGGTTTTTCCACTAAGTATTAAGTCTTTTATTGTTGGAGGGTTCAAAAACTTATTTCACTCAATAAAATGCAAATCAGTTGCTATCTTTTATTTAAGGTTATTTTTTCGATTTTCCTTTTGATGTGCTATCTGCCACTGTTAAAATAAACCTACCATTAAAATGATACTGTTCTGAGACTTTTCATTTCTTTGTCATTGGACAAACTTACAAAATCAGTGAGGGGTCAAATAATTATTTCCTCCACTGTATATATATATATATATATATTTATTTTATTTTTTATTTTTTTTAAAGGACTTACGAGGCCACAAGTATGAAAAAAGTTAAATACCATTTCATAATCCAGATCCATGGAGGACGCCACCTGCGCCCCCCGTTCATTCCGCCATGGCACCCGCAGTAATACCGTCCCCGGTCGGGTCCCGACCCCTCCAAACGGGTCGGGTTCTCATTCCCCCCTCAATATGGCCGCCACAGATTGCCGCGGCTGCGCAGTCTGCAAAGATACGATTGCGGCTGCGCAGCTCTAGGTCCTCCTCCCGATGCGTCCGATGTATGCACGCATATTGATGACGCGGCAGGAGGAGGCCCTAGAGCTGCGCAGGTGCAATCGCGTCTGTGCGGACTGCGCAGCCGCGCCAATCTGTGGCGGCCATATTGAGTGGGGAATGAGAACCCGACCTGTTCGGAGGGGTCGGACTCGGGAGTCGGGACCCGACCGGGGCCGGTATTACTGCGGGAGCCATGGGGGAATGAACGGGAGGGAGCGGATGGCATCCTCCATGGATCTGGATTATGAAAAGGTATTTAACTTTTTTCACATTTGTGGCCTCGGAAGTCATTTAAATATTGTTTCCTGCTATCTTTTTAACATATCCTGCAAATTTGGTGTTGCTAGGATGTAAGGGGCCTTTGCTATTAACTACTAAAGTCGGCGGGTGATGATAACCAACCAGAATTATAGGGGTGCAAACGTGCTGAATTCTGCCATAGGCTTCCATTAGGCTCCCTATTTCACTTTCAAAAATCTCAAATCTTTTCAAAGGGCAATTGCTCAGCAGTGGCAAATTTTCTAGCATTGTAGGGACTGTTAGGGGGATCATAACTAGTGAATTTCTGGCCCCTAGGCCGAAGAGGTCATAGCCTAGGGTCACAAAAACCTGTTTATTTGGGCAATTTCAATGGTGGCGAGTCTGACGTACATAAATCGCAGCCATGGCCGTTAGCAACGTCTGAATCTCACGAAATGTCTAATGCAGGTAGAAGACATATTGTTAGACTTGGACTCCAAAGATGGGTTCCATACATCTCTGCAAACCAGAGTTACAGGGGTCCAAAATTGGTAAAATCCCCCATAGGCTTTCATTGGCTCCCTATTTCACTTTCCAAAATCTCACATCTTTTCAAAGGGCAATTTCTCAGCAGTGGCAAATTTTCTAGCATTGTAGGGACCCTTAGGGGGAACATGACTGGTGAGTTTCGGGCCCCTAGGCCAAAGAGGTCATAGCCTAGGGTCACAAAAACCTGTTTATTTGGGCAATTGCAATGGTGACGAGTCTGACATACATAAATCGCAGCAATGGCCGTTAGCAACGTCTGAATCTCACGAAATGTCTCATGCAGGTAGAAGACATATTGTTAGACTTGGGCTCCAAAGATGGGTTCCCTACATCTCTGCAAACCAGAGTTACAGGGCTCCAAATTTGGTAAAATCCCCCATAGGCTTTCATTGGGCCTCCTATTTACAGTTACAAAATCTCACATCTTTTCAAAGGGCAATTGCTCAGCAGTGGCAAATTTTCTAGCATTGTAGGAACTGTTAGGGGGATCATAACTGGTAAGTTTCGGGCCCCTATGCCAAAGAGGTTATAGCCTAGGGTCACAAAAACCTGTTTATTTGGGCAATTTCAATGGTAGTGATGCTGACGTACATAAATCGCAGCCATGGCCGTTAGCAACGTCTGAATTTCACGAAATGTCTCATGCAGGTAGAAGAAATATTGTTAGACTTGGATTCCAAAGATGGTGTCCATACATCTCTGCAAACCAGAGTTATAGGGGTCTAAAATTGGTAAAATCCCCCATAGGCTTTCATTGCCTCCCTATTTCACTTTCCAAAATCTCACATCTTTTCAAAGGGCAATTGCTCAGCAGTGGCAAATTTTCTAGCATTGTAGGGACCCTTAGGGGGAACATGACTGGTGAGTTTCGGGCCCCTAGGCCAAAGAGGTCATAGCCTAGGGTCACAAAAACCTGTTTATTTGGGCAATTTCAATGGTAGTGATGCTGACGTACATAAATCGCAGCCATGGCCGTTAGCAACGTCTGAATCTCACGAAATGTCTCATGCAGGTAGAAGACATATTGTTAGACTTGGATTCCAAAGATGGGGTCCCTACATCTCTGCTAACCAGAGTTACAGGGCTCCAAATTTGGTAAAATACCCCACAGGCTTTCATTGCCTCCCTATTTCACTTTCCAAAATCTCACATCTTTTCAAAGGGCAATTGCTCAGCAGTGGCAAATTTTTTAGCATTGTAGGGACCCTTAGGGGCAACTTGACTGGTGAGTTTCGAGCCCCTAGGCCAAAGAGGTCATAGCCTAGGGTCACAAAAACCTGTTTATTTGGGCAATTTCAATGGTAGTGATGCTGACGTACATAAATCGCAGCCATGGCCGTTAGCAACGTCTGAATTTCACGAAATGTCTCATGCAGGTAGAAGACAAATTGTTAGACTTGGATTCCAAAGATGGGGTCCATACATCTCTGCAAACCAGAGTTACAGGGCTCTAAAACTAGTAAAATCCCCCATAGGCTTTTATTGGGCCTACTATTTACCGTTCCAAAATCTCACACCATTTCAAAGGGCAATGGCTCAGCAGTGGCAAAACTCACCAGTCATGATCCCCCTAAGAGTCCCTACAATGCTAGAAAATTTGGTACTGCTGAGCCATTGCCCTTTGAAAAGATGTGAGATTTTGGAAAGTGAAATAGGGATCCAATGAAAGCCTATGGGGGATTTTACTAATTTTGCACCCCTGTAACTCTGGTTTGCAGAGATGTAGGGACCCCATCTTTGGATATATTTTTAGAACTTACCACGTCATATAAAATATATATATATTTTATTTATTTTTTTATTATTATTTTTATGTGCTGAGTGTGGGAAATCTGAAAAAAAAATGACGTGGGGTCCCCCCTCCCGAGCCTCTGTAACCCCTTGTCCCCCATGCAGGCTGGGATAGCCAGAATGCGGAGCCCCGGCCGACTGGGGCTTCGCACCCTGAGCTATACCAGCCCGCATGGTCCATGGTGTGGGGGGCTCCGGGGGGACAGGGGCAGCCAAGCCTTCCCCTCCCCCCGGAGCCCTTGTCCAATCCATGGACAAGGGGCTCTTCCCCACCTCCGGTGCCCCAGGAGGAGGTGGGGGCGACGACTCCCTGGGGGGGGGGGGTTCATGGTGGCATCTGGGAGTCCCCTTTAAGAAGGGGACCCCAGATGCCCACCCCCTCCCAGGAGAAATGAGTATAGAGGTACAAAGTACCCCTACTCATTTCCACAAAGGGTTAAATGAAATAAAAACACAACCACGAAAAAAGTCCTTTAATTTTCTTAATTAACCAGAAATACTTACCTGTACCTTTAAAAAAAAATTCCCACGGCAATATCCTCGGTAAATGATCCAACGAACTGTATCCTCTTATGTTGCGATCTTCTATTAAGTTGATTGAAGATCTCCGAGGCCCCCCATCCACATAGCAGAGAATGCGTCCAATAGTCCTTTTGGACGCATAGCTGCTAGCTCCCGCTGTCTCTCCCCACCTGCCTGCCTGCACCTGTGAACCCCCACCTAGGCTGGCACCCAGTGCACCCATGGGTGCGCTGGGTGCCAGCCTAGGTGGGGGTTGACAGGTGCAGGCAGGTGGGGAGAGACAGCAGCGGGAGCCAGCAGCTTCACGTCCTTCCGAGGACGCATTCTCTGCTATACTAACGGCTCATGAATGAGCCGGATCTTTTTAATGAATCGGTTCTTTTTTTATGAATCGACTCTTTTTTTTAACTTTAAAATCGATTTTCTCAAAAACTATAAGGTCTTTTTGAAAAAAAATTGTTTCCTCTTGTTCCCACTGTTCTTCTTAACATTCCCAGTAATTTTGGTGTTGCTAGCTTTTAAAGGGGCTTTGCAATTAACCATTAAAGTCGGCGGGGGTATATTTTCCCACGGTCAGAAGGAGAATTTACATCGAAACTTTAAAATTGATTTTCTCAAAAACTATAAGGTCCCTTTCCCACTGTTCTTCTTAACATTTTCTGCAAGTTTGGGGTTTCTAGCTTTTAAAGCGGCTTTGCTATTAACTGCTAAAGTCGGCGGGCGCTTAATTTTCCCACGGTCAGAAGGAGTTACTTTAAAATTGATTTTCTCAAAAACTATAAGGTATTTTTGAATTTTTTTCCCCCCTCTTGTAGTCACTGAAAGATCTCAGGTGTTAGACACCTTGAAACATCTTTTCCATCACTTTTCTGGCCAGCAGAAATGTTTCTAGTTTTCAAAGTTCGCCTCCCCATTGAAGTCTATTGCAGATCGCGAACTTTTATGCGAACCGAACCTTCCGTGAAGGTTCGCGAACGGGGTTCGCGAACCGAAAATCGGAGGTTCGCGACATCTCTAGTTTGCACTCTGCAATTGAAAAAGTACAAAAAAGTAGGTGAAAAAGCACTGTCAAAATTATTTTCTTGCTTTTTGGTGGCATTTTATTTATAATGTGAAAACATCACCTAGAAGAAAACTTAGGGGAAAAAGTGATTAGGATCAGTCCTATAATAGTTAACATGCATATGATCTACCTGCTTAAAACTTCCATTAAAAGTATATAAAATACTACAGCCCAAAAGCAAATTTTTTCCTCCACTTTACATGGTCATATGTGAGTAGAGAGAGTGCTATCTTTTTATCCTAACTTTTTCACTTCCGCGCTATAGCCCCCCAAGATTAGCAACAATATTTGTCACTATCTCGGAGGTAAACATGTGGGAGAGGGATTCCCTGTTCAAAATGCCCGCCAGGGGCATTCCTACAGGGATTCCAGAGCTGCCATTGGGCAACTCTCCCTGGCCGCGCCACCTGTTGTTCCCCCTCCTCCCTGTGTGCTGTGAATGAGACAATGAATCTCTCATTCCAGCCTCATGACCCAGAGGTCACAAAAGTGAAAGTGGGCCAGTGCGGCTCACAGGAACGGCGGAGAGCCGCGGTTTTAGAGGTTATCTGATCCGCTCAGCCCCCCGGATCAGATAGCCTAGTTTTTTTTTATTTCATGAGCCCACCTCTGGCTCTCTTTAACCTCCTTGCCGGTCTAATTCCTGCCGGCAAGGAGGCAGCGCAGAACTTTTTTTTAATTTTATTTTTTTTAAATCATGTAGCGAGCCCAGGGCTCGCTACATGATAGCCGCTGAGCGACGGCATCCCCCCACCCACTCGGGACGTCACAGGGAATCCTGATCCACCCCTCAGCGCTGCCTGGCACTGATTGGCCAGGCTGCGCAGGGGTCTGGGGGGGGGGCGGCTCGGCGCGGCGGGTTGTGGCGAATCGGCAGGTAGCGGCGGCAATTGAATGTTACAAGCAGCTAGCTGCATGTAACAAAAAAAAATGCAAATCAGCCCAGCGGGGCCTGAGAAATCCTACTGCGCAGGTTACCCCGAGCTGAGCTCGGGATAACCGGCAAGGAGGTTAATGACTAACACTCAGACAACCACCGTTGTAGTTGCCATATCGTGCTGTAGAAGAAAAATAAAGTTCCCTCTATTTTCTGCTGTCCTTTTTACCTGACACACTCCAACTAAATGTTATAAATGGGTGAAGTATGAAAAACAAATAGTAAAATATGAAAATGTATATGACAAAGCACAAACTTATGTTTTTGGTCATTTTATGCACATACTTCTTCCCAGTATGGCTGTGAAAGTAGGACTATAAATAAGGTCATGCGTAGAAAAATGTATGCTTTTGAACTGTGGATGTGGTTTGGAGAAAGCTACTGAGAGTTCCCTGGACTGCCAAAAGATCAAACCAGTCAATACTTGAAGGGTATCTGAGCTAAAAGGCAAAAGTTAAGCTTTATTAACTTGTGTATTTTTCCAGCCTCTAACAGTCTATGTGGTCCCTTGCTGCAGTTCCACTGCCCTCCAGTGCACCACTAACCCCACCGACTGCATCTGTGGTTGCGGACTCCTATGCATGTGCAGTAGCGCAGTTCACAAAGACTTAAACTGTGCAAGCGCAGAACGGTCCCGGTCATGGGAGCGTGATCAAGGGAGGTACACAAAAGCACCTGCACATGCATAGAATCCTACGACCACAGCTGGGTTTGGTAATCTTTCGGAGGGGCTAGCGCCACACTTTAAAGCAGCGGCACTGCAGCGAGGGACCACTTAGACTCCTGGGGCTGGAAGAAGCCCCTGGTAAGTACAAAACTCTGTAACCAAACAAAACACCTCCTGGGAGACACTTACCTCAGAAGGGGGAAGCCTCTGGATCCTAATGAGGCTTCCCCATCCTAAGCCTCAGGGATCCAGCGCTGTCTCCTGCAAAAATACAGCCGACAAGGATGTGCGCAAAAGCGGCTTTCCGATCAGGTTCAGACGAAATCCCCATCACCAAGACAAACAAGACAAATAACATTTATATTGCGCTTTTCTCCTTGCGGACTCAAAGCGCCAGAGCTGCAGCCACTAGGGCGCGCTCTATTGGCAGTAGCAGTGTAAGGGAGATTTGCCAAAGGTCTCCTACTGAATTAGTGCTGGCTTACTGAACAGGCAGAGCCGAGATTCGAACCCAGGTCTCCTGTGTCAGAGGCAGAACCCTTAACCATTACACTATCAGCCAACTGAAAGCCGCTACTGCGCCTATGCATGATCGCGGTTAGTAAATATTCACCTCACCGTTTTTCAGGGGCTGCCATTGCTGGATCCCGGAGGGGGAAGAGGACAGAGAAAGCCTCATTAGGATCCAGAGACTTCCCCCTTCCGAGGTAAATACCCATCAGGGGCTGTTTTTTTGTTATGAATTTTATTTAACTTTTACTTTTTAGCGCATATATCCTAAAAATAAGGATATAAATAAGGCCAGAGTGTTAACTAGAAGGGATGAATTAATTATATTTTGATCACACACTGAGAAGACTGGGTTTGTTGAAATAATACTTCTCAAGAAGATGAAGGCAGAGGCGAAGATTGATAGACAGCATATGTGAAGCCATGAACATGCCTATGCAACGGTCACAAAGAATCAGAGTCGACTAATGAGAAGGAATTCACATATGGGGTAAATTGTGTGAGCAATGTAGATGAACTACCTGTGTAGACCAGAAAACATGCACTGTTATTTAGACCTGAGAACAGGTTTGGAAAGTATTGCAGCAAATAATGAGGTCATTAGCTTCTCACCTTGCTCTGGAAAGTCCAGTATGCGTAATAACCTTTAGGATCAACTCGCAGGATTACTGGTGAAGCTGTGGAAGTCTCCTGGAACAGAAAGAAAAGAACATTTATAATTAGAAAACCTAAAACAAGTATAACACTTTTAACAAACTAAAAATATTAGATACCATGCTTAAATAAGTTATCCGTTCCATAGGGCTACTTTTATACTGCACCCATTGTGTTTGATTTGCAACGGACAATGCTATCACACTGCAACGTAAAATGATTACAGTATATTGTAAAGATACTGTATGTTCACATCTTTAATGATGTTGTGTTGCAGCTTGATAGTATCATAACACTCAGCATTCTGTGAACTAATATAGTTGTGTTGTATGCATCTGACTGTATGCTTTACTGTATGGGCCTCATCACACACGGTATGCATGATGTGACTTTTCAACACTGTTGCATTACTATCCTATTTTTCAGGATTGGCAAAGCAAAGTGCATAGTGTAAAAGTAGCATAGGAACCTCTATAAACAATTTTTTCTAGATAGTTATTGAAGAGGTTAATAGAGTATGTTTAAATTTGTTCAGAAGCTTATCAGTTAAATGTCTCAGTGTATGTTAAAGTGGATCTGTTTAAAATAAAAAAACAGATATTCACCTATGGAGAGGGAAGGCTCTGGGTCCTATAGAACCTTTCCATTCTCCTCACGGTGTCCTCAGTCTCCCACAGTCTCCTCCGTTTGACTCTCCCACCGTGGGAGACTTTGGAGACGGGCGGCTCTGGACTGCGCACGTGCAAGTGCACGAGAGAGAGACCGCCCACACGTGCGCAGTACAGAGCGATCAGTCTTCGCAGACGCCCATTGGTCTTCCAAAGACTCCCAAAGCCAGCCCACTCAATGCGAAAAAGAGCAGTCTATGACCCATAGGTCGGAGACTGCTAAAGGGGGAGCCTGTGGGGAAACGCAGGGAAAGTGAGGAGACCGGGAAGGCTCTATTGGGCCCAGAGCCTTCCCTCTCCTTAAATGAATATCTGTTTTTTTATTTTCACTTCAGACTCCCTTTAAGCCTTGTACACATGCTAGAGTAAACTCGGCTGAATCTAGCGTGTGGTCAGCTGCTCTTTGACATCATCATGCCAGATCTTTAAAGAGGACGGTCGCAAAAATCTTAAAATGTAAAACACATACAAATAAGAAGCACATTTCTCCTAGAGTAAAATGAGCCATAAATTACTTTTCTCCTATGTTGCTTTCACTTACAGTAAGTAGTAGAAATTGGACATTACCCACAGATTTTGGACAAGCCCATCTTCTCATAGGGGGATTCTCAGGGTTTTCTTTATTTTTAAACACACTTATTAAATGGCAGTTGCTCCATCCAACTGCAAAAATAGTGTTCTGCGAGCAGGGAGGCTGGCCAGCATCATTGTATTCATCATTTTAAGGGAATGTCTTTATAAATAATAAAGGCCATGCTGAAAATCCCCCATGACGAGATGGACTAACCCAAAACCTGTCAGTAATGTCAGATCTCTACTACCTACTGTAAGTGACAGCAACATAGAAGAGAAGTAATGTATGGCTCATTTTACTCTAGAAGAAATGTACTTCTTATTTGTATGTGTTTTACATTTTAAGATTTTCGTGATGGTACCTCTTTAAACAACAGCGACTAACCAGCACATTTTTACACTCCTGACTCTATCTGCCTTTGTGCAACATGCTATCATCCCTTCACCCCTCTCAGTCAAATGGTACATGTGATGTCTCTCGTCTTTGGCGACATGTCTGTATAACACTCATGCCCAATAACAAATCAATTGCTTGGGCAATTCCCCAGTCTGCTATATTCCATGCTGGGGGGGATTTTACACAGATGACACTACTTTGAGGCAAAAGCAAATAGGATAACTGTATGAGCAATAAAGTACAGGCCAGGGGCGTAACTACAGGCGAGCAGACCCTGCGACTGTAGGGGGGGCAGAACTGTAAGGGGTCCCCAAGTACTACTTCACTCACTCAGGTGAAGGGGGTCCATCCTTTAGATCAGGTGTTTTTATCGCTAAACTTCTTGTGAATGTGAAGATTATGATTTCCACACTTGTTTTATGACCCATGTAAGATGGGTCCCACAGCTGTGGGGGTCACTAGGGATAGGCAAAGAATAGAGTGTGAGCGAGCATTTAGAGGGCCCATCAAAGTTTTGCTTCGTGGGGCCCAAGTTTTGTAGTTTTGCCCCTGGAACAGGCTAAAATGTTGATTTTGCTTCGACAATGATGACAATGGCATAAGCAGAGCAACACGATGGCGCAGTGGTTAGCCCTTTCACCTTGCAGCGCTGGATCCCTGGTTCAAATCCCAGCCAGACGGTTATCTGCACAGAGTTTGCTCTCCTTGTGTCTGCGTGGGTTTCCTCCGGGCACTCCGGTTTTCTCCCACATCCCAAAAACATACAGCTCCCCCCTAAAATTGACCCTAGACTAAGATACATATACTACACGATATAGACATATAACTATGGTAGGGATTACATTGTGAATCCCTCTGAGGGACAGTTAAGTGAAAAGAGAATATACAGCACTGCGGAAGATAAATACTAAATAATATTAAGCAAATAGCAGAAGGAACTCATGGTAAATAAAGTTTCATATAACACAAACTCAATGTGTATGTAATGTGTGTTATATTTGCACTGGAATTATTTTACTGACTTGGAAATACCTCATTTTAAAGGTCAGCTTATAAATATGACTAGGTGAGTTATTTTAGGGATTTGTGCAAAATCAAATTTGGATCATGATGTATATTGACTACTGCAGTGCACTCTGGGAGATGGAAGTGAGTTGTGATGTCATTTTTTTTTTACAAAGATTCTTTATTTACAAAGTTCTAACATACAAAAGATACAGTAAAAAAAAAAAAGAGGAACATCGGAAAAGTATTCCACAACAACATAGCATTACATCAGCCTAGTATATCCATGGTTACTACAACCTGCCAGAAGTTCATAGACATTCACCCTGGCATGTGTGGGGCTGTGTCACTGGTACAGCCTTTTACTGTGCTAAAATAAAGTGATTAAGTGGCCACAATGTACTGTAAAAATTGTGTGTCACGTGTGACCTGACATTGTCACACAAAGCATTTCACATCACTGTTGAGTTTGTAGTGCGGTGTTAGGCACACACTGCGCAAGCAGCATATTTTGTGATCACATTGCACTATATAGATTAGGCAGGTAAATGCCAAATATTTAAGGCCTCTGCTACAGTGGCTGCAAATAAAAAATTTTGGGCAGGAAAACGTGGCGGCCATTCTAAAGAGCTTATTGTAATTTGAAAAATGAAGAAACTTAATGCGATTTTTCATGTTTACACATAAAAAAACCATCTGCGTAAAATACCCATTGAATGGTTTTGACACCTTTTTAAAAAAAATTGTGGCTGCAAAATGCCCTGCAGGTTTTTTTATGTTTGATAGCCATTAAAGTCAATGGGTTCTGCTGCAAACGTTCTTTTTGCGATGTCAGTTCATCACATGCCAGGGAGTGGTGAGTGTGTCCGAAGAGGTGTGGTGAGAGGGTGTCAGGAGCTGTGGTGGGGCGTATTTTTTGACTACATATTTTCATGCTAAAAGACGTCCCTCTTGCTCACCTTAGAAAGTTGGGACCGGTCTGGGAACTGTACTGTTATATAGAGTGACAAAACAAGAGATAAATGGCAAACTTTATGAACAAGAAACTTTTTTTTTATTTACTAGTAATAGTCTATGGCAGGAAAACAAGATCATTGGCAGGAATAACTGAACTAACACTGACATCATCCTTCCTGAATGCTGTGATTAAGGCAAGTAAGACGTTTCATTATTGAGCTATGCACAGGTATACATTTTATAACATAACATGCTTTCAAAATAATTTCCCAGAGTGATAAATGGAGTGTTATATAAATAAGTCTGGCAGCAGGTTTGAAAGGGGGAGGATGTGGACATTTCTGCAAAAAATCCAGTCACCTTGCAGTTTTGCTGCAATGCATGCAGTTATCTACCCATCCTCTTAGATTTGTAGATTTTTTTTTTAATCTAAGTTCAGGCATATATTCTATGTGCATTTAAAAGATCATTACTTAAAAGATACCCAAGGTGAGGGAAAGAAATTTAGTTTAACTTACCTGAGGCTTTTTTCAGCCCCTCACAGTCTATAAGGTCCCTCACTGTGGTTCTGATCTACACTAGTGTGCCACTGTCCTCTCCAAAAGATCAACAAGTTGCGATAAGTTGAGTAGCTTTGGCTCCAGCTATGCACATCCTCGGTCGCGCCCACATCGCAAGGAGTGTTCTGCACATGCTCAGTTTAAATCTTTACAAGTCTTTTATGCGCAGAATGCTTCTAGTACCAGGAGCGCATTCAAGTAGGTGCACGGCAAGGGTCTAGCATGCGTGACTTAGTGCGACTTGCAGATCTTTCAGGCAGGGAACACACTTGACTGTTTTCGTACACGTTTTCTGCACAGAAAAACTGAGAGCTCATGTTAATCAATGGGCTAGTACACACTTACTGTGTTGTTCGCACGCAGAAAAAAAACTGACATTCTGCATGATGACTCTGCACATTTTGGCAGTTTTCTCTATCAATTACATCAGCTGCTGTGAAAAAACGCACGCGTTTTCCTGCATGGAAACACACTTGGTGTGCAGAAAAAGTATGCAGAAAAACGCACGCGGAAAACTGAAAGTCAAGTGTGTTCCCTGCCTGAGAGGGGGCAGCAGCATACTGGACTGGATCAAAACCACAGTGAGGGTTCGGATAGGTTGCAGGAGGCTGGAAGAAGCTCCAGGTAAATTAAACTGAACTTGTTTACCTTATTTCGGCTATCAATTGTGCATTAAAAGTTTTGCGCAAAAAGTGGGATCAGCGCATCACCAGGCCGCCTCCGAATGGCCTCCGATCAGAGATGCGCTGAGCCCCCCACCCCAGAGACTGCAAACGCACCTTGAACCCAAACAGAGGCTCTGCATATACACCAAAAGCAAAGCTGTTAAGTGGGAGCGGCTGACCAAAAATGAATTAACTTAGTACATAGCAAGGAAATGAACAGCGCTACTTAAAAACAGATGAGTGCCTACCTGCAAAAGAGTGCAAGCCCCACTTATGGGATAAAATACACACTGAGCATACACATGACCTGTCTACCACTGGAGGATGTTGGTTTCCTGTAACAGCTTGCATGCAACTTGTTAAGTACTCGTCCCTCCCACTGCGAAGAAGTCAATCCTCCATGGGAGGGGACCTAACACTAACTAAATCCTACCTATGCATATGCATAGCCTGGGCACGCTACCAAGTAAAATTGAAAATTGCGCAAAAAGTGGGATCAGCGCATCACCAGGCCGCCTCCGAATGGCCTCTGATCAGAGATGCGCTGAGCCCCCCCAGAGACTGCAAACGCACCTTGAACCCAAACAGAGGCTCTGCATATACACCAAAAGCAAAGCTGTTAAGTGGGAGCGGCTGACCAAAAATGAATTAACTTAGTACATAGCAAGGAAATGAACAGCGCTACTTAAAAACAAATGAGTGCCTACCTGCAAAAGAGTGCAAGCCCCACTTATGGGATAAAATACACACTGAGCATACACATGACCTGTCTACCACTGGAGGATGTTGGTTTCCTGTAACAGCTTGCATGCAACTTGTTAAGTACTCGTCCCTCCCACTGCGAAGAAGTCAATCCTCCATGGGAGGGGACCTAACACTAACTAAATCCTACCTATGCATATGCATAGCCTGGGCGCGCTACCAAGTAAAATTGAAAATTGCGCAAAAAGTGGGATCAGCGCATCACCAGGCCGCCTTAACAGCTTAACACCTTAACAGCTCCCACTTAACAGCTTTGCTTTTGGTGTATATGCAGAGCCTCTGTTTGGGTTCAAGGTGCGTTTGCAGTCTCTGGGGAGGGGGGGGGGCTCAGCGCATCTCTGATCGGAGGCCATTCGGAGGTGGTCTGGTGATGCGCTGATCCCACTTTTTGCGCAATTTTCAATTTTACTTGGTAGCGCGCCCAGGCTATGCATATGCATAGGTAGGATTTAGTTAGTGTTAGGTCCCCTCCCATGGAGGATTGACTTCTTTGCAGTGGGAGGGACGAGTACTTAACAAGTTGCATGCAAGCTGTTGCAGGAAACCAACATCCTCCAGTGGTAGACAGGTCATGTGTATGCTCAGTGTGTATTTTATCCCATAAGTGGGGCTTGCACTCTTTTGCAGGTAGGCACTCATCTGTTTTTAAGTAGCGCTGTTTATTTCCTTGCTATGTAACTAAGTTAATTCATTTTTGGTCAGCTGCTCCCACTTAACAGCTTTGCTTTTGGTGTATATGCAGAGCCTCTGTTTGGGTTCAAGGTACGTTTGCAGTCTCTGGGGGGGGGGGGGGGGGGGGCTCAGCGCATCTCTGATCGGAGGCCATTCGGAGGCGGCCTGGTGATGCGCTGATCCCACTTTTTGCGCAATTTTCAATTTTACTTGGTAGCGTGCCCAGTCTATGCATATGCATAGGTAGGATTTAGTTAGTGTTAGGTCCCCTCCCATGGAGGATTGACTTCTTCGCAGTGGGAGGGACGAGTACTTAACAAGTTGCATGCAAGCTGTTACAGGAAACCAACATCCTCCATTAAAAGTTTTGTCAAGGAAAAACAAGTTTGTTTTTTTATTTACATTTTTTTTAGTAATAAAGGCAAGAAGTTAATCCAAACTCTTATCCATAGGTACATAAGAAGTGTACAGGAAACAAATCCAACATTTGCAACCATAGCAGGGCCACAGAACATGCGAGCAGATGGTCCTTGTGACTGGCTTACAGACACAACTAACAACCGTAACTGACAGTACATAACCATCTGGGGGAATTATATTTTCTGTGTACGACTTACACTTCTAGTACCAAAAAAAGTATAGAGTAAAAGTGAAAAAGATAAAACAACCAAAAGGATAAAGATGGGTACAATAGAATGAGGAAGAGAACAGAGAGGAGGCAGGAAGAAAAAGAAAGAAGTGAAAAGAAGGAAAAGGTAAGTAAGGAAAGGAGAGGGAAAGAAAGAAAAAGGGAAGAGAGGGAGCTCAGCCATGGGATACAATCTTGTGTTTGAGCGGGAGGTTGACAGGAATACTCAAAGTGGGATCGAGCCCCAGATTTTGTCAAAAACATGTAATCTATCCTGCAACCTAGTTGTAAGCTGTTCCAACTTATAAACATACATTATCCTGTTATGAAATTCTAACATTATAGGAGGACTAGTGTCTTTCCAATGGAAAACCAAGTTTTAATTGGTGCAAAATAGTTATGCAGGAGGCAGAGTGACTTCCATGTCAGTTGTAAGAAGCCTATATTTTGAATGATGGCCTCTGATGACCAGCAGTCTCTTGTAGAGAGATGTGGTTTCAGATTGCCTGGGAGGGACTCTCTGCTTCCCTGATGTGTCGGACAGTGGGATAGGGGCATTGTTCACAGTATTGAAGGGGTACGGCTCTAAACCAGGTGGGTGAGAATTAAAACAGCAGGGCAGACTAAAAGGGGTTGAAATGACACCGGAAGTCAAAGACCTGCATAAGTACATATGAGCCTTTTTTTGGAGGGTGCAGAGATGGATTAAGAATTAATGGGGCCCTAGGCAATGTACTAGATTTGGGGCTCCTTTGTGGTCCGTTTGGTAAGCTGAGGTGGAGAGAGGTCAGAGAAGGTGGCAGGGGGTCCCTTGATACCCTCTAGGCCTCAAGCGCCTGCCTAGGTTGCCTGGTGGATGACCATACTCTGGGAGGGGGTAAGAGAGATCTTGCAAGTCTGTGTGGGGCAAAGATAGTTAAAAAAAAGAATTCCTGGACAGAGATTTAATGGTCAGATCTTCAAAAACAATCTATAGAACAGTATCTAAAGCTAATATTTCATGCACTTGTTTGTGCTTGCCGCTCTTCTTGTCTACTCTGTAAAGGGCTGTGTGCTCATGGAGGAATAAAATAAATCTAACATAAATAGTACACTTCAGCGCGAATTCACTTGTGTCCACCACCGAAAACACCATAAAAATAATACGCTTACCAGATTATCACAGACCTTAACTACAGGGTCTGCAATATGGCTTAATGAGGTCAGCAGCAGGTATCTTCGCAGCCGGCCTCCTCTCCAGACAAGCCGAGCAATCTAATCCTCAATTGCAGTATTTCACCAAAAATGAGGCATGCAAAGAGACAAACGCACATCTAAGCGTATCTACAGCGATTTTAATATCTCATTTAAAAAAACATAAAAGTTTTTTAAAAGTCACTCACATCTGGGCCCTTATGACAGGGACCCACAAGGAAAAACAGCACTTAAAACATAGGACGCCGTCCAGCCACACGTCCGCCTCGTCTGACCGGTTTCACTGTCAAAGTTTCATCAGGGACCTGATGAAACTTTGACAGTGAAACCGGTCGGAGGAGGCGGACGTGTGGCTGGACGGCGTCTTATGTTTTAAGTGCTGTTTTTCCTTGTGGGTCCCTGTCATAAGGGCCCAGATGTGAGTGACTTTTAAAAAACTTTTATGTTTTTTTAAATGAGATATTAAAATCGCTGTAGATACGCTTAGATGTGCGTTTGTCTCTTTGCATGCCTCATTTTTGGTGAAATACTGCAATTGAGGATTAGATTGCTCGGCTTGTCTGGAGAGGAGGCCGGCTGCGAAGATACCTGCTGCTGACCTCATTAAGCCATATTGCAGACCCTGTAGTTAAGGTCTGTGATAATCTGGTAAGCGTATTATTTTTATGGTGTTTTCGGTGGTGGACACAAGTGAATTCGCGCTGAAGTGTACTATTTATGTTAATTGAAGACGTTTTGCTGAGACGTTGGACTTTGGCTGCGATATATGTAGTGTTCCACATGTTAAGATTTGCTTGGCTGCGCTGATATTGTTTTTTTGATAATAAAATAAATCTGCAGGCTGAGGTCTGAAGGCAGTGAATAAATAACACAGTCCCCAGTGCTGCTTAAATTGCTATTCTGAGTCATTGTCTGCTTGAAATGAATCCTAGCGTTACTTGTACTATATATAGTAGGCATCTACATCTACTACAAAGGGGTAGAATGCAAATGAATACATTTACAAGTGGAAGTCGCTCTCTCTGGCCTGATGAATACTGCACAGGCAGAACAAAAAATACACATTAAAAAAGGATAAGGGAGGGGGAGACGAATGGGCCATGTTTGTTTGGTATCATTAATGCAAAAGAGTTGCACACGAAACTGGGAGGGGATCTCCTCCAAAATAAAACAGCCCTCAGATCAGATGCAGAAGGACCTTGAACATTAGGTGCCCATACACTCGTCAGATTGGCAGCAGACAGATAAGAAATGCATCTGATGATCTATCTGATGCGTTTTTAGAACATTTTTTACCAGGATAGAATTCCAATAGATTTCAGTTTGAAATCTGTTGAAATTCGATCTGATGGCATTTTTTTGCCATCAGATTTCCATTAAGGCCAATGCAAACTGATAAGCAATCTCATCAGATCGACCTAAATTTTCCACCCTGCTAGTTCGATGGAAATCCATCGAAATCGATCGAAATCGGCCGTCGATCGGTCGATTGGCCAACCGATTTGCGATCGATCGGCCAGAAAATCGGCTGAGTGTATGGGCTGCTTTACGTTGAACTGTCTTATGTGTTTTCTTAAAGCAGAACTGAGCTCTTGCACAGTACACAATGATGAATCTTTATTCCACGTATAGTTGCTGACGAAATCTACTGCTTTTTGTTCCTTGCTTGTTTTGCCAGATCAAATTGTGTAATTAGTTCTTATCAGCAGCTGTGAATAGACTGCAGGAGCTCTTCTGGGGCAGCTCTCTCCATACAGTAAACACTGAGACCTAACCCTTTCAGTGTTCCCTGCAAAGAAAGTTGCAAGAATGGAACAGGGGCGCCAATAACAGGATAAAACCATTAAAAAAATGTTTAAAAGGGGAGGTAGTGGTGGACTTATTTCCCTAGTAAGTAGGTACCGAATTGGTTGATTTAATAGTCAACAATGAAATTTATTTATATACTCAATAATGCAATGCGTTTTGCAGGATCAAAACTGCTTCATCAGGCATAACTAGTACTGGTCAGTGTAGCTGCCAAGCTCCTCTGTCTGGCAGCTACACTGACCAATACTAGTTATTGCACCCGTTATTGTCTGATGAGGCTGGATTGATCCTGCGAAATGCATTGCATTGTGAAGTATATAAATCAATGTAATTGTTGACTATTAAATCAACCAATTTGGTGTCTACTTACTAGAAAGGTAAGTCTGTCCCTACCTCCCCTTTTAAACGTTTTTTTAAAAGTACCTAAATTATAGATTTAAGTTTACTTTAAACCTAATAAGTTGGCAAAATGTATAAAATCACACATAATAAAGTGTGATTTTCTCACCCCCAGTGTCCGTATTCCACATGTGGTCTTGAAATACCCGCCCCCAGGGTGATATTGGGCCCGGGTGATTTTTTTCTTTCCAAACCATAGGTGCAAAGGATGCTGGGGAATTGATGCAATAACTCCACTTCTCATGTCCATGTGATCTAATCCAAGCAGGCAGACAGGCAGACAGACAGACAAAAATTATAGCAAACAGACATAACAAGACAGGTTGCAGCTGTTTCGCTGTGTTTCCTCTCTCCTACACACTGTGAAAAGAGAAGTAATTTGATCCAGGCAAACAGAGAGCAGGGGAGGGAGGGAGAGGGGAGTTAATTCGTCTGAAGGGAGGACACAAAGCTTCAGCATTAGGATAAATAAGGAAGTGCTGCTACAGATATAAATTTGAGTCTGTTCTATCCAGTATGATGCACCAGATGTAAACTTTATATGTACAGCTAACTGTACACAGTGCATAGACTACATATATGTATCGCCATTCAGACCATTTTTTGGCTGTAGGTGCTCTTTTTAATGGTTTTATCCTGTCATTGGTGTCTCTGTTCCAACCTTGCTACATTCTCGAGTCCACCCTCGGTGGAGGGGTGTTACCGCTTATCTACTATCTACAGAGAGTGACTTCTTAACCTGAATGAGGTCAGGTCCTAATGCTCCCCACCCGCCTATACAGTGGTTGCCTTTGAGGTAACCCACAATTGTGAGCATAACAATACACATTTTGTCTTTCTCCATAACATGGTTATACTACATAATACACTATATTGGGCTCTCGGTGTCCCTTACTGTTTTCATCAGCAACTATAATTATGTATAACTGATTTAATCAGTGTTTGCCCTTTGTAAAATATTTCCTTTCCCTGATTTAGATTCTGAAATGTGTCACAGGGTGACATGTTTACTGCTGGTAGGTGATATCTGTGGAAGGAGATGCTGTTTTTTTGGCACTTGAAAACAGCTGTTATTTCCCACAATGCAACAAGGCTCCCACGGTGTGATGTCAGTACCTAGGTGCTGACATCAGACTGTGGGAGGTGTTTCACCACATCATCAGCCATACAGAGCTCCCCGATGATCTTTTTGAGAAAAGGTAAAGAATTCTCATGATAACAACAATAACAATAATATTTTTATAGCGCTTTTCTCCTGGGGACTTAAAGCGCTGTGACCCTGCATTATGCCGTCTCAAAGGCTTGGGAAAAGAGGTGAGTTTTTAGCCTTTTTTTAAAGCTGTCCAGAGAAGGAGCCTCTCGTACTGATTGTGGAAGTGAGTTCCATAGAGTAGGGGCTGCAATGGGAAAAGGCTCGAGCACCAGTGGCGGCGCCAGGGGGGTGCTTGGGGGTGCTCAAGCACCCCCTAAATTTGTCCAAGCACCCCCAAAGCACCCCCTGGCATGAACTGACTTCAGGCATTTAAGAGACGCCGAGTCAGTTCACAGCGGCAGCCCGAAGCAGCAGAGCAGGGCTACGGTAAGATGGCCGCCCGAAGCCCTGCTCTGCAGACTTGGAGTCTGCACTGCAGGGCTTTGGGCGGCCATTTTCCCGTAGCCCTGCTCGCCGGGTAATGCAGGCTGCAGGCAGGAAGTCACGTGAAGGAAGAGGATTGTGGGAGCTGCGTGCCACAAGGAGGTCGGGAGAGGAGGAGGTCAGAACAGGAGGTCTTCTGACTAGGTGAGTAAATGGGTTTTTCTTTTCTTTTTCAGGTGGTGCTGCTGATTGTGGTCAGAACTGCTGAGCATTGTGCATATTGGGGTCAGATCTGCTGAGCATTGTGCATATTGGGGTCAGAACTGCTGAGCATTGCGCATATTGGGGTCAGAACTGCTGAGCATTGTGCATATTGGGGTCAGAACTGCTGATCATTGTGCATATTGGGGTCAGAACTGCTGAGCATTGTGCATATTGGGGTCAGATCTGCTGTTCATTGTGCATATTGTGGTCAGATCTGCTGAGGATTGTACATATTGGGGTCATATCTGATAAGGATTGTGCATATTGGGGTCATATCTGATAACTATTGTGCATATTGGGGTCATATCTGATATCGATTGTGCATATTGGGGTCATATCTGATAACGATTGTGCATATTGGGGTCATATCTGATAACGATTGTGCATATTGGAGTCATATCTGATAACGATTGTGCATATTGGGGTCATATCTGATAACGATTGTGCGTATAGGGGTCATATCTGATAACGATTGTGCACATTGGGGTCATATCTGATAACGATTGTGCATATTGGGGTCATATCTGATAACGATTGTGCATATAGGAGTCATATCTGATAACGATTGTGCATATTGGGGTCATATCTGATAACAATTGTGCATATTGGGGTCATATCTGATAAAGATTGTGCATATTGGGGTCATATCTGATAATGATTGTGCATATTGGGGTCATATCTGATAACGATTGTGCATATTGGGGTCATATCTGATAACGATTGTGCATATTGGGGTCATATCTGATAATGATTGTGCATATTGGGGTCATATCTGATAACGATTGTGCATATTGGGGTCATATCTGATAACGATTGTGCATATTGGGGTCATATCTGATAACGATTGTGAATATTGGGGATATATCTGATAACGATTGTGCATATTGGGGATATTGAACGTGTTTTTTGGTCACATCTGCTCACATTACGTGTATTTTCTTGAGTAAACCTGCACAATTATGTGAATTTTCTGGGGAAAGGGTCACCAAAACTTGGGACCTCTGTCTTTGCGTTGCACTTTTAAAGGGAACCCGAGGTGAGAATAATATTGAGGCTGCCATATTTATCTCCTATTAAGCAATACCAGCTTCCTGGCTGCCGTGTTGGTCCTCTGCCTCTGATTCTTTAAACCATAGACCCTGAACAAGCATGCAGCAGGTCAGGGGTTTCTGACAATATTGTCAGAACTGAAAAGATTAGCTGCATGTTTGATTCTGGTGTAATTCAGTTCACTACTGCAGCCAAATAGATCAGCAGGGCTGCCAGGCAACTAGAATTGTTTAAAAGGAAAAAAATATGGCAGCCACCATATCACTCTCACCCTGGGTTCACTTTAAATTACAGTTAGCCCCGCCCTCATCCGATCATGACCACGCCCATTTTCAGCCGCGGCGCGGTTGTAGTCACACCCATTTTTTGCCGCGGCAGGTCGTTAGCTCCCCCGGGAAGTTGGTCCAGCACCTGCATAGCACCCCCTAAAGAAAATTCCTGGAGCTGCCACTGTCGAGCACCAAATGTTAAGTGTATCCTGGGGGTATCCTCTACTGATTGGAATGAAGTTTAAAGGGGAACTTTAGCCTAAACAAACATACTGTCATTAAGTTACATTAGTTATGTTAATTAGAATAGATAGGTAATATAATCTCTTACCCACCCCATTTTAAAAGAACAGGCAAATGTTTGTGATTCATGGGGGCTGCCATCTTTGTCATGGGGGCAGCCATCTTTTTGGTTGAAAGAAGGTGACAGGGAGCAGGAGACACAGTTCCAACTGTCCTGTGTCCTGATTACCCCTCCCAGCTGCACACGCTAGGCTTCAAATGTCAAATTCAAAATGTAAAGAAAAAAAAAGTTGCACCAAAACAGCTGAACGAGAACAACAACATCAGAAATCCCATCATGCTTTGCACAGCATTAGGGGGAAAATGCCGAGCAATTTTTTTCTGTGCAGCTAAAAATGAGGCTTGTATACGAGAAAAAAAGTTCTGATGCTGTGAAACAGTAAAAAAAACACCAGGCCTTTCCAGTCAATTTTTAGTCTGGAGGTTCACTTTAATCCTTGGTTACAGTTCCTCTTCAAGATCAGCCACAATGGATCAATCTCACATCAGGATGTGATGATCTAAATAATGAATATCATTCAAAAGGACATTTAGCTGGCTTGAAACATTACCCCAACGCTCCATATGCAGACACAGCAGCTATGAATAAGTCATGGATGTATGGTACAAACTCCTAAAGATGTTCTTACTAAGTGTAGCCCTACATGTTTCACCATTACAAACAGCCTCCCCAGGGACTGCAGCAACAAACCTGCATGCAATGTGTTCCACATGTGCTTCCCACAAGTTCAAGTAATGCCGTCCAGACCCAGGGCCATAAATGTGAGTGTGCATGCCCCTCTCCTTTGCCACATATCACTGGACCTCCCCCATAGTGATTGTGCATGTGCACCTCCGCATGCAGATTAAGGAGTTGATGCTTTCCAAGATGGCTACTGGAAACACACTGGGGACATTAGACTTGAACTTCTGGGAAACACATTTGTAACATACCACATACAAGTAATATGTCGCCACAGTTCCTAAGGAGTTTGGAAAGTGTGCTGCACCACTGCAGGTCTGGTCTTGCCAGTGTACAAATCTTTGCACTCCTCAGAAGAGCAGATTGCATACACCAAGCTGTGTTGCTTGTGTTTAGATGCTGAATCTTTAGCATACACAACTTTCAGTTTTGGTGTGTTTCTGGGTTTAAAGAAAAAAAAGGTTTCACAAATTACTAAAAATGCTCCTGAATTTTTCAGGCACACCAACAATGTATGGGCTCACTATGTTGCTGCATGATTTCTGATTGTCTTTTCTGTTTCTTTATGTGGTGCTCTTTTGACCTAGCTGCTAGTTTAGCAAAAGTCCTATTTGGGTAGCCACACATATTTACTTCCTTGAGGTATTGTACTTGTGTTCCTTATTCTTCACTTCTGTGCTGATAGATTAAATATCAGATTAGTGGTATTTAGTTCTTAATAGCACCCAGTTTTGTGTTCCAGTTGGTGGGGAGTATAAAAAAGAGAGGTATTGATTTGTGTGGGTCGATTTCTTGTAGACTTCTCTGTCTACATGTCCTTATTCTTTGACACGTAGAACAAAAGTTCAAGAAATCTCAGGAATTTGGCGTCCCTAGATGTCATACAATTACTAAGCACCTCTTTGTCAGTCCCACAAACAACCAAACAAAAACACATATATCATAAAGAATGGTACTAGCGCTACCGCCCTCCTAGATCTTAAAAACAACCCACAACAAACAATATGTTCTATGCAAAAGTGGACTATCATACTAATGGTTAACAAGAAAATCACACGCACGTAGCTAGCACTGCTAATTAAAAGGTTAGTGCTGATTGCTGCTTTCACAGTGCAAATGTTGAAGCAGTATATCCCCAAGAATACTTCCTAAAGTGCAATGCTCTGTCCAGGTATTACAAGTCACAAAAGGGCTGGTGTCCATGTCTTTATTCGTAGCATCAGAAATTTCAGTGGATCACACATTCTGCAAAAAGACCAACAGTACTGTTCCTGCATACCGCGCTCAGTTCCCATTGAGTGCGGGACATCAAGCCAACTGCCTTCCCTGGAGCGGTGCAATTAGCCAACCCATGGGAAAAAAGTGACAATGCAGCCAAACAAATCAAATTCGGAACACAGTAGATGTACCCCGGTGGAGCAGCGAGGGAATCCTTATTATAATTATTATTTATGTAGCGCCATCTTCCTCAGTGCTGTATAGAGTATATTGTCTTGTCACTTAACTGTCCCTCAGAGGGGCTCACAATCGAATCCAGCAATGGGCAAACTACAGCCCATGCACCGGATGTGGCCCGCATGCGCTGCTTCTCTGACCCGCTGACAGATGGCCAGTTTCCCCTTCTTCCCCCCTCCCTCCCTGCAAAGTTGCGAGTGGGCAGCAGAATATATGAAACTCATCTCGCTCACCGATGTCCCGCATTGGGTCTCCATGGCAACAGGACATCACATGAAGTGACATCAGGATGAGCCAGTGTATTACACGCAGGCAGCCAGGGGGCAACAATATTGGCTACCTATACTGAGGGGCAACTATACCTGGCTAACCTATACGGAGGCTATATAATAGTAGAAGGATGGCATGGGCTATTGATATGTTTACCAAATAATCGCATCATTTATTGAACACAACTGCACAAAATTGCTTGATTGCATGCAACAATCAGCATTCTAAAACCAGCCATAAAAAAAATTGCAGGAGCATCAACACGTCACTAATTTGCTCAGGACAAAGCTAGTAGGTCTATCTAAGCTTAGCCAGCATTGCATACACCAACCACACTGTCACACCGAATAGGGGCCCAAACCCTCATACTTGTGGCCACTGCATAAGCAGAAAGTTCAAGCTTCCAATGTAAGAAGCTCTCCATAGGGGACATATACCATAAGTCCACCTGCACAGCAGTAATATCCCCATGTTTACCACAGGATAATGAAATAAAGGATAGTCACCTCAAAACACAGGGAGGCGAATTACACTCTTCCATGTTTGATCTCACCACCTCCGTCGTATCCAGCGGGTACCCACTTGTGCGTCAGATACATGCTTCACATTTGTATGCAAGCAGTGAGTGTTACTTCACACGGGGGCTCTCACAGCTCCCATGCCTTTCTGGGGTGCACGGCTGCTCGCCGGAATTTATCCCCATGTAGAGCCATTTGTCTAGGAGAACTCATGGAGAAGCATGTGATTTATTTGATTGTCAGCTGATAGATTTGCAAACCTCTGATTTGCAGTGCTCACATCCTACTGTAGTACATGACCATGACAAGCAAATCAGAGACATATCTATCAACCGACTAAACTGATGACATGCTTCTCCACGTGGCCACCACTACTATTCATTAACAGTGAGTTCATGACTTTTATGGAAATTCTAATTTTTCAGTTGAATATATTACATGGCAACATTGTTTAGGCTTAAAGAGAACCTGAACTGAAAATTAAAAGTCAAAATAAGCATACACAAGTCATACTTATCTTCCATGTAGTCTACTCCTCAGTGTCTTTCTCCTGTCCAGCATCCTGTTTGTTCACTGTGATCAAGGGAATTTTCCGTCCTCCATTTTGAAAATAGCCATTACCCATAACAGCTTCCTGGTCAGCACACAGTTAAACTGTAACCTCCCCCACTTGAGCCATAGGGAAACATGGACATTACCTGGCACATCAGTTTTCCTCTCAGCTATAACTGACAGCAACTGATATTTTACTGACAGCAACTGATATATTTCAGATCTGACAAAATATTGTCAGAACTGGGAGGGATAAATGTCAGAAGAAAATGGTGAGCTTCTGAGAGGAACTGATGGCAAGGTAACTCTGTAATGTTCATTTGAAGTTACCTCATGTGTTTATTTTAAATATTTTTACTCAGTACAGGTTCTCTTTAACTGTTTTGCTTCCATGTGCAGATAATGAGCTATCAATCAAAACATGCCATGCAGTGCTCAAGAGAACGATCTTGCAAAGTGAAATCCAACCAACAAACTTTTATAGCAGGTACATATAGAAACAGACAAAATAAAAACCAACATTTACAAATAGAATCTGATGCACAACCTAGCTAAATTATCCAGAACAGGAGGTAAAGGCAGTATCCTCAGCAGATGTGCCACTGACTTCCTCCATCCAACAAGTTAAGCCCCACTTCCACCCAACCACCTCACGGCTATAGAGAAAAAGCAATATACATACAGTGGGATGCGAAAGTTTGGGCAACGTTGTTAATTGTCATGCTTTTCCTGTATAACTCGTTAGTTGTTACGATAAAAAATGTCAGTTAAATATATCATACAGGAGACACACACAGTGATATTTGAGAAGTGAAATTAAGTTTATTGGATTTACAGAAAGTGCGCAATAATTGTTTAAATAAAATTAGGCAGGTGCATAAATTTGGGCACCACTAAAAAGAAATGAAATTAATATTTAGTAGCAGAAATTACAGCCTCTAAACGCTTCCTGTAAGTTTCAATGAGAGTCTGGATTCTGGTTGAAGGTGTTTTGGACCATTTCTCTTTACAAAACATCTCTAGTTCATTCAGGTTTGATGGCTTCCAAGCATGGACAGCTCTCTTTTACTCATACCACAGATTTTCAATTATATTCAGGACTGGGGACTGAGATGGCCATTCCATAACATTGTACTTGTTCCTCTGCATGAATGCCTTAGTGGATTTTGAGCAGTGTTTAGGGTCGTTGTCTTGTTGAAAAATCCACAACCTACGATTAATACAGGAAGATCATGACAGTAGTTCTGTGCCTGCGCAGTACAATCCTGGAGAGGTCGCCATCTGCACCGGAGGGGAACAGGAGCCACCAGAGCTGCGGCGAGGGCACAGAACGGCTGCCAGGGGCTGGAGGAAGCCCCAGGTAAGTGAATTTTTTACTTTTAGTCTTCCTGGACCTTCCCTTTAAAGAGATGTTTCAGCCTCCACATTCCAGGACATACACCCTGTCCCTGCTGCTTTAAAAACTCCTATGAAGCAAGACAACACTCAAACGTAAGATATTACTTTTTACCTGTTTTTCTAATACTAAGTGCAAAAAACTATTTTTTTTTACAGAAGATGAAAAACATCTCCTGAGAGAGAACTTAGAACTAAAGTTAATTGAATAAAGGCTTGTACACAAATGCAACTTTTCCACTCAAAGATCGTCCAAACTTGGTCTGTTAGATGATAGTTGGGTGTGTGTATGCATGACAAACAATTAGATGAGCGAACTGATAACAGGAGGTTTGCCCGAGCTAACCAGCGGATCACCTCACACGACTGTTGGGTTGATATTTTGCAGCTGGTCACGTGTGTACAAGTTTTTTAAACGACTTGTACTTGTTTTAAACTCCAGCCATATCGTGCAGTATGCAAATGAGTTGGTCATTCAGTTGGTGGGTGCGCAGAAAATACAAGTCGTGCAATCGCTTGGTCGTGTGGTCGGTCATGTCATCAGGTTGGTCGTGTGCTTTTGTTGGATGTGTGTACAAGCTTTAAGGGCCCTTAAGTAAAAAATTCTAATAATAGTCTATTCTTCTATCTCGTAGATGCAAGGAAGGCAGCCTCTGGTGGTTGTAAAAACTAATTTATATATTCACCTATTCTGAAAGTCAAAGAACCAATACCATTGACATTTGGTAAGCTGGAAGGGTGAGCACAATCTTTGTGTCTTGAGTCTTGGAAAGATAGTATCTTGTCTCTTCACCTTCTTTAAAAAGATTTGCCAACAATTCTTTAGTGGAATTAACCAACTAAAGCACTGGGTGCTGAAGACAGAAGGCCAAGCCTGAACGGGTCTATACTACTGTACATGCACAAGCCTCCAAAAACTCCTTGTCAACGGTTTTCGTCTGGACCCAGGGGAGGAACAGCAGGGAGTAGTGTGACGGGGGAAGCTTCTTGATGGTTTACCTTAAAGAGAACCAGAGGTGGGTTTTAAGAATGCTATTAGGACAGAGAGGCTAGTTCTGCATGCAATGCACAGCCTTTGTGTCTGTACTGTGCCCCCCCCCCCTGTGCTTTGCTGTCCCTCATAAATAAAACTGCCTTGCTAGCGACAAGCAGCTTTGTGCTGCCTGTCATCGCCGCTCCCCCGCCTCCTCTATAGTGCCGCTCCCCACCTGCGTCCCTTCCCTCCCCGCCTCCGTAAGCTGATTGGAGGTAAGGGACGCAGGCGGGGAGTGGTGCTATAGAGAAGGCGGAGGAGCGGCAGTGACAGGCAGCACAAAAGTAAACAGCCTGCTAGTAACAAAGTGCATGTCGCTAGCACGGCGGTTTTATTTATGGGGACGGCAGAGCGCAGGAGGGGCCTTGGGGGGGGGCACAGTACAGTCACAGAGGCTAGGCGATCGCGCTGTCAGTCTTTTCGCGGGCGATCGCGATGGCAGTCGCGGGGGGTGTGGGCGATTGCGCTGTCAGTCGCGGGGAGTGCGGGCTATCGCGCTATCAGTCGCGGGGGGAGGTGGTGTGCGGGCAATCGTGCTGTCAGTCAAAGGTGGGGTGGATGTGGGCGATCGTGCTGTCAGTCGCGGGGGGGGGGCATATGGTGCGGGCGATCGCGCTGTCAGTGGCTGGGGGTTGCGGGCAATCGTGCTGTCAGTCGGGGGGGGGGGGGAGTGTGCGGGAGATCGCACTGTCAGTCACGGAGGAGGAGGGGTTATGGTGCGTGCAATTGCGCTGTCAGTCGCGGGGGGTGCGGGCGATCGCGCTGTCAGCCGGGGGGTGGATGCGGGCAATCGCGCTGTCAGTTGTGTGTGGGGGGGGGTATGGTGCGTGCAATCGCGCTGTCAGTGGTGGTGGGGGGTGCAGGCGATCGCGCTGTCAGTCGCGGGGGGGGGGGGGTTTGCGGGGATCGCGCTGTCAGTCGCATGGGGCGGGGGGGTTGGGTGCGGGCGATCTGCGGGGGACTGTCAGATGAACAGAGGCGTGGATGGGGAAGGAGGGAGAGAGGAAGCAGCCAATCAGGCTGCAGTAAAGAATTAGGGGGGGATAGGGAAATGAAGGGGAGGTACAGGGAGGGCAGTAGGGAGAAAAAAAAACCTCCCAGCATGCTCTGCTGGTTCTGTTATGCGGCCTCCTTAGCTGCCTGGGTATGAAGAGGATTCCTATTCAGCTAACAAAAGAGTAAGATAGCTTTTTAACTTCAGTATTGCCTTTTTGGCTTCCTTCCAAACTGTTTAACACAGGAGAATAGAGATTTAAATTAGCTTTTTTTGCCTAACAGTTACTCTTCAACCTCCTTGGCCGCCGGAGGGTGCCGCTCAGGCCCTGCTGGGCCGATTTGTTTAATTTTTTTTTTGCTGGACGCAGCTAGCACTTTGCTAGCTGCGCCAGCACACTGATCACCGCCGCCCCGCGCACGATCGACGCTATCCGTCGCGCCGCACGCCCCCCCCCCCCCAGACCCCGTGCACTGCCTAACCAATCAGTGCCAGGCAGCGCCGAGGGGTGGCCCGGGACTCCCAATGACGTCCCGACGTCAGTGACGTCGGTGACGTCATCCCGCCCCGTCGCCATGGCGACGGGGGAAGCCCTCCAGGAAATCCCGTTCTTTGAACGGGATTTCCTGATCGGAGATCGCTGAAGGCGATCGAAGAGGGCGGGGGGATGCTGCTGAGCAGCGGCTATCATGTAGCGAGCCCTGGGCTCGCTACATGATATAGGAAAATTTTTTTTTAAAAAACCTGCTGCGCTCCCTCCTGGCGGATTTTTTTATACCGCCAGGAGGGTTAATGTGGAGGAAGGTAAAAGGGATTTGGTGTTTGTTACAAATAAGTGGTGCAGTTAGTGGGGATGAGCTGGAAACATTTGCATAATCCTGCCTCCCCCAGAATTATTTGCATCTCATTGACCATCCCTAATTGTTGCCTCTTGCCACAATTTAAAATGCTTCAGTGGAGGCAGTGCTGCACCTAGAGATGACTGTATATACTGCTCATTTCAGAGAGTTATGTATTCTATACAAAAGATGAATTACACACATCTGCAAATTCAAGAAGAGGTGTAAAAAAATGCACCAGGAGACTTCTACTTCCATTTAATAATGTCCAGGATCCAGCAACAGGACTCACATGATCCATCTTCTGGTCATGGTCTCCATGGCTCCAGCAGTTTTTGCAGTGGTGAGTCACTCACTACATAGCATGATGAGGGGGGGGGGGGGGGGGGGTTGTTACTAAATCGTTGAGCTCCAAAGAAATTTGCTGAGATTCTGTACTGTATAGAGGTTCACTGAGATTTTATACTTTACAGAGATCTATTGTGATTTTATGGACTACAAAGATTCACTAAGACTTTGAACTTAACAGAGATTTGCTGAGATTTCATACTCTCTACAGAAGAGATTTGCTGAGATTTTGTACCCTACAGAGATTCACCAAGATTGTATACACTACAGAGATTCACTGAGACTTTGAACTCCAAAGAGGTTAACTTAGCGTAGATTTTGAACTCTACCAAGATTCACTGAGATTTTGTACTCCATAAAGATTCACTGAGACTTTGAACTCTGGAGAGATACACTGAGATTTTGTACTGAAGAGATTCACTAACATTTAGCACATTTCGAAGTTCTTAGTTGGACCTATGTTAGGGGCTGCCATGGAGTGTCCTTTCTGGGAAGATGTGGAGAGTTTCTGCCCTGTACATTCAGTTATACAATTGACAGTGTATTATAGTGACATCTCCTACTAGACTGACGAAACAAATGATGACATTTTCAGTCATATTTTTGACTACATAAGCCTGCTGGTGGGTTGCTTTTCTGCATGTGGCTTTAAGGCATCCTAAAGCAGATATACAGGCAGATATTTGTTTGCTTGCATCTTTGCATGTATTTGCCTAAACAAATGATACACAAGCACTGCAGAGACCGCCGCAGGGATTTCTACAGACATATGCTAAGGAAGTTACAGTATAGAAGTTAAAGTGGAATGCAAGGTCTAAGTAAAAACCTATAGGAGAAAAGACAAGCCTATACTTAATGACAAGACATAAGATGTTGGGGCTATAAATACAAAATAATAATAATATTCTTGATTCCACTAACCATAATACAGAAAAAAAGAAAGGGCAGCTTAATAACAAACAACAAACAAACACAGAACATTTATATTGCGCTTTTCTCCTGGCGGACTCAAAGCACCAGAGCTGCAACCCTAGGACACACTCTCTACAGGCAGTAGCAGTGTTAGGGAGACTTGCCCAAGGTCTCCTACTGAATAGGTGCTGGCTTACTGAACAGGCAGAGCCGAGATTCAAACCCAGGTCTCCTGTGTCAGAGGCAGAGCCCTTAACCAGTACACTATCCAGCCACAGTAAGGTCCTTTACATTATACAAATGATATTTATTCCAGAAAGTATCATACATTTGTATTAACCCTTGCTCCATGCCAATTTATTTTAGCACATTTTGTATTTCTTATTTGTTATATTTCCTTGCTAATGATTATAACTGCTGTAATGTACTTGTCCCTAGGTGGCAGTGTGAGACAATAACAGAGGACTTCTGCTTTCCGTTTCTATATTATCTGCCAGCAGAGAGACGTCAAAGCATTCCAAAAATTTACAGCATGTTTGTTTGGGGTTTTTTTTTGGGGGGGGGGGGGGGATTTCTTGCCTGGAGTGACAAAAAGGCTAGAAACACCCTGGCTGGGGACATCCAAAGGAGCCATTTCTGGTGAGCAAGAAGTCCTCTTGTGACCTGAAACTGACCTGAATAAATATGTGAGAGTACATAAATTACAAACAACCTGAAAGATCGCTGTAAGTTTCTGATAAAGAAATCAGAAATCATGAAGCTGTAATATTCTGAGACTTAATGGAGGAATGTAAAGAGAGATTTAGAGATGAGTCATGCTGCCATTTTGGTACTTACCTGGGGCTTCCTCCAGCCCCATAAGCATGGATGTGTCCCTCGACGTCCTTCGCCATCTTCCCTCGATCCTCACTGAATCCTCCATTCAGCCGCAATCAATCCCCAGTACGCGGCGGGCTCAGTCTGACTGACTGAGGTCACCCGGGGCCTTCTGTGCTTGTGCAGAAGGCCGGCTCTAAGGAGGACGGCGAGGGATACATCCTTGCTCATGGGGTTAGAGTAAAAAAACAGCAGCATGACTCATCTCTGAGTCTCTTTAAAACCTTCAAGAAAATAGGAGAAGTTGACCAAGTTGTGTAACACTTTGTCCTCATCAAGAAGGCTTTTCCCATCACAGCTTTAATGTGCATCCTGGTGCATTTGCAGCCTTTTGCTGTGCAATATAGAGTAACTAAAAAAGGTTTTATAAGGTGCTGCCTCCTCTATTCACTTCCTATCAGGAGAGGAAGTAAGAGGAATCAGGACTTCAGAAATTTGTGGGCCCCATACAAGTCAAACTTATTGAGCCACCCACACTCCCCTCTTCCCCCCCGCCCCCCCCCCCCCCAAAAAAAAAAACCTATCAAAGAGAGGAAGCTACATGGAAGTGATGGGTGGATTAGTAACGATTAGTAACAGTGTGGCCCTGTTAGCATATGCAAATTGCCCACAAACACCCCTTTAACACCCTTTAAAAAAACACCAAAATGCAATGGCCTAAGTAGAAAATCCCCCCCCCCCCCCCCTGCCCTTTGAGCCAGCCCTCTCCTGAGCCAGTTCAACATTTAAGAAAAATATGTTTACTTCATAAAAATAGTAGAGAATAACTATGCCAGAAATAGTAAGCACTGAACAAGCTACTGTATATCATCAGTTCTGTATGCTGTTATGTGGTTATGGTTATCTTAGGTTTCAGTATGTGTTTTTGTCTTCCCACGCATGTGAAAATATGTTTATGTATGTGGTGTGTAGGTTTTGCAGGAGGTATGGTATTTGTGTATCACGCAGAACCACAAGCTGAAATATCAGTAATACAGTAGGTACATCATAGCCCTCAACTGTCCCTCATTTGGAACGACAGTCCCTTTTTGGAAATAAAATGCTTCTGCCCCTCTTTCTCCCTTATTTGACCCTATATCAGGACTCATGTGCATATTTATGTAAATATATACTGTACTGTATATATTTTTCAACTGAAACATGTGTTTAATTGGCTACAAACTTTATTCCTATCCTTTAAATTGACAGATTTCTAGATGTCAAATGGTAATATGAAGAAAAACCAGTGATGATAGAAAGGACCATTGTGGTTTGAGTTCTAAAATTACATCTTTTGCTTATGAATTTATAGTGGTATGCATGGCTAGGAGTGTGGTGGGGGAGTGATTAAAGGTGGGGCAGGGGCGTGTCCTAACCAGTTGTTGCATACTGGACACACATCCTGTTTGCAGCTGATAATTGCAAACAGGACGTTTTGATGCGTCTCTTGAATCTCGGGCCGCCATGCAAGCGTACGCTCTTGACGCTCGCACCCGCTGAGAGTGACACATCTGTGATTGGGGAACAGAAACGTGTTCCCTAAACCAATCAAAGTGCCTGCAAGGGTAGCCAATGATCTTCCATGTAACTCAATACACAACCAATGACTGTGTGCTCTGAACTCTGTTCAAAGCACACAGAATAAAGAATGTGGGGACATCTAGTGTAACCAGTATAGAGTTTGCCAACTGGGAGAAATCCACCAGACACAGACGCAGTATAGAAGAAATAATGTATTAAGACCCAAAAACAAATAGGTCCAAATGTCTTATTCTCTCAACCAATGAACATTACTACAATAGTTAATCTGCAACAGTTCAGCTTTCCTAAAATCTTCGTTCTTCACTTTTGGGTAATCTGTTGGTAGCTAGGAAAGAATGTAAGGTTAAGCAAATTCAAGAACAATCCAAACTTTGGTAAGTATTCCAACTACATTTCTTACTAATTGATGATACTACATTACATCATAATCACCCCAATTTTAAATGCTGTAGTTCCTCAATATCAGATTGTGGGAGTGAGGTGAGTTAATGTAGTTAGTAAGTAGAGAAGTTAAGTAATAAATTAAATAATAAATAATTGGATAAGCCAAAAAGAATTTGGAATAAAAAAAAATCTCTATTATATGGCTAATGGTTTTTTTTTTCCTCTCTCCTTTTTATGCAGGTAAACCAACAATCAGTCCTCCAAAAAGGTAAGTATGATGGTATAAAAAAAACAATAGTTGTTATCCTTTCTTGAAACCAAAACTTTCAGTCAATAACAGTAACTGTTTATCCACAGGTTAAAGGGGAACTGAAGTAAGAGGTATACGGAGGCTGCCTTATTTATTTCCTTTTAATCAATACCAGTTGCCTGGCAGCGCTGCTGGTCTATTTCTCTGCAGTCGTATCTGAATAACACCAGAAACAAGCATGCAGCTAGTCTTGTCAGATCTGACTTTAAAGTCTAAAACACCTGATCTGCTGCATGCTTGTTCAGGGGCTATGGCTAATAGTATTAGAGGCAGAAGATCAGCAGGGCTGCCAGGCAACTGGTATTGCTTAAAAGGAAATAAACATGGCAGCCTCCATATACCTCTCTCTTCAGTTCCCCTTTAATCCAGATACCGGCTACAAAGTAATAGGTAATTAACCAATAACTTCCATTTATGCTGGTAAGTTCTTCTTATTAATTACTTCTCCTTCTATTTCAGGAACAATGGCTGGACCAGGCTTGCTGGAGGTGAGTATTTTTACTTAACATTAGATTACTCATGTGTGAGAGAACGCGGAAAAGCCGCCGCGTGTGCTTATAGCAAGGCGGCTGATTCCGCGTCCGGCGCGGCGGTTTGCACGCGGAAGCGTGCGTCTGATAATCTGAAAGAACGCTGAAAAGCCGCTGCATGTATGGACAGCAAGGCGGCTGGTTCCGCGTCCAGAGCGGCGGGTTGCAAGCAGCAGCGTGCATTTGGTGTGGCTGAGTCTGTTAGTGCACATAGGTTCAGGAATACGCGCGCGCGCTGAGAGGCAGAACTTTTATGATGGCCAAGGAGGGATCAGCTGACCTCAGAGCTGGTAACCATTGGTTAATCACTTAGGGGTGGCGCCAGAGAGCGCTGCTCTATATATAGTTACTGCTGGCCACTCACAAGTTGTCTGCCGTTGCGAACACTACGTGGAACCACTCAGACCTTAGTCAGATCCAACAGTGTGTTTGAACCAGGAGGACCTGGGAATTCACACTAAGCCAGATTACTTCTATTGTTATCATTCTGTTATACTTCAGACTAGTTCCAGGGTGTAGAGACCACGGACCTCACACCCAAGACTAGGGAACTTGTGTTATCATTCTGTTATACTTCAGACTAGTTCCAGGGTGTAGAGACCACGGACCTCACACCCAAGACTAGGGAACTTGTGTTATCATTCTTTTATACTTCAGACTAGTTCCAGGGTGTAGAGACCACGGACCTCACACCCAAGACTAGGAAACTTGTGTTATGATTCTGTTATACATCAGACTAGTTCCAGGGTGTAGAGACCACGGACCTCACACCCAAGACTAGGCATTGTTTGATATTTGTTATGACCTATTGCTTTCCTGACTATTCCTCTGCTCTCTTATTCGGTACCACGCATATCTGATATTCCGTTGCCAACCCCTGCCTGTCTTGGATACCGAATCAGCTTTCTGTCTTTGTACTTTGTCTGTCTGTGTGTTGCCGACCTGGCTTGCCCGACCTCGAGAGCTATCTCTCCCCTTAAGAGATAGTCTCCAGATCTGTCAGTGACATCCACCTTCAGGTGTCACTCACTCTCTGGTCCTTCCTACCTTCAGCCTGACTCCACCCCTTGGAGAGCCTCAGGCTGCTGGGAGGTTTCTGTACTCTCTAAGAGCAGTATTGCCCATACTGCCTAAAATCACCTGCTCAGCAGGTGCGTTACTCAAAGTCATACTGTTACACCAAACACTCACGTTTACATACAGGTGTACAGAGGTTAGTACTATATCTGTATTATTGGTGATTCTGCAGATCATCCATAATCAGGTATATATCTGCATTCTTGGTGATACTGCAGATCACCAATAATCAGATTCTCTCTGCGTGCTGACACCGATCGTTACATCATGCTTACCAACAAATCATTGTTTTTTTTCTCTGATATACATACAGGTAGATATCTCTCTCCATATATATGTATAGCAAACGGCTGAGGTAATTTTGAACCTATTGATTATTCAGGGCACAACTTTAATTAACATGGAAGCCCTACAATGGATTAATTTGTGACAGACAGTAGCATTGGGAACTTTTCACTTATTGAATGGCTTCACTTATTATTCTCATATTATCATTAAATGTCTGTATTGCTACCTCTGCTGCCTTTTATCTGTGATATTATGCTTCCGGAACCCTTTTCCTTCACCTGGCTGGCTTGGTAAACAAAAATGTGATTTATACTCATCAGTACTGAGGATCTTCCTTTCTGTGACCAATGGTACTGTCTCCCTTCTGTTGCTCTTTTCTGATTCTTTTCTGTCTGGGTATGTCTTTCTCTCTCTCTCTCTCTGGTCTACCACAACAGCACTGTTATTGATTGATGGCTGACACTGGAGAACGTTCACCGAGAACCGCCATCTCTCCACGGCTGTCCCTTCAGGACTCGTCTCGCTGCTTAAGCTGCGCCCTCTCTCCTTCCCTCTTGCCGCTGCTACTGCACAATCCCCTCAGAGGAAACTGGAAATAACCAGTTTCTCTAACGGCTGTCCACACGCCTCACCAGATCCACGCGCTATCAGCATGAGCGCCCCCTCCCTCTAGAAGTTTCTCCGCGCTCGTGCCCTGCTGCAGGTCCCCAGTTGCTACGCAACCTGGAAGAGTGCACGCGTCAATACATACGCGTGCACTCTCTCCTCCCTTACTCCTGCAGCCACCAATGTTCTGTCTGTCTGCCACTTATGCTTCTGGGTCAGCAGCATTTTTAAGGGCCCGTTTCCATTACGGCGATTCCGCCGGCGATTCTGCAGAGTTTCCCCGCACATGCTTCGCACGGGGAAACTCTGCCATAGGGGATGACGGGGCCGCGGCGGAATGACTTGCGGGAGTGATTCGGCCGGAACCCCCCGCAGAATTCGCTGCGGAGGCTGCAAATCCCATAGCCGTGCATGGCACAGCTTATGGGATTCGCCTGCGATCCCGCCCACCCGCTCAGTGCGGCGTGCGTCTGTGAGACGCACACCGCACTAGTGGAGACGAGCCCTAATTATTTATTGTTGACCAGAAGCAACACCTACATAAATATATAAAGTTTGTAGCCAAACAATCAAGACCTTTTTACAGGCTACAATCATAGTAAAAATAAATAACTGTACACATTTTACTCTACATAAATTAAATAAAAATACATTAACCCCCCCCCCCTTCTTCTCTCTCCCCAACCCCTATAGTTACCATAATAAAACACTTGAAAAAAAAGTGACAGCATTTAATAATTTATTAAAATATATAAATAGTTACCATAGGGACTGAGATATTACTATGTATGTCATAAGGGTATATTACTATTGTTTTTAAATAAGGGCTTGTAATTTTTGATTGGGTAGAGTAAGAAAGCAAAAAACAGATTCTAAAGGATGTACTGTCTGCATACATTGCCCTAGGAACATAATTTATATGTTGCGATAGCCAGGACAAATGGGCATATAAAATGTGTGGGTTTTATATAGCATTGTTTATTTTAAAACAATAGGGGATGGAGTTCTTCCCTTTAAAATGCATAGAAAATAAAGTAATTACTTAAAATATCATCCACAAAAAAGCCTAATTTGTGACCAAAAAAAACAAGATATAACAGTAGATCATTTAGGTGTGATATGTAGTGATAAAGTTATTGCTGAATTAATGCACGGAGTGCTGATGGGTGAAAATTGTTGATGGCGGGAAGGGTAAAACATCCTGTGGAGTGAAATAGGAGGTATGGGTTTATCACAAACTCTGTGAAAGTCACAGAGTCTGTGTTCCCTGAAAAACGGTAACAAACCATTCTTAGGCTCTGTTCCCACTTGTGACGTGGCAAAATGGCTCATTCAGATTGGAGGGGACAGGTCAGTGTCGACTCAGATTCAGCTTTCCCCTACAGTTCGTGTCTGCAGCGGATATGTTTCAACCATAGCACAATATGGGAAATGCATCCTCTATTAGGAGCAAGGCTGCAGTTTGTGACTTTGGATTCTGCTTAACGCAGTGTATTGAAAGGATACGTTAAAAATAGAGCACAAGCTATTTTTAAGATTAGATTAATTTGCTACATTTGCTGCACTGCAGAAAACTTATCCAGCGGGTATGTTTTCTGTGCAAGTGGGAACCAAGCCTTGAAGGGACACTGAGCAGTGCAGAAACTAAGGAAAGATGCATATCATTTTAAAGCTCTCTTTCTCCTCTTTCCAATGATATATAAAACGCTGCCCTACGCCTTTTAGTTTTCGCTATTTTCGCAAATGAAATTGCCACGGCTGTGATTTTGATCGCGAAAATAGAGAAAACTAAAAGGCGTAGGGCCACGGTTTATGTGTCGCCAGAAAGAGGAGAAAGAGAGCTTTAAAATGATATCCATCTTTCCATAGTTACATTGTATTACACAGGGCGACTTTTTCTCAAAGTCAGCAGCTCCATTCAGCAGAAAAAGTCGCCCTGTGTAATACAATGTAACTATGGAAAGATGGATATCATTTTAAAGCTCTCTTTCTCCTCTTTCTGGCGACACATAAACCGCGGCCCTACGCCTTTTAGTTTTCTCTATTTTCGCGATCGAAATCGCGGTCGCGGCAAATTCAATAGCGAAAATTGCGAAAACTAAAAGGCGTAGGGCGGCGGTGTATATATCATTGGAAAGAGGAGAAAGAGAGCTTTAAATGATATGCATCTTTCCATAGTTTCTGCACTGCTCGGTGTCCCTTTAAGCTTGCTTAGCTCTTGCTAATGTAATTCTATGTGGTTGATCTTACTTCAGGGATGTGATTTTTTAAAATAATCTCCCATAGTATTACATTAGCTAGAGCTTTTCTAATTTCAAGCATTTAGAAAAGCTCTACTTGTGTGCCCCAGGCCTTACATTGTATTACGTAACCACAAGACAAAGGCTGATAACTGAAAGTGAACTATGGAGGGGAACGACATGGTATATATTTTCTCACACAATGTTTATCTATTCTTGTGAGACTCAGCCCAAGCTTGCCAGTGCTGCACATCAGCACATTCGTGAGTACATGTCTTCAGGCCTGGATTTACATCACAGGAGTCTATAGGCATTGCTGTCCTGCAACCCTAGACTTGTCCTCCAGGAAACTACAAACCCCCGCTGAACCGCATTGTAAGTGTGCTGACTGGCCCAGCTGTCACTTCTCCCTTAATTGCCTTGCCCATAAAAGGTAGCTACAGGTGCCCCTTAGTATTAGGTAGCCAGAGCTATCCTCCGTATTAGGTACCTAGAGGTGCCCCAACTGAAGGGAGCTCTGGTCTCTGGAATGCCAAACCCCAGGTAAGTAACCTCTCATTTACACTCCGCTTAGCACTTTGCATTGTTAAGGCAGGAGGAAGGCACTTGGGAAGGGCCGCCTCTCCATCATTAGGCACATGCCTACAGTGCCTTATGGTAAATCGGGCCTGTATGTCTTCTATGTTGTAAGCCTCTTCTGCAGAAATCCACCAAATGGCAAAATTCTCAGTTGTTGATTCCACTGTAGGGCGCCATCTGCTGATCCTGTCTCCTCCTTCCCTCTTCATAGAAAAGTGGCCGCTTGGCCAAGAGCCCAGCAACATGTTTGCTTGTGTGGTTTCTCCACATGCAAACCCAACCTGGCTTTTTTTGGATAGCAGATTTGTAGTATGGTGGCCACCAATGAGCCAATCTTTTTGTTCAATTTTACCAAATCTATATAATATAAGGCACTGCCTAAAGTATCCATTCAATATATCCAATCAGTTTACCATTCTACTACATAGATTTGGTAAGGTTGGACATAAAAAGGATCATTAGTAGCCACCATTATTCAGATATTCTGCTGCTCCTGCACAGGTGTAATGAGCTTTATCCCCCTTTTATACTTACAGGGTCAAAGTACTCTCCCCGTTGCAGCTCAAAGCAGTGGCTATTTAGGTCCAAAGTAGGTTATCTCACCATTCTGCATGAAGTTGCTTTATTCCATTAGTTTGGCAATACCATAAGGCTGACAATTGTTTCGGGGCCACTCAGGGTCCCCTTTATCAAAGCACAGCAGTAGACAGTAACAATGTGTTATTAAAGTTAATAAGACAAGGCAAACTGCCTCTGGTGCAATGTGATCCAAAAGAAGTGCACGTGTTCATTTTATAATGCAAGGTGTGACTTTTTAGCTGCTTTGACTTTTTTGCTGTTTTGTGGTGTGATTGTTCCAAATCGCTCCGCTACCACAGCACACTAGTGTAAAAGGACCCTCCGGTCTAGTTCACAGTGCTCGGTTGCATAGCAGAATAATTCTGCATGTCAACTCACTACCCATACAATTCTATGGGGCTGTTCACAGTACTGTGTTGTAACAGATCCTGTAAGGCCCCGTTCACACTTGCGTTTCTGTAAAGAACGGACCGGATGACCGGACCGGATACGGATCCGGTCCATTTGCATACGTATTGATACGGCTGCGATCCGGATCCGTTTGGTAAAAGAGATACAAACTATATAAATATTGTTGGGGTCTGGGAGGTCAGCAGAAGGTGCACATGTAGAATCAGGTCCTCCGCTGTGTAGGGCCTCACCTCCACGTCCGACATATACTGCCAAACAGCTCCAGCACAAGTCACTGCTGCTCCACTCCAGAAATGCTGGGCCCATGTGTCCCCATCCAAAATGACCACTAGAAAACGCATAGGAAGTGGGGTAAAACGTCAGGTTTTTATAGCCAGTGTGTTCTGTGCTTTCTGTTTCCCATTGGTTTCTATGCACGGATGGTGCAGTCAGGCTCCGGTCCGGGTACGTCGGCCGGATGATCCGGACCCAAAAATAGAGCATGTTGGAAAAGTGTCCGGAGTCCGGATCCGATCCGGCTCCATTCCGTACGGAACGGACGCGTGTGAACGGCCGCATAGACTTTGCATTGCTATGCGGAACGTCCGTTCTGTTTGTACAGTATACGGTCCGGATCCGATCAGGCGAATCCGGGCAGCGAACGCTAATGTGAGCCGGGCCTTATTCTAACTTGCTGCATGCAAGCTTTGTGTTAAAGTGTAACTGTCGGGCATAAAATAAAAAAATAATTCTTTATTTTTATCTGGTAAACAAGTAATAGGGATGCTAACCAGGGAATCCAAAAGTTAAAATCTCTATTACTTTTCTTGTTGATAAATGATCAGTCACCAGTTTACCTGACTCTTATTTGGTACACAAAGTTTGGTACGCACAAAGGAAGTTGCAGAGCGTGCTGGGTTGTTCTTTTTTGCTTCTCTACTTTCCCCTCAGACCTAACTAATGCAGCTTGATTAGCTGAAGCCTCTTTCCATCCTGTTTTCCGGTCCCACACTTCTGTTCCTCTCTAATTGGCCAATATTTCTCATGCTGAGACAATGCACTTTCTATAGTGGAGGACGGGCAATGCATACACAATCAGGCAGAGCAGCGTAAGGGAGGAAATGGCATCAGAATTGGCTTAAAAATAGCCACAGTTAAAATGGAAAATGCTAAGAAGGATTTTCTCTTTTTTTTACTGTAGAAAAATCACTAAAATCAAAACGTGGGCAGTGCAATGCGTAAGTAGAGCAAGTATTTATCTACTTATATATGTGGGGTTTTTTTCTGAGATAGTATGGCTGACAGCTCCTCTTTAAAGTGTATGGTCAGTCTCCATTGCAGTTCACACTCATTATAATGTTTGCATTATGCAATGAATCACAGTGAATTCAGAATAATTCTGCATGTTAACTCACTGCCCATACAATTCTAAGGCTAGGTTCACAGTGGAGAAGCGCGTTGCGTTACTGCATAATGCAGATAAAATGCAATGCACAGTAGCAAGTAATCTTATTGCAGTGGTATGCAATACAACAGAGGCATAAGAATCAAAATTGCACCGTAGGTGTGCGCCATTTGTGTTGCACATTTGAGAGTATAAAGCCCCGTCTTTTTAAAAACAGATGTGCGCATGTGCAATGGCTATAACGTAGGGCGACGCAGTACATACATTTAAACATGCAGGCATTACCATAGACCAGTGATGGCTAACCTTGGCACTCCAGCTGTGGTGGAACTACAAGTCCCAAGAGGCATTGCAATACTCTGACAGCTCTAAGCATAACTTGGGAGGCAGAGGCATGATGGGATTTGTAGTTTTGTCACAGCTGGAGTGCCAAGGCTAGCCATCACTGCCATAGACTAACATTGAATGCATCAACGCATGTATTTACATAAAGGCAGAGCAGGATCTATGTTATTTTGATGTGCCCTGTTGGTACACATCGCACCACAGGCACTGTGAATGTCGCATTGAATTTCCATTGCTGTGCGATTTTCTCAGTTAAAAAAAATCCATTATGACGCAACGTAACAGAGCACTGTGAATGTAGCCTAAGGGTGCATACTCACATCTAATTTTGACTAGCCAATTTTACCACTTCCATGTAGTATGAAAGATTACCCAATCTGTTAACAGTATTCAAAATATGTTGGCCCTCATGGTACATGGACATGGCAAAATTGGCTAATCATTGTGCAATTAAAACTGGATGTGTGTTCACTCCCTTAGACTACTGATATAGTCAAATGTCACAACATTTTCAATGCAGCAATGTAAAAAAGCATGTCTGTGTTTCCTCTTCGGAATCACATGCGGGAAAACGCTGCAGTAGAAATAGGCCCCATTAGGCCAGTTTACACTTAATCAGTTTCTCTCCGTTATAACTGAAAGAACAATAGAGATGGCCCAAACAGTTCTACGGCGAACTTGTTCGTGCGAACAATGGGGGTTCGTGTTCGCGGGAAACCGTGAACACTGCGAGTTCGATCCGCCCCCTATACCACATCATTGGGCTTAACTTTGACCCTCTACATCACAGTCAGCAGACACATGGCAGCCAATCAGGCTGCACTCCATCCTGGACCCCCGCACCCCCTTATAAAAGACAGCAGCGTCGGCCATTTTCTCACTCTGTCTGCTGCCTGCTTTAGTGAGAGATGGGAGAGGTTGCTGCAGAGATATACCCGCAGTCAATGTATACCTTTCACTTCATCTCTGTGACTGCAAATTGTATGTATTATACCAGTCAGTGCATACCTTTCACTTGAATGGATGGCAGACTTGTCCTCCATAACAGATTCTCGTTATAGGATTTCAAGCGTATTCGTCTCATCATTATACAGCAGTCAGCAGGGCCTCATTGTATTAGACCAGCAGTAGGCACATACCTTTCACTGCATCTGTGTGACTGCACATTGTATTATACCAGCAGTCAGTATATACCTTTCACTGCATCTGTGTGACTGCACATTGTATTATACCAGCAGTCAGTGCATACCTTTCACTGCATCTGTGTGACTGCATATTGTATTATACAAGCAGTCAGTACCTTTCACTGCATCTGTGTGACTGCACATTGTATTATACCATCAGTCAGTGTATACTTTTCACTGCATCTGTGTGACTGCACATTGTATTATACCAGCAGTCAGTGTATACTTTTCACTGCATCTGTGTGACTGCACATTGTATTATACCAGCAGCATGGGCGTCCGCAGAAAATTTTCCAGGGGGGGGCAAAAAGGTAGGGAAGAAGTGGTGCAGCGCCGCAAATTTTTGAGAAGATGTGTGCGCCGAAAAACCTAAGGGTTAAGTTGTGCGGCGCGCGTGGCGCGCCGCTCCGAAGGATGGGTGCGGCCATGGACCAGAATGTGGGTGTGGCCATGGGTGGTGACACATTTTCATTAACTTAGCAATGTGTGACATTAGATTAGGACAGTGGTGGCGAAACTTTTGGAGGCCGAGTGCCCAAACTGCAACCCAAAAGTCACTTTATCTATTGCAAAGTGGCAACAGCAATTTAAACTTCATACAAACGTTTTAACTCATACATGAACATTATGGAAAATCCAAGTTGAAAATAAACTGTGAAGATAAACAGTTTCATTCATCCTACTCCTGAAAAATGTATTCTTTTTTTAGAACCTCCCAGTTTTATTTTCCGTTTTAAAAAGCTAAAAAGTAGGTTTAATGCTATTGTCTCATAGGATGATGATTCAGCTTTTCCCAGAGGCCCCCAACAAGACAAATTTAGCAATCATGAGGCCCCCAACAAATCATCAGGCTCCCAACAAGACACATTCAGCAATCTTGAGGCCCCCAACAAGACAAATTCAGCAATCATGATGCCCCCAACAAGTCAAATTCAGCAATCATGAGGCCCCCAACAAATCATGAGGCCCCCAACAAGACATTCAGCAATCTTGAGGCCCCCAAAAAACCATGAGGGCTTCAACAAGACGAATTTAGCAATCATGAGGCCCCCAACAAGACAAATTCAGCAGTCATGAGGCACATAAATAGACAGCATTTCACATAAATAGGCAGAATGCCCCCTTAATATGGTAGACACCTCTCACCTGGCTTCTCAATTCTCCTCTACTGGCGGCTGTGCCTGGCAATACCGTTTTTGGCTGGATTGGGGATGACGTGCGGGCTGAAAGGCCTTGCGTGATGCGGTGGCCAGGCTGGCTGGCGGTGATGCTGTGGCCGGGTTGGCTGGCGGTGATGCTGTGGCTGGGTTGGCTGGCGGTGATGCTGTGGCTGGGTTGCCTGGCGGTGATGCTGTGGCTGTGCTTGGCTGGTTGAAGTAAATGCTGCCCCCTACTTTAGGTAGCACCAGGAACCCCCAGGTTAGGAAGTGACAAGGACCCCCCCCCCCCAGTAAAGTAGTGACAGGGGACCCCCAGGTTAGGAAGTGACAGGTGACTCCCAGGTTAGGCAGTGACAGGGACCCCATTAGGCAGCGAGTGACAGGGACCCCAATAGGCAGCGGGTGACAGGGAGCCCCTTTAGGCAGCTGGTGACAGGGAGCCCCTTTAGGCAGCGGGTGACAGGGAGCCCCTTTAGGCAGCGGGTGACAGGGACCCCTTTAGGCAGCGGGTGACAGGGACCCCTTTAGGCAGCAGGTGACAGGTACCCCTTTAGGCAGCGGGTGACAGGGAGCCCCTTTAGGCAGCAGGTGACAGGGAGCCCCTTTAGGCAGCGGGTGACAGGGAGCCCCTTTAGGCACCGGGTGACAGGGAGCCCCTTTAGGCAGCAGGTGACAGGGAGCCCCTTTAGGCAGCGGGTGACAGGGGTCCCCTTTAGGCAGCGGGTGACAGGCAGCCGCTTTAGGCACCGGGTGACAGGAAGCCCCTTTAGGCACCGGGTGACAGGGAGCCCCTTTAGGCAGCGGGTGACAGGGAGCCCCTTTAGGCAGCGGGTGACAGGGAGCCCCTTTAGGCAGCGGGTGACAGGGAGTCCCTTTAGGCAGCAGGTGACAGGGGTCCCCTTTAGGCAGCGGGTGACAGGGAGCCCCTTTAGGCAGCGGGTGACAGGGAGCCCCTTTAGGCAGCGGGTGACAGGGACCCCTTTAGGCAGTGGGTGACAGGGACCCCTTTAGGCAGTGGGTGACAGAGACCCCTTTAGGCAGCGGGTGACAGGGACCCCTTAGGCAGCAGGTGACAGGGACCCCTTTAGGCAGCGGGTGACAGGGACCCCTTTAGGCAGCGGGTGACAGGGAGCCCCTTTAGGCAGCGGGTGGCAGGGACCCCCCAGGTTAGGTAGTGAGTGACAGGGAGCCCCTTTAGGCAGCGGGTGACAGGGAGCCCCTTTAGGCAGCGGGTGACAGGGGTCCCCTTTAGGCAGCGGGTGACAGGGAGCCACTTTAGGCACCGGGTGACAGGGAGCCCCTTTAGGCAGCGGGTGACAGGGAGCCCCTTTAGGCAGTGGGTGACAGGGAGCCCCTTTAGGCAGCGGGTGACAGGGAGCCCCTTTAGGCAGCGGGTGACAGGGACCCCTTTAGGCAGCGGGTGACAGGGACCCCTTTAGGCAGCAGGTGACAGGGACCCCTTTAGGCAGCAGGTGACAGGGACCCCTTTAGGCAGCGGGTGACAGGGACCCCTTTAGGCAGCGGGTGACAGAGATCCCTTTAGGCAGCGGGTGACAGGGACCCCTTTAGGCAGCAGGTGACAGGGACCCCTTTAGGCAGCGGGTGACAGGGAGCCCCTTTAGGCAGCAGGTGACAGGGAGCCCCTTTAGGCAGCGGGTGACAGGGAGCCCCTTTAAGCAGCAGGTGACAGTGATCCCTTCAGGCAGCGGGTGACAGGGAGCCCCTTTAGGCATCAGGTGACAGGGAGCCCTTTTAGGCAGCAGGTGACAGGGAGCCCCTTTAGGCAGCATGTGACAGGGAGCCCCTTTAGGCAGCGAGTGGCAGGGAGCCCCTTTAGGCAGCGGGTGACAGGGAGCCCCTTTAGGCAGCGAGTGACAGGGAGCCCCTTTAGGCAGCGGGTGACAGGGAGCCCCTTTAGGCAGCGGGTGACAGGGATCCCTTTAGGCAGCGGGTGACTGGGACCCCTTTAGGCAGCGGGTGACAGGGACCTCTTTAGGCAGCGGGTGACAGGGACCCCTTTAGGCAGCGGGTGACAGGGACCCCTTTAGGCAGCGTCACAGGGAGCCCCTTTAGGCAGCGGGTGACAGGTGCCCCCTCTCTCTAGCCGCCGCTCTTCCCCCCTCACCTTGCAGCAACTTCAGACCTCGATCAGCGGCGACCCGACCAGTAATGCGGGCGCCGGACGCACCCGCTCTATATGCAGAAGTGATGTCACTTCCGCATATCAGTGCGGGCGCTGGGTCCTAGCGCCCGCAGTATTGGTCGCCGCCTGATCGAGGTCTGACGCCTGATCGAGGTCTGACGCGGCAGCCAGAAGGGGGTGAGCGGCGGCCGGGGGGGTATGGGGGGGGCAGCGGGCGGCCAGGGGGAGGCAGCGGCACCCCCCTGGCTCTATGTGCGGACGCCCATGACCAGCAGTTAGTGTATACCTTTCACTGCATCTGTGTGACTGCACACTGTATTATACCAGTCACTGCATACCTTTCACTGCATCTCTGTGACTGCACATTGTATTATACCAGCAGTCAGTGCATACCTTTCACTGCACCTCTGTGACTGCACATTGTATTATACCAGCAGTCAGTGCATACCTTTCACTGCATCTGTGTGACTGCACACTGTATTATACCAGTCACTGCATATCTTTCACTGCACCTCTGTGACTGCACATTGTATTATACCAGCAGTCAGTGCATACCTTTCACTGCATCTGTGTGACTGCACACTGTATTATAACAGTTACTGCATACCTTTCACTGCATCTGTGTGACTGCACACTGTCACTGCATACCTCACACTGCATCTGTGTGACTGCACAGTGTATTATACCAGCAGTCAGTGCATACCTTTCACTGCATCTGGGTGACTGCACATTGTATTATACCAGCCGTCAGTGCATACCTTTCACTGTATCTCTGTGACTGCACATTGTATTATAGCAGCAGTCAGTGCATACCTTTCACTGCATCTGGGTGACTGCACATTGTATTATACCAGCCGTCAGTGCATACCTTTCACTGTATCTCTGTGACTGCACATTGTATTATAGCAGCAGTCAGTGCATACCTTTCACTACATCTGTGTGACTGCACACTGTATTATAACAGTCAGTGCATACCTTTCACTTGAATGGATGGCATACTTGCCCTCCATTAGTGGTGCTCAGCAGAGCTCGAATATTCGAGTAGCTCGAATATTCGAGCTCTTTTTCAGCTATTCGAGCTCGGTATTCGAGCTCCGAATAGCTGCAGCTATTCGAATGGGCTATTCGAGTAAACGCGAATAGCCCATTCACTATTCGAGCTATTCGAGCAAACGGCGCTATTCGAGCTCGGGTACCGAGCTCGAATAGCGTCATAGCCCAGATTCATGTCCTTAGAGCCAATCAGAGGGCTCCCAGGCCCTCTGACGGCAGCCAATCACAGAGGGGGACCCTGGCCAGCCCCTACCCTATAAATAGCGGCCGCCATGTTAGGTTTCTCCGTCCTTGCCTGCGACTTGCATAGAGAGAGAGTTGCTCCTTTGTGCTTTGGCTTAGCAAGAGCTCTATTGTGGTCATTTACCTAGCGTTTTTGCTCACATACACCTCCTATACACACCTATATTGTTGTTAGTTAGATAGACATTGTATTTTAGTTAGTAGCTTTTGTGTTACATAGACAGAGACAGCTGCTGCAGGCAAGCTTACAGCTTTAGGCCTCAGGGCCTGCCTGTGTGGGCAGCTGTTCTCTCCTGTCCTCTGTTAGTATATTTCTCTCATCTATACCAGTATTTCTGCTGTCCTTTACTACTGATTGATTCTGTATTTAGTATTGTAGTTATACTGTACTAGGACACTCACTGTCACTGTTCATAGGCTAAGGCTAAGGCTACTAGCTCCTGCGTGTGTGCACTCACTGTCTTGTACACACACACTCTATTTCCTTCTGATTACTGATTGATTATTGTAATTAGTTGTACTTACTGTTACTACGTACTTACTCTTACTGTACTAGGAGTCTAGGACACTCAGTCACTGTTCATAGGCTACTAGCTCCTGTGTGTGTGCACTCACTCACTGTCTGTGTACTGTAGTGTACACACACACTCTATTTCCTTCTGATTACTGATTGATTATTGTAATTAGTTGTACTTACTGTTACTACTTACTCTTACTGTACTATAGGAGTCTAGGACACTCAGTCACTGTTCATAGGCTACTAGCTCCTGCGTGTGTGCACTCACTGTCTGTGTACAACACACTCTATTTCCTTCTGAAGTTCTGATTACTGATTGATTATTGTAATTAGTTGTACTTACTGTTACTACTTACTCTTACTGTACTAGGACACTCAGTCACTGTTCATAGGCTAGCTCCTGCGCGTGTTTGCGCGTGCGTGCACTCACTGTCTGTAGTGTACACACACTAAATTTACTTGTGATTACTACTGATTATTGTAACTTCTAGTTGTACTTCCTGACTGTTACTACTTACTTACTGTACTAGGGACACTCACTCAGTCACTGTTCATAGGCTAGCTCCTGCGCTTGTTTGTGCGTGCGTGCACTCACTGTCTGTAGTGTACACACACTAAATTTCCTTGTGATTACTACTGATTATTGTAACTTCTAGTTGTACTTCCTGACTGTTACTACTTACTTACTGTACTAGGGACACTCACTCAGTCACCTCACCCACCAACCCACTCCATTAAAGTACTCCACTTTTAACCCGCCCTTTTAAAAAACTTTTGTCTTTACGCCCAAAACATCGAAGATGTCTGGAAGTGGCAGCCAGCGCGGTTTGGGCAAGGGGTAGGGCAGCAAGGGAATCAGGAGCAGAGGGAGCAGCATTGTGGCAGGCCGCGGCCGCGCCACCATGCACAGTTCCGCAGCAGCAGCAGCAGCGTCAGTGGCTAACATTCCTCCCATAGCCACTGGCCGTGGACGCCTTGGGCGCCGCCCAGCAGGAGCATCTGCAACTCACGCTGCAGAGACACAGCAGCAGCAGCGTGTAGCACCTGCTCCGATTTTCCTCCAGCCGGGTAGGAAACGTCCCATTGAGGAAAAGCATGCAGACACTGTGGTGCAACTCATGACGGAGGATGAGCAGCCTGCCATCAGCTCTGCATCCGAGGCCTCCACCCTCACCACCACCACCACCACCCCTGTTCGCAGCAGCCGCCCAGCAGGGTCTGGGGAGGAGGCCAGTTCACCGTCACAAGTTGGCGACCTGTCACTCAGCAGTATTTTTACTCCAGGCACCATCAGGGTATTGTCTGCTGTTGTTGGCGATTTGGAGGAGGAGATGCTGATGGGCACTTTGGGGGATGAGGGATTGGACAGCAAGACTGTGGCGACAGTCAAGCAGCCCATCCATGCATCAGGAGAGGAGTTTGGGGGGTCATCATCCCAGCAGGACATGTTTCAGGAGGGGGAGGATGATGATGACCCGGTGACAGACAGAGACTAGGTGCCACCACCTCCAGGGGATGTCGTCCTCAGCAGCTCTGAGAAGGAGGAGGAGGATGCGCTTGTGGGCCTTGCAAGGAGGCGCATCATTGCAAGCATTGGCAGCAGTAGGCAGGTCCCACAGCCTGCTGGTGTCTCAGGCTCAGCAGCAGCAGCAGCAGCATCTGCCAGTACCACCACCAGCCGCACCCAAGCCCCCCCCCCCCCCAACCACCACAGGGAGACAGGCGGCAGCAGCGCTTCCATGCCGTAGGGGGATGTTTCTGTCACCAATCTGGCGATTTTTCACCATGCCCACTGTGTACAGCAAGTACGCCACTTGCAACCACTGTCAGCGGAAGTTGAGCAGAGGTGCAGACCCCTTAAAGTTCAGCACCAGCTCGCTCATCAACCACCTTGCTGCGAAACATTTCCACCAGCATGAGGAGTTCCAGAGGCTGAAGGCATCTGGTGCTGGCAGTGGCACCACACCCATCACTGCACAGCCTTCAGCTGCAGCAGCAGCAGCAACAGCAGCCACCTGCCCTCCTGCTCCTCCAGCAGCACCAGCAGGAGTGCGGAAACGCACTGCTCCTCCCCCCTCTGCAACTCCTGCCGCCGACACTGAGGCCTGTTCTGGCAGCCAGTCCTCAGTGGCCTCCTCCGCTGTGTCTGCTGATTCCCGTGCCAGCAAAAGGCCACGCCAGAGCCTTTTGAGCGAGTCCTTCCAGGGGGTGGTTAGGGCTCTGCCTCCCAGCAGCCGTCGCGTGCGGCAGCTGAACGGCTTGCTGGCACGGGCCATGTGCTCCCAACTCCTGCCGTACACGCTCGTGCAGGAGGGGAGCGACATTCGTGCGCTGCTTGCTTGCGCAGCCCCAGACTGGCAGTTCCCCAGCAGACACTTCTTTGCCCGCAAGGCCATTCCTGCACTGCACCGCTTTGTGATGGCCAATGTGGAGCGAGGGCTGGAGCACGCGGTTGGTGAAAGGGTCCACGTCACCATAGACTCCTGGAGCAGCCGCTTCGGGACAGGCCGCTACCTGTCCTTCACTGTCCACTGGGTCAGCTTGGTGGAAGGGGGTGAGGATGGGAGAGCAGCAGCGGGCACAGCAGCAGCAGCAACACAGTGGGTGGTGCCACCCCGCAGGGTCAGGGGAACTGCAGCAGGTTCCTTCGATCCTCTGCCATCCTCCGGAACACCTGGCCAAACCCCCCGCCTCAGCAGCAGCGTGAAGGCCCGCCACTGCCAAGCGCTGCTGCACTTGGTCAGCCTTGGGAAGACCAAGCTGACGGCAACCCATGTGTTGGCCAAACTCCAGGAGCAGGAGAGGATTTGGCTGACCCCCAGAGGCCTCAGAGTCGGAGAGGTGGTGGCCGACAATGGGGCCAATCTGGTTGCCGCAATAGACAGGGGAAACCTGACCCACATCCCCTGTCTTGCCCACGTGCTGAACCTGGTGGTGCAGAAGTTCTTGCGCACCTACCAGGGGATGGGCGAACTGCTGGAAATGGCAAGGAACGTTGTGCGTCACTTCCGGCGCTCGGCTGCAGCCTGTGCGAGCCTGGAAGACGTGCAAAAGGAGCTGGATCTGCCACGCCATCGGCTGATCCTTGACGTTCCGACTCGCTGGAACTCCACCCTGGCGATGTTGGAGCGTCTGGTTGAACAGAAGCACGCTGTCAACCAGTACCTTGCCCTGGCCACTGTTTCCGCCGCTCAGAGAAGGGACAAGACCAGCAACATCCCGTCCATCGTCCCCAATGATGACTGGAGGCACATGCAGCAGGTGTGCTTAGTGCTGGCTCCCTTTCTGCAGGCCACTAACATGGTGAGCAGGGACCATGCTATGGTCTGCGAGTGGGTGCCCCTGGTTTGTCTGCTGAACAGGGCCCTCGATGCTTTGCTGGAACAGGGAGCGGCAGCCTTGGACCAGCAGGAGCGGCAAGCAGCTGCACAGTCCACCTCTGAGGGGGAGGGGGAGGAGGAGGAGGACTTGGTGGAGGTCCCTGACCTTGCTGCTGATGAGGGGGAGCAGCACAGTGCAGCTGAGTTGGTGCAGGGGTGGAGAGAGGATGAGGCTGACGAGGCAGAGGAGGAGGATGAGGACAGCAGCACTGCCGTCGATGTGCCAGCAGACGTGGCCCGCCTCTTCCCAATGGCAGCGCACATGCTGACGTGCCTGCGCAGGGACCCCAGGGTGATCCAGATGAAGCAGAGGGAGGACATCTGGATCAGCATGATGTTGGACCCACGCCTCAAGGGGAAGTTGAGCCAGTTCCTGCCGCCTGCAGGAGGAGACCCAGCGCAACAAATAAGGAGCTTGCAGCAGGCCCTTGTTGAGCGCTTGGAGGAAGCCTTCCCCCAGCCTTCCACCCCCACTGTCCAGCAGCCAGCACAGAGGCAGCAGCAGGTGCCTGCATCCAGCAGCAAGCGCCCCACAGACCTGCTGTCTCTCAGCCACGAGCTCTACAGGACTGTAGAGGCTCCGGCAGCAGTGACTAGAGAGGAGGTGCATGCAGCAGCATCCTCCTCCGGTCACAGCCAGCGCCTGACCCGCATGGTGGCTGACTACATGGGGTCCTACAGCGGGCTTGACAGCGATGCCCCTGTTGATCCCATGGAGTAATGGGTCAAGCGCCTGGAGATCTGGAGCGAGCTGGCGCAGTACGCCCTGGAAGTGCTGTCCTGCCCCCCTTCCAGCGTGCTGTCCGAGCGCTGCTTCAGTGCAGCTGGTGGTGTGGTCACCGAGAAACGCTCACGTCTGTCTCACAAGTCTGTGGACAGACTGACGTTTCTCAAGATGAACCAGGCGTGGGTGGAAGGCGAGTTCCTGGTCCCTGTTGTCGGCGAGAGGGGGACATGAACTGGCTAAGAACCATCGTTAATGTGCCTTACCACCCTTTACCACCTCCTGGCTCCTGCTCACTAAGCCAGCCTGGTTCACTTTGACTATTACGTCGCCTGCAGCCACACATTTTACACCTACAGTGGGCTGCTGTGTACTGCCCTTCTGCTGTCTGTCTGTGTTTCCCACTGCCAGGGTACACAGATTTACCTTCTGTTGCCACTCTGCCACCAGCTATTACGTCAAACAATAGCTATATATCTGTGTAATTTGTTTTACAAACAAAACCAAAAAACCATTAAAAAAAAAAAAAGGTTTAATTTTTCTGAGGTGCCCGGGTTGAAAACTGTGTTGTCCCAGTTGTGTATTGGACACGATGTGGGCTGCACGACCGCTGTCTGGGACCTCCTGTTGTGTTTATTTACGGCCTGGTATCACTGCTAGGTACCAGGGCTATTATGTCACGCTGCCTGCCTGCTGCCACACTCACACTACTCCTCCATTCCTCCTGCTGCTGCTGTCTGTCTGTGTTTCCCACTGCCAGGGTACACAGAATTACCTTCTGCTGCCACTCTGCCACCAGCTATTACGTCAAACAATAGCTGCACACATAATTACTCCTCCATTCCTCCTGCTGCTGCTGCTGTCTGTCTGTGTTTCCCAACGCCAGGGTACACAGATTTACCTTCTGCTGCCACTCTGCCACCAGCTATTACGTCAAAAAATAGCTATATCTGTGTAATTGGTTGTAAAACCAAAACTACAAAACCATTACAAAAAAAAAAGGTTTAATTTTTCTGAGGTGCCCGGGTTGAAAACTGTGTTGTCCCAGTTGTGTATTGGACACAATGTGGGCTGCACGACCGCTGTCTGGGACCTCCTGTTGTGTTTATTTACGGCCTGGTATCACCGCTAGGTACCAGGGCTATTATGTCACGCTGCCTGCCTGCTGCCACACTCACACTACTCCTCCATTCCTCCTGCTGCTGCTGTCTGTCTGTGTTTCCCACTGCCAGGGTACATCAGAATTACCTTCTGCTGCCACTCTGCCACCAGCTATTACGTCAAACAATAGCTATATATCTGTGTAATTTGTTTTACAAACAAAACCAAAAAACCATTAAAAAAAAGGTTTAATTTTTCTGAGGTGCCCGGGTTGAAAACTGTGTTGTCCCAGTTGTGTATTGGCAGGGCCGCCATCAGAAATTTTGGGGCCCCTCACAAATCATCAGTCCGGGCCCCCCCCCCCCCCACACACAAACTGAGAAATGTGCGTAGCCATTACATGTTGGCAGAGCTAGTTGGAGGCTTGCTGTCCACAAATTAATCACGAATAACCACGGTGGATACTCGTGATTCAAGTTAGCTCTAATTGCCACAGCTGAGTGGCTAGATGCGGCGGGGTTAATTACCCAGAACGCCGTTCTCCACCCAGCGTTTCAACGAGGTGCAAGTGTCCGAATGGACGCGTTGCAAGCCTCGATATCGAGCACTTCCTCCTTCAAGCCGGAAGGAGGAAGTGCTCCATCATTTTTTTAGAACCTCCCAGTTTTATTTTCTGTTTAAAAAAGCTAAAAAAGTAGGTTTAATGCTATTGTCTCATATGGTAATGATTCAGCTTTTCCCATAGTCTCGCAGTTAGCAATCATGAGGCCCCCAACAAACCATGAGGCCCCCAACAAGACAAATTCAGCAATCATGAGGCCCCCAACAAGACAAATTCAGCAATCATGAAGCCCCCAACAAGACAAATTCAGCAATCATGAGGCCCCCAACAAGACAAATTCAGCAATCGTGAGACCCCCAACAAATCATGAGGCCCCCAACAAGACAAATTCAGCAATCTTGAGGCTCCCAACAAATCATGAGGCCCCCAACAAGTAAAAATTCAATCATTAGGCCCCCAACAAGACAAATTCAGCAGTCATGAGGCACATAAATAGACAGCATTTCACATAAATAGGCAGAATGCCCCCTTATTATGGTAGACACCTCTCACCTGGATTCTGACAGGGACCCCCAGGTTAGGTAGTGAGTGACATGGAGCCCTTTAGGCAGTGAGTGACATGGAGCCCTTTAGGCAGTGAGTGACAGGGAGCCCTTTTAGGTAGTGAGTGAGTGACAGGGAGCCCCTTTAGGTAGTGAGTGAGTGACAGGGAGCCCCTTTAGGTAGTGAGTGAGTGACAGGGAGCCCCTTTAGGTAGTGAGTGAGTGACAGGGAGCCCCTTTAGCTAGTGAGTAAGTGACAGGGAGGCCCTTTAGCTAATGAGTGAGTGACAGGGAGGCCCTTTAGCTAGTGAGTGAGTGACAGGGAGGCCCTTTAGCTAGTGAGTGAGTGACAGGGAGGCCCTTTAGCTAGTGAGTGAGTGACAGGGAGGCCCTTTAGGTAGTGAGTGAGTGACAGGGAGGCCCTTTAGGTAGTGAGTGAGTGACAGGGAGGCCCTTTAGGTAGTGAGTGAGTGACAGGGAGGCCCTTTAAGTAGTGAGTGAGTGACAGGGAGGCCCTTTAGCTAGTGAGTGAGTGACAGGGAGGCCCTTTAGGGAGTGAGTGACAGGGAGTCCCTTTAAGTAGTGAGTGAGTGACAGGGAGGCCCTTTAAGTAGTGAGTGAGTGACAGGGAGGCCCTTTAAGTAGTGAGTGAGTGACAGGGAGGCCCTTTAGCTAGTGAGTGAGTGACAGGGAGGCCCTTTAAGTAGGGAGTGAGTGACAGGGAGGCCCTTTAAGTAGGGAGTGAGTGACAGGGAGGCCCTTTAGGTAGTGAGTGAGTGACAGGGAGGCCCTTTAAGTAGTGAGTGAGTGACAGGGAGGCCCTTTAAGTAGTGAGTGAGTGACAGGGAGGCCCTTTAGCTAGTGAGTGACAGGGAGGCCCTTTAAGTAGTGAGTGAGTGACAGGGAGGCCCTTTAAGTAGTGAGTGAGTGACAGGGAGGCCCTTTAGGTAGTGAGTGAGTGACAGGGAGGCCCTTTAAGTAGTGAGTGAGTGACAGGGAGGCCCTTTAAGTAGTGAGTGAATGACAGGGAGGCCCTTTAGCTAGTGAGCGAGTGACAGGGAGCCGCCCCCCCCAGCCGCTGCCGCCGTCGTCGTCGCCGCCTCCGCTGCCTCCCCTACCTTGCCAGTGAGTGCTGCCCAGCGTCAGACCTCAAGATCAGCGGCGACCCGACCAGAGCGGGCGCTGGACGCACCCGCTCTATATGCGGAAGTGACGTCACTTCCGCATATCAGTGCGGGCGCTGGGTCCTAGCGCCCGCACTATTGTCGCCGTCTGATCGGGGTCTGACTAGGTGGAGGCGGCGGCGGTTAGAGGGATGGAGGGAGGGAGGGAGCAGCGGTCATGGGGGGTTGAGCGGCGGCCGGGCGGCACCCGCCAGGGCCGCGGCGGGGATGGGGCCCCCCTGCAGGGCCGGGCCCGTGACGGGAGTCACGGATGTCCCCCCCTGATGGCGGGCCTGTGTATTGGACACGATGTGGGCTGCACGACCGCTGTCTGGGACCTCCTGCCTGCTGTGTTTATTTACAGCCCTGGTATCACCGCTAGGTACCAGGGCTATTATGTCACGCTGCCTGCCTTATTGACTGCCTGCTGCCACACACTCATCCTCCTCCTCCTGCTGCTGAATTTACCTCCTGCTGTCTGTGTGTTTCCACTGCCAGGGAGCACATACAATGGCGCTTCCAACATGCGTGCGCCACCAGCTATTTGTTACGCTCAAAAATAGCTGCATTTCTTTAAAAAAAAAATTGAAAAGAGAAATAAGTGAAGAAGAAGACGATATAGAAGAAGATGAAGAAGAAGAAGATGAAGAAGAAGAAGAAGAAGAAGAAGAAGAAGAAGAAGAAGAAGAAGAAGAAGAAGAAGAAGAAGGAGAAGAAGATGAAGATGAAGAAGAAGAAGATGAAGAAGATGAAGAAGAAGATGAAGAAGATGAAGAAGAAGATGAAGAAGATGAAGAAGAAGAAGATGAAGAAGAAGAAGAAGGAGAAGAAGAAGAAGAAGAAGATGAAGAAGAAGATGAAGAAGAAGAAGATGAAGAAGAAGAAGATGAAGAAGATGAAGAAAAAGAAGATGAAGAAGAAGAAGATGATGATGAAGAAGATGAAGAAGATGATGAAGAAGAAGAAGACAATATAAAAAAAGAAGAAGAAGATATAGAAGAAGATATAGAAGAAGAAGATATAGAAGAAGAAGATATAGAAGAAGAAGAAGAAGATATAGAAGATAAAGAAGAAGAAGAAGAAGAAGAAGTATATACAGTACTGAACAAAATTCTGGACACAACTTCTCTTTTCACCTTTTTTTTTTTAAAGGAACATCCCCACATAATCACTTGCTGTTGTTACTTGGAAAAAAGATGTTTCTTGCATCATTCACCCTCAAAACAAGTGTAGGAAGCTATTTAAGGCCAATTCGAATAGTCAGCTCGAATAATGAGCTCGAATACCGACTCGAATAGTGAGCTCGAAGTCCGAGATCGAATCGAATAGTAAAATTTATTCGACTCGAATATTCGACTGACCTCGAATAATTTACTATTCGAATTCGACCAAACTCGAATTCTGAAAAGGGGTATTTGAGCACCACTGCCCTCCATAACAGATTCTCGTTATAGGATTTCAAGCGTATTCATCTCATCATTATACAGCAGTCAGCAGGGCCTCATTGTATTAGACCAGCAGTAGGCGCAAACCTTTCACTGCATCTGTGTGACTGCACATTGTATTATACCAGCAGTAAGTATATACCTTTCACTGCATCTGTGTGACTGCACATTGTATTATACCAGCAGTCAGTGCATACCTTTCACTGCATCTGTGTGACTGCACATTGTATTATACCAGCAGTCAGTGCATACCTTTCACTGCATCTGTGTGACTGCACATTGTATTATACCAGCAGTTAGAGTATACCTTTCACTGCATCTGTGTGACTGACTGCACACTGTATTATACCAGTCACTGCATACCTTTCACTGCATCTGTGTGACTGCACACTGTATTATACCAGTCACTGCATACCTTTCACTGCATCTGTGTGACTGCACACTGTATTATACCAGTCACTGCATACCTTTCACTGCATCTCTGTGACTGCACATTGTATTATACCAGCCGTCAGTGCATACCTTTCACTGTATCTCTGTGACTGCACATTGTATTATAGCAGCAGTCAGTGCATACCTTTCACTGCATCTGGGTGACTGCACATTGTATTATACCAGCCGTCAGTGCATACCTTTCACTGTATCTCTGTGACTGCACATTGTATTATAGCAGCAGTCAGTGCATACCTTTCACTACATCTGTGTGACTGCACACTGTATTATAACAGTCAGTGCATACCTTTCACTTGAATGGATGGCATACTTGCCCTCCATAACAGATTCTCGTTATAGGATTTCAAGCGTATTCATCTCATCATTATACAGCAGTCAGCAGGGCCTCATTGTATTAGACCAGCAGTAGGCGCAAACCTTTCACTGCATCTGTGTGACTGCACATTGTATTATACCAGCAGTAAGTATATAACTTTCACTGCATCTGTGTGACTGCACATTGTATTATACCAGCAGTTAGTGTATACCTTTCACTGCATCTGTGTGACTGACTGCACACTGTATTATACCAGTCACTGCATACCTTTCACTGCATCTCTGTGACTGCACATTGTATTATACCAGCCGTCAGTGCATACCTTTCACTGCATCTGTGTGACTGCACATTGTATTATACCAGCAGTCAGTGCATACCTTTCACTACATCTGTGTGACTGCACACTGTATTATAACAGTCAGTGCATACCTTTCACTTGAATGGATGGCATACTTGCCCTCCATAACAGATTCTCGTTATAGGATTTCAAGCGTATTCATCTCATCATTATACAGCAGTCAGCAGGGCCTCATTGTTAATACAAGCAGTAGGCGCATACCTTTCACTGCATCTGTGTGACTGCACATTGTATTATACCAGCAGTCACTGCATACCTTTCACTGCATCTGTGTGACTGCACACTGTATTATACCAGTCACTGCATACCTTTCACTGAATCTGTGTGACTGCACATTGTATTATACCAGCAGTCAGTGCATTCCTTTCACTGCATCTGTGTGACTGCACATTGTATTATAACAGTCAGTGCATACCTTTCACTGCATCTCTGTGACTGCACATTGTATTATACCAGCAGTCAGTGCATACCTTTCACTGCACCTCTGTGACTGCACATTGTATTATACCAGCAGTCAGTGCATACCTTTCACTGCATCTGTGTGACTGCACACTGTATTATAACAGTCACTGCATACCTTTCACTGCATCCGTGTGACTGCACACTGTCACTGCATACCTCACACTGCATCTGTGTGACTGCACATTGTATTATACCAGCAGTCAGTGCATACCTTTCACTGCATCTGGGTGACTGCACATTGTATTATACCAGCCGTCAGTGCATACCTTTCACTGTATCTCTGTGACTGCACATTGTATTATAGCAGCAGTCAGTGCATACCTTTCACTGCATCTGGGTGACTGCACATTGTATTATACCAACCGTCAGTGCATACCTTTCACTGTATCTCTGTGACTGCACATTGTATTATAGCAGCAGTCAGTGCATACCTTTCACTACATCTGTGTGACTGCACACTGTATTATAACAGTCAGTGCATACCTTTCACTTGAATGGATGGCATACTTGCCCTCCATAACAGATTCTCGTTATAGGATTTCAAGCGTATTCATCTCATCATTATACAGCAGTCAGCAGGGCCTCATTGTATTAGACCAGCAGTAGGCGCAAACCTTTCACTGCATCTGTGTGACTGCACATTGTATTATACCAGCAGTAAGTATATACCTTTCACTGCATCTGTGTGACTGCACATTGTATTATACCAGCAGTCAGTGCATACCTTTCACTACATCTGTGTGACTGCACATTGTATTATACCAGCAGTCAGTGCATACCTTTCACTGCATCTGTGTGACTGCACATTGTATTATACCAGCAGTTAGTGTATACCTTTCACTGCATCTGTGTGACTGCACACTGTATTATACCAGTCACTGCATACCTTTCACTGCATCTCTGTGACTGCACATTGTATTATACCAGCCGTCAGTGCATACCTTTCACTGCATCTGTGTGACTGCACATTGTATTATACCAGCAGTCAGTGCATACCTTTCACTACATCTGTGTGACTCCACACTGTATTATAACAGCAGCCACTGCATACCTTTCACTGCATCTGTGTGACTGCACACTGTGATATACCAGTCACTGCATACCTTTCACTGCATCTGTGTGACTGCACATTGTATTATACCAGCAGTCAGTGCATACCTTTCACTGCATCTGTGTGACTGCACACTGTATTATACCAGCAGTCAGTGCATACCTTTCACTGCATCTGTGTGACTGCACACTGTATTATAACAGTCAGTGCATACCTATACAGCAGTCAGCAGGGCCTCATTGTATTAGACCAGCAGTAGGCGCATACCTTTCACTGCATCTGTGTGACTGCACATTGTATTATACCAGCAGCCACTGCATACCTTTCACTGCATCTGTGTGACTGCACACTGTAATATACCAGTCACTGCATACCTTTCACTGCATCTGTGTGACTGCACATTGTATTATACCAGCAGTCAGTGCATACCTTTCACTGCATCTGTGTGACTGCACACTGTATTATACCAGCAGTCAGTGCATACCTTTCACTGCATCTGTGTGACTGCACACTGTATTATAACAGTCAGTGCATACCTTTCACTTGAATGGATGGCAGACTTGCCCTCCATAACAGATTCTCGTTATAGGATTTCAAGCGTATTCATCTCATCATTATACAGCAGTCAGCAGGGCCTCATTGTATTAGACCAGCAGTAGGCGCATACCTTTCACTGCATCTGTGTGACTGCATATTGTATTATACCAGCAGACAGTGCATACCTTTCACTGCATCTCTGTGACTGCACACTGTATTATAACAGTCAGTGCATACCTTTCACTTGAATGGATGGCATACTTGCCCTCCATAACAGATTCTCGTTATAGGATTTCAAGCGTATTCATCTCATCATTATACAGCAGTCAGCAGGGCCTCATTGTATTAGACCAGCAGTAGGCGCATACCTTTCACTGCATCTGTGTGGCTGCACATTGTATTATACCAGCAGTCAGTGCATACCTTTCACTGCATCTGTGTGACTGCACATTGTATTATACCAGCAGTTAGTGTATACCTTTCACTGCATCTGTGTGACTGACTGCACACTGTATTATACCAGTCACTGCACACCTTTCACTGCATCTCTGTAACTGCACATTGTATTATACCAGCCGTCAGTGCATACCTTTCACTGCATCTGTGTGACTGCACATTGTATTATACCAGCAGTCAGTGCATACCTTTCACTACATCTGTGTGACTGCACACTGTATTATAACAGTCAGTGCATACCTTTCACTTGAATGGATGGAATACTTGCCCTCCATAACAGATTCTCGTTATAGGATTTCAAGCGTATTCATCTCATCATTATACAGCAGTCAGCAGGGCCTCATTGTTAATACAAGCAGTAGGCGCATACCTTTCACTGCATCTGTGTGACTGCACATTGTATTATACCAGCAGTCATTGCATACCTTTCACTGCATCTGTGTGACTGCACACTGTATTATACCAGTCACTGCATACCTTTCACTGCATCTGTGTGACTGCACATTGTATTATACCAGCAGTCAGTGCATTCCTTTCACTGCATCTGTGTGACTGCACACTGTATTATAACAGTCAGTGCATACCTTTCACTGCATCTCTGTGACTGCACATTGTATTATACCAGCAGTCAGTGCATACCTTTCACTGCACCTCTGTGACTGCACATTGTATTATACCAGCAGTCAGTGCATACCTTTCACTGCATCTGTGTGACTGCACACTGTATTATAACAGTCACTGCATACCTTTCACTGCATCTGTGTGACTGCACACTGTCACTGCATACCTCACACTGCATCTGTGTGACTGCACATTGTATTATACCAGCAGTCAGTGCATACCTTTCACTGCATCTGGGTGGCTGCACATTGTATTATACCAGCCGTCAGTGCATACCTTTCACTGTATCTCTGTGACTGCACATTGTATTATAGCAGCAGTCAGTGCATACCTTTCACTGCATCTGGGTGACTGCACATTGTATTATACCAGCCGTCAGTGCATACCTTTCACTGTATCTCTGTGACTGCACATTGTATTATAGCAGCAGTCAGTGCATACCTTTCACTACATCTGTGTGACTGCACACTGTATTATAACAGTCAGTGCATACCTTTCACTTGAATGGATGGCATACGTGCCCTCCATAACAGATTCTCGTTATAGGATTTCAAGCGTATTCATCTCATCATTATACAGCAGTCAGCAGGGCCTCATTGTATTAGACCAGCAGTAGGCGCAAACCTTTCACTGCATCTGTGTGACTGCACATTGTATTATACCAGCAGTAAGTATATACCTTTCACTGCATCTGTGTGACTGCACATTGTATTATACCAGCAGTCAGTGCATACCTTTCACTGCATCTGTGTGACTGCACATTGTATTATATCAGCAGTCAGTGCATACCTTTCACTGCATCTGTGTGACTGCACATTGTATTATACCAGCAGTTAGTGTATACCTTTCACTGCATCTGTGGGACTGACTGCACACTGTATTATACCAGCCACTGCATACCTTTCACTGCATCTGTGTGACTGCACACTGTATTATACCAGTCACTGCATACCTTTCACTGCATCTCTGTGACTGCACATTGTATTATACCAGCCGTCAGTGCATACCTTTCACTGCATCTGTGTGACTGCACATTGTATTATACCAGCAGTCAGTGCATACCTTTCACTACATCTGTGTGACTGCACACTGTATTATAACAGCAGCCACTGCATACCTTTCACTGCATCTGTGTGACTGCACACTGTAATATACCAGTCACTGCATACCTTTCACTGCATCTGTGTGACTGCACATTGCATTATACCAGCAGTCAGTGCATACCTTTCACTGCATCTGTGTGACTGCACACTGTATTATACCAGCAGTCAGTGCATACCTTTCACTGCATCTGTGTGACTGCACACTGTATTATACCAGTCAGTGCATACCTATACAGCAGTCAGCAGGGCCTCATTGTATTAGACCAGCAGTAGGCGCATACCTTTCACTGCATCTGTGTGACTGCACATTGTATTATACCAGCAGCCACTGCATACCTTTCACTGCATCTGTGTGACTGCACACTGTAATATACCAGTCACTGCATACCTTTCACTGCATCTGTGTGACTGCACATTGTATTATATTAGCAGTCAGTGCATACCTTTCACTGCATCTGGGTGACTGCACACTGTATTATACCAGCAGTCAGTGCATACCTTTCACTGCATCTGTGTGACTGCACACTGTATTATAACAGTCAGTGCATACCTTTCACTTGAATGGATGGCATACTTGCCCTCCATAACAGATTCTCGTTATAGGATTTCAAGCGTATTCATCTCATCATTATACAGCAGTCAGCAGGGCCTCATTGTTTTAGACCAGCAGTAGGCGCATACCTTTCACTGCATCTGTGTGACTGCACATTGCATTATACCAGCAGACAGTGCATACCTTTCACTGCATCTCTGCGACTGCACACTGTATTATAACAGTCAGTGCATACCTTTCACTTGAATGGATGGCATACTTGCCCTCCATAACAGATTCTCGTTATAGGATTTCAAGCGTATTCATCTCATCATTATACAGCAGTCAGCAGGGCCTCATTGTATTAGACCAGCAGTAGGCGCATACCTTTCACTGCATCTGTGTGGCTGCACATTGTATTATACCAGCAGTCAGTGCATACCTTTCACTGCATCTGTGTGACTGCACATTGTATTATACCAGCAGTTAGTGTATACCTTTCACTGCATCTGTGTGACTGACTGCACACTGTATTATACCAGTCACTGCATACCTTTCACTGCATCTCTGTGACTGCACATTGTATTATACCAGCCGTCAGTGCATACCTTTCACTGCATCTGTGTGACTGCACATTGTATTAAACCAGCAGTCAGTGCATACCTTTCACTACATCTGTGTGACTGCACACTGTATTATAACAGTCAGTGCATACCTTTCACTTGAATGGATGGCATACTTGCCCTCCATAACAGATTCTCGTTATAGGATTTCAAGCGTATTCATCTCATCATTATACAGCAGTCAGCAGGGCCTCATTGTTAATACAAGCAGTAGGCGCATACCTTTCACTGCATCTGTGTGACTGCACATTGTATTATACCAGCAGTCACTGCATACCTTTCACTGCATTTGTGTGACTGCACACTGTATTATACCAGTCACTGCATACCTTTCACTGCATCTGTGTGACTGCACATTGTATTATACCAGCAGTCAGTGCATTCCTTTCACTGCATCTGTGTGACTGCACACTGTATTATAACAGTCAGTGCATACCTTTCACTTGAATGGACGGCAGACTTGCCCTCCATAACAGATTCTCGTTATAGGATTTCAAGCGTATTCATCTCATCATTATACAGCAGTCAGCAGGGCCTCATTGTATTAGACCAGCAGTAGGCGCATACCTTTCACTGCATCTGTGTGACTGCACATTGCATTATACCAGCAGTCAGTGCATACCTTTCACTGCATCTGTGTGACTGCACACTGTATTATACAACTCACTGCATACTTTTCACTGCATCTGTGTGACTGCACACTGTATTATACCAGTCACTGAATAGGTGCAGAGACGAGCAACAAAATTGATACGTGGGATGGAAGGTCTCACTTATAAAGAAAGGTTAGATAAACTGGGTTTATTTAGTCTAGAGAAAAGACGCCTTAGAGGGGATCTAATTAACATGTATAAATACATCAGAGGGCAATATAATAGCTTGGCGGATGAGCTTTTTGTCCCTAGGCCTTCTCTAAGGACTAGAGGACATGATCTGCGCATGGAGGAAAAATGTTTTAGCCATTTATTTAGGAAAGGGTTCTTTACAGTAAGAGTGATTAAGATGTGGAATGCATTGCCACAGGAAGTCGTTATGGCAAACTCTATACCTGCATTTAAAGGGGTCTTAGATGCTTTCCTTGAGTTGAAAGACATCCATGGCTACAATTACTAGGTAATGCCTAATGATGTTGATCCAGGGATTTTATCTGATTGCCATCTGGAGTCGGGAAGGAATTTTTCCCTTTAGGGGCTAATTGGACCATGCCTTGTAAGGTTTTTTTTACGCCTTCCTCTGGATCAACCGGGATATGTGAGGGAGCAGGCTGGTGTTGTACTTTTTACTGGTTGAACTCGATGGACGTATGTCTTTTTTCAACCAAAATAACTATGTAACTATGTAACTATGTAACCTTTCACTGCATCTGTGTGACTGCACACTGTATTATACCAGTCACTGCATACCATTCACTGCATCTGTGTGACTGCACATTGTATTATACCAGCAGTCAGTGCATATCTTTCACTGCATCTGTGTGACTGCACATTGTATTAGTCCAGTCAGTGCATACCCTTTATTTCATCCCCCCCAATATGGACAAAACAATGGGCAGAGCCAGAGGCAGGCCACTCGGCAGGTCTGCTCGATTTCGTGTGGCCCTCAACCAAAGTGCAATGTTCAGAAGGCACGTACCATCAACCCCCAAGATTGTCAGGACGTAGTTGAACACCTCATCTTCCTCAGCTTTCGCACGGAACCGTGACATATCTTCTCCTGCTCTGATTCTGGCACCTCACTTAACACTCACCCAGCAGCTACCAGCGCTACTACTAACACCACAGCCACTCCACATCAGATGTTGCAGGAGTTATTCACACACGTTTGTGGGGAATTAACTGATTCACAACCATTATTGTTACAAGAAGATGAAGGCGCTGAGGATGTTACACCACCTCATATGTCTGAGTTAGGCGTCAGTATGGATGTAAGGTGTGAGGATGATGAAGAACCTGTTGTGGGTGCAGTTTTGGAGGTGTCTGATACAAGCAAAGCTGTGGAGGATGATTATGATGATGATGATGATAATACTGCCATGGATGTCACGTGAGTTCACAATAGATGAGATGAACAGGGGGACAGTTCAGAGGGGTAGTCAGAGAGGAGTAGGAGGAGGCGAGTTCCTGAAAGAAGCAGGGGGAGCTCGCTGTTAGAAACAGCTCGTGGCAGCCAGCCAACATGCCCTTCAAAGTCAGCTGCTGCCGCCACCACCAAAGTGCCATCATCCCAGGGCTCAGCGGTGTGAACATTTTTTTGTGTGTCTGCCTCAGATGAGAGCGATGCCATCTGTACTCTCTGCCACCAAAAATTGAGTCCTGGAAAGACCAAGACCCACGTAGGGACAACTGCCTTAGGAAGCAACAGCAATGGGATGACCACCTGAGGAAAAGCAGCACACAAACACAAAGCCACCCTCCGCCTCCTCTTCCTGCTTCAGGTGCAGCATCTTCAGCCGATTTATCCCTTGCACCTTCACAGCCACCCTCCTCCACTCCGCCTCTCACCTTGAGCGATACCTGCTCCTCTGCCCACAGCAGCCAGGTGTCCTTTAACCACTTGCCGACCGCACGCTTATACCGTGCGTCGGCAAAGTGGCAGCTGCAGGACCAGCGACGCAGTACTGCGTCGCCAGCTGCAGGCTGATTAATCAGGAAGCAGCCGCTCGCGCGAGCGGCTGCTTCCTGGCAATTCATGGCGGGGGGCTCCGTGAATAGCCTGCGGGCCGCCGATGGCGGCTCGCAGGCTAAATGTAAACACAAGCGGAAATAATCCGCTTTGTTTACATTGTACGGCGCTGCTACGCAGCAGCGCCGTAAGGCAGATCGGCGATCCCCGGCCAATCAGCGGCCGGGGATCGCCTCCATGTGACAGGGGACGTCCTGTCACTGGCTGCACAGGACGGATAGCGTCCTGTGCAGCCCGGATCACCGGGAGGGAGAGGTAGGAGAGGGAGGGGGGTGAATGTCGCCGCGGAGGGGGGCTTTGAGGTGCCCCCCCCCGCAACTAGCCTGCACGCAGGAGCGATCAGACCCCCCCTGCACACCATTCCCATAGGGGGGAAAAAAGGGGGGCGATCTGATCGCTCTGCGTGCACCCTGATCTGTGCTGGGGGCTGCAGAGCCCACCCAGCACAGATCACAACAAACAGCGCTGGTCCTTAAGGGGGGGTAAAGGGTGGGTCCTCAAGTGGTTAAGGAAACTTTGAGCAGTAGAAGCCAATGTCTGCCAGTCACCCCCTTGCCCAGCATCTGACAGCTGGCTTGGCGGAACTGTTAGCTCGCCAGCAGTTACCATACAAGCTGGTGGACTTTGAGGCCTTCCGAAAATTTGTGGCATGTCAGAGCAGAGCTTAAATAGCCCGGGTAAGCAGGAAAACACGCCCCCAAGCTGCTTGGCCAATCAGGAACCAGAGGTGGAGTCCTGTGTGTCAGCTGACAGCCGGTCAGCTGACCCGCTTTCTTAGAGCATAAGAGGGGCGGTGCTGCCAGAGCATGTGTACACCCTCATTTTCAGTCAGAGTATCATGCGACCGGATCCCTGCAGGCACGCTGCTGACACCATTCCTGCCACTGCGGCCGGCCGCACCAGAAGCCCCAGATGCGCTACCAGTGGAGGAAACAGCAACTGAGCTGGTAAGCGCAGGATTACTGACAGCCTGCAGGCTAATGCGTCCGTTTGAGGAGGTGACAAACCTGGTGAGTCACAGTGAAGGCGCCATCAGTGACTTGATCCCATGTTTTCATCCTGAAGAGTGGGAACAATCATCAGCAGAACCGGATTTTTCATTCACACCTGCGTCAGCACAGAGGAGGGGGAGGAGTCGTTTGGGGAAGAGAAATCAGATGAGGAAGGTAGTTTTTTTGAGGAGGAGGCAGAAGAACAACCGTAGCAGGCGTCGCAGGGGGCTTGTGCTGCTCACCTTTCCCGTGGTATTGTTCGTGGCTGGGGGAGGAGAACTTACCTGACATCACTTACCCGAGCAACAGCAAGAGGAGATGGATAGTAGGTCGGCATACAACTTTGTGCAGATGGGGTCTTTCATGCTCTCCAGCCTGTTGAGGGATCCCCGTATAAAAAACTCAAGGGCAATGACCTGTACTGGGTGGCAACACTACTAGACCCTCAGTATAAGCACAAAGTGGCGGAGATGTTACCAAATTTACAGAAGGCAGAAAGGATGCAGCACTTGCACAACAAGCTGGCAAGTATGCTTTACAGTGTAACAGCACAACAGAATAAAGGTGCCACTGCCAGTAATCTTACTCCTCCTCCCATGTCCACGCAGGCAAGGACAGGATGCTCTAGCGATCTCATGGTGATGTCGGACAACGCTTTGCCTTAGCCCTTCCGGATCCACCCTCCACCAACTCCTCGACCGGCAAGTAGCCGACTACCTGGCCTTAAGTGTGGATATAGACACTCTGAGCAGCAATGAACCCCTGGACTACTGGGTGCGCATTCTTGACCTGTGGCCAGAGCTTCCACAATTTGCCATCCAACTTCTGTCTTGCCCTGCCTCAAGCGCCCTGTCAGAAAGGACCTTCAGCACAGCTGGAGGCATTGTCAGTGAGAAGAGAAGTCGCCTAGGTCAGAAAAGTGTTCAGTACCTCACCTTTATCAAAATGAATGAGGCATGGATCCCGGAGGGCTACTAAGTCAGTCCCCACACACAGCATCTCTACCTCTCTGCCGGCCGCTGCTGCCTGCCCCAAGACTAAGTCAGTCCCAACACAGCATGTCTGCCTGCAGGCCGCTTGACTGCCTTCTCCGCCACCACCAACAGGGTCCAGGACTCCAGGTGGATTTCTGAATTTTTAAGGCCGCTAACAAAAAGAAGAAGAATTTTTCTGGTGCGTGTACATGCCTGCATAATTTTTTTGGCTGCACTGCAGCTGCAACAACAAAACAAAAGGCATGTACAAGTGTCAATTCCCCTTCGTGATCGTTACCTTGCCGCGGTGAAGGAGCTTGCGTATCACAATGAAGCAATGACCGTCGGCTATATGAGTTTGTCGGGGGAGGCACACCCAAGATAATAAGGTCATTGCTTCATTGTGGACAGACCAAATTTGATCAGCTGGACAGTCACTGTTGTTCTGTCATTGAGCTACCTCAGCCTGACCATATGGGCTTGAAAACCGCCATCACCTGCACTCTCATCATTGTGCGCACCAGTCCAGCATGGCCATCACTACACAAACAGCTGTTTGCGGTGCGTTACACAGTGAGTTTGGTCTGTCAGTGTGAAGCAGTACACTACTTACACTACCTGCTGATCAATGTATACACACGCAAGATGTTTTCAAGCACTTTATGCCTCCAATTTAGGAATGCAATGTGATTTCTGCCCTTTAGGGATTATAACCCTGCTCTGCGTTAAATCCATAATTTTCCCCTGGACGTTTGGTGTATATCCCACTCAGCCATGCCCCCTCCAGGTGTTAGACCCCTTGAAACATCTTTTCCATCACTTTTGTGGCCATAAACAGTGTTTGTAGTTTTTCAAGTTTCCTGCCAATTGAAGTCTATTGCGGTTCGCCGAGTTCGCCGGTTCACAAACATAAAATCTGAGGTTCAAGCCATCTCTAAAGAACAACTGATTTTCAAAGTAAGTCCCATGTTTTCCTATGGCACTTTTCACACTTAGCGCGTTTTAACTGAAATCTTTTTCATAATGCACTGCTATGAAGAAGAAAAAAAACGCATACCAACTGATTAAGTGTAAACGGGGCCTAATGCTGGGAATACACGTTTCGTTTTTGCCTTCGTTTTAGCCTTCGATTCGTTCGGTAAACGAATCAAGTGTTGAAAACGTATGTGAAAATTGTCATAATCTCATTATAGTTTCGATTAATAGACCCCAAAAACGAACGACTAGTGATCGAACATGTTTGATATTATCTCTCTTTATCCATCTAATCGAGCCATTGGTAGGCTTGATGGCTGTTCAGATCGATTATATATTCGTTTATGCCGTCCGTCCCTGTACTACGTTTCGTTTCTTTGCAGCCTTCGATCATTGGAAAAACGAAACCATCAGAATCGGAAAAAAAACGAAACCGTGGGTGGTGATATTAACCGTACGGTTGATTATTTCGGGATCGAAAAGGACAAAAGGCACAATCGAAACGAAGGTTTAAACGAAGGCAAAAACGAAACGTGTATTCCCAGCATTAGGCTTCATTTCCACTTAGTGCGCTTCTGTCCGCTTATGTCTGCTTTTATGGCCGGCCTTTGACCTGTCGCTCAGGGCACCGGCTCCCAGGGGGAGTGCACGTGATGTGCATTCAACTGGCCCTGGCCACATTTCTACCTGCTGGCTGCGGCTGCGGATCCGTCTGTGGCTGCTGCGAGTGCTAGCTCCGCCATCTGGTGCCGCTGGGGTGATGAGGGCAAACACTCCAGGAACCTGCTGCTGCTTCTTGCTTAGTTTGTGTGAGCCATGCGTACCAGTAGTGCCATCCCTCGCTCACAGGCGATGTCTGCCCTGTGAACTAATCAGAGAGAGACCGGCTTGTCACTCCTGACTCCTGGCCTGGTTTTTAAAAACCGCTAGCCATTTAATCCTACACCAGTGTTCTCACTGCCGCGATCATGGCGTTTTGCGGTTAGCGTTAACCACAAACGCATTACATGCAGCATTTTGCCGGCGATTCCTGAGCGATCGCCATTAGCATGTATAGAACCACTAATCGCGATCGCTCACAAAATGCTACAGTGACCAGTGATTTTTCCACGTTAATCGCGACAAAATCATTCCCGCAAAACCCTAGCGGTAATCGCTAGCATTTTGTGATTTTAGATGTGAACGGACCCTAAAGGGGTGAAGCTGCCTATATACTCCAAAGGGGGGATCTGACTATATACACTAAAGGGGGGATATGCCTATATACACTAAAGGGGATCTTGCACATGAGCGTGTGTGTGTGCGTGCGCAAAGAGGATGAATGGGAGGGGGCACCAAAATCTGGTTACTTTCAGGGCGCTGTGAAACCTAAGGCCGGCCCTGTCTGCTTTTTATCAGCACATCAATGTTACAGATTGATACATGTTGCTGAAAAGTGGAAAGACACACATAGATGGAAACGAGGCCTTAGTGTTTTGAGCAAACACTAACACTTCTGTTTCAGGATGTAACTGTGGATAAACTGATAAATACATGAAATCACTTAAAAATGAAGAAGTGATAAAATATGCGTTTCAGTAAGTTTCTAGTACTGTAGAGATGGTCAATCGGATGCAAATTATTCTAGCTTGCAAAAAAATGTGTTGCAAATCGTATGCAGGCTAGAATGGGCCTGTTGAATGAACTTCCTGATAATTCTGTTTGGCTAAATATCAAGCTGCATATAATTTGCATTCAGTTTACAGTAAAGCCAGAATTATTTGCATCTCCCTGACCACCTCTGCTATCTTGAATTCTCATTCTCTAGAAATCTCATTTTGCAATACTATGACCGCTTAGTAGATTTTGGTAATGCCTCAATGCAGGAAGTGAGATAAGTTGCTTCTAAATATTTCCTCCACAGTGGTGTTCTTGAACAAGTTAGAAAGGAGATGCTGGAGGAAAGATCTGCTGTTACATAAAGTTTACTCAGGACTCCTGAGTAAGCGGACGTGTGGACTGAGAGCGGACCACAAACCATAAAAAGGAGAAGTAAAAGGCTGCAAACCAGAAATCTATGCTCTATCCCTGTATCTCCCTTTTCAATCTATTTTTCGGTCTAGCTTTGGCTATCTATCTATCTATCTATCTATCTATCTATCTATCTATCTATCCAGGGATGAGCAGAAACAGTACTGTTACGCGTAGCTTACGCCCACTATGCGTAGTTAACATGTGTATTGCGTAGTGAACTACGAATGCGTTACTCGCGTCTAATTTTCCGCGTGCGATTGTATGCTTACAAATGTTTGCATTGGAAAGGGGAATGTACACATAGAAGAGTCCGATATAAGCATTTAAAGAGGAATTAATGCATAAAATGTTCTACATACGGGCATAAGCATCCGCATACACTACACTCTGCACTACGCGTAATTGCGTATTTTAACGCGTAGTCTACGAAATGCATACGAAGCGAATATATGATTTTGAAGCCGTAGTTTGGCGAAGTGTAATTGCGTAAAACTACGCGTAGTTCCAGTGTAGTGAAGTTGGCTGACTACGACCATCCCTGTATCTATCTATCTATCTATCTATCTATCTATCTATCTATCTTTCTATCTATCTATCCCTTTCTTAAAAAGAGTTACCTGGAACCAGGCCCAGATTTACATCACAGGAGCCTATAGGCATAGATCTCCTAGCACCCTAGACTTCGCCCTCCATAAACCTGCAAACCCCTGCCGAACCACAATGCAGGTGTGCTTGCTGGCCTAGCTGGCAGTTATCCCTTACTTACCATGCCCGTCCTAGGTAGCTACAAGTGCCCTTTAGTATTAGAAAGCTAGAGGTGCCCCTGATTGAAAGGAGATCTTGGTAGTGGAATGCTGAGAGTTTGGTGAGTAACCTCTCATTTACACTCTCATCAGGACTCTGCATAGGGAATGAGGGAGGGAGCCGCCTCTCCATCATTAGGCGCCTGTAGGCATGTGCTCACAGTGCCTTATGGTAAATCTGTCCCTGCCTGGAACCCAAGGGTCTCTTGAGTACATTGCAGAGGTTCCCTGGCATTTCTTCCTCTGATGAAATAGGCCTCAGTTGGCAGGGTGAAAAAAGTACCGTCTTGGCTCCTTTATAAAAAGAAGAGCTAAATTGAGGATCAGTATAATGAGTGCAGTATGTTAGTGAGGTAGAATAATAAAGGATCCTATTATAGGCGCACTGTATAATTGTGGTAACAATAATAAGAAACACTACCACAGGTTATTGTAATAGGGAGCACTATAGAGGGGGAACATGAAATGGGGGCTAAACACGGAGGCTGTTACAGTTAATAAAGTTTTTAGCCACACATTTTAACCCTTTAGCAGCCAATTTATTTAGAGGCTTGCAAGTGCTCCAGGCCAATTTATTTTCACACATTTTTTATTTTGTTAAATTTCCTTTGCTTCTAATTAGTACTGCTGTAATGTGTATTTATGGCCACTTATCACAAGGGGCAATGCACTGTGAAACAATAAAAGAGGACTTCTGCTTTCAATTTCTACAGTTTCTGCTAGTAGAGGGAGATCAAAGCATTCCAAGAATTTACAGCACAACCAGTTCTGCTGACTGAGGTCAAAAGCAGTGCCCTTATAATAAACAAGATAACTCTATTGAAGCTGTTAACCAGTTAAAGACCATGCCACCTGCAAAATAAATCCTGGCTCAATCCGCTTTTGAGATCCAGGTATTATTTGAAGAGTTCCTCCAGAGTGAAAAGGTTAAAGGGCAACTTAAGGGAGAGGGATATGGAGGCTACTATATGTATTTCTTTTTAGATTAAAGTGAACCTCCAAACTAAAAATCTACTCAGTAGCACTGAAAAGGCTTGGTGTTTCTTTAACAATTTCACAGCATCAGAACTTTGTTTGTCTTACCAAAGTCTAATTTTTAGCTGCTTAAAAGCTAAGCTCCACCCCATCAAAGAAAACTGCCTGGGCATTTTTCCCTGATGCTGTGCAAAGCATGATGGGATTTCTGATGTTGCCTAGCAACTGAGAGGGGTGATCAGGACGCAGGACAGTTGGAACTGTGTCTCAAGCTCCCTGTCACCTCCTTTCAACCAAAAAGATGGCTGCCCCCATTAAATCACAAACATTTGCCTGTTCTTTTAAAACAGGGTGGGTAAGAGATTATATTACCTATCTATTTTAATTAGCATAACTAATGTAACTTAATGACAGTATGTTTGTTTAGGCTGAAGTTCCTGTTTAAGAGCCAGTTCACATTGGGCGCTTGCCCAGCGTTTCCTTGAGATCACGTTGGGTCAGTGATCGCATTGCGGCGGCAAAATCTTGTGATTTCAGCGCGATTTGCGCTTGTGATTTCCGTCAATAGAACGAGAATCACTGCGCAATCAGCCCAAAGATGCTGCATACAGAGTGTTTGCGATTGATCAAAATTGCAAACACCACAGTATGAATGTACATTAGTACATAATAATGATACATTAGTAGCAGCGCGTTGCTGGTCGCCAGCAATCAGCAAAGCACTGAAAAGCTGAATAAAAAAAGTGTGAACCAGCCCTGATGCGGTGTGATTCTCTCATGACAGGAGAGCCTGCCACAAGAGAACCACACTGCACCAAAACCCCTTTCACTCTGTGGTAGAGAGCACCGAAAAAGTTGCTAATATTGTACTGTGGTACACAGCGCCGAAAAAGTTACCAGTATTCTACTTAACGAAATTGGGCGCCCTCATTTCCCCGTGCCTATTTTTCATGCATGCTTCTGGAGTAGTGCTTTGTGAGTTGTGAAACATGGAAGGAGCCCTACCTCCTGCATTGAGTTTGTACTGATATAAAGAAAAGAGAAATCCTGCTTTAGCCAGAACCGCCTTCACAATGGAGCGCTTTTTGTTGGTGATTCATGTTTGCTGATCTTTGGTGCAGCAAAGCACTGCTGCACAAGTAAGTCCAGGCTCGGACTGGGCCACAGTAGTACAGTTTTCTCCCTCGATGGGCTGCGCCCGGTAGGACCCACCCCCCCTCCTTCACCTAGGGCCCCCCTTTCGCGCTCCCCCCTCCAGAATTGCAGCGATAGCTCTGCGTGCCGCTGCGTGCTGCTGGTCTGGTCTTCCACACTGACACTGTCCAATCATGCTCTCACTGTACTTCCTGTGACAACGTGATTGGACAGTGTAGTGCAGAAGACCAGCAGCGGCACGCAGAGATCTCTGAATTTCGGTAAGTGAGTGATGCCGGCTCGCTGCCGCACTGGCTGCAATTTTGGAGGGGGGAGCATGGAAGAGGGGGCTCTAGGTGAGGGGGGGAAGCTTCCAACCCTCCCCTCCGTTCTGTGCCCACTGCCCCCCCCCCCCTTCCAGGCTGGGGGCACCATTACTGGGACACTTATAGACCTGCCTACCTAAACTGGGGACACCTATAGACTTGGCTACCTATACTGGGGACACCTATATACCTGCCTACCTAAACTGGGGACACCTATATACCTGCCTACCTAAATTGGTGACACCTATAGACCTGGCTACCTATACTGGGAACACTTATAGACCTGCCTACCTAAACTGGGAAACAGCTATAGACTTGCCCGCCAGGCCCTCTCTTTTTTGGGGAATCTGCTGCCAATCTGAATGCATTTTGTGGGGAAATCTGCTGCCAATCTGATTGCATTTTGTGGGGAAATATGCTGCCAATTTTATTGCATTTTGTGGGGAAATATGCTGCCAATCTTATTGCATTTTGTGGGGAAATATGCTGCCAATCTGATTGCATTATGTGTTTTTTCTTTGGGGGGGGGGGGGGGGGGGGGGGGTCGATCCTCCACCATGTAGTCTGGAAAAAAAAGGCCCTCCATGCCCGCAAAGTTGGACAGCACTGGACTACTTAATATTTTTATTTTGCGGCACTTGACTACTTGATGAATTATCATGAGGCATGTAACTACTTGATTATTTTATCTAAAATGTATCTGGTCGGACCCAATCTCTGTGAATAACATCACTACTTATTTTGTGTATTTTTTTTTTGTTATTTTGTGTATTTTTAAGTCTGCCCTAGGCCATCATGACCACGCCCATGTTCCAGTGCATGGTGACACCCATTTTTTGTTGCACGCGCCGCATGTGGACATCTCCCTGTTGGGGACTGTGCTCAGAAGTGCTCACAATCTATTCCCTACCATAATCTAATGTCCTACCAAATTATGTATATGTATAGTGCAAAAGTTCTAGAGTACATGCGCATATGAGCCCAAAATGGGGGGTGAAGGGGAGGGGAAGGGGGGCCCCAGGCTAAAGCTTTCCTGGTGGGCCCTTAGTGTCCCAGTCCGACCCTGAGTAAATCAATTAGATTACTCTCACTGCAGCGATTGTGGCACGTTTGCAATTTCCGGCAATCACAAACGTGCTACATGAAGCATTTTCCTCGCCATTGCATTGTGATTCTCATTCACTGGAATTGCGATTCCCAGCATGAAGGAGGCTTTAGAAAAGACTGAACCTGAGTTCAAACCTTGTGCATTATAGCAAACATGAAACCATTATACTTGTTTTAGGTGACAAAGGAGAGGGATGGATGACAACAGGGGGAGCGGTGGGCATGGGGACTGCATCTATTATATGCCTGCTCCTCCATTTTTAATAACTCTTTCAGCTCTGGTATCCTTTAATTTGCTGACGGGCTTCTGATGACTATTTCTAAGGCAGGTGCTGCTTTGAAGTCTTTCTTACCTATTCAGTGTTTTTTTTGCATGCCTGTGGGAGGAAGTTGTATGGATAATCTTCTTAGTGGTGGGAGCAGTTGTGGATGGTTCCCCAGGAGATGACTGCAGTTTTTGGGGGGCTGTCTGGTCTGCTTCTGCCCCCCTCAAAGTTTAGCTTGCAGAGTGGGGTCCCTCCCAGTGTGAGCACATGGGACCCCACCTGTTTTGCGCACCTCAGTGCTTGTATTTTGGAAATCCCACTGGTATGTTGGCTTTCAAGTCACATACAAGCAGTAGGGTCCCTTTCGACCTCAACATGGTGAAAGGGTCTAGCATGGAATGTCTCTGTCTGTCCCCTGGGGCACTCTGCACTTCCCTATAGGTTTGCCACTGTAGCATGCAGAGCATGAACTCGGGTTGTGTGAGCACCCTGGACCCTGCCTGTTTTGCACACCTCTTAAAAACAAGTGCAAATCATGACAGTGCACTGTGATTGGCATCTCTATTTTCAGTGTGGAAGGGCCCTAACTTTTGAGACACTTTTTTCCCCAGGTTTGCTTTAAGGAATGTATAAACTAAAAAAAAAATCAGCCTACAATTTACAGAATAAACCTGTCCTTGCATTTTCAACACTGGAGTCTTGACACAGTTCCACTTCCTCCTGATTACACACTCAGACTACAGGAAGGTGCAGCCCGTCATCTTACCACAACAACTCAGCTGAGCTAGAAGGTAATATTCAACTCTGGATAAAGGCTGGTTCACACTGCAATGCAAACACAACAGATGTGGTAACAGTACATGTTTCTGACTCTGAAGAAGCAGGTTTAACCTGCGAAACAGCTGTTAGGCACTTGATACCCCCACTGTCCTGTACCTACTGTATACGATACCGGAATAAAGGTTTTTTTTAAAGGAGCAGTGGCCTGCTGCATCTCTTCTCCAGTTCATAAACTTATGAGAATTTCTCTGTTGCAGTAGGATTCCCACTTGCGCAAACCAGTGGGTTGCTTCATGCTTTTTCAGGTCTCTGATCCCATGCAGTGGAGTGTACTGCAGAGGTGGAACTGAGTCCATGGGACAGGTGAGCATTCCTGTGGAGACTAGCCTACTACCTACCAACATAGGCTTCCATTGCATCCAGTTTGTGGATAGTCTGCAATACGTTGCTTAAAAATTGGGATTTTGCTGTTGCAGTCCATGTGCATTGCGTTTACATTCCAATTCACAGCACCATGGGCAACATGCCTCCTCCTGTGCTGTGCTGCCCTGCCTGCCCCTGTGCTGAACCCCCATGCATGCCCCTGTGCCTCCCCGGCACTCAAACCTTAGATCAGATTAATTTATGTATGTAGGTGCACTTGGCTTATTGTTAGAAAAGAGGGCAGAGATGGAATAAGAAGAGATATTTCCAAAAAAGTAACTTTAGCAATATCCTGAGCCCAAAAACACAGGCAACCATAACACATTCCAAGGGGAATGGGGCTCTGACTGGGGGGGAGGGGTGCAATTTTAGTGTTTGCCATAGGCACAATATTACCCAAATATGCCCCTGCCATCCTATTAATTATATAGGTTTCATTCACTGTCCGATTTTGTGTTTTCCTGCGTTCTGGAAAATGCTGTTTTTTTTTCTGTAGTTTGAAGGGGGCCTAAGTGGCAGAGGTGCCAAGCATCATCTAGACGATACGCTGTGTATTGCTCCTGTCTTTTATTGCCTGAAGAAGCGGGTTATTTCCCGTGAAACGCGTTGCGACCTTGTATTGGGAGTAATCGAATAAACTGTATATATGTTTTCAAAAACCGACAGCCTTGTCTGTTTATGGTTGGCTGGTCCACCACCACAACCAAAACAATTTTAAACTTTTTAGTTACTTTTATCCTTCCGGCGCCTCTGTACACCTTTGCGCAATCAGAAATCCACCCTTGGTGGAAGGGTGACCTACCCTACTACTTCCCTCTATCTACAGAGAGCGACGTTTTACTCCTGAGTGGGGACAGGCTTGTTCTCCCCACCTGCCTGAACAGTGGTTGCCTTGGAGGCAACCCTGGTTTGTGAGTATATTACTTACATTTCATACTACTTTCATCCCTTTTTAATACATACTACACTATATTGGGCTCTCGGTCTTCTCTCTTTTTTATACTCTGGGGCCTAAGTGGGAACAACTTACCTACCATATAAATTCGAGTTTTTGTGGCCAAAAAAGTGTCTCAAAAGTGGGGGTCTAGGCTTATACTCGAGTCATCAGTAATTGATGCCCCCTCCAAGAAGCTCATTCATAAGATAGTATACAATGCCATGGTATGCAAATAGAAAGTCAAACGGTAGTTTTTCAACAAGCCCAAGGAGATGTAGCTCCAATATTTGGATACCATGACGGATGAAGTCCATTTACCTTTACCTTTCATTACAGTTAGTAAGAACAAAACAAAAAAAACAAAAAAAGTAAGAACACAGCCTATGTGCCTACAGGCAGGATTAATATAGTGAGTTTAAGAAGAGCAAACCAGTTCAAGGACAAGCAAACACCAGCTGAGTCTCAAACTACAAGCCTTAAAGGAAACCAGAGCTGAGGAAAAAAAAGTTTTATACATGCCTGCGGCTTCCTCAAGCCCCATGTGCTCGGATCGCTCCCACGCTGCCGTCCTCAGTCTTTTCTGTCTTCTGTACCGTTACTTCCTCCAGTCGCAGCCAGTCTGATGCAAGTGAAGTGCGCTATTTACGTTACGTATATCTTTCCAACAGCTACCGGAAAGATCCGTAGAGGGCGCACTTCTCTTGCGCAGACTGGCCGCGACTGGAGGAAGTAGCAGGACCCAGCACAGAAGAGGGAGAAGACTGAGGATGGCGGCGTAGGAGCGATCCGAGCACATGAGGCTGGAGCAAGCCCCAGGTATGTATAAAACTTGTTTTTTTCCTCAGCTCTGTCTGGTACACTTTAAAGGACAACTGTAACGAGAGGGATATGGAGGTTGCCATATTTATTTCCTTTTAAAAACCGTACCAGTTGCCTGGCAGTCTTGCTGATCCTCTGCCTCTAATACTTTTAGCCATAGACCCTGAACACGCATGGAGCAGATCAGGTGTTTCTGACATTATTGTCAAATCTGACAAGATTAGCCACATGCTTGTTTCTGGTGTTATAAAAACACTACTGCAGTCAAATAGATCAGCAGGACTGCCAGGCAACTGGTATTGTTTAAAAAGAAATACATATGGCAGACTCCATATTCTTCTCACTTCAGTTGTTCCCTAAAGGTGACTGATGTTTATTTAAAAAATGTCTGCTGCTAATGGTCCTGAATGATTTTAGGAAAAAATTGAATCGCACGATTTCTGCCAAAAATTGCAATTTCGATTAAATTTACAATATTTAATACACAACGATGGATCAGCACACCGATGGGGAGTATGAGTGCCCCCAGTATAGGTAGCTAAATATAGGTGCCCCCAGTATAGTTTAGTACAGTATCGGTTTAAAAACCAAAAATTCTTCAGCCCTCTCTGCTAATGTAGTGTGCAAAACCAGTTATGAAAAAAGCAGATGTGAAGAGCAAATGAAGAACTGCAAATGTGTGGTGTCCCTGTGGATAGTCCCAGGAAAGACCCTTACTGATTCTGCTGTCATTACATGAGCTATATGCAGGAACTCCGCAAGATGAAAAATATAAGAATTTGCATCTTCACCATGATGCTCTCCAAGCCTTAATATGGTCCCTCCTCATTTCTGGTACAAATATTTCTTCCTTTCTTTACACAACAAAATGTTTCCTAGACATGTGGTCTGAGCTTGTCCACAGATATATACCTGACAGCGGAAGCATGAAATTTGGGTACCTGTTAGCGGTGGAAGTTTGGCCGCCACCATAGGTGGCCATTGAAATGGCTTCTACTGTAGTTGCAATACCACTGTAATGGGTTTGGACAGGACTAAAACACTGCAGAATAGGATAGTAGCTGCAGTCTGGCAGCCCCAAAAGGTAGAATGCAGCACCAGGGAGGTATGTGGCTACCCCAAGCACAGATCCATAATCTGCTGCAGTAACTATGTATTTGAACTAGCCGTGTAGACCTTGATCACATCTAGTGAGCAGGCGTGTAATATTCTACATTTATATGTTTGCAGCAGAAATCATTTGTTGGACAAGAACAATAACTTTGTTTTGTAAAGTGCATCATTGTTCAGGTGTGCCTGAGGTAAAATAAACAGTTGTAGCCCATTTCCAGGCAAATAGATTTTTATTGTTAGTTTTCGGTTGACAGAAGAAGGGTAATAACTTGTTAAATTTATCTTTGTCATGTTAAGATCCACTTCCTGTCCTACAGACACTGTTAGACTATATATAAATAGTATCTTTATCCAAAAACAGATTTTTCAGTATTAGATGAGAAAAAAAATAGAAAAAAAAGGCAGCATGTATCCCCACACAACATAAATAGGCAGCAAGTTACCCAAACAACATAAATAGGTGGTTTATTCTCTCAAACAACACAAATAGACAGCACATACCCCCTAAATGACATAAACAGGCAGAATATCCTTTCAAACAATATAATTATACAGCAATTCCACCTCCCCAAACAAACCACAACTAGGCAGTGTCCCCTAAGAACAATATACAATATGCCAAACAATAATAACAAGGGAAATAATTTATTTCCAGCAATCTATGCACTTCTGATGTTCTTGGGCATTGTACACCAAACTTGTTGCCAAAATGTACATGGAGTTTATAAATTAGCTGGTATCTGAAAAAGATTAGACAAACAACCATAGCGGTACATTCACTATCAAACAGGTACTTCAATGCAAAGGCGTTGGGGGTGGGAGGGGGGTTGAGCCGCCAACCGGAGATGAGGGTTACAGCTGCCTAGAACCCCCCCTGCTGGAGAAGCTGCCTGGGCCCATGCTGCCTGGTCACCAGCACCCCCCCGCCCAATGCCGCTTTACCCTTCTGCTCCTGGTCCCCCCCTCCAGAAAATCCGGATCCTCCTCCACTGATGCATACAGATTTGAGCTGTTGCCTAGTAATGCCAGCAGCATACAGGAAGTAAACAGATGTCACTTCCTGTATACAACGCTGTTCACGCGCACTGCTCGTTGCAGGTCACTCACCGCCGATCTGCCGTGGGAAGTATGCCACCGGGCAGTGGAGGGGGAGCCAGGCTTTCTGGAGGAGGGGACCAGAGGAGGTAAGGTGACAAAAGGGAGACTGGGCTACCTATACTGCTGGCAACTATTCCAGGCTACCTATACTGATGCAACTATTCCAGGTTACCTATACTGGGGGCAACTATTACAGGCTGCCTATACTGGGGGCAGCTATTCCAGGCTATTTATACTGGGGACAACTATTACAGGTTACCTAGACTGGGGGCAACTATTCCAGACTACCTATACTGGGGGCAACTATTCCAGGCTACCTATACTGGGGGCAACTATTCCAGACTACCTATACTGGGGGCAACTATTCCAGATGCTGACACGGCCAGCCGGCAAGAGTGAGCACTGATCGCAAGCTCTGTCAGGGTGATGGCAGCCGAGTGTGAATAACCCACAAACAAGGGGATAATGCATGTGGTGACACTGGGGTGATATATCGGGAAGCGACAGGAGAAAATCGAGCTCCCATATTAGGAGTACATTTGATATGCGACTGCCTTTAACAGTGACAGCCACAGACCGTCTGATAAAAGAAGCGCTCTGGCATACAGCTGGGAGAAGCTACACCCTATGGACTAACGCAAGTATAATGACCAAATAATGCTGGAGGAAAGATGTTTGGGCAGCATTGTCTCTACGTGGCTTGCTAAGTCTACAGAAGTGCCTGGCTCTTCTACTGACCACATATGCTATTGCTCCGTTGTTATTGCCTGATGAAGCGGGATCAAACCTGCGAAACGCGTTGCATATTTGGAGTTCATAAATAAAATATATTGACTGTGTTTACTACAGTCGTTGTGTGTCTACTTGGAGGAGGTAAGTCCACCACTACCTCCTCTATTTACCAAGAATTTGGTTTTTAAGCTCATTTAGCTTCCTTTTATCCTTTTGGCGCCTCTGTTCTCCTGCATACTACTAACCTGCTTGTTTGTGCTTAAGCGGGCTTATATATTTTTGCTGCAGCTTTGTGCTTTATATCCTGAAAGGACTCATCCCTACTAGGGGGAGGCAGCTGCTGTGTGCTTGGTGGTGTGCTGTTGAGTGACAGCTAGATGATCTGGGCTTGAGTGCATGGAGCACAGAAGTCTGAGGACAGACTCCATGCACGCAAACCTAGCTATTATCGAGGGGTAATGTGGGCAGGCTCTGGTGGTTTTAATGACATAACTTTCTGCGCAGAAAAAGTTTTTTAACTAATAGTTGTGCATTGGTTCCCTAAAGGAGCCTCTATGTGACTTGACCTATGTACGTGCAATAAAGTTATCATTTTTTGAACCAAGATGAAATGGAGCTTGAGGCCATTTAATGCTTGCCTTTTTCTATGTATTCTATACTGGCCGCACCAAATCACTGGTTTATGAAGTTAAGATAGGGTATTTGCACGACAGGGCCATAACTCCTTGGCAAACCTCAAATTCTTTAAACTATTCCAGACTACCTATACTGGGGGCAACTATTCCAGGCTACCTATACTGGGGGCACCTATACCTGGCATTACCCACCGCACTCACTCCTTTCCTTTTTTTTGGTGTGGGGGTGTCATTTAATACCCAGCACCGGGTGTCAAATGCCCTAGGTACGCCACTGCTTCAATGGGCAACCAGAGATGAAATCCTACCACTTTCATATGTAGTCATACACCAATCAGAAAGCCTGCTGATGCTTAACAAGATAGGTTTGTACTCAATCCTTGTCTTCCACATGCATAGGTCTTTTAGAATTATAAACTTAGTGTTTCCCAGACTGAAATTATAATGGAATGCAGGGTGGTAGAAACATCCCAGAGATACTGTCTGTGGGGAAGAAGCAGATATGCAGAAATCAAGAAGTGATTCAGAGTGTATGGTGTGTGCAAATGAAGGCAGGTGGTTTTTACTGCAACTAGTGGATGGCGCTGCTCTAACAGGCTGCAGAGATTTTCACCAGAACACCCCAAAACATGTGATGAGTCACCACTCCTAATGAGTGATGGATTTCCTTGCCCAAAACTGCCCCACTGGCAACAAAAAACATGTATTCTTGGTGTGGAAGATCTCAAGATATGACTGAAACACTGGCAAAAGTCAGGTAGATTAATGTAATCTTGGTTGCTAAAGTGAGAGAATTAAATTTTGGCCAATACACTGCTGGCATTAAGTTTGTGTGGGTTCCTTCCAGGATCTCTGGTTTCCTCCAACATCCTAAACAAATACTGGTAAATGTGTTGGTTCCTTCCCCCAAACTGGCCTTGAAATATGGTGGGAACACTGGATTATGATTATGGTAGAGATTAGATTGCAAGCTCCTTTGAGGGACAATTAGTGCCATGACTATGGACTCTATAAAGCGCTACAGTTGTGTTGTGTGCAGAAGTGGCTGGGTGGTTGGGGTGTTGCCATGGTCACTTCTATGATCAAACTCCAGTACTAGGCAATACTGTGATCAGAGGGACCTGCCAGAGCTCCACTTACACTAGTTTTCCAAACAAACCTTGTAGGGAAAATGGTAAGGCCATATAGTACATATAATAAAGCTACTCTTAATTATAAAGTTACTCTTAGTGAACAGTCAAGTTTGATCCAGAGGCACCACAGAGATCCCTTAATAAACCTGAGCAATATAAACTGAGCATTTAATAATAATTATACAATCAGACAATACCTGTATTGAAAACATGACAAGATGTGAGGGTTTTTTGTTCCCGAGACATACCCTGGAGCATGATATGCAAATGAATACTGTTCGCATTGTTTTAATAACATTATGATTATGAATAGGTTCAGTGACCAGTAGAAGTTTTGTCCAATTTCTTCACAGTTCCACAGTGGAATCCAATCTCTTTTACTGCTGAACTCATAAGGCTCGTACACACGTCCAACAAAAGTGCACAACCATCCCAACGACATGATCGACTGCACGACCAAGCAATTGCACGACTTGTATTTTCCATGCACCAACCAACTGAATGACTAATTAATTTGCATACTGTGCGCAAGCGGTACTACAGACTGCACGATATGGCCACATTCAGAACAAATACAAGTCGTTCAAATGACTTGTACACACATGGCCAGCTGCACGACATCAGCCAAACAGCTGTGTGAGGTGATCCGACAGTTGGATCAGGCAAGCCACCTGTTATCAGTCGCTCGTCTAGTTATTTGGTCATGCATACACTTGCCCAACTATCATCCGACAGACCACATTTGGACAATAGTTGGGCAGAAAAGTTGCATGAGTGTACAAGCCTTTGGACATGCATGTTTGTTAAGATATGTGATAATTTATCTGCCCTGCTTATCCACTGATCTAGAGTCATTGTCTGTTTGTTAACCAGGAAGTGTTAAATAAAGTTTACTCAGAGAACAGAGAAAAAAACAAAAACGAAAAAAAAACCCACAGAGAACAGTGTGTATTCCTGAGAGAAACCAAAGCATGGAGTCTGTGTGTAGTTTATCCTCTATTACAGATCTGCTGTAAATCACAAGATAATCAGCATCAGGCTAGTTATAACACCTCTTAAATTAGAATGGCAAGAGGAGAGAGGAAACAAACCAATGGAACAGGCTGCTTTTTGACAGAGATGAGAAGAAATACAAGCTGTTGGAGACAAAATTCATAGGCCATCTGCACTCGATGAATCTTAAGCCTGGTACACACCATGCAATTTCTCATCAGATAGATGGTCGAATAGATAATTTTCAACAGGTCCAATCTAATTTCCAATCGATTTGCATAGAAGTGATCAGAAATGATCTATCTACCCATCTATCTGATGGGAAATTGCATGGTGTGTACCAGACATTAAAGAGACCATCATAAATTAACCTTAAGATAACACAGACCCATTTGAAGATAGTAACAAGAAGAGGAGGCTTATGCTGAGCTAATTCAATTCCTGGATGGCAAAAGTCTGCCTCTTATAATGAGAGCAGCAACTGATGTTGGAAGCAAATCATTGAAAATTCTGAGAAATCATCAAGCCACATATAATACTTTTATATACAGAACTTACATCCCTTTGGAAAGCTGAAAGTGTTACCGATTATATCATACCCTTAGATACCATACCCTTGTGCTGATGCACAAGATGGCGCCATGATCGGTTGCCACGGCCACAGGGACTTTTACTCTCTCTCTACACTTCTCCTCACCTTTTTTTCTGATGGGTAGGCCAAAAGTTTTGCCGGGACTCCATCTGGACCCCATCAGCTGATTATCAAAGGCGACACAAGAGGCAGGACTCTATCAGCTGCACTGCCACCTCTATCAGCTGATCGAGCGGCATGTCACCCTCCTTCACAGGACATGCCGGGTTCAGCCGATCAGCATGCTCCACCAGTCAGGGGAATCCAGATGTGGACCCACTGCTGACGCTGTTCACTGGATCATCTTGGGAGGCCAGGAGACTTCGGAGTCGGATCACCGGACAGGTACAGCCTCCATCACCGCCGAGTGAACTCCACCACCAGGAGCCTTCCACACTCCACCACCGGGTCCCGGGTCCCCCCCCCCCCCCCCCCCCCCTCACAGTGCCACTGATGGGATTGCCCACTGTCAGCGGCTGCGCTCTGAGGCTTCGGCTTCAGCTTCTTCACCTCGTCGATCAGCCAGTAGATTTCTAGGAGACCTGGGTCTAGCCTGTCCACGTGGGCTGCAGCTCTTTTGCTGCCATGTGACTCTGTCCACTGCCGCTGCCCCGGAACGGCAATTCTTCTTGCTGTAGGGAAACATTACTGATACTAGTGGATGCCTTACTGAATGCTACCACCACTACCACTTATACGCCAATCGAAGTTGATAACGCAGATTCTTTGCTGAACTAGGCCGCAAGCTGGGGCTGGATTTCTGAGTGCAGCCATGTGATCCACCAGCCACACCATCAACCAGCTAGACAACATCAGGACTCTCTGAACTCTCTGTCTCTCTCTGGCTTACAGAGGAACTCCAGTGAATATAACGTAATAAAAAAGTGCTTCATTTTTACAATAATTATGTATAAATGATTTAGTCAACGTTTGCCCAGTGTAAAATATTTTAAATCCCTGATTTATATTCTGACATTTATCACGTGGTCACTGCTGGCAAGTGATGTAGCTGCTGCTTGCTGTTTTGGCAGTTGGAAAATTTCCCACAATGCAACAGGGTTCACAGAGAGGAAACTGCCAAGAGTACATACTCAGAATTTCTTTGTGGGAGGGGATTCACCACAATATCAGCCATACAGCGCCCCCTGATGGTCTGTTTGGGAAAAGGAAGAGATTTACCATGTAAAAGGGGATATCAGCTACTGATTGGGATAAAGTTCAATTCTTGGTCGGAGTTTCTCTTTAACTATCCTTCTTCTCATTCTCTCTCTCTCTCTCTTCCTTTCTTTCTCCCTTTCTTCTCTCTTTTCTCTCCTTCTCTATGTACTGTTGGACATTACGCGGGCATCCGAGTTGCTGCAGAGTAGTTAAGCGCCGCCAATGAGGGTGGCAGCTCCACTCACACAGGCACAGCACTAGGACCCCTCTAGTTTTTGTTACTATGTATATGCCTACTCTTTGTATACTACGCTGTATGTGTTATGGCACTCAAGTGTATACCTACTGCATGTCTGATACTGTACCGTACCATCACTGACCGACCCTGTATGTGCCAAAAACTAATTCCGGGTACAACTCCCATTGTACTTGGCAAAAATACATTATACTGACTAGAAACAGCTATTGAGGCACTAATAAATGCAGGAGAGACCCTCAACAATGGGCTGCTAGTTGCTATGGTTCTGAAAGGTCTACCTGAATCATTTAAACCTTTTGCCATCTATTTAACACAGAGACGAAATAACTTTTGCTGACTTTAAGACCCAATTAGGGATTTTTGAGGACACTGAAAAATAGAGTAGCAACACAAGTACTGATAATATTATCTATATATATAATAGAGTACGTGCCTCAACCTTCAAGCAAGAAGAAGTAGCACCCTGCCCCCAGGGCCGGGCCAAGCAAGAAGAAGGGGCCAGTCCAAGCAAGAAGAAGTAGCGCCCTGCCCCCAGCGGCAGTCCTAGACTTGACGCCGAGCTGGAGGGGCTAGCGGGCAGGAAGGGGGTATTGGGCACAGCGGCGGGGAAGGGGGTCGGACCCCCCTCCCTCACCTGGGTCCCCATCTGCGCTCCCCCTCTAGCTGAAGTTCAGCAGCAGCAGCCGCTATTAGTAAGGGGCAGTGGGCGGGGATGACTCACCTCTTCCACGTTCCAGCGTGCATTCCACTGTTGTCACTTCCTGCAATGCTGTCCACTTCCAATACAGTGGGCTACATTGCAGGAAGTGACGACAGTGGAACGCACGCTTGAACGCCAAAGAGGTGAGTCTCCCCACCCGCTGCCTCTTACTAATAGTGGCGGCTGCTGCTGAGCTTAAGCTGGAGGGGGAGCGCACATGGGGGACCCAGGTGAGGGAAGGGGGGGGTCCTGCTGAGCTTACACTGCAGGGGGAGCGCACATTGGGACCCAGGTGAGGGAGGGGGGTTCTGCTGAGCTTAAGCTGGAGGGGGAGCCCACATGGGGGACCCAGGTGAGGGAAGGTGGGGGGGGGGTCCTGCTGAGCTTAAGCTGCAGGGGGAGCGCACATGGGGGACCTAGGTAAGGTAAGGGGGGACCTGCTGAGCTTACGCTGCAGTGGGAGCACACATGGGGGACCCAGGTGAGGGAGGGGGGGTTCTGCTGAGCTTAAGCTGGAGGGGGAGCGCACATGGGGGACCCAGGTGATGCAGGGGGGGGGGGTTGTCCTGCTGAGCTTAAGCTAGAGGGGGAGCGTACATGTGGGACCCAGGTGAGGGAGGGGGGGTCTGAACCCCCTCCCCGCCGCTGTGCCCAATACCCCCTTCCTGCCCGCTATCCCCCTTATGCGGCGTATGCTACGCCGCTGGTCCGCTAGTTATTATTATTTATTGTATTTATAAAGCGCCAACATATTACGCAGCACTGCACAATAGATAAATGGGTTAACATAGAAGGTAGAACATACAGAAAACTCACAACAAAACAAGATCATGCAAATGTTTTGATAACAGTACAGTATCATAGGTCAAAATAGAGACTGTTCTATTCCACGAGAGAGGTGATTGTCAGTAAGATTGCATAATCAAGCTGGAAACACTAGGGAGGAGGGCCCTGCCAGAGGCTTACAATCTAAAGGGTGGGGGTGGAGACAATAGGTTCATCTGTTGAGAGGGTGTCTAACAGAACATATTATGGTATGATAATATAATGAAGACCAGCACCCCTGTTTCAACAGTAAGGGACAAAGGCATCCGTATCTGCTACAGTTGAAATCAGAAAGGTCACAAAGCCAATGCATGCAAGTAGACTGACTAAAAGGAGGACACAGTGGCGTAATCATTGCAAGAACCCCACTCACAGAGAAACATTGCAGACGTAAAGCACAAGAGAACGCAAAGAATGTAGCTGATGATACAGAATGTAGTTGATAATACAGAATGTAGTTGATGGTAAGACCAGTTGAACAATTCAAATGCAAAAGGACTAAAGGGGCTTATACACCGGTCGATTTCAGCCATCGATCGATCAGAAATTGATTGTATTAAATCTATCGATCGATCAATTTACGGCCGATTTTGATCAATTTGATCTATCTGACAGGATGGAAAATCTAGGTCGATCTGCTGCTTACAGCAGATTGATGGCCCATAGAGTTGCATTGGTTCTAATGGTCCCATAATGCATTTAGATCAATCCGACAGTTGGATAGACGTCTTATAAGTCAGTTGTGTGAACAATAGCAAGCAACTTTTTCTGGTTGTTTAAGCTTGTTTCACAACAAAAGTTGTTTAATAATTGTGCTGCATAAAAGACCGCTGTTGAGCGTGTGTATGGGGCTTTAGGGCTCAGCCACACTATAATCGCTTTTCTGAGCGCTTGTGACTGATAAGCGCTTTCTGAGTGCTTTTTAAAAATCGCTCCCATTCACTTTCATTAAAATTGCCGTAAAATTGCGTAAAAATCGCATCGATTTTACGTGTACACGATTGCCGTGATTTTTACAGTGACTTTAATCAATCACAAGCACATTTGTAAGTTACATTTGTGGAGTGTAAACAGTTTATGATGCAACTGTACCAAATGATTCCTTTTTAGCAGTATAAGTGCAAGTGGGGGTGTAATGCTAGGTACACACTATGAGATTTTTTTGTCAGATTTACTGTCAGATTGATTATTTCTGACAGGTCCGATCTGATTGATTTTCCATAGGAGTGAACGGAAAATCGATCGGAAATCAGATTGGACCTGTTGGAAATAATCGATCTGACAGTAAATCTGACAGAAAATCTCATTGTGTATACCTAGCATTAAGATATGTAATGATTCACATGCCCTTATTAAAGGGGTACTGTTGTGAAAAATTGTGAAATTTAAAATATGTGCAAACATTTACAAATAAGAAGTACATTTTTTGCAGAGTAAAATGAACCATACATGACTCTTCTCCTATGTTGCTGTCACTTACAGCAGGTAGTAGAAATCTGACAGAAGTGACAGGTTTTGAACTACTCCATCTCTTCATAGGGGATTCTCAGCAAAGCTTTTATTCTTTATAAAGCTATTCCCTAAAAATAATTTAAACAATGATGCTGGCCAGCTTCCCTGCTCGCTACACAGTTTTTTGGCAGTTGGACAGAGCAACTGCCATTCACTAAGTGCTTTTGAAAATAAATAAATCCCTGAGAATCCCCCCATGAAGAGATGGACTAGTCCAAAACCTGTCGCTTCTGTCAGATTTCTACTACCTACTGTAAATGACTCTGGAAAAAACGTACTTCTTATTTGTCTATGTTTTCACATATTTAAAATTTTACAATTTTTCGCTATAGTGCCCCTTTAAGTACAGCTTGTCCACTGATCTGCTGAAACGTACAAGATAAGATTTATATAGCTCCCAACTGTCCCTCTTTTGGTGGGACAGTCCCTCTTTGAGAGCCATGTCCCTCTGTCCCTCTTTCTTCCTCATTTGTCCCTCTTTCAGGACAGATGTACAAATCTATGGAAATAAGTACCGGTATATTTTTTCACTGAAAAATATTTTTAATTGACTCTAAATTTTATTCCTATCCTTTAAATTGATACATTTCTACTTTTCTTCAAATGCTAAATTGCTAATATGAAGAAAAATTAATCAGGATAGAAAGGATCAATGTGGTTTGAATTATAAAATAACATATTTTTCTTATGGAATGTTTATGGTATATGTGACCAGGGGTGTGGCAGGGGCGTGGTAAGGGGTGTGACAGGGGCTTGGCTTAAGTGTCCCTCTTTCTTATCTCAAAACCTTGGGATTTATAAGATTAGAACGTAGCATCAGGCCAGTCATCCCACCTCTTTTCAAAATGGCAACAATTTTTTGCTGTAGGTAACCTCTGATTAAGTACTTATCATTGCATGCTCTGTTTCCTTTACACTACTTTGCTTGAGAATTGCCATAACTTAGGATCAAGGGTACTTTACATCAACCTTGTTCACATGAAGAGCCCACTAATGCTGATTGCTGAATACACAATTAGAAATCAGCGAATAGTGGGGAAGAGCCATACTCAAACTCTCCATCAAACATCAAATCCTTTGGGTGTGTTTTATAAACAATAACATTTAAAGAAGTGTTTAAAATGGAGAAATCTTTCCGTATTGACAGAGCAATTTACACTAATTGCAGCATTCAGTGTTCAAAGCAAATAACCCCATACTTCTTCCTCATGTAAAGAGGAAATCCTGTAACAGCATGACACTGATGTCACAAGCACCAGCCAAGCTCAGTGCAAACATGCCTTCTTTGCGCCTGATGCTGGGAATACACTATGCAATTTTGTTAGATTTTCTGTTAGATTTAAGGTCCGTACACACGCCGGACTGGAGGCAACGACGGGTCCGTCGTCACCTCCCGCTGGGTGGGCGTTCCAGCGACAGTCCGGCGTGTGTACAGTCTGTCTGCAGACTGATACTGCTGTTTCTGAGCGATCCACCCGGCGGATCGCTCAGAAACAGCAGTATCAGTCTGCAGACAGACTGTACACACGCCGGACTGTCGCTGGAACGCCCACCCAGCGGGAGGTGACGACGGACACGTTGTTGCCTCCAGTCCGGACCTTTACCTGCCAGATAGAAATTATCTATCTAACCATCTATCTGCCTAGCAATTAGGCATTGTTCTACTCAGCAGAAGATAACCAGAAGACAATGCACCAGAGATAATGACCAGGCTATACAGAAAATAATCTAATTACAGTAAAGGGGCCCATACACTCAGCTGATTTTCTGGCCGAAAAAAAGTTGATTGATCGATTGCAAATGGGTTGGCCAATCGGCCGATCGACAGGCGATTTTGATCGATTTCGATGGATTTCCATCGAACTGGCAGGGTGGAAAATCTAGGTCGATCTGATGAGATTGCTTATCATTTTGCATTGGCCCTAATGGAAATCTGATGGCAAAAAAATGCCATCAGAGCGAATTTCAATAGATTTCAAACTGAAATCTATTGGAATTCTATCTTAGTAAAAAATGTTCTAAAAACACATCAGATAGATAAGAAATCCATCTGATGATCTATCTGCTGCTAATCTGACGAGTGTATGGGCACCTTTAAACTAACAGAGTAACAGAAAAATCTAATACTGGGATTACACGATACGTTTTTTGCGTTAGATTTAGCACGCGATCTATTAACCATTCGATTTTCTGCTCGATTCTCTTATCTTCCACTCGATTTTCTTATCTTTTTTCTAGGGATGGGACGACGAATCCGGAGAATCCACGAATCCCTCGAATATTGGGAAATATTCGAGATTCGTGGATTCGAATCCCGACGCCATTTTCCACTTTACGAATCCGCCGAATCCCGATGCTGCATCGCCGCGCATCCGCCGATCGCACTCGTCCTCCTCCGCCCCCCCGCGTCTCCTCCGCCCGCCCTGCGCCTCCTCCGCCCCCCCGCATACTTTGTATCAACTCACCTGTCCAGTGGAGCGCAGAGCGGCAGACCTCTCGCTGACTTCCTGGTTCCCTCTAGTAACGGCTTTTACAATGATGTCATCAGTAAAAGCCGGTCCGGACACTAGAGGGAACCGAGAAGTAACGACGAGGTCTGCCGCTCTGCGCTCCACTGGACAGGTGAGATGATACTTATGCAGGGGTGAGCGGAGGAGGCACGGGGACGGAGGAGGCCGTGGGGGTGAGCGGAGGAGGCACGGGGGGGGGGAGCGACGCCTACCTACCTACCTACCTACCTACCGGCCACTATACCTACCTACCTACAGGCCCCCTATACCTACCTAAAGGCCCCCTATACGTACCTACCTACCTACCGGCCACTATACCTACCTACCTACAGGCCCCTATACCGACCTAAAGGCCCCCTATACGTACCTACCTACCTACCTAAAGGCCCCTATACCTACCTACAGGCCTCTATACCTACCTACCTACATACCTACCTATACTTAAGGCCCTATACCCTGCTACCTATACTGAAGGTCCCTTTAACTACCTACCTACCTACAGGACACTATACTTACCTACCTACCGGCCACTATACCTACCTACCTACCTGCCACTATACCTACCTAAAGGCCCCCTATACGTACCTACCTACCTACCTAAAGGCCCCTATACCTACCTACCTACCTAAAGGCCCCTATACGTACCTACCTACCTACCTACAGGCCCCTATACCTCCCTACAGGCCTCTATACCTACCTACCTACCTAAAGGCCCCCTATACGTGCCTACCTACCTAAAGGCCCCTATACCTACCTACCTAAAGGCACCTATACCTACCTACCTACATACCTACCTATACTTAAGGCCCTATACCCTGCTACCTATACTGAAGGTCCCTTTAACTACCTACCTACCGGCCACTATACCTACCTACCTACCTACAGGCCACTATACCTACCTAAAGGCCCCCTATACGTACCTACCTACCTACCTAAAGGCCCCTATACCTACCTACCTAAAGGCCCCTATACCTACCTACATACCTACCTATACTTAAGGCCCTATACCCTGCTACCTATACTGAAGGTCCCTTTACCTACCTAAAGGCCCCTATACCTACCTACATACCTACCTATACTTAAGGCCTCTATATACCCTGTTACCTATACTGAAGGCCCATATACCCTGCTACCTATACTGAAGGCCCATATACCCTGCTACCTATACTGAAGGCCCATATACCCTGCTACCTATACTGAAGGCCCATATACCTTTCTACCTATACTGCAGGCCCCTATACCTTGCTACCTATACTGAAAGCTACCAATATTGAAGGCACCCATACCTAGCTAGCTATACTGAAGGCACCTTTACCTCGCTACCTATACTGCGGGCAACTATACCACGGATCGCACAATTCGTATGTGCAGGATTCGTTAGATTCGAGATTCGAAAGGTTCGAGATATTCGAGAACCTTTTTAGATTCGGATCCGGATTCGAAGAAATTGTGGATTCGTCCCATCCCTACTTTTTTCCATTGACTTCTATAAGAAATTGAGCGGAAACGAATCGAGCGGAACATCAGACATGTCGGAATTTTATCATCGAATGCATCTATCGGAACGATTCTTACAACGAAACGTATCGTGTAATCCCAGCATAACAGAAAATTGTATGGTGTATTCCCAGCATGACACAAACAGCAGACACTGATAAAGCACCCTATACAGTTTACCACGTGTAATCAAGTTCACAGGAATTATTTATTTTTTTGTAACCTCAATCTAAATGAATACAGTGGTTTGCAAAAGTATTCGGCCTCCTTGTATTTTTCCACATTTTGTCACATTACTGCCACAAACATGCATCAATTTTATTGGAATTCCACATGAAAGACCAACACAAAGTGGTGTACACATGAGAAGTGGAACGAAAATCATACACAATTTCAAACATTTTTTACAAATAAATAACTGCAAAGTGGGGTGTGCGTAATTATTCAGCCCACTTTGGTCTGAGTGCAGTCAGTTGCCCATAGACATTGCCTGTTGAGTGCTAATGACTAAATAGAGTGCACCTGTGTGTAATCTAATGTCAGTACAAATACAGCTGCTCTGTGACGGCCTCAGAGGTTGTCTAAGAGAATATTGGGAGCAGCAACACCATGAAGTCCAAAGAACACACCAGACAGGTCAGGGCAGGGGCGTAACAATAGACCCTGCAAGGGATGCAGCCGCAGGAGGGCCCAGAAGCCACAGGGGCCCCATCCTGAGAGAATGACAACTAAGGGCAAGGATAGAAAAAGCTTTCTGCTGTCTGCACAATTGTTCTAATGACTGCATCTGCTCAGCCACTGTTAAGGAATCATACAAAGTTCTGCAGACAAAAATTTGTAGACAGTTAATATTCAATGTTCAGCAGGGTCTTGTGTCCAGCTCTTTTCTTCCCCCATCCTCTCTACCCCTCCCCAAGTGCTGTGTCCTGTAGTGATGCTTGCAGGGTCTGGGCACAGAGAGAAAGTGCTTTCTATTCTCTGCAGGTTTGGCGAAAGGGGCCCCATCCAAAGTTTTGCAGGGGGGCCCAATGATTTCTAGTTACACCCCTGGGTCAGGGATAAAGTTATTGAGAAATGTAAAGCAGGCTTAGGCTACAGAAATATTTCCAAAGCCTTGAACATCCCACTGTTCATGCGATCATTCAGAAATGGAAGGAGTATGGCACAACTGTAAACCCACCAAGACAAGGCCGTTCACCTAAACTCAAATGCCGAACAAGGAGAGTGCTGATCAGAAATGCAATCAAGAGGCCCATGGTGACTCTGGATGAGCTGCAGAGATCTACAGCTCAGGTGGGGGAATCTGTCCATAGGACAACTATTAGTCGTTCACTGCACAAAGTTGGACTTTATGGAAGAGTGGCAAGAAGAACAGAAAAGCATAAGAAGTCCCATTTGCAGTTTGCCACAAGCCATGTGGGGGACACAGCAAACGTGGAAGAAGGTGCTCTGGTCAGATGAGACCAAAATGGAACTTTCGGGCCAAAATGCAAAACGCTATGTGTGGCGGAAAACTAACACTGCACATCACTCTGAACACACCATCGCCATTGTCAAAATATGGTGGTGGCAGCATCATGCTCTGGGGGTGCTTCTCTTCAGCAGGGACAGGGAAGCTGGTCAGAGTTGATGGGAAGATGGATGGAGCCAAATACAGGGTAATTTTGGAAGAACCTCTTGGAGTTTGCATAAGACTTGAGACTGGGGCGGAGGTTCACCTTTCAGCAGGACAACGACCCTAAACATAAATCCAGGGCAACAATGGAATGGGTTTAAAACAAAACATATCCATGTGTTAGAATGGCCCAGTCAAAGTCCAGATCTAAATCCAATCGAGAATCTGTGGCAAGATCTGAAAACTGCTGTTTACAAACGCTGTCCATCTAATCTGACTGAGCTGGAGCTGTTTTGCAAATAAGAATGGGCAAGGATTTCAGTGTCTAGATGTAGATGTAGCTGGTAGAGACATACCTTTTTTATTCGGCTACAAGGTTTTTGATTCTGCTACAAATGGGCACCCCTTTGTAGCCCATATTTTTTATTCAGCTACAAAGTTTTTGATTCTGCTACAAAAGGGCACCCTTTTATAGCTGAATTTTTTTATTCAAGGGTGCCGGAGGGGTGTTAGGATTAGGCATCACAAGCGGGGGAGGGTCTTAGGGTTAGGTTAGGCACCACTAGGGGCCTAGGGTTAGCCACCAGCAGGGGGAACATAGGGTTAGGCGCCACCAGGGGAGTCTTAGGGTTAGGCACCACCTGTGGGGTCTTAGGGTTAGGCACCATCAGGGGAGTCTTAGGGTTAGGCACCACTAGTGGGTTTAGGATTAGGCACCATCAGGGGAGTCTTAGGGTTAGGTACCACCAGGGTCGTCTTAGGGTTAGGCACCACCAGGGGAGTCTTAGGGCTAGGCACCACTAGGGGGATTAGGGTTAGGCACCATCAGGGGAGTTTTAGGATTAGGCACCACCAGGGGAGTGTTAGGGTTAGGCACCACCAGGGTAGTCTTAGGGTTAGTCACCACCTGGAGGGGTCTTAGGGTTAGGCAACACCAGGGGAGTCTTAAGGTTAGACGCCACCTGTGGGGTCTTAGGGTTAGGCACCACCAGGGGAGTCTTAGGGTTAGGCAACACCTGGGGGTCTTAGGGTTAGGCACCACTAGGGGGATTATGGTTAGGCACCATCAGGGGAGTCCTAGGAATATGCACCACCAGGGAAGTCTTAAGGTTAGACACCACCTGTGGGGTCTTACGGTTAGGCACCACAAGGGAGTCTTAGGGTTATGCAACACCTGGGGGGTCTTAGGGTTAGGCACCACCAGGGAAGTCTTAGGGTTAGGCACCACCAGGGAAGTCTTAGGGTTAGGTACCGTCAGGGGAGTCTTAGGGTTAGGCACCACCAGGGGAGTCTTAGGGTTAGGTACCATCAGGGGAGTCTTAGGGTTAGGCACTACTAGCGGGATTATGGTTAGGCACCATCAGGGGAGTCTTAGGGTTAGGCACCACCAGGGGAGTCTTAGGGTTAGGCACCACCTGGGTGGTCTTAGGGTTAGGTACCATCAGGGGAGTCTTACGGTTAGGCACCACCTGGGGGGTCTTAGGGTTAGGCACCACCAGGGGAGTCTTAGGGTTAGGCACCACATGGGGAGTCTTAAGGTTAGACACCACCTGTGGGGTCTTAGGGTTAGGCACCACCAGGGGAGTCTTAGGGTTAGGCAACACCTGGGGGGCCTTAGGGTTAGGCACCACCAGGGAAGTCTTAGGGTTAGGCACCATCAGGGGAGTCTTAGGGTTAGGCACCACTAGGGGGATTATGGTTAGGCACCTCCAGGGGAGTCTTAGGGTTAGGCACCACCAGGGGAGTCTTAGGGTTAGGCACCACCTGGGGGGTCTTAGGATTAGGCACCACCTGGCGGTCTTAAGCTTAGGCACCACCAGGGGAGTCTTACGGTTAGGCACCACCTGGGGGATCTTAGGGTTAGGCACCACCAGGGGAGTCTTAGGGTTAGGCACAACCTGGGGGGTCTTAGGGTTAGGCACCACCAGGGGGTTAGGGTTATGGGAGGGCTCTGTATGAGTAGGGAGACGTTAGGTCATAGTAATCACCAGGGGCTGTCATAGGGTTTGGCACCACCAGGGAGGGGTTAGGCACCACCAGGGGGGTTAGGCACCATCAGGGGCGGGTTCTGTGTGAGAGTAGGGAGAAGTTAGGTCATAGTAAACCCTTTTCTCAGCTATATATAGAGCCCTTTTATAGCCCAACAAATTTTGCCTATAGCAGCATTAAAGATGGCCCGAACTGTTCGGCCGCGAACTTGTTGGCGCGGACATCGGTGGATCGCATTCATGGTGAACCGCGAACTTTATGCGAGTTCGACCCGCCCCTATACTACATCATTAGGCTAAATTTTGACCCTCTACATCACAGTCAGCAGATACAGGGCAGCCAATCAGGCTACACTCCCTACTGGAGGCCCCCCCCCCCCCCCCCCAATAAAAAGCAGCAGCGTTGGCCATTTCCTCACTCTGTGTGCTGCATAGGTAGTGAGAGTAGGGAGAGAGGTTGCTGCACAGATTAGGGACAGCTTAGTTAGACTGTTGTTAGGCTTGTTAACTTGCTCCTTTCTAATACTTATTGCTAAGAAGCACCCAAAAACAGCTCTTTTGAGAGCTAATGTTCTTTTGATGTGTTTTTCTTTTTTTTGTGTGGCCCACTGACAATTGCATATACAGCCCTGTCAGTCGCAGCTGGCCCTTGCTAATTGCTATACTGTGCAAGGCCCAGCACATTCAGTGACTACCTTTTCACTGCACCTGTGTGGGACAGCTGCATATTTGTAATACCAGTCACTGCATACCTGTTCATGTTCACTGCACCTGCATGACAGCAGCACGCAGTGTTATATACCAGTCACTGCATACCTGTTCACGGTACCTGTGTATGTGACAGTTGCACATTTTTAATACCAGTCACTGCATTCTTGTTCATGTTCACTGCACCTGCATGACAGCAGCACGCAGTGTTATATACCAGTCACTGCATACCTGTTCACGGTACCTGTGTATGTGACAGCTGCACATTTTTAATACCAGTCACTGCATACCTGTTCATGTTCACTGCACCTGCGTGACAGCAAGCAGTGTTATATACAGTCACTGCATGCCTGTTCAGTGTACCTGTGTGTGTGACAGCTGCACATTGTATTGATACCAGTCACTGCATACCTGTTCAGTGTACCTGTGTGTGTGACAGCTGCACATTGTATTGATACCAGTCACTGCATACCTGTTGCTGCATACCTGTTCACTGCACCTGTGTGTGTGACAGCTGCACATTATATTGATACCAGTCCCTCCATACCTGTTCACTGTACCTGTGTGACTGCACATTGTATTAGTCAAGTCAGTGCATACCTTTCACTTCATCCCCCCAATATGGACAAAACAGGCAGAGCCAGAGGCAGGCCACCCGGCAGGTCTGTTCGAGGTTGTGCTGTCAAGATTTCGTGCGGCTCTGGACCAAAGTACAGTGTTCAGAAGGCATGTGCCATCAAACCCCAAGATTGTCATGACGTAGTTGACTATTTAACACAGAACACCTCATCTTCCTCAGCTTCCGCACGGTTCCGTGCCATATCTTCCTCCTCCTGCTCTGATTCTGGCACCCCACTTAACAGTCAGTCGGCCGCCACCACCACCACCACCACCAAAAACCATCATCCCAGTGCTCAGCAGTGTGGAAATTTTTTTGTGTGTCTGCCTCAGATGCGAGCAATGCCATCTGTAATCTCTGCCACGAAAAATTGAGCCATGGAAAAACCAAGACCCGGGTAGGGACAACTTCCTTACGAAGGCACATGATGACAAAGCACAAACTGCAATGGGATGACCACCTGAGGAAAAGCAGCACACAAAAGCAAAGCCACACACCGCGGTGGAAGATACCAGGCCGCAATTATTATTATTACAAAATGTCATTGCATGAGATTACCCAGCTGCTAGTCAGGCTTGTAACCCCCCCTGCTTTCCTCTTCTGGACAGTGCTGCCTTGTTAATCTAAATTCTTGTTACCATGGTGATAATTGGTACCACAGTTCAGGTACTATATAGCCAAACTCTGGATTGTCTTCAGTGCACGTAAATCTGAGCAGTGGTATTGGATATATACCTGTACATACTACTATTACTCAGCTGCAACAGAATGGTATCTGCTGTAATGCTCGGCTATAGTGTTAGTGGTAACTATGGAAGAGGTTAGTGTAAGCCATAGGTAGGGGGAGGTTAGTGTTAGGCATTGGTATGGGGAATGTTAATGTTAAGCGTAGGTATGTAGGTTAGGTGTAGGTAGAGGTGAGGTTAGTGTTAGGTATAGGTGGTGGGGAGGCGGATCAGTTCATTTCGGCACGCGGCTCTGAGAGCCGAGCGCCAAAACTGGGTGCTGTCATAGCAGCAGTGCTATGATGCGCACCCGACGTAGCGTTAATTCGGGGCTCTGGCGGCTGCCACACCCCGAATTACATCTCCCTCCGAGTTACGACAACTCGGAGGGGAAATAGTATTTAACACCGCCCCGAAGTTTAGCGGCAGCGGGGAGAGCTGTCATTTGGCGGACAATAGGCAAAAATGAAGCGCTGATAAGCGCTGATAAGCGCTGAGAAGGAAGTGCCCGCGGGGACGAGCGGGAATCGATCCGTGCGCACGCGCGGACGAGCGGTGACGCGCCGGCATCGAGCCGCTGGCTCCATTCTGGCGCATAAACGTGCCGTGTATGCCCAGCATTAGAGGATAGGGTAGGAGGTTAGCATTAACAAGCAGTGAAATTAGCTGTACACAGATTTCTGATGCTAAGCCATTATTTGAATATCATTTGCAATGACAAAAAACAGCAATACACAGCACCTAACTTAACACACACCATCTATACACCATACTGATTTTTTTTTTATAAGGGAACATAAAAAAAGAGTTTAACTTACCTGTGTGCTTCTATCAGCTCCCTGCAGCCGCCCGGTGCTCACGCCATCATGGAACGATACTCCAGTCCCCCGTAGCGGCTCAGTTTCATTTTCTGCGACTCAGCCAGTCGATGGCCATTGTGCCTGCGCAGCGCTGGCCACACACGTACTTTATCACGCCCCTCCCGCCAGGAGCGTCCTGTGCATGCGCAATAGGAAAAAAAATCTCGCACTGCGCATGCGCAGGATGCTCCTGGCGACGGGAGTGTGTCAAAGACACGCACGGCAGGTGCAGTATCCATCGAAAATAAAACTGAGCCACTGCGGGGGACCGGAGGATAGTTACATGATGACGCAGACACAGGGCAACTGCAGGAGGCTGGTAGAAGCCCCAGGTAAATCAAACTCTTTTTTTTACGTTCAGTTTAGGTTCCCTTTAAGTAGTTTCTACAGAGAAAAAGTATTTGCTGACCAGAGTAGTTCCAGGAATGGTAGAAATACTCACAGACTCCAATCACTTTTCCAGTGCACTGCCAATGGTGTTGTCTCTTTTGGCACAAACTCAGTCCCTGAAGCTAGTATGACATTAATAGGGCGGACTACTGCCTATCCTATGGCCTTGTATGCTGTGTCCCCGGTTTGAATCCCAACCAGGGCACTATCTGCACGGAGGTTTCCTCCCACATCCCAAAATCACACAGATAAGTTAATTGGCTTCCCCCTAAAATTGGCCCTAGACTACTATACATATGACTATGATAGAGATTAGATTGTGAGAACAGTTAAGTGACATGACAATGTACTCTGCACAGCACTGTGAAAGATGTCAGCACTATATTAATACCAAATACTAGTAATAATATCTTCACAGTGCTAATGAAAATGCACTGTTGGGGTAGCAGCCTTGTGGCTGCGCATATTCCTTGTACGCACTGACCAAATCCTTCAGCCATTGCGCCACTCTGCCTCACCTATAGGCCAAACAATAGTGGCTTACGTACCAGGTGAAGACATTTTCATAATAGTGAAATGACTAATAAAGCAAGTTGTTTCCATATTATTTTTACAGATGCACTTAAAGAAACGAGGCCAGGCTATAACTAAGATATTGATCCTGCACACAATATTGGCTTCATATGATTGACTTCACCATCATTCTTTGGTAGAAGGGATATAAGACCTGTACAAAACAATAAGGATTGTAGCTCCCATAGGAAATATTAACTTCTACTTTCTTGTTTAGATGTTATCACTTTCAGCCCACAATGGCAAAGCTTTCAGTTTTACTTTGAATATAGGAATATCCGGGCACAGCCTTACCACCACCAATCCAACCTCTTGAAATGCTCCACCGATTGTTTCCTTGTGATATTCCTCCTGCGCGGGGAAATTTATATTGCTGTGAAATGTTCCTTTTTCTTGCGTATTTTATTAATAAACACCCTTGAAACAGAAATGCTCCACCGATAAAAAGCCCTAAAAGTCAATGTTTTCATTTAATTGGTATGAACAGAAAAAGAGAAAGAAATCCTGAAAAAAAGTAGGCTGCACCACCAATCTATATCTCAATCAATAAAGTTTATTGGTATAATTGAAACAAAAAAGTCACCCAGGCCCGGTTCTAGACTGGCACATATGAGGGGGCAGTCAAAAATAGGTAGGGTGAAAAAATGGGCGTGGTCATTTTTGGGCTAACTGTAAAGTAGTTATACCAGTAAATGTAGTTACATAAAAAAAAATGAAGTAGATGCACATAATGACAGACAGCGTTGCCCCGCTAAATGCACATAAGAGACAGCATTTCCCCAGTAAATGCACGTAATGACAGACAGCGATTCCCCAGTAAATGCACATAAGAGACATCTTTTCCCCAGTAAATGCACATAATAAGAGACAGCTTTTCCCCAGTAAATGCACATAATAAAAGACAGCTTTTCACCAGTAAATGCACATAATAAGAGACAGCTTTTCACCAGTAAACGCACATAATAAGAGACAGCTTTTCACCAGTAAACGCACATAATAAGAGATAGCTTTTCCCCAGTTAACACACATAATAAGAGACAGCTTTTCACCAGTAAACGCACATAATAAGAGACAGCTTTTCCCCAGTAAACGCACATAATAAGAAACAGCTTTTCCCCAGTAAACGCACATAATAAGAGACAGCTTTCCCCCAGTAAATGCACATAATAAAGGGACGGCTTTTCCTCAGTAAACACACATAATAAGAGACAGCTTTTCCCCAGTAAACACACATAATAAGAGACAGCTTTTCACCAGTAAACGCACATAATAAAGGGGCGGCTTTTCCCCAGTAAACGCACATAATAAGAGACGGCTTTTCACCCGTAATTGCACATAATAAGAGACAGCTTTTCACCCATAAACGCACATAGTAAGAGACAGCTTTCCCCCAGTTAACGCACATAATAAGAGACAGCTTTTCACCAGTAAACGCACATAATAAGAGACAGCTTTTCACCAACAAATGCACATAATAAGAGACAGCTTTTCCCCAGTAAACGCACATAATAAGAGACGGCTTTTCACCCGTAATTGCACATAATAAAAGACAGCTTTTCACCCATAAACGCACATAGTAAGAGACAGCTTTCCCCCAGTTAACGCACATAATAAGAGACAGCTTTTCACCAGTAAACGCACATAATAAGAGACAGCTTTTCACCAGTAAATGCACATAATAAGAGACAGCTTTTCCCCAGTGAACTCACATAATAAGAGACAGCTTTTCCCCAGTAAACGCACATAATAAGAGTCAGCTTTTCACCAGTAAACGCACATAATAAGAGACAGCTTTTCATACCTCCCAACTTTTTGAGATGAGAAAAAGGGACACTTAAGCCACGCCCCTGCCACACCCTTTCTCACGCCCCCACCACATCCCTAGTCATGCATACCATAAAGATTTCATAGGAAAAATATATTGTTTTTTAATTCAAGCCACACTGGTCCTTTCTATCCTGGTGCATTTTCCTTCATAGTAACATTTTAAAATTAGTAATATATCAATATAAAGGATGTGAATAAAGTTTAGAGTCAATCAAACACATTTTTAGTATAGAAATATACATATTTATATAGAAGGAGGGACAAAGTCCTGAAAGAGGGACAAATGAGAGGCAAAAAGGGACAGAGGGACAGGGCTCCCAAAAAGGGACTGTCCCTCCGAAAAAGGGACAGTTGGGAGCTATGAGCTTTTCACCATTAAATGCACATAATGACAAACAGCCAGTGTCCCTAGTATATGTAGCCAGGGATATATGTTCCCAGTATATGTAGCCAGGGGTATATGTGGCCAGTATATGTAGCCAGGGGTATAGATGTCCACTGTATATATAGTCATGTATATAGCTGTCCAGACTCCCCAGTGTATGTAAGTGGGACTTACCATGTCCCCAGGGCCCAGTATAGCCAGGTGTATAGATATCCCCAGGTGGGTGTCAGCAGAGAGAGAAGAGGGAGGATGGGCACAGCGGTGGGGTCGGGAAGGGGGGACATCTCCCCCCCTTCCCTCACCTTGGGGCTCCCCCTCTCTCTCGCTCCCCTCTCCAGAAATCAGCAGCGGGCTGTCGGCAGAAGACTTACTCTCTTCCCAATCCCAGCGCGGGAGAGAGAAATTGAGCTGTGCGCCACGCCACTACTCTGGTCTAGTACAGACCAGAGTAGTGGCGTGGCGCACATATCGATCTCTCTCTCCCTTGCTGGGAGGAGAGTAAAGTCTTCTGCCGTCGGCCTGCCGCTGCATTCTGGAGGGGGGAGAAAGAGAGAGAGAGGGGGAGCCCCAAGGTGAGGGAAGGGGGGGAGATGTCCCCCCTTCCCCGCTGTGACCACCGCTCTCCCTCTTCTCTCTCTGCTGACACCTCATGCAGTTATTTGAGGGGGCACCGCCCCCTCTCACCCCTCGCTAGAGCTGGCCCTGAAGTCACTACAACACTACTGAACAACACCCCAATACAAACTAATATCCCCAAGAGACTGTATCTGGGGGACTACCAATATAAGGCGCCTCACCTCTTAAAGTAACCCTATAAGCTGTATAACGTAATCCACCTTGGCTAAAAAAGAGCCTGATGTGAGGAGCAGAGAACCGGGTCTGTGTAATGGGGATGGTGGGATCAAAGTGCAAGTGCGTATAAATAATAGTGATAAGCCAACATTAAATATGCATATCAACATGATAAAAACATAATGCATCAAATAAATATGCTCATATGTATCAGAGAACTGAATACAAGTATATATAAACACATAATGGAATGGCAGCCGTGCAATCAGATAAGGGTGGAGGGAGCATTTGCGTGCCTTCCTCCACTCTTATCTGATTCCTGCGGTCATCTCTTTACCAACGGGACCAGCCTCTACATATTGTATGCACTATCATCCTGGTTTGTCTCTTGCCAGTAAGCATGTTTCATCATTTCAGGTCTGCCGTTCACTTATGTGTTTATTTATACTTGTATTCAGTTCTCTGAAACAGGTTACCTTCCAGGAATTTGGTTGTTATAAGTCAAATTTGTTAGTAAGTTGAGTCATCTGTTAAACATAGGGAAATGTGGATAAATGATTTACTTTTGGACAACTCTAGATTTAGATATATAACATAAATGTTTCTTTGGTTGTTTTCAATATATACAATGCTGTAACACAGTGGCGTAGCTAAGGAGCTGTGGGCCCCGATGCAAGTTTTACTTTGGGGACCCCCAAACACTCTATACGTAACAATTGATACGGTGCACCAAAACCTGCCAAGGACAACCACAGTGTCAGAGGTGCAAGAAGGGAATGGGGAGCAGTTTGTTAATGATTGCTACTATTCAAAGTATCTATAGAACTCATTATTATGAGCACAGGACCAATTGAGAACTAATACTGAAGTTGAGGGAGGGCCCTTCGGGGCCCCTCTGGCCCAAGGGCCCCAATGTGGTCACAACCTCTGCAAACACTATTGCTACGCCCCTGCTGTAACATGTAACAACAAAAATAAGTAATACAATTAACAGTACTGTACAGTATATTTTCAACATGAAGGCAACTTTGTATGTAGGAAAAATTGTAACTCAAGTCATTTGTAAATAGGGGACTACCTGATAAATTAGGGGCTCAAGGCCATATCGGCTTTGTGGTGCACTTTGCATTGCTATTCGCTATTTGCATTTTTCATTTTGGCGGTTCTCTCCCAATCCTTATTGGGATTGGGAAAACTCCTTTCTGATGCTCATAATTAATCCCCCTTATATGAACCACCTTCTGATGCCTAACCCTGACTTCCCCCTAACATCCAACCCTTCATAGCACCTAGACCCATGTTAACCCATTCATAAGACCTAACTTTAACCTACCCTCATGTTCTCCCCTTCATAAAACCTAACCCTAACCTCCCCCTAACAGTCAACTCTTCATAACACCTAACTTTAGCTTCTCCCTATTGTTCACCCCTTTATACCACTTTAACCTAACCTGTACTTAGGCTATGTTCATATTTTAACCTTCCTGGCGGTATGATTATTTCCAGATTTAGGGTCTAAAAGCCATACAATTTTTTCACAAGCTTTTAGACCCTAAAAAAAAGAAAAAAAATAACTTTCTAACCCTAGCGACTAAAACTAATCTTTCCTTACTCCTTCCCCTAATCAAACCCTGAGGGCTGGTACACACCAGAGCAGTTCTGGAGCGTTTTTAAAAACGCTAGCTGTTTTATGACAGCTTGGGTAATGAATTCCAATGGGCTGGTGCACACCAGAGCGGTTCGTTTTTTCCAAAAACGCAAACTCGGGGGCTGCAGCAAGATTTCTGAGACGTTTCTGCCTCAATGTTAATGTATAGGAAAGTGGAAAACCACTCTGAAAAACGATAGATCACACCGGTTTTCCAGGCGATTTTGTTACAGAAGCTGTTCAGTAACAGCTTTACTGAAACAATATATGAAATCTTCTACACAAAAATGCTCCAAAAAACACTACACATGTTTAGAAAACCTCTCTAAACATGCCCAGAATCACTCTGAAAATCTGCTTCAAAAACCTCTAGTGTTTTGTGCATCTGCTAGAGGTTTTTGGTGTGCACTGGCCCTAACTGTTGTTGATTCTAACCACTGCTGACCTTTTGTCCATTTTGGTGCCTGGCTATACCATAGCTGAAAACCAGTACCAAATTGAAGTACCATTCTGCTGATAATCTGGCATGCCCTCATTTGCCAAGTGCATTACAGGATGGGTCAGAATTCCTGTTTGCAAATATTAGCTTTTTTTTGTATACTGGCAAATTGAGACCTTTCTGTAATAAAAATCATAGCAAATAAGTCCAATGTTTGTCTCAGAACCTGTTATAAACACCACAACAACGTCTGGTAACTATAACCAAAAGCAATGATCCGAGCGCTGAAACTAGGCGCTGCCATAGCAGTAATGTTACACTGCCGTGGGGGGCGTAAGGGTAATTCAGGGTTCCGACGACCGCCAGACCCTTAACTACATCTCCCTCCAAGTTGCAATGACTCAGAGGGAGAATAGTATTTACACTGCCAAGGATTTGAGCGGCAGCAGGATGACCCGCATTCAACTCACCCTGTGCCCCGCTCACCGGCAGGGTACATATGCGTATGCAAAAAATTTAGTTAACCTAACACTATTCCTAAACCCTTCATAGTAAGGCTTGACCCTGATTCTCCAATATGCAAAAGTTTGCTTTTTGAGCTCAGAATTACAGTAACAGCCCATCAGTGCCAGCGCCCAACGCAGCCACTGATAACCACCGCTCAGTGGCGCAGCTAAGGAGCTGTGGGCCCCAATGCAAGTTTTACATTGGGGCCCCCAAGCACTCTGTACATAACAATTCATACAGCCCCCCAAAACCTACCAAGGTCAACCATAGTGTCAGAGGTGCAAGAAAGGGATGGGGAATCATTTGTTAATGATTACTAGCATTCAAAGCATCTATAAAAGGGATTATTATTAGCACAGGACCAATAGAGAGCTAATACTGCAGATGAGGGAGGGCCCCTCGGGGCCCCTCTGGCCCCAATGCGGTCACAACCTCTGCACCCCCTATTGCTAAGCCCCTGCCACCGCTGTCAAAACCGTTGTGCCAAATCCACCAGCTTTGTGCCTTGTGTTCTGATTCAGTTCACAAAAACATAACATTTAGTGTAATTTGTTCTGACAAATGTCATCTGTGTAAAATCCACTGTAACCCCATTCTCCTTATATGAAAAAGAAACTTCCTAAACCTGCAATAGCAAAGTCTGGACACTAAGTATAGAAGATAGAGTACTTACATCATCCCATTTGATGAAGCGTTCCCCTTTGCTCAGGTATGCTTTGATATCTGGAGGAGTTAGAATAGGATTGAACATAGACATCCTGTACAGTGACTGACAATCTCCACTCTCCTGTCTGGCTTGTCATATCATGCGTCCTGCAGCTTGTAAATAATCAGCCATTCTCATCAGCTGCCTTTCCTTTATAGCCCAACTCTGCTACAAACAAATCAGCAAGGATTCCACAATCTGCATTGTAAATAAGCAGTCTGTGAGCTGTACTCCTCTCGGCATGCAACGCTCTCACAGGTTGTCACATAGATCCTACAAACAGAAAAGTCACAGATACCTCCCTACAAGCTGTACCAAAGAACTTCCCTTTTTTTTTCTTGTTCTAATTTGTGCTTCCGGACAACCCCATCAGCTTATCTTAAGACAGCACTACTACTTATTGAGAAATGGCACAGTCGTGATGCATTTAGATATTCCGGAATATATGCATTGTGCCAATGCCATATACATGCATGTATGTGATCCATATTCCATAGCATACAAACTATTTACATGTATTATCAACTATTCCAAATGCTCATACTCATAGCACTGTTCAGTGATCTATGATCATTTCACTAAACTCCTCCCAGATCTTTAAAGAGTACCTGAACCGACATGTGACATGTGGGCGTATTCACAAGTCAGGTTGCGCACAACAATTTTACCATTAATTACGCCGGCAAGGCAGCACATGTACAATTAGGGTAACTGGTATTACCAAGGTAACACATACCGCCCCAATTTTTGAGATAAGAAAGAGGGACACTAAGACACGCCCCTGCCACACCCCCTAAGCATGATCCCACCACACCCCTCAATATACATATAACAAAGAATTCAGAATCAAGAAGAAAGTCAGCCGGCACCATCAAGTATAATGCTCTTTTAAGTATTAATACTTAAAAGAGCATTATACTTGATGGTGCCGGCTGACTTTCTTCTTGCTTCAGGAGTGGTGTTCCTACAGCCAGGGCACGTCACCAGTCAATCGTGACATTGAGTGCATATCTACAACGCTTCAAAAGAATTCAGAAACAAAAGATGTAGTTTTATCATTCAAACCACACTGGTCCTTCTATCACCATTACTTTTTCTTTATTTTATCATTTGGAAATAGGAAATATAACAATTTAATTGATGGGAATACAGTTTAGAGTTAGTTCAATACATTTTTCATTAGAAATATACATATATTTACACAGATCTGTACACCAATCTTGAAAGAGGGACACATGAGGAACAAAGAGAGACAGGGGGATTTGGTTCCCAAAGAGGGACTGTCCCTCCAAAAGAGGGACAGTTTTGAGCTATGGCAACGCACGTGTTGATAGAATAAGGTGCAACTTACCCTGCACAAAGCAACTTTACCAGACTTTTGTGAATATGCCCTCTGATTTGCTGTCTATGAACCTTGTTGCATTGTGGGAAATAACAGCTTTTTCCAACTGCCGGACAAGCAATATCTCCCTCTGTGCATAGAACTCTCGGTAATGAACATTCTGTACAGATCACCTGGCAGAACTAAAGCTGCCGCCGCCTGTGATAAATTTCCATTTGTAAATCAGGGAGGGGAAAGATTTCACGATGGCCAAACACTGACTAAATAATCTATAAATGAATACTGTCAAAATTAACAATTTTATTCATTATGTTATTTTCACTTCAGTTCCTCTTTAACTAGGCTGTGTTCATTGTTGTCTTTTTCTCACTGGAAGGTTCACATTCAGGAATGCAAATTACAGCTTTTTTCTATAAGGTAACACTCACTGATAACTAAGGTAATTACAGATGTAAAATTCTTGCCTGCAGAGAACAGCTTCTGAGTACAGGGAATAGATTAAAAAAAAGGTTAACAGTTCAGTGATTGTAATTCTCCCTCACTAAGGGCTGGTGCACACCGAGCGGGTTTTCAGGCGTTTTTGTAGCCGCTTGCAGCTGCGGATACGCTTGGTTAATGTATTTCAATGGGGTGGGTCATACCAGAGTGGGAGGCGTTTTGCTGAAACGCATACTCCCGGGGTGAGGCATTTTTTGGATTGCGGATGCGTTTCTGCCTTCAATGTAAAGTATAGGAAAAAGGCAAACCGCTCTGAAAAACGGCAGTTCAGAGCGGTTTTTCAGGCGTTCTTGTTACAGAAGCTGTTCAGTAACAGCTTTACTGTAACAATATATGAAATCTACTACACCAAAAACGCTTCCCAAAACCGCAAAATGATAGGTGAAACACTACAGAAAAATAAGAAAAAGCATTTCAAAATCTGCTAGCATTTTGCGGATCTGCTAGCGGGTTTTGGTGTGCACCAGGCCTAAAAGACTGTCATGTAGCTACAAAAAAAATGTTTTTTAGGAGTAGGAGGACAGATGTTTACATCATCAGTTTATTCTAGTTCACATTTGCTTTAACACTTTACAGTTTTCTTACTTCCTCTAGAAACTGACATTTCAGTAAACGAAGTGTAAAAAAGTCCTAAAAAATAAATTGTCCTTAAAGGAGTTGTCAGGCATATTTTAATAAAATAAACGCTACTTACCGGGGGCTTCCTCCAGCCCCAAGCTCCCAGGACCTCCCTCACCGCAGCTGTTTGCCGAGCTCCGACCCGGTCCCCGGCGATGACGTCAGAGCGACCTGGAGATCGTTCTGTACTGCGCCTGCGCGATCGGCGCTGTTAATCACCGCCACGTGGGCCAGAGCGGACTGCGCAGGCGCAGTAGTCCAGGGAGCTTGGGGCTGGAGGAAGCCCCCGGTAAGTAGTGTTTATTTTATTAAAATATGCCTGACAACTCCTTTAAAGCGAATCTCCAGCCAAAAGTAAAAATCTAGCAGCAGGGGCGTAGCAATAGGGGGTGCAGAGGTAGCGACCGCATCGGGGCCCTTGGGCCAGAGGGGCCCCATTGGGCTCTCCTTCAAGCACAATATTAGCTCTCTATTGGTCCTGTGCTGGTAATAATCACTTCTATAGATGCTCTAAATACTTGTAATCATTAACACACTGTTCCCCATTCCCTTCTTGCACCTCCAACACTGTGGTTGTCCTTGGCAGGTTTTGGTACGCCGTATCAATTGTTATGTATAGAGGGCTAGGGGGGCCCCATGTAAAACTTGCACCGGGGCCCACAGTTCCTTAGCTACGCCACTGTCTAGCAGGCTACTTGTAAAATAAAGTTATAGTTACCTGAGCTTCCTTGTCCCCTGAAGCTGTCCTGAAGGCCCAGAATCACCCAACTTCTGAAGTGTGACCCCGCCTTCCCTATCTTCCTGGAGAAAATTACCAAGATATTTATAGTTGTAAACATCTTGGCGTTTTTCTCTGGGAAAAGAGTGGGGAGGCGGGGTCACGACCCGGCAGTTGGAAGCTAGGTGATGCCCGGATGATCGGAGTAATACTCATAAAAATGAAGACTAGAGTTCAAAATTGACTGGTGAAATGGTATAGTGTCTGGCGGAGGGTCATAGCTAGAAATCACTGAGCCCCATAGCAAAATTTTGGTTGCCCCCACTCCCTGTAAAAGATATCATAAGTATTGGGTAGCCTCTACATCCTTTCGACCAGATAGTGGTATTAGGCAGCCTTTGCATCTCTCAGTCCTGTTTTTAGGGGTGGGCAGGTCCCCACCTGGGGTGTAGCAGAAGGGGAGGCGCAGTGGCAGGGGGGTTGATTGCGAACAGATGCTCGGTGCGCAGGGAGCAGTAACTCATACCTCTGGGATTCACAGCTGCATAATTTCTTCTTCCTTACATCTGTTATGTTCCATTGGTAGCAGCACCCCCTGTGATGACATGTAGTTATGTCATCACAAGGGGGCACTGTTACCAATGATACTGATGCCAAGGAGGAAGGAGATATGCAACGTGTGGGTATGGAGTACGGAAAGTAGCATTACTTCTGCTACCTCTTTGGCTACCTACACTACGAAAGGGTGGTGTGGGTGCTCCATGGCTACCTATACAGAGGGGAGGGGGCTCCCTGGCTACTATTATTATTACTGTATTGATATTATTGTGTATGAACCTTGCCTGAACCTTTGACTTCTCTCTGCCTTCCGATTCTGTACATCTGCCAATCTGATCTGTTGCCGACTCTAGCCTGAACTCTTACTCTGATTTAGCCTCCTGATTCTGTACCTTTGCCCATCTGATCTGCTGCTGACCTCGGCCTGTTTTACGACTACGATTTTGCCTGACGTTTCTGTACCGCTGCCTGACCGACCTGTTACCGACCTCGCTTGTGCGACCATTCTCTTTTTGGTGATAGCCCGAGCCACCAAGGGCTATCACTTAGGAGTACTCCTGTTTCTACTGTGCACGTAAAACACGTGTGATCACACTCTGAATAAAATACTGACTATTGTGCTGATAGAGCTCATCCTGATCATCAGATACACCACTGATCATTACATAACAACAGACCCAAAAAAATGACTATGCAGGCCTTAACTGTGCAGGTTCAGGCTTTAACTGTAGCCGTTGAGCAGTTAACCACTACTGTTACGTCGCAACAGGCTCAGTTAAAGAGACTCTGAAGCGAGAATAAATCTCGCTTCAGAGCTTATAGTTAGCAGGGGCATGTGTGCCCCTGCTAAAACGCCGCTATCCCGCGGCTAAACAGGGGTCCCTTATCTTCAAAATCCCCTCCGTGCAGCGGGGGATCACTTCCTGATTGAGGCAGGGCTAACCGCCGCAGCCCTGCCCCACGCGCGTCTGTCAGCGCGTATCTCCGCCTCTCCCCCGCCCCTCTCAGTCTTCCTTCGCTGAGAGGGGTGGGGGAGAGGCGGCGATGCGCCACTGATAGACGCGACTAGAGGCAGGGCTGCAGCTGTTAGCCCTGCCTTTAGGAGCAGCAAAATCTACGACCACTTGGGTCGTTGATTTTGCGGGGGGGGTTTGGGGGTGAAGGGACCCCCGTTTAGTCGCCGGATAGCGGCGTTTTAGCAGGGGCACGCGTGCCCCTGCTAACTATGAGCTCTGAAGCGAGAATTATTTTCGCTTCAGTGTCTCTTTAAATCTCCTGTCTGAGGCTATACGCAGTCCGCAGGGATCTGTATCATCAACGCCTCCCTCTCGTGTTTTTGAATCTAAAATGGCCCTCCCCGAGAAATTTTCAGGTCTTAAGTCAGATTTCAGAAATTTCAGAAATAGGTGTATGTCTTACTTTGAGCCAGGGATATATGTGCCCAGTATACGTAGGCAGGGGTATATGTCCCCAGCATATGTAGCCAGGGATATATGTGCCCAGTACATGTAGCCAGAGGTATATGTAGCCAGGGATATATGTGCCCAGTATATGTAGGCATGGGTATATGTCCCAAAATATGTAGGCAGGTGTATATGTCCCAGTATATGTAGCCAGGGGGTATATGTCCCCAGTATATGTAGGCAGAGGTATATGTCCCAGTATAGGTAAGCAGAGGTATAGGGACCCCGTTTAGGTAGTGAGTGACAGGGACCCCGTTTAGGTAGTGTGTGACAGGGCCCCACTTTAGTTAGTAAGTAAAAGAAGCCCCCCATCCTCTAGCCGCCGCCGCTCCCCCCTCACCTTGCAGCAGCATCAGACCTCGATCAGCGGGCGACCCGACCAGTAAGAGGGCGCCGGACGCACCCACTCTATATGCGGAAGTGATGCCACTTCCGCATATCAGTGCGGCGTGCTAGGTCCTAGCGCCCGCACTATTGGTCGCCGCCTGATCGAGGTCTGACGCGGCGCCAGCGGCTAGAGGGAGGGAGGGAGCGGTGGCCACAGGGGGAGAGCGGTGGCTGGGCGGTGCCTCTTAGAGACAGGCGCCTGGGTGCCTTGCACCCGCCCAGGCTCGGCCCTGCAAGCAGGGCAGATCACGTACTTTTTCTAAAGTAGTGCCTTCTACTCCTTCAGTTTCGACTAGTGCGGAAGAGCCAATGCAGATAGGCCATTCCGAACTGTCCAAGGCTGAGAAAACCAGGAGAAGGAAAAAGGGTCTCTGTTTGTATTGTGGGAAGAAAGGTCATCTTATCCAAAATTGCAGTAAGAAGTCGGAAAACTTCTCCGCTTAGGTGTAGTAGGAGGTACTACCCTAGGCGAACCTGGTTTACCTCCAGAAAAAGCCAAAATGTTATTACCTTACTCTATCACCTGGGAAAATCAAGTCTATATGTCAGTAATGTCATAGTTACCTCTGCAGCGGAGAGCTGCGTGACCGCCGCTCCCGCGTCTGACGTCACGGCGGATTCCGCCACCGCTTCCCCGGCATCTCTTTCCAGGGTACATCAAGACAGAAGAGCGCACGCGCGTAGCCGGAGACAGGACCTTTATGCTTTGAGAAGGCGAGTCAGCTGACCAGCCGGTCAGCTGACAACTCTGGTCTGACACTCGCTTCTGATTGGCCGGGGTGAGATGGGCGGAGCCGCGGGGATTACTTGTTGTATTTAAGACCCGGGCTGTCAGTGGATCATTGTCTGCTGTTGCTGAAACTTTGCGGTTAAGCTCTCAGACCTTAGTTTGTTCCCAGTGTGTTTGATCCGGCAGGACCCCGGGGATTCACACATAGCTAGCGTTATTATTATTGATATTTCGTAACAGTAATATTAATATCATTTATCATTGTATGCCTTACTGTGTATGAACTTTGCCTGAACTTCTTACGATCCTTGAGAAAAAAAGAGAGAACACCAAGAGCCCAATATAGTGTAGTATGTACTGGTAAGGTATAATTGATAGAGTAATAATATTAATTTAATACTCACAAACCAGGGTTACCAAGTAGGCAACCACTGTCAAAGCAGGTGGGGAGATTGTCCTGACCCCACTCAGGATTAAAAAGTCACTCTCTGTAGTTGGAGAAGGAAGGGTACAACCCTCCACCAAGGGTGGACTTGATGTAGATAATAGGATAACAGAGGCGCCAATAGGATAAAAACACTAAAAGAACTTAAAAACCCATCTTGGTAATAGAGGAGGCAGTGTTGGACTCACCCCCTCCAAGCAGAACACACGACTGTGGATTTTCAGTCAAAACAATCCTCCTATCTGTTATTGCCTGATGAAGCGGGTTTGTATCCCGTGAAACGCGTTGCACTTTATTTGGAGTATCCAATAAAATTGTTTTGACTGAAAATCCACAGTCGTGTGTTCTGCTTGGAGGGGGTGAGTCCACCACTGCCTCCTCTATTACCAAGATGGGTTTTTAAGTTCTTTTAGTGTTTTTTATCCTATTGGCGCCTCTGTTATCCTATTATCTATTTCTTACGATCCTTTTGCCTCTCGATTCTGTACTTTGCCTGTCAGTGTGCTGCCGACCTCGGCCCGACCTCGACTCTGTCTTTGCCTTCTGATTCTGTACTTCCAACCATCTGATTGTTGCCGACCTTGGCTTACTACTCACTACGTTTTTGTCTCAAGATTTTGTACTGCGACCTGACCGACCTGTTACCGACCCTGCCTGTACGACCACTCTCTGTCTGGGTGATAGCCCCAGCCACTAAGGGCTATCACTTAAGGAGTACTCCTGATACGACTGTGCACCAAACACGTGTGATCACACTCTGAATAAAGTACTGACTAACTGTCTGTTAGAGCTCGTTCTGATCATCAAATACGCTACTGATCATTACACTATAACACTGATTTAGCCTCTACATGGAACATCCCCATCCGTTCCATAGAAAGGCAAATTTACGTAATTGCTATTGATGAATCTCCCCTACAAAACAAACAACCTCTTACGCAGACTCCCCCCCCCCCCCCCTCATTTGTCACGCGGGGGTTCTGCATAAGGAAGAAATACAGTTTTATGTTCTTAACATGTCTTCCTCTACTACTGTCCTGGGTCTTCCCTGGTTGCGTAAACACTCTCCTCTGATAGATTGGAACACTGGACAATTGTTGGCCTGGTCCTCAGCCTGCCAAAAACAATGTCTGGAAAAAATGCCATGTGTTCTGTAGACATTCAAGTTGAGGGTGTTCCCCCGCAGTATGTCACCTTTTCTGATGTATTTTTCCGCGTTCTGCTGATAAACTCCCCCCTCATAGGGAGTTTGATTGTCCCATACATTTGAGGCCCGGTACCATGCCCCCTAGAGGTCATTTGTACAACCGCTCAGGTCCAGAACAGGTAGCCATGAAAGACTACATCAAGGGAAACCTTGAGAAAGGTTTCATCCGTCCCTCTAAGTCACCGGCAGGGGGAGGATTCTTTTTTGTTCAAAAGAAAGATGGTGGACTCCGTCCATGCATTGATTATAGAGCCTTGAACAAAATCACCATCCAGAACCGTTATCCACTGCCATTGATTGAAAACTTATTTGCACAGGTTTATGGGGCCAAACTGTTCTCCAAGCTGGACCTGAGAGGGGCATACAATTTGATACGTATCAGACAGGGGATGAATGGAAGACAGCCTTCAACACACCCGATGGGCATTACGAGTACTTGGTGATGCCCTTTGGGTTGTGCAATGCCCCGGCGGTCTTCCAGGAATTCGTTAATGAGATCTTTAGAGAGGTATTGGGACGGTTCGTCGTGGTGTACTTGGATGATATTCAGATTTTCTCAAAAAAACTCATAGAACACCGGGGACATGTTAAGTTTGTGCTAACTAAGCTTAGGCAGAACTGTTTGTATGCCAAGTTGGAGAAGTGCCTGTTTGAGGTTTCAGAGATATCATTCTTGGGGTACATCATCTCCACCAATGGTCTGTCCATGGACTCCAAGAAAGTTTCAGCCGTGTTGGAGTGGCCGCAACCTGTGGGGTTGAAGGCACTTCAGAGGTTTTTAGGAATTGCAAATTATTATAGTAAATTTATCAAGGGTTTTTCCACTGTAATTACCCCCCTTACTGATCAAACTAAAAAAGGGGTAGATACCTATAATTGGTCTGAAAAGGCGTGTAGAGCTTTCTCTCAGTTGAAGACCCTTTTTTGTTCCGCTCCTATCTTGCGACATGTGGACGTCACACGTCCCTACATTGTGGAGGTGGACGCTTCCGAGGTAGGAGTGGGGGCTGTACTGTCTCAACATTCCGGGGTTCAAGGATGATTACATCCTTGTGCATTTTTTTCGCGCAAATTTTCGCCAGCAGAAAAAAATGACGATATTGGTAACAGGGAACTGTTGGCCATCAAGATTGCTTTCGAGGAGTGGCGCCACTGGCCGGAGGGGGCAAAGCATGTGATCACGGTGTACACCGACCATAAAAATTTGGAGTACATTGAGGGAGCAAAGAGGCTCAATACTAGGCAGGCTCGCTGGGCCCTCTTTTTCTCCCGATTCCGGTTTATAATCACTTACAAACCTGGAAATAAAAACATTAAAGCGGACGCCTTGTCCCGTTGCTTTGAACCCGAGACAGTACAGCCCTCACCCCCTGTCAATATCCTGCCCGAGCATGTTGTGGTAGCTGCTACAGAACCTATGGAGGATCTGGCAACTTCTCTACAAGCATTTCAGCACTACTCCCCAGAGGGGAGACCTGATGGATGCTTGTTTGTCCCGCTACATCTGCACTATCAAGTTATGCAGATGTTTCACTGCCATAAGACTGTGGGGCACCCTGGGATAGCCAGAACACAAGAATTGTTGTCCCGTTCAGTCTGGTGGCCCTCACTGAAGAATGACACCAAGGAATTTGTGATATCTTGTAGGGTCTGTGCACGGAGCAAACCTTCCAGACAGGCTCCTGCAGGAACACTACAACCATTGCCTATGCCTACAGAACCATGGACGCACATATTCATGGACTTTGTAGGGGATCTCCCCAAGTCAGAAGGGAAGTCTGTGATTTGAGTAGTCATGGACTGTTTCAGTAAAATGGTTCACTTTGTACCCCTGGAGAAGCTCCCGTCTGCTCAAGAACTTGCAGAGCTCTTTATTACGCACATCTTTCGCCTGCATGGCATACCAGTAAACATTGTCTCTGACAGGGGAGTGTAATGTGTTTCCAAATTCTGGAGAGCTTTTTGTCGGCATTTGTGGTTAACTTTGTCTTTTACTTTGGTATTTCATCCCCAGACTAATGGACAAACGGAGACAATGAACCAATCCCTAGAACAGTTTCTCCGCTGTTACGTGGCTGACTCTCAGCATAAATGGGTGAAATTACTTTCCTTTGCAGAATTTGCCCATAATAACCTCATAAACACTTCCTCCGGGTTTTCTCCATTTCAAGTGGTCACGGGGAGGTCACCCAAGTTTTCCCCACTACCTGTGGTTAATTCACCTTTCCTTATGTTAGAGGGATGGCAAGAGTCCTTAAAAAGAATTTGGGCTTTGGTAAAGGTCAATTTAGAAAAAGCCTTTGAGGTACAAAAGAAATATGCCGACAAGAAGCGTTCTTCTGAGTGGGATTTTGCACCAGGAGATATGGTGTGGGTCTCCACCCGTCATATTGCGCTGAGACAGCCATCTGCTAAGTTGGGGCTTAAGTATATCGGTCTATATCCCATCACGGATAAGATCAATGAGGTGACATATAGGCTTGCTCTGCCCACCACTATGAGGGGCGTGAAGTCCTTTCACGTCCCATTACTGAAGCCTGCTGTTTATGCGGACTCTGGTGATTAATGGGGAGCCGGAATATGAAGTTGAGGAGATCCTGGATTCTCACAAGGTGCAGAATTCAGTTCAGTATCTGGTTTGCTGTACGGGATATGGTCCTGAGGATAGGTCATGGGTCCCGGCTCGCCATCTTCATGCTGAGGAATTAAAGCAACAGTTTCATTTATCTCATCCTCATAGTGTATCAGGGGCGTGTCTGGAGACCACGCCTCAGGGGGGGGGGGGGGGGGGTAATGTCAGAGATGGTGTAGTTACCTCTGCTGCGGGAAGCGGCATCGCCGCTTCCGCGTCTGACGTCACCTTGTCCGTGGCCGCATCACCGCAAGCATCGCTCGCTCCCTCCAACAGGCTGGGCCTCTCTTCTTTACACCGGCATAGGTTAGCACACGCGTGCGCGCAACAGACGGCATGATCTTTATGCACTAAGGAGGCGAGTCAGCTGACATGCTGGTCAGCTGACCACAGTCACTGCTTCCGCAATGCTGATTGGTTGGCTTGCCTAGGGCGGGTCATTGGGATCATCCATTTGTATTTAAGTTCAGAGCTTTCAGTAGCTCATTGTCTGTTGTTGCTGAAACTTTGCAGTGAAAGCTCTCAGACCTAGTCAGATCCGTGTGTGTTTGAACCGGCAGGACCCCGGGGATTCGCACTTAGCTTAGGATATTATTATTACTGTATTGATATTATTGTGTATGAACCTTGCTTGAACCTTTGACTTCTCTCTGCCTTCCGATTCTGTACCTCTGCCAATCTGATCTGTTGCCGACTCTAGCCTGAACTCTTACTCTGATTTAGCCTCCTGATTCTGTACCTTTGCCCATCTGATCTGCTGCCGACCTCGGCCTGTTTTGTCTGACTTTTCTGTACCGCTGCCTGACCGACCTGTTACCGACCTTGCTTGTACAACCATTCTCTGTTTGGTGATAGCCCGAGCCACCAAGGGCTATCACTTAGGAGTACTCCTGTTTCTACTGTGCACTTAAAACACGTGTGATTACACTCTGAATAAAATACTGACTATTGACATCAGATACACCGCTGATCATTACACTAATGTTGCTGATCAGCAAAACCCTATTATGTACCCACTTTACAGTAACCACCCCAACTTCCAATACTGTCCTTGTGGGAAACTCTGGATCTTTTCTTATCAGTCCTTAATCCAGGTTTCAGGTATTAAATAAATAAATTAATCCAGATGTCAGATACTGAATAAATTAAATAAATAAATAAAAGGTTTAACACGTTAATAAATAAATTAAATTCATAAATAAATAAATTAGGAAAGTTAATAAGATTAATAAACAAATAAATTAGCGAGTTAATACAATGAATAAATAATTTCATGGAATAATAATAATAATAATAATAATAAAAAGATCTGGCTAACAGTTTGGTTTATTTCTTTTTTTTTTTTTTCTTCTTCCATATAGGTGAACCTCCACAGCTGACCCTCAAACAAAAAAAAGTTAAGTATGATAAATAAAAAAAATTAGTTCTTATCTTCTGAGACTAAATTCCTCAGGCAATAACAGTAACTCTTTTTCCACAGGGTAATCCAGATGCCGGCTACAGAGTCATCTAATAGGTAATTAACCAATAACTTTCATTAATACTGGTAAGTACTCCTTATTAATTACTTCTCCTTATGTTTCAGGAACCACGGCTGGACTTGTCTTCCTGGAGGTGAATATTTTGCTTAACTCTATCATTCTTGCTTTCAACCAAGCATTGTCCTTTTCTCTTTAAACATAGAGATATACAGTAGCAAACGGCGGGGGTAATTTTAAATCTATTCAGTAGTCAGGCACAGCATTAGTTCCATTTCATGTGTCAGTATGAACAGGGAAATGATCTAGCAGCTTCTCTCATTGCACCACATGTATGGGCTACTATTTTCTGTAAATCACCCACAATCCTTTCCACTGGACTGCTGCTTCAGATTTCACAGTACACAGTAATCAGGATATGTTCAGTTATTAGGAATTAGGCTGTCTCAGCTATACGGAGTACTATAACCCTCCCCAGACAGGAGACTTTATCATTTAATTCTGACAGGAGCAACATTTTCCTTCCTATTCACACAGTCCAATAGCCATTACCGAGATCACAGAGAAAATATATATAAAAAAAAATAAGTTCCAAGCAATGTATCAGAAAAAAAACCAATGGCAGACAGGCAGTTCATAAGTTCAAGTCTTCCCCAAAATATACTTCCATGTCTAGACTGCTACCCTTGCTGCCTTTTAGCTGTGATATTATGCTGACAGTTCCCTCTCTATCCATCTGGCTGGCTTGGTAACAAAAATGCTATTTGTACTCATCAGGACTGGAAATCTTCCTTTCTGTGTACAGCGATACTGACTCCCTACTTCTGCTCGTTTCTGTCTCCTTTCTGTCTGTGTATGTCTCTCTCTTTTCTCTCTCTACCATAACAGCCCTTGTATTGATTGATGGCTGACTCCGGAGAAGATTCACCGAGAACCGTCTTGCTGCCCCTGCTGTGCATGTCTCCTTTCTCCTCACCGCCGCTACTGCGCAATCACCTCAGAGAGAGCTGGTAATAACCAGTCTCTCTAACGGCTCCCCACGCGCTCCTAACCAGATCCTCGCCCTCTCAGCGCGAGCGCCTCCTTCTCTTCTTCCCTTATCCTGCAGCCATCAATGCCCTGTCTGTCTGCCACTAATTTTTTTGAGTCAGCAGAGACAACACCTGTGTATATATATATATATATATATGTGTGTATATATATATATATATATATATATATATATATATTCAGCCACACCACTGGGACCTCTTCACAGGCTACAACCGTTATGGCCCTTATCATCTCATCTGAGCCATGATGGATCCCTGGGCAAAAATTATATGGAGATAGATCCCCCTCCCCAGATTATATTTTAAGCTTCTCCCTAGGGCGGCCCGGAGCCAGCTTGACAGATACCTCCCCAGGTCTCCCCAAGTAAATAGTGATTCCCTTAGGTTCTCTGCAGAGTATGCAGAGTACTCACAGCAGAGCGGACATGTTCGACCAGCACGCTCCTTCCTTTAGACCAGGCATGCCCAATAGATCGATCGCGATCTACCGGTAGATCGCAACCGCCTAATTGGTAGATCGCGCCCGCGTTCTGAGAAATTTAGCTGCCACGTGGTTGCGGCCGTCAAAGATTTTGTGTAGCCGCGGCTGTCAGATAATCCTACTGCGGATGAAGGGGAGAGGAGCAAATGGTGAGCATCTCCTCCCCGTCCAAGCTCTGTTACACAGAAAAACATGCGCCCAGCCGCCCATAGCGCAAATAAAAGTTTTTAATATGGCAAAAACTTTTATTTGCGCTATGGGAGCGTGTTTTTAGTTTTTAAGGGGACCAGCTCATGCATCGTTGTGGAATCAAGAGTGGCCATTGTAGACACAATGGGCTCGATTCACAAAGCGGTGCTAACCCAGTTAGCATGCCTAAAAGACTTTAGGCGTGATAACCATTGCACCACGCTGGTGAAAAGCCAGTTTAGGCATGATAAGTTTAGGTGTGATAAGTTTAGGGGCTTGATTCACAAAGCGGTGATAACTCAGTTATCACGCCTAAAAGACTTTAGGCGTGATAACCTTTGCACCACTGAGTTATCACCGATTTTTGCTCTAACTCGCGCGAAGTTTCTCGCGCGAGTTGCTTCTTATCATGCCTAAAGTGAGTTTAGGCGTGATAAGGGGCTTTTCACTGGCGTGCAAACACTTTGCACCGCTTTGTGAATCAAGCCCTAGGTGTGATAAGTTTAGGCATGATAAGTTTAGGCATGCTAAGTTTAGATAAGTTTAGATCGCATGCAAAGTCCCGCACGCAAAGCAGCGCCATTAAACTCTATGCAAAGTGCACCAGACTTTGCTAGCGCAAAACTTTTGATCAGCTGTGCACTGCGGTGCTAACCCAGTTGGTGCTTAAACTTATCACGCCTAAAAACTTATCACACCTAAACTTATCATGCCTAAACTTATCACACCTAAACTTATCACACCTAAACTTATCATGCCTAAACTGAGTTTAGGCGTGATAAAGGGCTTTTCACCAGGGTGCTAACTGTTAGCACCGCTTTGTGAATCAGGCCCAAAGTGTCAAAGCGCTGAAGCTGTTTATATCTAAGCAGCATAAAGGTAGCCATACACTGGTCGATTTGCCGTCAGATTCGACCAACAGATAGATCCCTCTCTGATCGAATCTGATCAGAGAGGGATCATATGGCTGCCTTTACTGCAAACAGATTGTGAATCGATTTCAGCCTGAAACAGATTCACCAACTGCTGAGCTGCCGCTGTCGCCCCCCGGGCCCCGCATACATTACCTGAAGCCTGGTCCCGGGCATCTTCTCCGCATCGGCTCCCGGCGGGCATCTTTTTCCAGTGACAGCGGAAGTTCAAATAGAGCGCCCTCTATTTGTACTTCCGCTGTCACTGCAGTGACACAGGAAGTTATACATGGATGCCTGCCGTGATGCGGAGAAGATGCCAGCTGGGAGCCGGGAGGTGATGCGGAGAAGATGCCGGGAGCCAGCTTCAGGTAATGTATACCTGCGTCGGTCGTACGCCGCTAGCGATGCGCTCCCTACCCGCCGCGATCGGCGGTAATTTTCCGCACGGTGCGATCGACGGGACCGATCTATTTCAGGCCGAAATAGATCGAAAATTAGCGTGTTGCGTGAACGATTTGACAGCAGATTCGATCCCAGTGATCGAATCTGCTGTCGATCGGCGGGTAATCGGCCTAGTGTATGGCCAGCTTTAGGATCCGGTGAGAGCATATGTTTGCTGTTTGGTGGAGGGCACATGGTTACTGAAAAGACAACGATGTGTTATCATCTGGATAGACAGTACTACACTATGATCTGTTATTACCATTCCTCCCCTCTATATGTTTGAGTCAAAGTGCCTGTGAAGGGTGCAGCGAGGAGGAGAAGCTGCGGTCTGAGGAACCACTTGCCTGGGAGGATTGTGTTCATGCTCTTATTGCTGTTTGTGATTTGACAGCCCTTACATCCGGTGAGCGCATTGTATATACTTATAAGTGTGCTTTACTGGGGGTGTGCCTCACTATAACAGTTGACACTGCGGTGAGGTGCAGGCACAGCAGTTATTAAAGAGATACTACACTATATACGTGTTACTTAGTTTTTGTGTTTTCTCCTTATGTACACGTCTCATCTGACCCGAGGATATAAAACTGCAAAACAGAGTGGATTATTCACATTATCTGCGGACATTGCTATAAGGCTAACAATCCAGAATACCGTTTAGAGCGCGGACATCTATGTGAACTTATATCTTGAGGTGACTGTTTGGTGTTGCGAACCGGTATTATGGACTGGATCAGTGGAAATAATATTTAAAGGGACTCCGAGCAGTAACTACAATCAAAATCTGAAATTACCTGGGGCTTTCTCCAGCCCACCGTAGGTTGGGAGGTCCCTCGGCATCCTTCTGGCTCTTCTCCCAGGCCCTGCTCAGAAATGGCTCCTGGCGACACTGGGCCTGAGTGTTGGGCTCCTTCTTCCGCAAAGATGACGTCAGTCATCACCACGCTGGCTGCCTCGCATCGTCACGGTGGCCGGTGTGACAGTACGGCGCATGCGCGCCAAGAGCCAGAAGGATGCCGAGGGACCTCCCGACCTACGGTGGGCTGGAGAAAGCCCCACGTAAGTTCAGATTTTGATTGTAGTTACTGCTCAGAGTCCCGATAAGTGGAACAACAGAGGAGCACAGCATCTTTTTTCTTTATATATATTTTTACCACTGTCAGATAAGTCTAATTGTTGCAGTTGAATTAGTATCTTGTTATAACAGAACATAACAGATCAATACAAAAAACAAAACTTCCTTTTTTTATATCTTTGTGCTCTGAATCATGAGAGGCTACATGCTGATTTTTTATTTTTTTTTTTGCCAAAGGCAAAGTTCCTCTTGCATTTCCATTGAAAGACGGATGTTTCCTCTTGACTGACTCTTCCCCTTTCCTTTGCATATTAAGGAACTCTATTAGGTCATCCGCTGAATAAAAGATCAACACTATGTCCACACCTCCACCTGCACTAGATAAACTTTGCATGTTAGACAAGCGTAAACACCTCACTTCCTCTACACCTGGCTGAGTTGCCAAATCATTTTTGGCAATATCCATAATTAACCTTTTGCAAACTACAATGCTCTGGCCCCTTAAGGACCAGAACCCCCTTTTTCTCTTTTTATTGTGATCTCTGTGATTGGCTCACAGTGATCACAGGGTCAGGAGCCAATTCCATTGGCTCCTAACCGAAGCACAGAGCTCAGCTGTCACTAAAGAGCACTGGGAGCACACGGCAATGGGGTACTGAAATCAGGGCTAAGAGCCCTCAAACAGGCCGTTCATTTTTAATTAGCTGCATCTGGAAGAGGTCAACCACTTAAGGACCAGGGGATTTCTGTGTGATCTGTGCTGCGTGGGCTCTCCAGCCCGCAGCACAGATCGAGAATGAGGAAGGCGATCAGACTTCCCCCCCCCCTTTTTTCCCCACTAGGGGGATGTCCTGCTGGGGGGGGGTCTGATCGCCGCCGCTCTGTGTGGTCAAGCGGGGGGGGGGGGGGCTCCTCAAAGCCCCCCTCTGCAGCGATATTCCGCGCTCCCTCCCCTGTACCGCCTCCAATAGGCTTTAGCCAATCAGACGGCGGCGTTCCCCGGCCAATCAGAGGCCGGGGATCGCCGATCTCCTTTATGGCGCTGCTGCACGGCAGCACCGTATTGATGTAAACAGCGGGGATTTCTTCCCCGCGTGTTTACATTTAGCCTGCGAGCCGCGATGCTCGCAGACTGTTCACGGAGACACCCTCTGTGAACTGACATGGAAAGCGGCCGCTTCCATGGAAACACCACTTCGACCTGCCGACGCCTATCGGTGTTAGACGCTTTATTTCCATCCTTTAAATTGACATATTTCTTACTTTCAAATGAGAATATGAAGGAAAATGAACTAGGATAAAAGGGACCAGTGTCATTTGATTTATAAAATAACCAATTTTTCTTATGAAATCTTTATGCTATGCGTGACTAGCGGTGTGTCGGGGGTGTGATTAGGGGTGTGGCTTAAGTGCCCCTCTTTCTAATCTCAAAATGTTGGGAGGTATGAGATTTGATGGGGGCTAGCATCCACCAAGCCCCTAGACTCTCTCCAGACCCTAGACAACTGCCTAGGTTTGCTTTGTGGGTGATCCAGCTCTGGTCCAGAGGGAACCAACACGGGGAGAAGGACATACAAACTGTATGCAGATAATGTTCTGGCCCAATTTTTTCAACTGGGGTCCCAAGCACTGCATTTTGTAATAAACACATTTGGCTGTGATGCTCTGGAAACATTTATAGTGTTCTCAAGAACAATTCTAAAGTTTTTGCCACCTGAGCTTCTAAAGTTACAATTTTTGGTGTGATTGGAAGTCCTATTCAATTGCACTGAATGGTAAAAACAGCAAAAATGCTGCAGGCAGTATGTTGCAATTAACCTACCATTCAATAGCATTGCAATGCAGGCATTGGAAAGAGACCACTGCAATTCGCCTGATACAGCAACTGTTCTTGCAATCTGCAAATTGAGCGCGCTCCAAAGAATGATAAAAGCGTGTGCTGGAGAAAAGGGATCTTATCTGGCTTAACGCAGTATGGATACAGAGGCGCCAGAAGGATAAAAAGATGTAAAAGGTTTAAAAATGAGAAGGTAGTGGTTAACTTACCTCCTCCGGGGAGACACAAGAAAATGCTGATCAAATTTCAGCATAGGAATTTATTTATATACTCCAGTACAATACAACACGTTTCGCATAAGTGACCCGCTTCCTCAGGCAATATGATGAAGCATATACAAAACAGGTCTGGTACTATGCCAAGCACCTCTGTGCCTCAGACAGAGACACTTGGCATAGTAGCACACCTGTTTTTTATATGCTCCATCTTATTGCCTGAGGAAGCTGGTCACTCCCGCGAAACATGTTCTATTTTACTGGCGTATGTAAATAAATTGCTTTCCTGAAAATTGATCGGCATTTTCTTGTGTCTGCCCGGAGGAGGTAAGTCCACCACTACCTCCTCATTTTTAAATGTTTTAGATCTTTTTATCCTTCTGGCGCCTCTGTATCCATACAACGTCATACATATCCACTCTTGGTGGAGGGGTGTTACCCCTTTTTGCCTTGGTCTACGGAGAGCGACAGGTCTAATCTCCCCACCTGGCTTTACAGTGGTTACCTGTATGGTAACCCTGATTTGTGAGTATACTGCACATACTCTTTCCACACACCTTAATTTATCATACCACACTATATTGGGCTCTCGGTGTCTGGCTTAACAGTCTTTGTTAAGTTGCTATTGATTATATTCTGTTAAAAATGGCTTGAGAATGTAATAGATTGCGGAAAAGCCGCCACGCGGACTAGCAGCGAGGCGGCTGGTTCCGCGTCCAGCTCAGCCTTTTGCACGCAGCAGCGTGCGTCTGATGTGGCTGGGCCTGTTAGTGCACACAGATTGAGGAATACGTGTGCGCGTGCTGAGAGGCAGAACCTTTATGACAAATGAGGAGGGATCAGCTGACCAGGTTGGTCAGCTGATCTCAGAGCAAGTGGCTATTGGTTGATCAGCGATGGGTGGCGCCGGGGAGCGCCGCTCTATATATAGTTATTGCTGGTCAGTCTCAAGTTGTCTGCCGTTGCGAACACTTACGTGAAAGCACTCAGACCATAGTCAGATCCCACAGTGTGTTAGAACCAAGAGGACCTGGGAATTCACACTGAGCCAGATTACTTCTGTGTTACTATTGTATTATACTTCAGACTAGTTCCAGGGTGTTGAGACCACGGACCTCACACCCAAGACTAGGGATACTGTGTTACCATTGTGTTATACTTCAGACTAGTTCCAGGGTGTTGAGACCACGGACCTCACACCCAAGACTAGGGATACTGTGTTACCATTGTGTTATACTTCAGACTAGTTCCAGGGTGTTGAGACCACGGATCTCACACCCAAGACTAGGGATACTGTGTTACCATTGTGTTATACTTCAGACTAGTTCCAGGGTGTTGAGACCACGGACCTCACATCCAAGACTAGGGATACTGTGTTACCATCGTATTATACTCCAGACTAGTTCCAGGGTGTTGAGACCACGGACCTCACACCCAAGACTAGGGATACTGTGTTACCATTGTGTTATACTCCAGACTAGTTCCAGGGTGTTGAGAACACGGACCTCACACCCAAGACTAGGCATTGTTTGATATTTGTTATGACCTATTGCATTCCTGACTAACCTTCTGCTTTCTGATTCAGTACCTACGCATATCTGATTACCTGTTGCCAACCCTGCCTGCCCCTGGTTACCGAATCAGCCTTCTGTCTCTGTACCTTATCTGCCCGTGTGTTGCTGACTGTTGCTGCCTGTGTGTTTTCTGACGCCCACCTTCTAGGTGTCACTTAGCCACAGGGCCTTCCTGCTATTCAGCCTGGGGCTCCGCCCCTTCGGAAGTCTCAGGCTGTTGGAAGGTTTTTGCACTTCCCAGAGGGAGGTATTTCTCATACTGCCAAGGATCACCTGCTCCTCGGGTGGTCTCACTCAAAGTCATTACTGTTGCACCAAACACTCACACTATATAGGTGTCCAGAAGATAGTTATACTTGTATTATTGGTGATTCTGCAGATCATCAATAATCAGGTATATAACTGTATTCTTGGTGATACTGCAGATCACCAATAATCAGATTCTCTCTGTGTGCTGACACCAATCGTTACAGAGCAACAGACCATAAAAACAAAATGGACGCACTTAACATCCGTCTTGATGCACTCACCACCTCGGTGGAAAATTACATCCGAGTGCTGGACAGTCGTCAGAACCAGATCCAGGCTTTGTCTTGGTCTGTACAAGTCCTTCAGACGGCTGTGAATACAGTGTGATCTCCTCCAGGTACAGACTTACGTATGCCTGTGCCCGAAAGGTTTTCTGGTCACAGATCTGACTTTCAGAATTTTAGAAATCGAGTGTTGTCATACTTTGAGTTGTGGCCTAATTTATCAGGCACCGTGGCACAGAGAATTACTTTTATTAAGACTCTGTTGTCAGGGGATTCCCAGACCTGGGCATATAGTCTCCAGACAGGGCATGAGGCGCTGACCTCAGTTGAGGAATTTTTTAAAGCAATGGCTATAATTTATGATGATCCGGACATTGCTTCTACCGCTAAGTGGAAGCTCAAGACTTTGCGGCAAGGCAAGGATCCAGTTGAGGTTTACGCAGCTGGGTTCAGGAAATGGGCAGTATCAGCTAGATGGGGGTCATTTGCACTTCTGGACTGTTTTTTGTCAGGGTTGTCAGATGCGGTCTCTAATCTAATGTTGGGACATCCTGAGCCGAAGTCTATTGATGAGGCCATTTCATTGGCAGTCAGGGTTGATCGTCGTCTACGCTACCAGAGACAGACTCAGAGTAGGAACAATGTGAGATATGTTTCCTACGCCTCTCCTCCACCTGCTTCACCTCCACCGGAGCCAATGCAGATTGGTCGGTCAAAATTGTCCCGGGTGGAGCAGAATCGCAGAAAAACAGAACAGCTCTGTTTATACTGTGCAGAGGAGGGTCACAGAGTGCAGAATTGTCCCAAAAAGTCGGGAAACGCTGCCGCCTAGGTGTAGTCGGAGGTAATACCCTAGGCGCGCAGTCTTTACCTCTAAACGATAAACGTTTGCTCCTCCCTTGTTCTATATCATGGGAGGATCAAACAGTTGCTACTGAAGCCTTCCTAGACTCTGGCTCAGAAGCCAACTTTATAGATTACGAATTTGCGAAGAAATTGGGGATTCCTATTTTCCCTTTGAATCAACAGATTCTGGTCACTGCAGTGGATGACTCTCCTCTGCAGAGTAAATACCCTCTGTCTCAGACCCCAGAGTTAAGGGTCACGGTGGGGGTGTTACATAGAGAGAGTCTACAAATTCTGGTTTTGCGGATGACAACTTCCACGATCATTCTTGGCATGCTATGGTTACAACTTCACTCCCCTCAGATCGATTGGGCCAGCTAACGAGCTGGTCTACCCATTGCCATCATCATTGTTTAGCGAAGGTAACCTTGGGTAACACCAAGATTCAGGTGGAAGGTTTGCCAAGCCAGTATTCAGAATTTGCTGACGTGTTTTGTCCCAAATCAGCGGATAAACTTCCTCCCCACCATCCCTTTGATTGTCCCATCGATCTCAGGTCTGGTTGTATGCCCCCTAGAGGTCATCTCTATAATTTGTCTGGGCCAGAGAAATTGGCTATGCAAGAATACATCAGAGAAAATTTGGCTAAAGGTTTTATTCGTCCCTCTCAGTCACCAGCAGGGGCAGGATTCTTTTTCGTGAAAAAGAAGGATGGAGGCCTCCGTCCCTGCATTGATTATCGGGCTTAAATAAGATTACAGTAAAAAATTTCTATCCTTTGCCTTTAATTGACGATTTGTTTACTCAGGTCACCAATGCAAAAATTTTCTCGAAACTGGATTTGAGGGGTGCATACAACCTTGTACGTATCAGGGACGGTGGTGAATGGAAGACGGCCTTTAACACACCCGACGGGCATTACGAGTACCTGGTGATGCCCTTCGGTTTATGTAACGCCCCGGCCGTCTTCCAGGAGCTGATTAACTAGGTGTTCAGGGAGGTGTTGGGCAGGTTCGTCTTGGTGTATCTAGACAATATACTGATTTTTTCATCCAACCTCTTAGAGCATAGGAAACATGTTAAGTTTGTGTTACGGAAATTGAGACAGAATCTGCTGTATGCTAAATTGGAAAAATGCATTTTCGAAGTGACCTCTGTCGCCTTTTTGGGGTACATTATTTCGACCTCTGGCCTCTCTATGGACCCTGGAAAGGTTTCTGCTGTCTTGGAGTGGCCTCAGCCTGTGGGACTGAAGGCACTCCAAAGATTTCTGGGGTTCGCCAACTACTACAGGAGGTTCATAAAAGGGTACTCTACGGTGATCTCGCCTCTCACCAGTCTCACCAAGAAAGGGGCAGATACTCACCACTGGTCCGCAGAAGCCCATGCTGCTTTTTCCACTCTAAAGAAACTGTTCAGTTCTGCACCCATATTGAGACATGTAGATGTCACCTTTCCCTTTATCGTGGAGGTTGATGCCTCAGAGGTAGGGGTGGGGGCTGTATTGTCTCAGCGTTCTGGTTTGCAGGGAAAACTCCACCCATGTGCCTATTTTCCCGTAGGTTTTCACCTGCAGAGAAAAACTACGATATCGGCAACCGGGAACTTCTAGCCATCAAGTTGGCCTTTGAGGAATGGCGACATTGGCTAGAGTGGGCAGAACACACCATTACTGTTTACACGGACCACAAAACTTTGGAGTACATAGAGGGCGCTAAGAGACTTAGCCCCCGGCAGGCCCGGTGGTCGTTGTTCTTTTCGAGATTCAGATTTCTAATTACGTATACCCCTGGTAGTAAGAACATCAAGGCCGATGCCCTATCCAGGTGTTTTGAGCCCGAGACAGCACAGCCCTCAGCCCTTGAGACCATTCTACCTCAGAAGGTGGTCTTGGCAGCCACTGAGACCTGGAAAGACTGGACTGTCACTCTGAGTCCATTCCAACAGGATGTTCCAGAGGGGAAGCCTGAGGGGGTCCTGTTCGTGCCATTGCCTTTTCGCCTACAACTGTTGCAGCTGTTTCATTCCCACAAGAATGCTGGGCATCCTGGGGCCACCAGAACTCAGGACCTGCTCGCTAGATGTGCTTGGTGGCCGTCATTGGCAACAGACTGTAAGGAGTTTGTAAGAGAGTGTGCAGTGTGGGCGAGGAGCAAACCCTCCCGTCAGGCACCTGTTGGAACATTGCAGCCATTACCAGTTCCGAGTGAACCTTGGACCCATTTGTCCATGGATTTTGTGGGAGAACTCCCCAGGTCTGAGGGCATGATGGTCATTTGGGTGGTAGTTGATAGATTCAGTAAGATGGCTCATTTTGACCCCCTGAAAGGACTCCCCTCGGCCCAGGAATTGGCTGATCTCTTCATCCAGCACATTTTCCGGCTGCATGGCATTCCGGAAAATGTAGTGTCCAATTCGTATCTAAGTTTTGGAGGGCATTCTGCCATCAGTTAGACATGGATCTTTCCTTTTCATCAGGCTACCACCCACAGACCAATGGCCAGACCGAAAGTGTCAACCAGTCCCTGGAACAGTTTCTTAGATGTGATGTTGCAGATGCACAAACCGACTGGGTAAGGTTTTTGCCGTTTGCAGAATTTGCACACAACAATCTGAAAAGTTCCTCTTCAGGATTTCCCCCATTTCAGATGGTGTCGGGAAGGTCACCCAAGTTTGCCCCATTGCCAGTGGCTTCTACTCCGTTTCCAGCCCTGGAGGATTGGCAGAGGGCCTTGAAGCAAATTCGGGGAATGGTTAAAAGAAATTTAGGGAAGGCTTTTCAGAACCAGAAGAAATAGGCTGACAAGAGATGTTCCATAGAATGGGAATTCTCTCCAGGGGATTTGGTCTGGGTGTCCACACGACATTTGGCTCTGAAACAACTGTCACCCAAACTGGGCCCTAGATTCATAGGTCCTTTTCCAGTGACCAGAAAAATTAATAATGTCACTTATGCTATTGGTCTCCCTACTAGCATGCGAGGTGTAAGATCATTCCATGTGTCTTTGCTCAAGCCGGCGGTGCACATGGATTCTGCTCCCCCCCCCCCCCCTGTGTTGATTGATGACCAACCTGAGTATGAGATAGAAAAGATTCTGGACTCCCGGCTTGTGCAGAACTCCGTGCAGTATCTGGTTCACTGGAAGGGATATGGCATAGAGGACAGAACTTGGGTGCCAGATTGTCGCATGCACGCAGAAGAATTAAAGAAGGAATTCCATGACTCGCATCCTGGAAAGCCTGGTGGGAAGTGTCCGGAGTCCACTCCTCAGGGATGGTACTGTAATAGATTGCGGAAAAGCCGCCGCGCGGACTAGCAGCGAGGCAGCTGGTTCCGCGTCCAGCTCGGCGGTTTGCATGCAGCAACGTGCGTCTGATGTGGCTGAGCCTGTTAGTGCACACAGATTGAGGAATACGCGTGCGCGTGCTAAGAGGCAGAACCTTTATGACAAACGAGGAGGGATCAGCCGACCAGGTTGGTCAGCTGATCTCAGAGCAAGTGCTAATTGGTTGATCAGCGATGGGTGGCGCCGGGGAGCGCCGCTCTATATATAGTTATTGCTGGTCAGTCTCAAGTTGTCTGCCGTTGCGAACACTTACGTGAAAGCACTCAGACCATAGTCAGATCCCACAGTGTGTTAGAACCAGGAGGACCTGGGAATTCACACTGAGCCAGATTACTTCTGTGTTACTATTGTATTATATTTCAGACTAGTTCCAGGGTGTTGAGACCACGGACCTCACACCCAAGACTAGGGGTACTGTGTTACCATTGTGTTATACTTCAGACTAGTTCCAGGGTGTTGAGACCACGGACCTCACACCCAAGACTAGGGATACTGTGTTACCATTGTGTTATACTTCAGACTAGTTCCAGGGTGTTGAGACCACGGATCTCACACCCAAGACTAGGGATACTGTGTTACCATTGTGTTATACTTCAGACTAGTTCCAGGGTGTTGAGACCACGGACCTCACATCCAAGACTAGGGATACTGTGTTACCATCGTATTATACTCCAGACTAGTTCCAGGGTGTTGAGACCACGGACCTCACACCCAAGACTAGGGATACTGTGTTACCATTGTGTTATACTCCAGACTAGTTCCAGGGTGTTGAGAACACGGACCTCACACCCAAGACTAGGCATTGTTTGATATCTGTTATGACCTATTGCATTCCTGACTATCCTTCTGCTTTCTGATTCGGTACCTACGCATATCTGATTACCTGTTGCCAACCCTGCCTGCCTCTGGTTACCGAATCAGCCTTCTGTCTCTGTACCTTATCTGCCCGTGTGTTGCCGACCTGGCCTGCCCGACCTTGCGAGCTATCCCTCTCCATTGAGAGATTAGTCTCCAGTCCTGCTTGTGACGCCCACCTTCTAGGTGTCACTTAGCCACAGGGCCTTCTTGCTATTCAGCCTGGGGCTCCACCCCTTCGGAAGTCTCAGGCTGTTGGAAGGTCTTTGCACTTCCCAGAGGGAGGTATTTCTCATACTGCCAAGGACCACCTGCTCCTTGGGTGGTCCCACTCAAAGTCATTACTGTTGCACCAAACACTCACACTATATAGGTGTCCAGAGGTTAGTTATACTTGTATTATTGGTGATTCTGCAGATCATCAATAATCAGGTATATATCTGTATTCTTGGTGATACTGCAGATCACCAATAATCAGATTCTCTCTGTGTGCTGAAACCGATCGTTACAGAGAAGTAACAAAATAGGTTATATAATTCTTTGTACTGAAGTTGATTGCACAGCCATTCAAATTAACCAGTACCAGATTCAGATTAAGGGCCCTCTCACATTGTGTCCATTGCGTCACAACAGACAGTATCATTGCATTGCAATGCAATGAAATTCCTATGGGACTTTCACATTGAATGCCATGCGGCACGTTGGGTTTCAATGCAGTAGCGCAGTGCATGCTATGTGTTAACTGGGTAACAGTTGCATTTACAGCGGCAGTGTGGCATACTTTCATTGTACTGTATGCCTCACTGTATGGTCGCACCACAACGCTACTGCACGATGCAACTTTTTAGTTACTTTGCACTGCAGTGTCATTGCAATGCAACTTGCTCTGTGTGAATGGGCCCTAAATGTGTTAAATTGTAGGAAGCTTATGCTGTGCTTAGTCATTGATTTGACTGATCACTGATAGTAGTGAATACATTACTGCACACACAGGCACTAGAAATCCTTCCCCCAAGTCTCTATACACAATGCCTGAAGTTCACACTAGCTACAAGACAAGAACTGAAGAACAATCACTCATTTTCAGTGACGTAGCAATAGAAGATGCAGAGGTTGCAACCGCATCGGGGCCCTTGTCCCGAGGGACCCTACTTCAGCCATAGAATTAGCTGTTTATTGGTCCTGAGCTGGTAATAATAAATTTATATATGATTTGAATAGTAGTAATCATTAACAAACTGTTCTCCATCCCTTTCTTGCACCTCTAATACTGTGGCGGTACTTGGCACATTTTGGTGCACCATATCAACTGTTATGTATAAAGAGCTTGGGGGGCCCCATGTAAAACTTGCACTGAGGCGCAAAGCTCCTTAGGTACACCAGTGCTCATTTTGAATCTTATGCATTATCTTAGCCAGCATCCAGTCACATCAATGATCAGGTATTTGGAAATCAAAAAAATTGGGGATATTCTTAACATTTCTAAAGCCCCCAAAAAGATGATAAGGCCCTTTTTTTTCAAAGGAGGGAGGGCGCTCCGAGAACATTGTGTAATGATTGTGGAATTATCTCCGTGGTCAGCGCACAAGATGTGCGCTGACACTGCGGAAGTCCTCCACAAGCGTATAAAACGACAGAACCCAGCTTTGGTGCAATGCACGTGTAGAGGGGAATTCCCACCGGCAGATGGAGCTGTGGAGTGCAGAGGAACAAAGCCTCTGCACTGCCACAGATGACAGATAGGATTTGTACGAGGGGAAGCAATACAGGGCAAGATAGCCCCCAGTGAAAGAGAATGAGCACAGAGACAGAATGTATGTGTGTCCACCAATCTAGTCGCCACCCAGCGACAGTGAAAACACAACAGCGGAAACCAAGTGGGAACGTAATCGCAAGAGTGGCGATTGCCAACAGTGACACAAGACCGAGTAGAGACAGAGCACAAGTGTAGCGAGAAAGACACAGCAAACAACAATGATCAGAACGCCAAGGAAAATAACAAAAGCACTCGCTAACGAAACCCGCACAAAAAGCGTAACGGGAACAAAACACGCTAATGGCGCGGTCTCCGCACGAGAAAAGCGCAACAGAGACAAAACGCGCCAACCCTAACTAACCACTGAAACACGAAAATGAATAGAGAACGCGAACGCTTGCTAAACGGTTACCTCACCGAGCCTGCAGCAAGCGTTCGTTCCAGACAAGACAGACAGAAGGAGTAACCAGTAGCAACCGCAGCTCTGGCCTACACTCCCAGAGTACAGAAGGAACCACCACCACTACCGCTAGGGCGAATGCGATCCCAACAGACAAAACGATTTCCTGTCGACCGCCGCTGGCGACAAGACAATCGCAAAGGAAAGACAGAACGATTCGCTACCGCCAACCACTGGCGACAGCGGAATCGCAAGAACAAGACACGACAGAATAGGCAGTACAAAAATACACAATCCTGACTGCACTAAACAGGAATGCAAGGAGCACTCCCAAAGGGTACCTACTCTAAGCTAGCAATAATAGCCAACAATGACCAGAGGGCTGAGACTCCAGGCAAGTTAACAGGAACAAACCATCATGACCAGCAGGGAATTCTGGGAGCAAAAGGTATTTATACTGCAAACCATCAAAGGAAGCAGCTAAGCAATTTGCATGACAAGTGTATGCAAATTCCTCACCAGCAGAGCAACTCTGAAACTTTCAGAGTGAAGACAGGTCTCTTTTCCAGAGACCTGCAGCACTCAGACCTAAACAATGGTCAAACAGCTGTCTGCCTATGCAGACAGCAGCGCGGATCATTACACATTGTCATTTTACGGTTGAACATCTGGGTCGTTGTCATTTTATTTGTATTGTGTTCTATACAATTGCTAGATTTAAAGATTTCAAAACATTACCAGTATGTCATATACAGTACAGTATGTTTTTTATACAAGATCTGAACGTTACAATTTTATGGTTGAACACCTTGGTGTAGCCCTGAGCATTCTTTTATGTGGTTTTTAAAGGCACAATCACTGACCTGATGAAGCAGTTTATGCCGCAAAACGCATTGTCCTAAGTGCTGAATAAAGTTCTGATGTGAGGAAAATTATTTAAAATAAACACATGCCATAGCTGTAAATGAATATTACATACTAACCTCAACGTCAGTTCTTCTCCGAGGCTCACCACTTTCTTCTTACAGTAATCCCTTCCAGTTCTGTGTCCATGTTTCCTAATGGCTCAGGTGGGTGATGTTACAGTTTAACAGTGTGCTGACCAGGAAGCTGTTATGGGGTAAGGGCCATTTTTAAAATGGAGGACGGAGAAATTCATTCATTACAGTGGACAAATGGGACGCAGGAGAGGAGAAAGAGATTGAGTAGTAGACTACACAGGAGGTAAGTATGACCTGTGTATGGTTATTTTGACTTTTTATTTTCAGTTCAGGTTCTCTTTAAGGTAAGATTAGGCTTTTTTAACTGGAATTGAGCATTGCATTGGTTATAAACAAGCGTTTTTCTACTTTTTGGGTGCCTCCAGTTTTTTTTGCAAATTATTAGCAACAGAGTCCCTTATTCAACTCCCTTTTTCTCTTCAGTTTTCTTCTAGGTGATATTTTTATGCCTTATCAATAAAAATGCTTTTTAAGGCAAGCAAGAAAATGCTCAGAATAATTTTGATAGTACTATTTCCCTTTTTTTAGTTGCAGCACGCTGAAAAGTTATTTAACAAAAGATGAAAAATGATCTACTAGGAGAAAACGTAGGAAAGGGGGATTGAATGAGGCCGAACGGGTGTTAGTATATTCCCATTACATTCACACAGGTGCCCCATTGGCATGCTTTATTTATTGAGATGTCACTTGCAGCACCCGGGCTTGTATGAGCATGGACGCTCTCATCATTGTCCATTTCTCTCATGAGTCTGGCAGTCTGTAAATGTAGAAGGTAAGTGCTTTAGCAAGTGATTTTCAAAGAACGTTAAAGGTGTTTAGGGATGGTCAGACATGCGATTTCCGATCCAATTTCTGCCAATGCAAATTTCCAATTCCGTGGATTTCCGATTTCCAAATAGCCTTTATTTTTGGTCAGTTTTTTCAGTGTCTGATTGGCCATTACTAAGTTGCTGTAATGATGTATTTTCGCCAAAATCCGATTTCCGAGTTATTTCCAAGTTTCCAGTAGTACATTTTGTGGTACTTTTTTGCATTCTCTGATTGGCCAATACTTCCGAGTTGTTTCTGCATTCTCTGATTGGTCCATTGCTTCCGAGTTCTGTGATTGGTCTGAAATTACCAAATTGTGGTAATGCGGAATCTCCGCCTAAATCTGATTTCTGAGTTCCGTATTCCGAGTTCCAATCTGAATCTGATTGGAAATTCCACAAAATCTGAATGAGCATCCCTAATAGTGTCCTCTAATGATACACTCTTGACTGTTAAAATCTTACCAAATCTATGTAGTAGAAGGGTAAACGGCGTGAACATACTTTGGATGGATATATTATTATTATTGTTTAGTATTTATATAGCGCCAACATCTTACACAGCAATGTACAGTATATATATATTGTCTTGTCAATGAATGTCCCTCAAAGGAGCTCACAATCTAATCCCTACCATTGTCATATGTCTATGTATGTATCATTTAGTGCATGTATCATAGTTTAGGGCCAATTTAGGAGGAAGTCAATTAACTTATCAGTATGTTTTTGGGATGTTGGAGGAAACCAGAGTGCCTGGGGAAACCCATGCAGACACGGGGAGAACATACAAACTCCTTTGTATGGAACCATCGCTGCAAGGCAAGAGCGCTAACCACTAAGCCACCATGCTGCCCATACATTAAGTAGTCCCTCATATTACATAGAAGTGGTAAGATTGTACAGTCAAGATTGTATCATTAGTGGGCTCCTTGAAATAAAAATGGCAAAAATAAAGAAAGTGGAGAAAAAAGAAAGAAAGCCCTATTGAAACTATCTGAACTACATTACATTAAGTGTTACACATTCAAAATATTTTTAAAAATTAGCATAACTGCAGAACATATTGCAGGCTTGTAAGTGCCAATACTTATTATTTATTTATATAGCCCTGGCATCTTCCGTGGCAATGTAGAGCAGAATACAGGGTACAACATAAATAAAAATACAAAATGAATGATAGTATTTACAAAGTAAAGTGTTTATATAGTTTGCAAGCTTCCGTGGTAACTGCTGACAGAGCCTAACACACCCTTCCAAAAACCACGAAAGCTCAATCTGTAGAAATAATCGTAGATTAATTTCTGTCTGATGAGCACAGCAGTTTGTCCTCATTCTAAAAGTAAAGACATTTTACTACAAACACTACTGAGACAGCACTTCTGTATGGGCACGTCATTTATTTAATTTTTGTATTTATAAAGCGCCAATATATTACGTAGCGCTTATGTCATATCAAATAAAGGGGTAGTTAATTATAGTAATTTAGGGATATATGAGCATATAGCAAAATCGGATTCGGCATTCCAATTGGGGTTCACAAGCAGATGTCCTTGCAATTATTAATGCACAAGGGACTTGTAAAAAGCCAGTTTAATCGGTAGTGGCAGTGATATGGCGGCTGATATCTTTACTTCCTTTTCAAAAATGCCCATTGTTGATTGCCATGTAGGGATGGCCCGAACCTCTGATTTTTGGTTCGCGAACCTACCGCGAAAGTTCGGTTCGTGCGAACTTTCGCGAACCGCAATAGACTGCAATGGAGAGGCGAACTTGTAAAATTAGAAAAAAATATGCTGGCCACAAAAATGATGGAAAAGATCTTTCAAGGGGTCTAATACCTGGAGGGAGCCATGGATGAGTGGAATAAACATCAAAAGTTCCTGAAAAAAAATTGATTTTGATACAAAGCAGTGTTTTATGGTCAGACATCTCATTGAATGTTCAATTGCAGGCCTACACTGCTTTACATCATCAGGAAGTGTAATCCTCCTTCCTCCCTCCCGGAGAAAGGTCTTGTCTTCCAGGTAATTGTAGCATTTCAAAAGCCAGCTTACATACATTGGCCGTGAATCGAACTCAGGTCTAGTGCTTGGTAGGCAGCTCTACTCACTACTATACCCCCACCAACACTACATGCTGAAGCCAGCCTAGCATGTACCATTATGATATAGCCAAGAGAAAAATGAGCTTGTTTAGGGATTTGTAGGATGTCAAAAGCCAACTCACATACATTGGCCAGGAATCGAACCCAGGCCTACCGCGCGGTAGGCTGCTATCCTAACCATTATACCACCAGCACAACACACTACAATGCTACATGCTGAAGCCAGCCTAGTATGTAACATTATGATATATCCAAGAGAAAAATGAGCTTGCTTAGGGATGAGCTGGCCAATGTATGTCAGTTGGCTTTTGACATCCTACAAATCCCTAAGCAAGCTCATTTCTTGGATATATCATAATGGTACATGCTAGGCTGGCTTTAGCATGTAGTGTTGGTGGTGGTATAGTGGTGAGGAGAGCTGCCTACCAAGCACTAGACCTGGGTTCGAATTCCCAGCCAATGTATGTAAGCTGGCTTTTGAAATCCTACAATTCCCTGGAAGACAAGACTCTGGAGGAGAAGGGAGCTGTTGTGGTGTGCAATATAAGGAATAACAATCAGCCAGGAGCAAGCTAACAAGCCTACAAGATAATTACTGTAGGCAGATGAGTGAGTAAAATGGCTGGAGAACCTTGCCTTTTATAAGGGGGGTGAGGCTCCAGCAGTGAGTGTAGTCTGATTGGTGACAATGTGCCTGCTGACTGTGATGTAGAGGGTCAAAGTTGCCGTAATGGAGCATTATGGGGCGAATCAAACTTCCGTAAAAGTTCGCCTTCGCTGGCGAACACGAACCACCCAAAGTTCGCCTGGAACCGTTTGCGGGCGAACCATTCTGACCATCTCTATTGCCATGTTGAATAAGTTGAGTATGTAAGCTGATCCTCATGTCCCTTCTGTTTAATACAGTGGCCCATTTGAGCCCTCTATTAGTATGTAGTGTCTTATTTACTATTATTTAACATGTATTTGTCCATCCATCGAGTATGGAGGTCCCATGTACTATATTGCTTGGCTTACACCCCATTAGTATGTAGACTCTCTTGTGCCCCAAATTAGTTTGAAGTCTTCATGCGTCCTTCAGTTTTATGTAGATCCCCTTTTTGTATGCTGGCCTTGTTGTATCTGCCCATGCCATCTATCAATGTAAGATGATACCATGTCCCCCATTTGTATGTACTCCTTATGTGTCCACCAATTAATGTGCAGGTCCCACATGTAAAATCTGATCAGATTTGTTGGAAAAATAGACTTTTTTTTAAATCTTTTTACATTTTTCACATTATTTTCTCAAGTGGAAAAAAAAAAGAAAATGGATTTCTCTGGTCGGATGGCTCTGTAGCTAAGGCCACCGTATAGCAGACCACCTTCAATACACCATCAGGCAATGTAACAAAACTCATCCTCTAAAGTCTAAATGTTTATAAAGAAAAGAAAACAAAAAAAAACCTTGGGTATAGAATAAATCTTAGCTGTGTTCTAAAAAATAAGTAAATGTCCTTTCAACCAAATCTACAAAAAAAACGTACACACATGCGACAACGATCGTTCGTTGAGGACGACGAACGAACTTTTAATTGATGAAAGAACGACCTGAGTAAAGTTAGTTTTTAAATGTGTGGTACAGACTAACCAGCAAGCTCATGGTGACCCAGAACTCATTGGAGTGTGTAAGGGACTACAATGGTCCTAAAAGCCCCCTTACTAAGATGTTAAGAAAAACAAAAATTTGCTTTCCTAAAACAGAAAGAATTTGCGATAATTCAGGTTGGAGTAAGCTCGAGATGTCTCCCAGAGCACCACTGCTGAATATATGCAAATTAACCATTGTACCCTTAGAAGCTAAACACACCTCCAGAACCGCTGGATTGCAATGATGTGTCAGCTTGTTAAATTGTACAGAGCCATAATAATCCAACATGCATACAGACTGTTTCGGATTGTTTGATCCTCATCAGTGCATGGCATGGATTAATTTGGCTCTATGGAGTAGGGCTTGTAAATGTGTGTAACGATCTGATCGTTAGAACGAACGTTACATCACGTAAAGCAACTATTGCGCCTGCGCATAAAAATGAGAAGTTTCAGGGAGAAATAGTGAAATGCGCATGTCAAGCCTAGTACGAACGACCGTTTGCAACGATGTACTACTTTTGCAAACGATCGTCGTTGGTTAAAATCCGCCGAGACAGAACTTTCTTTTGGAGCGATTTTGGCTCGTTCGTCGTTTGCCTTAATAGTCGTTGGTTCGTTTTTTGTAACGATCGTCGTTGGTAAAGATCGGGGAACGATCGTTACAAACGACTATAGTCGCATGTGTGTACGCACCTCTAGTGTATGTGTTTGCTGATGCATTAGAATCTGCACAACTGCTAATGCATTTTAATACAAAATACAAACAGCTCCATGAACACCTTCTGTTTTAAGAAAGCAAAATTACATTTAGCTTTCTTTTTTCTGTAGATAGAAAAACGCTTTAGATGTGAATGTGTCATTTGACTGAAATGGACAGTGAGTTCTATTATGTTTTGCCTTTTCAGAAAAGAATGTGAAAAAAGGTACATGAAAGAATTCTGACTCAAATGAAACAATATTCATATACTTACAAGCTAAACAGCATGCACAGAACACATTTGCATACATCAGCCTGGTGCAAGTATAAACACAAAGAAGCTTCCTGATTGTGAGGGATCCCAATGGCAGATCGTAGCAATAGGGGGTGGAGTGGTAGAGACAGCATCGGGCCCTTGTGCCAGAGGGACCCAAAGGGTCCACCCTCTATCACAGTATTAGGTCTTTATTGGTCCCAGGGGCAAATGCAGGATTTTTAAGGGGGGGGTCCTGAAAGGTCCAGAAGCACGTATGTCCCCGAGTGCTTCCGAATACAGGTGGCTCCATACTGCCCATGCACAAAAGTGCGCTGGCGTATTACGGAGCTGCCTATCTTTGGAAGTACTCAAGGACACGAGTGTTTCTGAGGGCTTCTGGTAGCAGCAAATGTGAACGGGGTACAGCGCTGGAACAACTCCCCAAGAGAGGAACAGGAGATAGACTTAGTTTGGACAATTCAGTGGAATATGCTACATAGTGTCACATAGCGCAAGCGATACCCATATGATGCAGGGATATATGCATCTGCGGAAGATGGCGGCGCTATATAAATACTAAATAATAATATTTTGCCTCACCAGGATTGCACTTTTATTTAGCTTTCCTATATGACAAGAAGACACAGCCAGCACTAGGGGAAGAGGGAAACAAAGGTGAATGAAGGAGGCTGGTGCACACCAAGAGTGCTTCTGAGCGTTTTTCAAATCAACAGTGATTTGAAAAGCGCTTGACTAATGTTACCCTATGTGGGTGTTCCCACAGCAGCGTTGCGATTTTTTCAAAATCGCAGGTATACTGCATGTAGCATGTTTTTGAGCAATTTATTCAAAAATCGCTCTGAAAATCACTTCACAAAATCACACTCACAAATTGCTAGCGATTGCTATTGTCATTTTGGCGTGCACTAGCCCAGAGAGAGGAGTGGAGAAATTGAGAATAGCCTGAGATGGAGCAGAGAACTTATCTGTATTGCAGTCCCACATCCAGAGCAGGGACAAGGTCCTCCAGCACCCAAGGCTGAGACACCAAAGTGCGCCCCCCCCATCCCTCCCACTCCAGCCGTCACGCACTGATTGCTTTTAGACTAAGAGGCGCCCCAGGGGCCCCAATAGCTTAATCTCTAGTTATCTGGCTTGCAGTCTCTGCCATGTATCCCTTTTTCTTATTTTTCTGCTTCAAACACAATAGTGGAATGAAAGCTGAGTGAATTGTGCGCCCCCTCCTACACTGCGCCCTGAGGCTGGAGCCTCTCTCGCCTCTACCTCGGCCCGACCCTGCCCACATCAGACAGGCTACTTGCCTGTAATCGGACTCCTGTCCCTGTCAGTCTCTCACACAAGTCAGAAAGAAGCCCTCCTGGAGTCTAGGGACTGTCAAAAACTTTTCAGCTTGTTAAACACCTTACCCACACATGCAGTCATTATAACAATGGGGAGAGACCAGACAGATGTTTGCCCACGGACCCTGAGTCCAGGCAAGCTCTGCATCATGCTGTGCATATTTACCAGCTTGCCTGCACTCTAATTTCATCATGTCTGACACTTCTGTGCTGTGGAGAGTCCAGGACTCCATAATCAACATTCTCTCACTGCAGGCTGCATCTTCTTGTGAGGGAAGCTGGGCTGCTCTCTCATTCTATTAGCTGGAGGAAAGCACCAGAAGTAAGAAGGGAGGGAGAATGAGGCTGTTTATATTATGCGGGCTTCCGTGGCTGAATACACAGCTCAGTGCAGGGGGGAGGTTCCAGACACCCGGAATAGCCCCCTCAGTTCGCCAGTGGGTCCTATGCTTGTAATAATCACTTAAAGAGGCACTTAAGTCATTCAAAAAAATGAGTTTTACTCACCTGGGGCTTCCCTCAGCCCCCTGCAGCTGATCGGTGCCCTCGCCGCGTCTCTCTGATCATCCCGTCCCCGCCGGCGACCACTTCCGGTTTCGCCGTCAGGACCCGACAGGCATGGGAACGCGAGTGATTCTTCGCGTTCCCAGCCACAATACAGCCCCCTATGCTGCTATTGCGGCCTCCTGCTAGTGTATGCGCTTGCTGATACATTAGAATCTGCACAACTGCTAAAATGCAGTTTGAAGGTGAGTAAAACTCATTTTTTTTTAATGACTTAAGGTTCACTTTAAGGAGCCCATACACCTAACGATTTTCCCGCCGATATACAACCGATTCGATCACTGTGATTACTGTGAAATCATTGCGCAAACACTGACCGAACAATCAATTTCCGACCGAAATCGATCGTTCTTGTTGATCTGTCCGTGCGGAAGATTTCGGTCTATCGCCGGCGGGTCGGGAGTGCGTCGATAGCGGCGTTCGAATGCCTGACGACCGACGCTAGCGGCAATACATTACCTGTTCCACTGGCACGTGTCCCCGCTGCTTCTTCTCCGCGTTGGGCTGCGAGTCCGGCAGGCTTCACTTCTTCCTGTCCGGACAGGAAGTTTAAACAGTAGAGCGCCCTCTACTGTTTAAACTTTGCCCGGACAGGAAGTTCAGTGAAGCTGCAGCCCTGGAGCCCGGAGCGGAGAAGAGACAGCGGAGACCAAGGGACTCGCGCCGGAGCAGGTAATGTATGCAGACAGTAGCGGCAGCACCACCACAGATTGTGATCGGTTTCATGCTGAAATCTATCTGTTGGTCGATCTGATGGCAAATCGATCAGTGTATGGCCACCTTAAGATAGATGCTTTAAATAGTAGTAATCCTTAACACACTGTTCCCCATCCCCTTCTTGCATCTCTGATACTGTGGTTGTCCTTGGCAGGTTTTGGTACGCCATATAAATTGTTATGTATAGAGTGCTTGGGGGGCCCATAGCTCCTTAGCTACACCACTGCCCAATGGCATCATCACGTCACCATGCCCTTTGTTGTATTGATAAACTTCTTTTAGTGGACTCTTCAGTCCCTCTGGGGACATAGTTTGTAGTTAAGTAATGAAAAGTCCATTAACCACTTGAGGACCTAGGGCTTTCTACCCCTTAAGGACCGGCCACTTTTTTTCCATTCAGACCACTGCAGCTTTCACGGTTTATTGCTCGCTCATACAACCTACCACCTAAATGAATTTTGGCTCCTTTTCTTGTCACTAATAAAGCTTTCTTTTGGTGCTATTTGATTGCTCCTGCGATTTTTACTTTTTATTATATTCAGCAAAAAAGACATGAATTTTGGCAAAAAAATGATTTTTTTAACTTTCTGTGCTGACAGTTTTCAAATAAAGTAAAATTTCTGTATACATGCAGCGCGAAAAATGTGGACAAACATGTTTTTGATAAAAAAAAACCCATTCAGTGTATATTTATTGGTTTGGGTAAAAGTTATAGCGTTTACAAACTTTGGGCCCTTTAGTGCAAAAAGTGAATTTTCCCATTTTCAAGCATCTCTGACTTTTCTGACCCCCTGTCATGTTTCATGAGGGGCTAGAATTCCAGGATAGTATAAATACCCCCCAAATGACCCCATTTTGGAAAGAAGACATCCCAAAGTATTCAATGAGAGGCATAGTGAGTTCATAGAAGATATTATGACTTTTGACAAAAAATAAAATCTTCTATGAACTCACCATACTCCTAACGGAATACCTTGGGGTGTCTTCTTTCTAAAATGGGGTCATTTGTGGGGTTCCTATACTGCCCTGGCATTTTAGGGGCCCTAAACCGTGAGGAGTAGTCTTGAAACCAAATGTCGCAAAATGACCTGTGAAATCCTAAAGGTACTCATTGGACTTTGGGCCCTTTAGCGCAGTTAGGGTGCAAAAAAGTGCCACACATGTGGTATCGCCATACTCGGGAGAAGTAGTACAATGTGTTTTGGGGTGTATTTTTACACATACCCATGCTGGGTGGGAGAAATACCTCTGTAAATGGACAATTGTGTGTAAAAAAATCAAAAGATTGTCATTTACAGAGGTATTTCTCCCACCCAGCATGGGTATGTGTAAAAATACACCCCAAAACACATTGTACTACTTCTCCCGAGTACGGCGATACCACATGTGTGGCACTTTTTTGCACCCTAACTGCACTAAGGGGCCCAAAGTCCAATGAGTACCTTTAGGATTTCACAGGTCATTTTTGTTTCAAGACTACTCCTCACGGTTTAGGGCCCCTAAAATGCCAGGGCAGTATAGGAACCCCACTAATGACCCCATTTTAGAAAGAAGACACCCCAAGGTATTCCGTTAGGAGTATGGTGAGTTCATAGAAGTTTTTATTTTTTTGTCACAAGTTAGCGGAAATTGATTTTAATAGTTTTTTTTCACAAAGTGTCATTTTCCGCTAACTTGTGACAAAAAATAAAATCTTCTATGAACTCACCATACTCCGTATGGAATACCTTTGGGTGTCTTCTTTCTAGAATGGGGTCATTTGTGGGGTTCCTATACTGCCCTGGCATTTTAGGGGCCCTAAACCGTGAGGAGTAGTCTTGAAACCAAATGTCGCAAAATGACCTGTGAAATCCTAAAGGTACTCATTGGACTTTAGGCCCCTTAGCGTACTTAGGGTGTAAAAAAGTGCCACACATGTGGTACCGCTGTACTCAGGAGAAGTAGTATAATGCGTTTTGGGGTGTATTTTTACACATACCCATGCTAAGTGGGAGAAATATCTCTGTAAATGACAATTGTTTGATTTTTTTACACACAATTGTCCATTTACATAGAAATTTCTCCCACCCAGCATGGGTATGTGTAAAAATACACCCCAAAACACATTATACTACTTTTCCTGAGTACGGCGGTACCACATGTGTGACACTTTTTTGCAGCCTAGGTGCGCTAAGGGGCCCAACGTCCTATTCACAGGTCATTTTGAAGCATTTGTTTTCTAGACTACTCCTCGCGGTTTAGGGCCCCTAAAATGCCAGGGCAGTATAGGAACCCCACAAGTGACCCCATTTTAGAAAGAAGACACCCCAAGGTATTCCGTTAGGTGTATGGCGAGTTCATAGAAGATTTTATTTTTTGTCACAAGTTAGTGAAAAATGACACTTTGTGAAAAAAAACCAATAAAAATTAATTTCCGCTAACTTTTGACAAAAAATAAAATCTTCTATGAACTCGTCATACACCTAACATAATACCTTGGGGTGTCTTTTTTTTCTAAAATGGGGTCACTTGTGGGGTTCCTATACCGCCCTGGCATTTTACAGGCCCAAAACCGTGAGTAGTCTGGAAACCAAATGTCTCAAAATGACTGTTCAGGGGTATAAGCATCTGCAAATTTTGATGACAGGTGGTCTATGAGGGGGCGAATTTTGTGGAACCGGTCATAAGCAGGGTGGCCTTTTAGATGACAGGTTGTATTGGGCCTGATCTGATGGATAGGAGTGCTAGGGGGGTGACAGGAGGTGATTGATGGGTGTCTCAGGGGGTGGTTAGAGGGGAAAATAGATGCAATCCATGCACTGGGGAGGTGATCGGAAGGGGGTCTGAGGGTTTGGCCGAGTGATCAGGAGCCCACACGGGGCAAATTGGGGCCTGATCTGATGGGTAGGTGTGCTAGGGGGTGACAGGAGGTGATTGATGGGTGTCTCAAGGTGTGATTAGAGGGGGGAATAGATGCAAGCAATGCACTGGCGAGGTGATCAGGGCTGGGGTCTGAGGGCATTCTGAGGGTGTGGGCGGGTGATTGAGTGCCCTAGGGGCAGATAGGGGTCTAATCTGATAGGTAGCAGTGACAGGGGGTGATTGATGGGTAATTAGTGGGTGTTTAGGGTAGAGAATAGATGGAAACACTGCGCTTGGGTGGTGATCTGATGTCGGATCTGCGGGCGATCTATTGGTGTGGGTGGGTGATCAGTTTGCCCGCAAGGGGCAGGTTAGGGGCTGATTGATGGGTGGCAGTGACAGCGGGTGATTGATGGGTGGCAGTGACAGGGGGTGATTGATGGGTGGCAGTGACAGGGGGTGATTGATGGGTGATTGATAGGTGATTGACAGGTAATCAGTGGGTTATTACAGGGGAGAATAGATGTAAATATTGCACTGGCAAATTGATAAGGGGGGGTCTGAGGGCAATCTGAGCGTGTAGGCGGGCGATTGGGTGCCCGCAAGGGGCAGATTAGGGTCTGATCTGATAGGTAACAGTGACAGGTGGTGATAGGGAGTGATTGATGGGTGATTGATGGGTAATTAGTGGGTGTTTAGAGGAGAGAATAGATGGAAACACTGCGCTTGGGTGGTGATCTGATGTCGGATCTGCGGGCGATCTATTGGTGTGGGTGGGTGATCAGATTGCCCGCAAGGGGCAGGTTAGGGGCTGATTGATGGGTGGCAGTGACAGGGGGTGACAGGGGGTGATTGATGGGTGATAGGTGATTGGCAGGTGATTGACAGGTGATCAGTGGGTTATTACAGGGAAGGACAGATGTAATTAATGCACTGGCGAATTGATAAGGGGGGGGGGGGTCTGAGGGCAATCTGAGCGTGTGGGCGGGTGATTGGGTGCCCGCAAGGGGCAGATTAGGGTCTGATCTGATAGGTAACAGTGACAGGTGGTGATAGGGGGTGATTGATGGGTGATTGATGGGTAATTAGTGGGTGTTTAGAGAAGATAACAGATGTAAACGATACATTTGGGAGGTAATCTGACGGCGGGTTTGCGGGCGATCTAATGGTGTGGGTGGGTGATCAGATTGCCCGCAAGGGGCAGGTTAGGGGCTGATTGATGGGTGGCAGTGACAGGGGGTGACAGGGGGTGATTGATGGGTGATAGGTGATTGGCAGGTGATTGACAGGTGATCAGTGGGTTATTACAGGGAAGGACAGATGTAATTAATGCACTGGCGAATTGATAAGGGGGGGGGGGGTCTGAGGGCAATCTGAGCGTGTGGGCGGGTGATTGGGTGCCCGCAAGAGGCAGATTAGGGTCTGATCTGATAGGTAACAGTGACAGGTGGTGATAGGGGGTGATTGATGGGTGATTGATGGGTAATTAGTGGGTGTTTAGAGAAGATAACAGATGTAAACGATACATTTGGGAGGTAATCTGACGGCGGGTTTGCGGGCGATCTAATGGTGTGGGTGGGTGATCAGATTGCGCGCAAGGGGCAGGTTAGGGGCTGATTGAAGGGTGGCAGTGACAGGGGGTGACAGGGGGTGATTGATGGGTGATAGGTGATTGGCAGGTGATTGACAGGTGATCAGTGGGTTATTACAGGGAAGAACAGATGTAATTAATGCACTGGTGAATTGATAAGGGGGGGGTCAGAGGGCAATCTGAGCGTGTGGGCGGGTGATTGGGTGCCCGCAAGGGGCAGATTAGGGTCTGATCTGATAGGTAAAAGTGACAGGTGGTGATAGGGGGTGATTGATGGGTGATTGATGGGTAATTAGTGGGTGTTTAGAGGAGAGAATAGATGTAAACAATGGATTTGGGAGGTGATCTGATGTCGGATCTGTGGGCGATCTATTGGTGTGGGGGGGTGATCAGATTGCCCGCAAGGGGCAGGTTAGGGGCTGATTGATGGGTGGCAGTGACAGGGGGTGATTGACGGGTGATTGATGGGTGATTGACGGGTGATTGACAGGTGATTGACAGGTGATCAGGGGGATAGATGCATACAGTAAACAGGGGGTGGTGGTCTGGGGGGGGGTCTGGGGAGAATCTGAGGGGTGGGGGGTGATCAGGAGGGGGCAGGGAGCAGGGGGGGGGGATAAAAAAAAAATAGCGTTGACAGATAGTGACAGGGAGTGATTGATGGGTGATTAGGGGGGTGATTGGGTGCAAACAGGGGTCTGGGGGGTGGGCAGGGGGGGGGGTCTGATGGGTGCTGTGGGCGATCTGGGGCAGGGGGAAGAGAAATCAGTGTGCTTGGGTGCAGACTTGGGTGGCTGCAGCCTGCCCTGGTGGTCCCTCGGACACTGGGACCACCAGGGCAGGAGGCAGCCTGTATAATACACTTTGTAAACATTACAAAGTGTATTATACACTTTGTATGCGGCGATCGCGGGGTTAACATCCCGCCGGCGCTTCCGTATAGCCGGCGGGATGTTGCGGCGAGCGAGCGGTGACAGGCGCCGGCGGAGGATCGCGTCACGGATGACGCGATCGCTCCGCCCATGCCCTTAAACGGACCGCCGCCTCTGTGGGTGAGGTCGTCCTGAAGGGCTCCACTTCCCCGCCGCCCCTGTGTAGTGGGCGGTCGGGAAGTGGTTAAGACAAGACACAGAATATTTATATTGCACTTTTCTCCTGGTGGACTCAAAGCACCAGAGCTGCAGCCACTAGGGAGTGCTAATTAGGCAGTAGCAGTGTTAGGGAGTCTTACCCAAGGTCTCCTTACTGAGAAGGTGCTGGCTTACTGAACAGGAAGAGATGTGATTTGAACTCTGGTCTCCTATGTCAGAGGCAGAGCCCTTTAGAGCCATCAAGCACTCTGTATAACATATTGATTAAAACAACTTTTTTTAACGCTGTATGTTCTGGTACACATTACCACAAGTACTAGGAGCAATTTCTTTCCTCACACAGCTCTGCCTCACTGCTGTAAAATCATCCATCAGTTTTAGATACAAAAGTGTTGGGTTATGCAGGGCTAGACCATGTTCCTGCATAGGGGGGTTGCTATCAACTCCTCAGTGTATAGTTTATTAATCACCTTGCTGAAAGAATCCTATTCAGATGGTGGTAAGGGCCCGTTCTCACTAGGGCGATTAACAGGTGATTATAACTATATGGCAGTAATCTCACTGCTGCAATTGCCGCCGATCGCGGGCGTTCCGTGATTAAACGATAACCGTGAAACGTGTTGCCTCCAGCATTCTGCACCGATTCTTGAGCGATCACGGTACAGTGCTTAAACAAGCACTGATTGCAGTCGTCGGGTATCACAAGACAGTACAGTGATTTTACTGCGCTAATCGCAGTAAAATCACAACGCAAAACGGTTTAGCTACTATAGATGTGAATGGGCCCTTAGGGGTTTAAGGGGTTAAACATTTCAGCAATGTGTGTTTATTGTCTTCTGTGTTTTGACTGATAAAGATCCTGATAATGTCTTTGTAAACAGTGTTTCTCCCTTTCAGGGGAGGACACCACATAGTATCGGAAGCAGATGCAGCCTGGAATGTAATGCTGGATACACACCATGCGTTTCCGCGTTCGATGCGTCCGTCGATACGCATCGATTCGATTATTTCCGACATGTCCGATTCACGTTTTGATGGATCGTTAGGTCAATTTGCCATACTGTACATGGCAATCGACCTTAAAATAATCGAAATGCGCTCGGAAATGCTCGGAAATAATCGTATCGATGGACGCATTCGACGCGGAAACGCATGGTGTGTATCCAGCATAAAGGCCGGATTCCGGTAAACATAACAAGGAGCAGCAGGGTGCTGACATCACACTGTGGGAGCCTTGTTGCATTGTGGGAAATAACAGCTGTTTCCAACTGCCAAAAAAATGCATCATCGCTTTCCACAGACATCACCTGCAAGTAGTAAATATGTCGCCATGCGATAAATTTCAGAATGTAAATCAGGGAGACGAAAGATTTTACAATGGGCAAACATTTACTAAATCATTTATAAATAATTATTGTAAAAATTTAGCACTTTTTTCATTGTTATTTTCTTTTTTTATAAGCAAGAAGTTTTAAATCAGGATGATACCATTTATTGGCTAGCTAAAAATGAATAAAAATAAGCAAGCTTTCGGCCTTGCAGCCTTCGTCGGGCTTCAATACTGTTTGCTTGCAAGCTGGTGGTACAGACAGCTATATACAGTAAATGCAACATCAAAAGGGAAAACAGCTATTTTTTTCAAGCATAAATCATTAATTTTTAAACAACATAAAACATTACAAAACAAACAATCCCAATACCCTCCCCCCCCCCACCCCCCTAAGGTTAAGTGTGTCCAACAGTCTAAGACTAATGCTGGATACACACCATGCGTTTCCGCGTTCGATGCGTCCGTCAATACGCGTCGATTCGATTATTTCCGACATGTCCGATTCAAGCTTCGATGGATCGTTAGGTCGATTTGCCATACTTTACATGGCAATCGACCTAAAAATCATCGAAATTCGTTCGGAAATGCTCGGAAATAATCGAATCGACGCGTATCGACGGACGCATTCGACGCGGAAACGCATGGTGTGTATCCAGCATAAGACTGTCCACTCAGGATACCAAACAGAACATTATGCGAGTCAACATAGTCAATCCAGCATTGCCAGATAAAGCCAAATTTGTCTAGACAGTTACCCTTGAGATAGGTTAACCTATACCATATCATTACTTTATTTAATCTCCTGGACCATGAGGAGGTCGAAGGAAGAGTATCATTACCCCATCTACTAAAAATTTCTTGTCTCCCATAGAAACACATAATTTGGACCAGATTGAATTGATGGGAGGAGAGGGTGAAATCCATATATAAGCCAAGTAAAAAAGTTCTTGGATCCACCACTATCCTCTCACCCATCTCCTCTGTCATAATACGGGCCAGATCAGCCCAATAGTTCACAATAAATGGACAGCTCTAGACCATGTGGAAAATTCCCCTTCTGCAACTTCACATTTGGGACATAAGTCGCACCTATCAGGATAGTATTGATGTATTTGTTGAGGAGTGCAGTAAGCATGGTAGATCAGTTTTAATTGAGCATACCTGTCCGTAGCAGAAATCAATACCCCAATCATACCCTCCAGGACCCCTGACCAATCAAGGTCTGAGATAGGACCGACATCCATTGACCATTTCATGCGAGCACTAATAAGTCTTGAGGTGGTGGAGGGTATCAAAATAAAATAAATTGCAGATAGTGACCTATCAACCTTTTGACGGATTAGCAGGCTCTACAGCATATCCAGTTCCCAAAGCCAGACCCCAGGAAAATGCGCATTCTAGGCATGCTGTAACTGAAGAAATCTAAAGGCTAAGCAACTGAAACCTGGTATTTAACTGAGAAAAGGACAATAATTTCCCCGTAGGAGCTACCTGTACAACTTGTTTAATCCCCTTGCTAACCCATACTTGTGGATCAGGAATATCCAAGAAATGGGTCAGTGGGGGTATAAGGAGACATAGTATATGGTTTAGCACATTTTTTTTGCAGCCTCCCAGGCCTTAATGATGGTTCGCATAGAGGATGTAATTCCAGTACCTCTACCAGCCCCTCTGAACGGGAGGCTGGTAAAAGCCTCATATGAACCCATCATTGCAGCTGCCAACCTAACCTCCGCTTTCCGCTCATCCTGAGCGAACCACCACCTAATGGCAACAAGTAGGGACGCAATCAAATATTTATTAAGATCTGGGAGCGCTAGTCCCCCTTTATTGATCGGAAGACGAAATACCTCCAGGGAAAGCTTTGGGGAACCCCAGCCCATATAAAATCAGATGTTATAGAATCAATTCTACGGAATGTTGTCTGGGGAATCCACACTGGAGACTGGCAAAAAATATCATTGATTTTAGGGAGAAAAATAATTTTCAATAAATTTACCCTTCCCACGATCGACAGAGGTAACTTCTTCCACAGACGACAGCTCTGGGACTATCTATCTGCAAATAGGTTTGCAGATTAAGAGTGATATATGAATCTGGCTTTTGATCTATGTATATACCCAAGTACTTGAAGCTGGATACTCAGCGCAAATCCAGTGAATCATTTTGGTACGAAGTATTATTATCTATCGGGAAAAGAAGGGATTTTATCCCAATTTATTATAATCCCTGAGAAATTATCAAATTGGTCCAAAACCGAAAGGGCCTTCTGGAGAAAGGGACCCGAGTCCTGAAGGAAGAGAAGCATATCATCTGCATAACGTGCAATTTTTTCCTCTAGCCTTCCTTTAAACAGGCCTCGGATCCTCCCCCCCCCCCCTAATTCTAATGGCCACTGGCTCAATCGCAAATGTGAACAAAAGTGAGACAGCGGTCACCCCTGACGGGTGCCACGCTCCAATGAAAAAGACTCTGATATTTCATTATTTGTTCAAATCCGGGCAATTGGGGGTTGATATAATAGCTTCACCCAGGCAATAAACTACTCCCCAACTCCAAACCTTCTCAATACCTCCCAGAGATACTCACTCAACGGAGTCAAACGCCTTTTCGGCGGCCAGAAACGCAACAGCGTTGTCATGAATGGTCTGCAAATTCGTAAATAGCCACCTAATGTTGATGTCCGTACCTCTGTTTGGAAGGAAACCGGTCTGGTCTTGGTGGACAAGTGATTCTATAACCAAATTCAGTCTTTCAGATAATATTTTGGCTAAAATTTTGGTGTCCACATTCAATAAGGATATGGGACGGTAAGATGCACAGGATCTGAGATCCTTATCTTTTTTCCGGTATCACGACAATAAGTGCCTCCCTCATAGACTCTGGAATTATTTGGTTATTTAGCATATAATTGTATAGATCGGCCAGCTTAGAACTGACTACATCCTTATGTACAGTATTTTGTAGTGTTCCACCGGGATGCCATGCGGCCCTGGAGTCTTACCATTCTGCATAGTCATTATAGCACTCTTAACCTCTTCTGAAGTTACCTCAGCATCCAGAGCTGTCATCTGTTCCTCTGTCAGCCGTGGAAAGGGGACCCCATCAAAATATACCCCAAGCTGAACTGAATCATATGTCACTCTAAAAGGAGTAAAGGAGCTGGTAGAATTCTGCAAAAACACGATTGATGACCTTGGGGTCACTAGATTCATTCCTGGCATGGTCCCGTATACAGGGAATGCTAATTAGTCTGCTGCTCCCTGGCTAAACATGCAAGAAGCCTACCACACTGTTGTTATTTTTATTTGCATTGTTATTTTCACTGTAATTTGAACTGTTTCATACACAGGATATCTCATTTATTGATATTTTGGTATTTCATATATGCATTTGTCACACCGAGACTAATTACTAGCGAGCCTGCTGTTTATATGTGTTTTAACAGTGTGATATTTTATTGAGTATTACAATAAATGTGAATTTATTTCATCCTGGGCTTTGAGCTTTGTGCAATGATCCTATCTAGGGAGTGACAGCTAAGGCAATTAACTTCCTCTTTTTTGCTTTTAACCCATAATTGTCTTCCATCTTAAATATTCCAGAAACCAGAAAAAACAGAATATGCTTAGATTTTTACCTGGGTTTTAAAAATACTCTTCAATTTTTTAAGAAAAAATTGTATGAAATAGTTTTCCTTTGCTAACTGCTGCCACATCCTCACTTAACCCTTTTTAATCCTATGTCATACTCAGGGCAGGATTCTAGACTTTTTGCTGCCTGAAGCAAACATTGTGAGGATGCATCCCCCTAAACCATACTCTTCCCCAAGAACAAGCAAAAACCATGTGATTTCAGTGTTTGTGTTATAAAGTGGTTATAAAGTAAACGAAAATACCATACCTTGCATGCTTCTTAAAATAATTACCCCACAAATTACATGTGGCAATCACCCCACAAAAGAAATGCGGCAATCACCCCAAAAATTAAATGCAGCAGTCACCCCACATATGAAATGCGGCAATCACCCAACAAAAGAAATGCAATAATCACCACACACATGAAATTCGGCAATCACCCCACAAGTTAAATGCAGCAATCATCTCCATGCATTACGGAACTCACCCCAAAAATGAAATGCAGCTATTACCCCACACGGAAAAATGCAACGATACCCCACATTGAGTCAAAGTGCAGTCAGTCCTGTGACGTTTCCCCCTTCCAAGAGTAGACATAATTAGGTAGCATTTTCCCTCACAAGTACATATAATAAGGTAGCGTTTCCCCAAAAACGTACACAATTAGGCAGCGTTGCCCCCCAAAGTTTACACAATTAGGCACTGTTACTCCACAAAAGTACATGTAATTAGGCACTGTTACTCTGCAAAAATACACATAATTAGGCACTGTTGCTCCCCAAAAGTACACAGAATTAGACAGTGTTACTTCCCAAAAGTACTTGTAATTAGGCAGTGTTTTCCCTGAAAAATACACACAATTAGACAGGGTTTTATGCAGATAAGAAAAATCCACTCCGGGCTCGACCCTTGAGGCAGGAAATATATCTCCAATACTTTAATATTGTAGGAAATGGGTTTTCCCACACATACACCAAATTAGGCAGCGTTCCCCTCCACAAATACACATATTCAGGCGGTATCCGCCCCCCACACACAAATACACATAATGAATCATTGTCCCCCCTCCCCTACAAATACACAAAATTAGGCAGTGTTCCCCCCCTCCCCCCCAATAAAATACACATAATTAGCTGTTTTTTCCTCTGCACAAGTACAAATAAATAGGCTGTGTGTCCCGTATCCACCCCCCCCCCTGCCCCTCCCCCCGCCAAAAAATTAGGTATGGTTTCCTTCAAACAATACACATAATTACTGTAGGTAGTGTTTTCCCTCACACACACACATGAATACGCTTGATTAGGTAGCATTCCCACCACAATTACACATAATAAGGCAGTGTTTCCCCCCAAAATACACATAATTAGGTGGTGTTTCCCCCTCATACATACTAATACACTTAATTGGTCAGCATTAATCTCCAAAAAACTACACACTAGACAGCATCCCTAATCCCCCCCAAAAAAACACTTTTCCTCCCAAAAAACGCAGCATTTCCCTCCATTAGGATGCTGTTAGCTACTTCCCTTAACTCTCCTCCCCCTCAACTGCCTCGTCCTCCTGTTAGTGCTGGTGGTGGTGGGTGAATACCTTCCCATCCCTAGTTGGCCGCATCCTCACCAGACTATGCCAATCCTTTTACTGCTGATGCTACTGCTCTCGGGTGTGTGTGGGGGGAAGGGGTGATCTGGTGCTGCATACAGCGTAGTATGGATACAGAGGCGCCAAAAGGATAAAATAATCTAAACAGTTTAAAACATGAGGAGGCAGTGGTGGACTTACCTCCTCCAACCAGACCCAAAAATTGCCAATGTATTTGTCAAATAGTTTATTTGCATGCTCCGGGGACAATGCAACGCGTTTCGCAGGTTTGATCCTGCTTCATCAGGCAATAACAATGGAGCAATAGCATATGTGATCAGTAGAAGAGCCAGGCACCTCTGGAGTGAAACACGTTGCATTGTCCCCCAGCATATGTAAATAAACTTGTTGTATTTGACAAATACATTGGCAATTTTGTGTCTGCTTGGAGGAGGTAAGTCCGCCACTGTCTCCTCATGTTTTAAACTTTTTAGATTCTTTTATCCTTTTGGCATCTCTGTATCCATACTACGCTACATTAAGTCAATCCCTGGTGGAGGAGTGTTACCCCGTTTTTTCCTCATCTACGGAGAGTGAGTCAGGTCTAATTTCCCCACCTGCCTATAAAGTGGTTGCCTTGCAGGTAACCCTGCTTTGTATATAGCTTATTAGTATAGCTTATTACTCTATCATACTTAATTTCGACTACCAGTACATACTACACTATATTTGGCTCCTGGTGTCCCTACTCTGTGTGATGCTGCATACAGCAGCACATTGCCATCCTCTCTGTATACTCAAGTTCTTTTGACAAAGGACACAAAGTCCAAAATATTGTGCTGGCCTGATTGCTGTATCACTGCATGATAAATAAAAATTAATTGTTGGGGACCTTTCCCACTTCGAAAGTTGAGACCAAACCGGATATGTTCTATAATGTGCTATGTTTTAGAGGTTTGATGGATCTCCAACCATTGTTTGGACTCTCCGTGTGAACTACACTGCACCTGAGGCTCGCAGATTACCTTTGTGCATTGTTGTCAGTGAATCGATAGGTCCTCAGTCACTAGATAGCCAAAGCTGCTGTAGGCATTGCACCTGTTGCACCTGCCCCCCCCCCCCCCCCCCCCACACACACACACACACACTATGATGTGCACCATGCTAGTCTTGTACCACATGACCCACATGACATTAATCCAATTACTGCTCCCACTGCCAAAGGGAAAAAGGAGACTGTAAGGAGGAAACAGTGAGGCTCCGAACACGATTATGTAGCTACAAAGCTATGGGCTCCAGTGCAAATTTTAGACTGACACCCTTCTGCCCAGCACTGTATGTGTTATAATCACATAATACAGACCACCAAATCCAGCTTCCTGGGGACAGCCATTGTGATGGTGGTCCCTAACCATGCAATCTTGATTACCAAAGCAACTTGTGAAGAACATTCTCAGCCTGTTGGCCCTTATACTCTATTTAAAAATTGTAACATTGTACAATCAAGATTGCTTTGTTAGTAGCAAGCTTGAGAGAGTTGAAAGCAGGAGAAGATTCATAGCACAGAATTATGCAAACTTTTTATGCAAATGTATGCAGCTTTAACATGAACCAATCAAATCCTGCTGAGGTAAAATTAAATTGGTCCATTTTCAAGACGCATACATTTGCATACAAAATTTGCATAATCCTGCATCAACTTGAAACTATTTGCATATCATTGCCCTTCCTCGTAGCAGTATTTTTAAAGGAGAACTGTAGTGCATGGAGGCTGCCATATTTATTTCCTTTTAAGCAATACTAGTTGCCTGGCTATCCTGCTGATTCTCTGCCTCTAATACTTTTAGCCATGGACCCTAAACAAGCATGCAGCAGATCAGGTGTTTCTGACATTTTTGTCAGATCTAACAAGATTAGCTGCATGCTTGTTTCTGGTGTGATTCACACTTCTGCAGACAGAAAACTCAGCAGGGCTGCCAGGCAACTGGTATTGCTTAAAAGGAAATCAATATGGCAGCCTCCATATACCTCACACTACTTGTTCTCCATTCCTCTCCTCCACAACACAGGGGCGGTTTTAGGTAAAAAGCCTAACCCTACTCTCACACAGAACCCCCCCCCCCCCCCAGGTAGTGCCTAACCCTAAGACCCCCCCTGCTGTCTACCCCCAGTGAACCTATAAACCTCCCCCACCTCACCCCCAAACCTTAATTCACCCTCTGCTACAAAGCTGCGATATGCAGCTATGGTGGTAAATTTTGGCTATTGTAAAAGCCATGCTTTGCGGCAAATAAGGTAAATTTCGGCACCAGGAGGCGCCCAGTAGCTGGCACTGTCATGAGCCCAAATTTCCTTGTTTTGCTGCAAATCCTGGCTTTTACAATAGGTGCCTATGGCAGCGACTTTTTTTCCGTAAAGCCTTTTTTCCTGTTCCAATGACATACACCTTGAGTTGCCTACTAACCCGCATTAAAGGAGAGGGAAAGTGGCAAATGATGAAAGAAACTCGAAGGGTACCGCATACAGTAGCAAGAAAAAGTATGTGAACCCTTTGGAATTGTATGGATTTCTGCACAAATTGGTCATAAAATGGGATCTGATCCTCATCTAACTCACAACTATAGACAATCACACTCTGCTTAAACTAATACCACACAAATAATTAAATGTTTCCATTCCATATAAACATTCACAGTACAGGTGGAAAAAGTATGTGAACCCTTGGATTTAATAATTGGTTCAACCTCCTTTGGCAGCAATAACTTCAACCAAACGTTCCATGAAGTTGCAGATCAGGTGTGCACAACAGTCAGGAGTAATTCTTGACCATTCCTCTTTACAGAACCGTTTCAGTTCAGCAATATTTTTGGGATGTCTGGTGTAAATCGCTTTCTTGAGGTCATGCCACAGTATCTCAATCGGGTTGAGGTCAGGACTCTGACTGGGCCACTCCAGAAGGTGTATTTTCTTCTGTTTAAAAGAGTTGTCAGGCCAAATGTAATAAAATAAACGCTACTTACCGGGGGCTTCCTCCAGCCCCAAGCTCCCAGGACCTCCCTTGCCGCAGTAGTTCTGCACCTGCGCAGACTGCTACGGCCCACATGGCGCTGATTGACAGCGCCGATCGCGCAGGCGCAGTACAGAGCGACCTCCAAGTGGCTCTGACGTCATCGCCAGGGACCGGGTCGGAGCTCTGGCAAACGGCTGTGGGCAGAGTTGCGGCAAGGGAGGTTCTGGGAGCTTGGGGCTGGAGGAAGCCCCCGGTAAGTAGCGTTTATTTTATTACATTTGGCCTGACAACTGCTTTAAGCCATTCGGTTGTTTATTCACTTCTATGCTTTGGGTTGTTGTCCTTTTGCAACACCCATCTTCTGCTGAGCTTCAGCTGGTGGACTCATGACCTTAAGTTCTCCAGCAAAATGTCTTGATAAACTTGGGAACCAAAAAACAAACAGGGCTGGCACCGCTCAAGTGTATTAAAGCTCTTTGGCTAGATGGCTAATGCAGTTTGAAAAGGGGCTTGTCCCGAAACATCGGTCTGTCCTGCTGCCATTTCACTTTAAATAGAGAACTTTAACTTCCCTGGCGGTAACCTCGACCTGAGCTCGGGGTAGGAAAAATGAGCTGCGAGCGGTAAGCCCGAGCTCAGGTCGGGGTAGGGAATTACATGCTTTTTCTTGCTGTTTATGAGTCCTGCACGCGGACTCTAGCATCTCTCCCTGGCTCTCCCCGGCCTGTCTGTATGTTTCGCCGGCCGCCGGGATCCCCATAGCCCCGATCTTGTTCCGGGGACCCGGCGGGCAATCAATGCGGCGGTTGCGGCGTGCTATCACCAGGGGCGGGCCAAATTTTAAAAGTGGACCTGAAGATCCGCACAGGGCAGCAGGAGAAGGAATGCATAGAAAAAAAGTGGTTTTGTTTTTATATATATATATATATATAATGTGTACATATAATATGTGTATACTTATATACATATGTGTATACAGATACATATATATATATATATATATATATATATATATATATATATACACGTTTAATTCCTCCTCATTTGCCTCTAATCACAAGTTGTAATTTGATCTCTCCCCTGTGTCACCTGACTGCCATGGCAGAGATGGCAGATATGCTCATTTGAAAGCACATGATGACAATATAGCCAATTACAGTTACTGGGTTTTGACTACTCTCTGCCTGCCGCCTGCACCGACCTCTGCCTGGATTTTGACTACTCTCTGCCTGCCACCTGCACCAACCTCTGCCTGGATTTTGACTACTCTCTCCCTGCCGCCTGTACCGACCTCTGCTTGGATTTTGACTACTCTGCCTGCCGCCTGCACTGACCTCTGCCTGGATTTTGACTACTCTCTCCCTGCCGCCTGTACCGACCTCTGCTTGGATTTTGACTACTCTGCCTGCCACCTGCACTGACCTCTGCCTGGATTTTGACTACTCTGCCTGCCGCCTGCACTGACCTCTGCCTGGATTTTGACTACTCTCTCCCTGCCGCCTGTACCGACCTCTGCTTGGATTTTGACTACTCTGCCTGCCACCTGCACTGACCTCTGCCTGGATTTTGACTACTCTGCCTGCCGCCTGCACTGACCTCTGCCTGGATTTTGACTACTCTCAGCCTGCCTTATTTATACAGTTTCACATTTTTTTAAGTTCATTCATAAATTTAATTAATTCAACAAATTTGTGTTCTAGTTTTTTATTTATATGCAGAATGTCTACCAGGCTTTTATTCTGGCATATTTTGGTGAGTTATGACTTAAGAATTGGAGACCTAAAATTTTTGAAAAAAATGTACTGCTTTTGACTCATAATTCCAGACAGAAATGCATGTCAAGGAGGTTAACACATTTGAGCGGTGCCGGACCCATTTGTTTTTTGGCACCTGTGCTCCCTAGGAGGCATTGGGGTTGAGGTCTGGGCACATTCTGACTGGTGGTGCTTTTCGGTGCTGTCCTCCATCTGTATCTTTGATAAACTTGGGAATTCATTTTTACTTCGATGATAGCAATCCGTCCAGGCCCTGACTCAGCAAAGCAGCCCCAAACTATGATGCACCCACCACCATACTTCACAGTTGGGATGAGGTTTTGATGTTGGTGTGCTGTGCCTTTTTTTCTCTACACATAGTGTTGTGTGTTTCTTCCAAACAACTCAACTTTGGTTTCATCTGTCCACAGATTATTTTGCCAGTATTGCTGTGGAACATCCAGGCGCTCTTTTGCAAACTTTAAATGTGCAGCAATGGTTTTTATTTTAATGGCGGGGAAGGGGCGGGGGGGGGGAGGGGACAGCAGTGGCTTCCTCTGTGGTTTCCTCCCATGAACTCCACTCTTGTTTAGTGTTTTACATATCGTAGATTCACTAACATTGATGTTAACATATGCCAGAGACTTTTGTAAGTCTTTAGCTGACACCTCATTGAGCATTCTGCGCTGTGCTCTTGCAATCTTTACAGGACGTTCACTCCTGGGGAGAGTAGCAGCAGTTCCTTAATAAAAGGAACTTTTAGCTTATGAGATGGATTCAATAGGATTCCCTATTGAGTGTTACATACCGCTTTGTCTTCTCAAAGCTCAAATATTTATCCATTTTCCCATTGTCCATTAAAGTGGTCTGAGACTCTGATACAAAAAAATGTGTTTCCTACATTTTATTACCCATAAAGTTACCATATTTGCTTTTTTGCACAAGTAATATTGTCCATTTAAAAATGGCAAGTTCCCAAAGCACAGGTTATCTGCTCTGAAAGCTGCCATTGCAGCTTTATTCATAGCTGTGTATAATGTATAATTATACATTAAAATCTTCTAGTGAGCTCTTCTGAACTGTGTGCATGATTGATGCAGAGAGAGCTTATTTTCTTATTTTCAGAACAACTAAGCATGTAACAACTGAGGAATGTAAACAAAAGATAATGTTATCACCTCTTGGGATGCAGATCACAAGCTGAAGGAGCTTTCCACTGCAGGATAAAGTGATGTGTTTAACTGTTTCAATGCTGTTCTGCTACATTTTTTTGTGCCAGTAGGTTTAAGGCTGAAAATAATCTTTTAGAGCAAAGAAGAAATGCTGAGTTTCATACTACTTTAAATTATCTTCCCGTGGCATCAACTTTTCTCTTCTTGGACATTTAGGATTGATTGTTGATATTTCTATTCTTTTCTTGCTGAAAATCCAGCTGTGAAATTCTGAAGTAGAAACACTGCCCTCTAGTGGCGGTATATCACTTTGCGGCCACAAAACCGAAATGCATTGTCAGAGATGTAATTTATGGGCAATTTGCACTTTTAATTAGCATAGACCTATTTTGAGACAACTATGCGGGTTTGAAACTCTTGTGGGCCACATAAAATGGCGAGGTAGAAAAGATTTGTTTGACACCTGTGCTCTAGGTCAAACATTCTACTCAGAGGAGCTTAGAGCCTATAGCATCTGAAGGATGTGTCAAATATTTGAATGGAATGATTAATTTAATTATATTTATAATAATGTCAAAACACCAGAATCCCCTCAACATACTAGTGTTTTGGACCTAAATGAAGTAGCAGGCAAATATACTTGTCCACAATACATACATTTTGTGGGAAAGCGGTGCTGTCATTGAAACCTATTTGAGGGTTTCTCACTGAGGGCTCTTCATGTGGGCCTAGTTTAGGGGTAGATTATGGCTGTGTATGCTATGTGGTTAGTCTTAGATGGGTTATAGTTGTGCAGAGTGACTGAAACCAATCCACTGCACTCTAGCTGTTAACATCCTACTCTGCTTTATTCTGTAGGCAGGGTAGGTGAGGCCACATCTTCATCTCCAAATGGATGTTTGTAACCCCACCCCTATTTCCCAGCTACCACAACTATAAATTCCATCTCTTTTTATTTCCAATTGCCTTGGTTGTCTTACATTATCACTAGATGATCCATGCACGTAGATGTTCTGTGTTAAAGCCTTAGTGCAGCAGTCCATATTTTGTGAGCGCTGATAATAGTTTACGTTTATTAGCAATGCACACAGATTCAAGAACTGCCTGCACTTTTTTGAATAAATATATTGACAAGCCCTGGATGACTCTATCCAGTAGCTCTGTGTTTCCAGTAGAGTAGATGTTGCTACCCCAGCATTGAGCCAATCACCTAACCCAGGCCACCTCCCCTCTCTGCTGTTGTGTGGTATGCATAGTATGTTCAATGCTGCAAGTTCAGTTTAGCAGCTCTGCCCTGTTCAGTGTTTAAGAAAGCATTCAACCCAGGGACATAGCATAAATAGGATGGGCCAGCCAGCAAAATTCATCTTTAGATGCATCCATGGAAGAATGGTAACCAAACAGAATACAATGGATTAAAATGTAAAACAGAGGGTAGTCATCTCTGGTGAACAGTATTAATTGTGAATAAAAATATTGGAGCTTGGACGTACCAGAAAGTGATTGGTGGTGGCGGACGGAGGACGGGAATGTTCTTTGTATATGGAGGATTAGCATGGCGGATTGCGGTGCAGCCCAGCCCATTTAGGTAACAGGGGAGAGCCCGTCATAAAACTCTATGTGGATGTAACATTTGAGGAACATATGAGTGTTTTTAAAAACAAACTTTTAATGGTTTTTAACTGAATCGCGGTATGCTTTGAGGTATATGGCATGCAAGGAATTGGATTGCTTAGGCATCTAATGTGTATGGATTCGCTCTACCACCGGGAATAACCCACAAAAAGTGGCACCAGGATCCCGAGGCCCCAAGGTTTCCTGGATAAAGCGCTTATCTGACTGTGAGGAAACACGGAAAAACCGCCGCTAGTACTAAGAGTAAGGTGGCTGAATCCGCGTTCAACATGGCAGCTGACGCGCAGTCGGAGCGCGGAGAAACCGCCGCATGTCCAGACAATAGGGCAGCGGATTCCGCGTCCGACGCGGCAGGTTGCAAGCATAGGCCTACTCCTATCACTTATGCTGAAAGCGGAGAAAACGCCGCACGCACAGACAGCGGTGCGGCAGATTCCGCATCCAACACAGCAGAAACATTACAACACATGTCTGGTGTGGCTGGGACTGATAGTCCACACTGGTTTAGGAGGACGCGCGCGCGCAGAGAGGCAGGGCCTTTATGCCAGTCAGAAGGGGGTCAGCTGACCAAGCCGGTCAGCTGACAATTTCAGCAGCTTTCATTGGTCCAGCACTTAGGGGAGGCGCTGGAGAGCGCTGGTGTATATATACTGGGTGCTGGTCATTTCTCTGGTGTCTGGCGTTGCGATCACTACGTGGTAGCACTCAGACCCTGTCAGTATCTGTGTTTATTAGACCAGTTTCTTAGGTGTTGATGATCATGGAGCTCACACCTTAGTCTAGGAATTCTGTTATTATCTGTGTTATTATCTAGACCAGTTTCCAAGGTGTTGATGATCAAGGAACTCACACCTTAGTCTAGGAATTCTGTACCATCTGTATTATCATTGTTATCTAGTCTAGTTCCAGGAGTGTTGAGAATCTAGGAGCTCACACTCAAGCCTAGGCATTGTTGATTATCTGTTATGACCTTCTGCTTTCCTGACCATTCTTCTGATCTCTGATTCTGTACCTTTGTCATTCTGATACCCTGTTGCCAAACTCTGCTGGTCTTAGGATTCTGCATTTGTATACTGTCTCTGTACTTTATCTGTCCGTGTGTTAACGACCTGGCCTGTCCGACCTCGAGAACTCTCTCTCCTCTTAAGAGATAGTTCACAGATCTGTCAGTGACACTTCCTCATTGGTGTCACTCACATTCTGTCCTTCCCACTCTCAGCCTGGCTCCGCCCCTTGGGGAGCCTCAGGCCATTGGAAGGAATCTGTTCTCTGGGCAGTACCTCCTACTGCCTTGCACCCACTGTACGGGTGCTCTCCTCAAAGTATTACTGTTGCACCAAACACGCATATATTAATCAGGTGTCCAGAGGTTAGAGATATATCTGATTATCGGTGATACTGCAGATCATCTATAATCGGGTATATATCTGCATTCTCGGTGATACTGCAGATCATCGATAATCAGACCCTCTCTGTGTTACACCGATCGTTACACTGACCAGTCTAGCAGTGGTTAGAGATATCCCGTGAGTCTGTTTCCTGAAAGGTGCTTTGGTGGTGGATTCTCATTTCTGAAATTGAACATATTGAACATATTGGTGGCATAGAGGAAAATAATACTGATGGAATTTTGAATGTGAATGGACTTGCATATAATAGGGTTATGATGGATGTGTGCTAAACTTATTTCTATTGTAATAAAAATATTGGAGCCAGCTACATTTTAGGAACCTATCAGGAGACAATTGGTTTCTTGCCCAGTGATAAATGCCAGCCAATCATAGTGATCACAGGTTCAGATTTATTAAAAAATACTGAGGACTGGAGCTTATAGCAATAATGAACATGAATATCACAATTGGAATACAGTAAGTTAATTTTGGGAGTATGTGGATACATTTCACTGAAAATATTCTTGATCAAGCAAGCACACTGTTCTGTTCTACAGACACAGGAAGAGGGATTATGAGAAGGATGCACACAGCTGTGGGAACTACAACTACATTGGATGGCCTATAATTATGATATTCTCAGGTGGTGTGTGTGTGTGTGTGTGTGTGTGTGTGTGTGTGTGTGTGTGTGTGTGTGTGTGTGTGTGTGTGTGTGTGTGTGTGTGTGTTTATTTATGTTTGATTATTTGCCTTTTTAAATTTATCATACCATGGCAGTATCTTTGCTCCTGACAAAGTGCATACCTCGGGAATGTTTGTTTGTTGTGTGTTCTGAGGTGAGTATAAACAACACCTGTTCTCCCAGAGTGCTCTGGGGCAGAATGCTGCATAACTAAATAGCCTAGGCTACACATCACTGGAAAGGCTTCCAAAATGTGGCTGAGAGTTGGCAACTAAGCCTTTACATGCACACACATGGTACTGCAGGAATATGTCCTCATTCTGATTTGTCACATGATGAGAGGTAGAAATATAGTCCTCGTCATCAGTTTGCACAGAAAAAGAGCAACAAAAGGAAATTGATGAACGCTAACTGGAAAGTTTTAGAAATATTGAAGGTGGCCATACATGATTCATGTAAGGAAACGCGGAAGGGCCGCTGTCTCTCGAGGTGAGGCGGCCGTTTCCGCGTCCAGCATGGCGTCACAACGCGGAAAAAACGCTGCATGCCGCATAGGCAGTGCGGCGGAATCCGCATTGGTAACGGCGGAATCCGCATTGGTAACGGCGGAATCCGCATCAGAGGCGGCCCCCGCACTAGATACATTGCATGACAGTACTGGTGTGGCTGGGACTGATAGTCCACCAAGATTCAGACTTACACGCGCGCGAGCACAGAGGCAGAGTTTAAATAGCAGTTAGAAGGGAGTCGGCTGACCATCTGGGTCAGCTGACAAATTCCACTGCTCTCATTGGACCAGCAATTAGGGAGGTCCTGGAAAGGTCCTAGAGTATATATACTGCTGGTTGTTCACTTGCTCTTTGTCTGGCGTGCGATCACATATGTGGGAGCACCCAGATCCGTAGTCAGATCCGCAAGTGTGCCGGGACCAGCTGGAGCTGTAATCCTACACTTAGCTAGATTCTGTTGATAGCTAAAGTACTAGTTTGATTGTGATTATCTGTTATGACTTTTGCCTGCCTTGACTATCCTCCTGAACTCTGATCTTGTACTTCAATATTTCTGATACTCTGTTGCCGAACCCCGGCTCGTTCCTTGACTCTGCTTCTGCCTCCTGATTTTGTACCCCGATATATCTGATACCCCGTTGCTGAACCCTGCCTGTACTTTGACTCCGCCTTTGCCTACTGATCTTGTACTTTATCTGTCCGTGTGTGTACTACCTGGCTTGTCCGACCTCGAGAACTGACCTTACTGTTAGAGGCGGTTCCTCGCTCTGTTAGCGACCCTTCCTCCTGAGGGTCACTTTCAGACTATCCTTCCTACTGTCAGTCTGACTCCTCCCGTCTTGGAGAGCTCAGGTCTGCGGAAGGAATCTGTGCAGTACTCCTTGCTGCACTGAGGCCTAGTCCTCAAAGTGTTACTGTTACACCAAACACTACACTCTACTCAGGTGAACAGAGGTTAGCTAGTATATCGGATTATCAGTGATACTGCAGATCACGTATAATCTGGTATACATCTGTATTCCCAGTGATTCTGCAGATCACTGGTAATCAGATCCTCTCTGTGCTTCACCGATCGTTACAGAACGCCAGACCAAAAAATGCAAATGGACGCACACACTGACCGTCTGGGCGCACTTGCCACTTCGGTGGAAAACATCAACCAAGTGCTGGGTAGCCACAAGACTATGATTGATGTCTTATCAGGCTCTGTGCGAACTCTCCAGACGTCAGTTGATTCAGTGTGATCCCCTCCTAGTGCTGACATACGTATGCCCGTACCAGATAAATTTTCCGGCCACAAGTCTGACTTCCGGAATTTTAAGAGTAGAGTGTTATCATACTTCGAGTTGAGACCCCGATCCTCGGGGACTGAGACCCAACGGGTCACCTTTATTAAAACTTTGCTGACTGGTGACTCCCAGTCATGGGCATACAACCTGCCTCCTACCGATACTGCTCTGACCTCGGTAGAGGAATTCTTTAAGTCCATGGCCGTAATTTACGACGACCCTGACCTTGCGGCAACCTCTGAGCGGAAGCTCAAACTTTTGCGGCAAGACGGGGGTTCAGTCGAGGATTACGCGGCAGAATTTCGCAGATGGTCAGTCACGGCCAGATTTGATAATTTTGCCCTCATGGATTACTTCTTGTCTGGGTTATCAGAGGAGGTCTCCGATTTAATGCTAACCTTGCCCGAGCCCAGGACAGTCGATGAGGCCATCACATCGGCCATTCGAGTCGACCGTCGATTACGCCATCAGAGGCAGATTCGGGGCAGTCACCGTGCACGGGTAACATCATATGTGGCACCCTCATCTGCACCCTTAGTAACACCATCTCCATCTGTCTCATCTTCTTCGGCCTTGCCTCCACCCGAACCAATGCAGATTGGTTGTTCGAAATTGACCCAGGTGGAGCGAAGGCGGAGAATGACGGATCAACTGCCCGAACAAGTCGGGAAACAAATTTGCCTAGGAGTAGTGGGGGGTGACACCCTAGGCACGCCACTTGCACCCCTTAAAGAAAAGAAATTGCTTCTCCCTTGTACAGTTACATGGGAGAAGAAATCTGTGGCTACTGAGGCTTTCATTGACTCAGGCTCAGCGGCCAATTTTATGAACTTTGAGTTTGCTCAGGAGTTGGGTATTCCGCTCACTCCTGTGACACCCCCCATTCAGGTCACGGCAGTAGACGATTCCCCTCTGCAACGGGATCGTCCCCTGTCACAGACTCCGCAGGTGAAGGTCATGATAGGGGTACTGCATGGGGAACAATTACAGTTTTTCGTTTTACATATGTCAACCTCCACTATTATCCTAGGCATGCCTTGGTTACAAGCCCACTCTCCACAAATCGACTGGGCTACGGGCCAGGTAACCAGATGGTCCGATCATTGTTATCAGCAGTGTCTGGGGAAGGTGACATTGGGTCAGACCAAGGTTTACGTGGAGGGTGTTCCCGAGGTATATTCCGATTTTTCTGATGTTTTTTGTCCCAAGTCTGCTGATCAATTACCTCCTCATCGCCCGTTCGATTGCCCCATTGATCTCCGTGCTGGTTGTATCATATGCCCCCTAGGGGTCACCTGTATAACTTGTCCGGCCCCGAGAAGTTGGCTATGCAGGAATACATTCGTGACAACTTGGCCAAAGGGTTTATTCGGCCCTCTCGGTCACCTGCTGGGGCCGGCTTCTTTTTCGTTAAGAAGAAAGACGGGGGTCTTCGACCTTGTATCGATTACCAAGGTCTCAATAAAATCACGGTGAAGAATCGCTATCCGTTACCATTGATAGACGACTTATTCACGCAGGTCACTACTGCTAAGATCTTTTCTAAGTTAGATCTGAGGGGGGCATACAACGTAATCCGCATTAGAAGGGGCGATGAATGGAAGACGGCCTTTAACACACCCGACGGGCATTACGAGTACTTAGTGATGCCCTTCGGGTTGTGCAATGCGCCAGCCGTCTTCCAGGAACTAATCAATGAGGTATTCCGGGAGGTATTGGGTAAATTCGTACTGGTATACCTCGACGATATACTAATTTACTCCAATAACCTCTCCGAACACAGGGTCCACGTGAAATTTGTCCTAAACAAGTTAAGACAGAATAGGCTCTACGCTAAGGTGAAAAAGTGTATATTTGAAGTGACCACGGTCACGTTTCTGGGATACGTAATTTCCACCTCGGGCCTCTCAATGGATCCTGCCAAGGTCACAGCCATGTTGGAGTGGCCACAGCCAGTGGGGTTGAAGGCCCTGCAGAGATTTTTAGGGTTCGCGAACTATTACAGGAGGTTCATTAAGGGATACTCCACGTTAGTTGCCCCCCTTACCAGTCTCACGAAAAAAGGGGCGGATACCAACCACTGGTCTCCTGAAGCCGTGGCGGCATTTGCTCTATTGAAAAAATTATTTTGCTCAGCACCAATTTTGAGGCATGTTGACACGTCCTTTCCCTTCATTGTGGAGGTTGAAGCCTCAGAAGTTGGGGTGGGGGCGGTGCTGTCTCAACGGTCTGGGTTGCAGGGCAGATTACACCCATGTGCTTATTTTTCCCGCAGGTTTTCACCTGCAGAAAAAAAATATGATATAGGCAACCGGGAACTTCTGGCTATTAAGTTGGCATTTGAGGAGTGGCGCCACTGGTTAGAGGGGGCAGAGCACACGATCACTGTTTACACTGACCACAAGAACTTGGAATACATCGAGGGGGTTAAGAGGCTGAGTCCCCATCAGGCCCGGTGGTCCTTATTTTTTACGAGATTCAGGTTCATAATCACGTACACTCCAGGCAGCAAAAACGTCAAAGCAGATACCCTCTCCAGGTGTTTTGAACCTGAGACAGCACAGCCCCCCGCTCCTGAATCCATCATCCCGCAGAAACTGGTGTTAGCCGCCACGGAGACTTGGGAGGATTGGACAGAGATTTTGGGTCCCTTTCAGCGGGATGTTCCTGAGGGGAAACCCAAAGGGGTCTTGTTTATCCCACTGCCATTCCGGTTACAAGTTCTGCAACTCTTTCACACCCACAAGAATGCTGGTCATCCTGGAGCGGCCAGAACGCAGGATCTGATTGCCAGGTGTGCTTGGTGGCCTTCCTTGGCAACAGATTGCAAGGAGTTTGTTAAGGAGTGTGCGGTATGTGCCAGGAGTAAACCCTCCCGGCTGGCACCTGTAGGAAGTTTGCAGCCTTTGCCCACCCCGAGTGAGCCATGGACCCACCTGTCCATGGATTTTGTGGGGGAATTGCCCAGGTCTGAAGGCATGTCTGTTATTTGGGTGGTAGTCGACCGGTTTAGCAAGATGGCCCATTTTGTGCCCCTGAAAGGACTCCCCTCGGCTCAAGAATTAGCCGAATTGTTTATCATTCACGTCTTCCGGCTGCATGGCATTCCGGAAGACATTGTGTCTGATAGGGGAGTCCAGTTTGTGTCTGGATTCTGGAGGGCATTTTGTCACCAAATGGGCATGAAATTGTCGTTCTCGTCAGGCTACCACCCACAGACGAATGGGCAGACAGAACGCATTAACCAATCTCTGGAGCAATTCCTGAGATGTTACGTTGCGGAGGCACAAAGTGACTGGGTGAAATTTTTGCCCTTCGCGGAATTCGCCTAAAATAATTTAAAGAATTCCTCGTCTGGGTTTTCCCCATTCCAGATTGTAACAGGGAGGTCACCCAAATTTTCCCCTTTTCCAGTTGTCTCGTCCCCATTTCCTGCACTGGAGGATTGGCAGAGGTCACTCAGGGACAATTGGGGAATTGTTAAGGGGAATTTGCAGAAGGCGTTCCAGAGTCAGAAGGGTCAAGCAGATAAGAGACGGTCCGTGGAATGGAAGTTTCATGCCTTACACCCCGAGAAACCTGGTGGGAGTTGTCCGGAGTCCACTCCTCAGGGGGGGGGGGTACTGTAAGGAAACGCGGAAGGGCCGCTGTCTCTCGAGGTGAGGCGGCCGTTTCCGCGTCCAGCATGGCGTCACAACGCGGAAAAAACGCCGCATGCCGCATAGGCAGTGCGGCGGAATCCGCATTGGTAACGGCAGAATCCGCATTGGTAATGGCGGAATCCGCATCAGAGGTGGCCCCCGCACTAGATACATTGCATGACAGTACTGGTGTGGCTGGGACTGATAGTCCACCAAGATTCAGACTTACACGCGCGCGAGCACAGAGGCAGAGTTTAAATAGCAGTTAGAAGGGAGTCGGCTGACCAGCTGGGTCAGCTGACAAATTCCACTGCTCTCATTGGACCAGCAATTAGGGAGGTCCTGGAAAGGTCCTAGAGTATATATACTGCTGGTTGTTCACTTGCTCTTTGTCTGGCGTGCGATCACATATGTGGGAGCACCCAGATCCGTAGTCAGATCCGCAAGTGTGCCGGGACCAGCTGGAGCTGTAATCCTACACTTAGCTAGATTCTGTTGATAGCTAAAGTACTAGTTTGATTGTGATTATCTGTTATGACTTTTGCCTGCCTTGACTATCCTCCTGAACTCTGATCTTGTACTTCGATATTTCTGATACTCTGTTGCCGAACCCCGGCTCGTTCCTTGACTCTGCTTCTGCCTCCTGATTTTGTACCCCGATATATCTGATACCCCGTTGCTGAACCCTGCCTGTACTTTGACTCCGCCTTTGCCTCCTGATCTTGTACTTTATCTGTCCGTGTGTGTACTACCTGGCTTGTCCGACCTCGAGAACCGACCTTACTGTTAGAGGCGGTTCCTCGCTCTGTTAGCGACCCTTCCTCCTGAGGGTCACTTTCAGACTATCCTTCCTACTGTCAGTCTGACTCCTCCCGTCTTGGAGAGCTCAGGTCTGCGGAAGGAATCTGTGCAGTACTCCTTGCTGCACTGAGGCCTAGTCCTCAAAGTGTTACTGTTACACCAAACACTACACTCTACTCAGGTGAACAGAGGTTAGCTAGTATATCGGATTATCAGTGATACTGCAGATCACGCATAATCTGGTATACATCTGTATTCCCAGTGATTCTGCAGATCACTGGTAATCAGATCCTCTCTGTGCTTCACTGATCGTTACAATTCAACCAAAATGTTCCATTGTATAGAAAAAATCAATATGTTAAAATCTACTATAAAATGTTATTCAATCAAAAAAAAATCGATTGAATTTCCTGCATGTATCTTTTGATCCATTGGCCATGGGGGAAAATGATGCTCAGTTTTTAGAGAAAAAGTGAATAGTGTATGGTGAATTGCTTTGAATTTTCAAATAATACAATCAATCAAAAAACTGATTAAATTGAAAAGATCTGAAGAAAAAAAATGTATGGTGTATGGACACTTTCCTTCTATTCCTGCTATTCTTTCAGCTTTCAACTTTTGTAAAGCACAATAACAAGATTTTTAAATATATTTAAGAGTTTTTAAGTGATGTACTAAAGGATAATTTATTAGTATTCTGATAACAGCCATTTTATAAGGTTTCTGTATAATAAAAATAGTAAGATGCCTACACTAAAACACAGATTCTGGAGACTTCAAATTCATGCAGTTATCTGGTGAAGCCACAAGATGGAGGCAAACATCTGTTTTTAGAACTGTATCCCATACACAGTATTAAGTATTGTTATCATTAAAGAGAACCCGAGGTGGGAATTACTTTTACTATTGGGGCACAGAGGCTGGTTGTGCGCACTAAGACCAGCCTCTGTTGCCCCATCGTGTGCCTCCATGTCCCCCCTGCTCGCCGCTATACCCCCCGCATTGCTGGCGACACGCAGCGTGTCGCCAGCTCAATGTTTACCTTGCGCTGTCAGTCAGCGCTGCTCCCCTGCCTCCTCCGCATCGGCGCACCCGCCCGTGTCCCTTCCCTCCCGCTGATAGGAGGGAAGTGACGCGGCGGGTGGCGCCGATGCGGAGGAGGCGGGGGAGCGGCGCTGACTGACAGCGCAAGGTAAACATTGAGCTGGCGACACAGCCAGCAATTCGGGGGGTATAGCGGCGAGCAGGGGGGACATGGAGGCACACGATGGGGCAACAGAGGCTGGTCTTAGTGCGCACAACCAGCCTCTGTGCCCCAATAGTAAAAGTAATTCCCACCTCGGGTTCTCTTTAAGTTAAATATAGCGTTGACATCTATCGGAAGCACTTTACAGAGTTCACAGTTATGTTGCTTACTACCACAGCTTTACACAGGCGATACATCAGGGGCGGACTGACAACTCATGGGGCCCCCGGGCAATAGGAGATTATGGGGCCCCCATACCAGTGTTTCCCACCTTTCACGTTATATTTTTACAGACTAAGATATAATAATTTACTGACAACAGTAAATATGTTATATTGTGATATTGTACACTGACAAAAAACAAAAACAAAAAATGGGTGTGGTCACACAACATAATGTGGGCGTGGTCATGGGTGGGGCAAAATATACATGACCTTAGCAGTGGTGTAAAAGGTCTGCCGGGGAAGTTTGAACTCTGCCATTGTGTTTCCCCCCAAAATACATGTAATCTGACAGCATTTCACCAAAAATCCATGCAATTCGGCAGAGGTTCCTTCAAAATACAGACAATATGGCAGTCGTTCCCCCAAAATAGATGTTATCTGGCAGCAGCGGTTCCCCCAAATACACATAATTTGGCAGCGGATCACCAAAAATACATGTAGCAGCAGTGGTTCCCCCAAAATACACAGAATCTGGAAGCAGCAGTTCCCCCATTATACACAATCTGGCAGCGGTTCCCCAAAAATACACATAATCTGGCAGCTGTTTCTCAAAATACACTTAATCTGGCAGCAGCAGTTCCCCAAAAATAGTTAATCTGGCAGCAGTTCCCCCCAAATAGGTGCCACCAGTATAGGTAACCAGGTCAAAAGGTATCCCCAGTGGAAGTATCCAGGTCTATAGGTTTTCCCAGTGCAGGTATCCAGGTCTATATGTGTCCCCAGTATAAGTAGCCTAATCTACAGGTGTCCCCAGAATAGATAACCAGGTCTATAGATGTCCCCAGTAAAGATAGCCAGGTCTATAGGTGTCCCCAGTATAGGTAGCCAGGTCTACAAGTGTCTCCAGAATAGGTAGCCAGGTCTATAGGTGTCTCCTGTATAGATAGCCAGGTCTTTAGGTGTCCCCAGTATATGTAGCCAGGTGTATAGGTGTCCCCAGTATAGCCAGGTCTATAGGTGTCCCCAGTATATACAGCCAGGTCTATAGGTGCCCCCAGTATATACAGCCAGGTCTATAGGTGCCCCCAGTATATACAGCCAGGTCTATAGGTGCCCCCAGTATATGTAGCTAGGTCTATAAGTGCCCCCAGTATATGCAGCCAGGTGTATAGGTCTCCCCAGTATATGCAGCCAGGTGTATAGGTGCCCCCAGTATATGCAGCCAGGTGTATAGGTGCCCCCAGTATATGCAGCCAGGTGTATAGGTCTCCCCAGTATATGCAGCCAGGTGTATAGGTACCCCCAGTATATGCAGCCATGTGTATAGGTCTCCCCAGTATATGCAGCCAGGTGTATAGGTGCCCCCAGTATATGCAGCCAGGTGTATAGGTCTCCCCAGTATATGTAGCCAGGTGTATGGGTGCCCCCAGTATATGCAGCCAGGTGTATACGTGCCCCCAGTATATGCAGCCAGGTGTATAGGTGCTGCCAGTATATGCAGCCAGGTGTATAGGTCTCCCCAGTATAGCCAGGTCTGTAAGTGCCCCCAGTATATGCTGCCAGGCTTGTAGGTGTCTCCAGGAGGGGAGACAGCCAGTGAAGGAGGGCGATGGGCATAGCAGCGGAGAAGGGGGGAAGTTCCCCCCCCCCTCTCTCACCTTGGGGCCCCCCTTCCTGGCTCTCCCCTCCGTAATCTGCAAAGTGTCGCACAGCTGGAAGCGGCTGACAGCGGGCGGAGACTTACCGCTGTTCAGCCACCGGAGGGAGCGCTGATCTGTGTGCCGCTAGTCTGGGCTTCTCAAGCCCACACTAGCGGCACACAGATCAGGGCTCCCACGGAGCGGAGAGCCAGGAAGGGGGGCCCCAAGGTGAGAGAAGGGGGGGAAACTTTCCCCCTTCACCGCTGCTATGCCCATCGCCCTCCTTCACTGGCTGTCTCCCCTCCTGCTCAGAGTTCTCTGGCGGGTGGCGGGCCCCCCCCTGACCACGGGCCCTCGGTCCGTGCCCGAGTGCCCTAATGGTCAGTCCGCCCCTGCGATACATTTATAGCTTGCCACCCGGCGAGGCGGCTTATTTAAGTTACATCCCCAATTAATTTCTCTCTGATTGGAATCGATTTAGAGTGGGGTTGATTCCTACCTTACTGGATAGTGTACTGGTAAGGCCAGTGGCGTACCTTCCATAGGGCTGCAGGTGCTCACAGCAACGGGAGCAGGCATGGCTAGGGGTGACACTGTGGTGTTCAGCCATTGTGTTTTTCCACCTGGGACCTTTTCTCATAATTTGGGCAACATTTGGGAAAATAGCGGCAGGCAGTGCAGGGGTGTACTACTTCCTGCACTAGATGTAGCACCCCTCCCCTTTCCTGTGCCATGGGCAATGTGCTTCCTTGCTCTCTACCAGTGGAGTACCTAAGGAATTTGAAACCCAGTGCTGATTGCCCCCCACCCCCAAAACAAAGACCTATTTTTTTATGGGAGGGTTGAGGGGTTGGGGCGCCAAGCATGTCGCTGCAAATTTTGGGGGATTTTTGGGAAAAGGAGCCATCAGGATGTGGACGAAGCTAACCATTATGGAACTCTAATCTACTGTATACAGTGCTGCAGAAAATGTCAGTGCTATATAAATACATAATAATAATATGGTAGGACATTAGACTATGACTATGGTATGATTAGATAGTGAGCTCCTCTGAGGACATTCAGAAAAGGGGAAAATGTAAAAGAGGGGGTTGCATAGGAGGAGGGGGGGATAAAGAGGTAGAGGCACAACACAGAGAGCCTGGTGGGAGAGGATAAATAGCAGGAAGACCTCTCACCAGGACTGCAGCCATCACCAGTGCTTTTTGGTGGGGACATGCTGTAAAAAGAAGCCACTAAAATCTAAAAAGAGGAAAGGAATGTTTTTGATTGTTTTGCTTTTTGCTTGGTGTGTGTGTGTGTGTGTGTGTGTGTGTGTGTGTGTGGGTGGGTGGGTGTGTGTCTGTAAATAATTAGCACGAGATTTCAAATTCCCTAGGTATGCCACTGGATAAGGCTGTTGCCTTTGATGTGGGATTTGAACTTTTGACCAGGGTTCAATTTCTGACTCAAGCCAGTACGTGAAACAGTAGAGAGCCCTCCCATGATCCTGGTTGCCTGTGAAGTGCACCCTGTGGGCCCTTTTACACTTAATCACTTGCTTTCAGTTATAACTGAAAGAAAACTGATTTTCAAAGTAATGCCCATGTTCTCCTATGGATCAGTTCCCACTATATGCATTTTAACTGAAAGCTTTTTCACAATGCACTCCTATGGAAAAAAAAGCGTACCAACGCATACTAATGCATACCAATGCATTAAGTGTAAAAGGGATGCAAGTGGCTGCAGCCAGGTTCTTCAAGTCTGCCAAGAGAAAAGCGCAAATTGACCTAGATTTTCTGTCCTGTCTGAATAATACTTTTAATACTTAGATATTTTATAGATCTGACATTTTGGGGGTATCAATTCCCAGCAGATTCTAAATCTTTATCAACTGAGACATGTGAGACGGAAGGAGCGGGCTATTTCCTGTTTGAACTTGATGGACATACAGTATGTCTTTTTTCAACCCAACTATGTAACCTGTCGGTCAAACAGCAAAACTGATGTATGAATGGGCACCTTCAGTCTAATCTCCCTCTGTGGCCTGATTGGAATACTCAGCTTGCCCTGCACACTTATAGGCTGGAAATGTTCTCCAAATGAAGTGAATAATTGAGGTAGGATATATGAATCATGTTGAGTATACAAGATCGGTCCAACTCCACAATATTAACACAAGTGTATAGTGGGGACTAGGGATGCTCACTCAGATTTCCGATCAGAATCAACTCTGCAATTGGAAAACGGAGATCAGAAATTGGACTTCTGTAGAAATACCACATTACCTCATCTCAGTCATTTTAGCCCAATCACAGAACTTAGAAGCATTAAACCAATCAGATAATGCAGAGTCAACTCTGAAGTATTTGGCCAGTCAGAGGGGGGAATTTATCAAGAGTGGCTGAGACAAAATATTGGCAGGTTTTTAGAAATCCATGCAGAACTGTCTCAGGCATCTTAAGAATTCACTAAATAGTGCAGATTCCTTCTTGAACTGTTAGAAATAGGAGGAGCTAGGAAGGTCTCTCAGACAGCGCAGTGTGTAAGGCAAAGTGCAGTTGCTGAGGTAACCAATACATCTGCTGTATTGCATCAATGCCCAGCACTGGAAGGGTTAAGCACAGTACAGCTTCACAGGACTCAGCAGGGGGAGGAGCACTTCACAAAACATATCTAGTCTACACCGCATGATTTGTAGAAGTGCTATTAAGCACTTCTTAATCTGCAGCAGTTTAGGGATAGATTTGCACTTTTCTTAACTGTAGTGCAGCTCTAGAAATTCACACTAAACTGTCGCTATTAACTAGGAATTAAAGGAAACCAGAGATAAAGAATTAAAAGTTAGTTATACATACCTGGGGCTTTCCGCAGCTCCAGAAACCCTGATCGTTCCCACGCCGCGGTCTTCAGCCTTCCCCGTTCGCCGCACCGGCTCACGGACTTCCAGGGGGCGAGGCCAGCCTACGCAAGTAAAGTGCGCTCCTTGCTTATCTCTCCAGCAGCCTCTGGAGAGGTACGCAAGGAGCGCACTTCAGCTACGCCTTGACTGGCCAGTCGGTTGAAGTCACGGGAGCCGGTGCGGCGAACGGGGAAGGCTGAGGACCGCGGCGTAGGAGCGATCAGGGTTTCTGGAGCTGCGGAAAGCCCCAGGTATGTATAACTAACTTTTAATTCTTTATCTCAGGTTCTCTTTAAGAAGGTTCTTATTATCATGCAGAACAGTTCCCCTGCTGGTTAGAACTGTTTAAGAAAAAAAAAACTGTTGGTAATGCTTTGATAAATTTGGCCCAGAGAATGCCAAAAAATGACCAGAAAAAAGACTCCTCGAAAAACGGAAATCAGATTTGTACGGAAATACCACATTACCTCAACTCGATAATTTTAGCCCAATAACATAACCTGGAAGCATTGGACCAATCAGAGAATACAATCAACAATAATCAAAAAATTACCAAAAAAAGACTAATCGGAAAATGGAAATCCGCAGAATCAGTAATTGGCATTGGTGGAAATGAGAATTTCTATGGAATCGGAAATCGTCTTTCCCGACCATCCTTATTGGGGAAGACAACTGCTCAGATGTATGGGTAAAAAAGGTAGGATAGGTACACCCCTTAATGAGGATGCTCCTGACTGTGCTATTTTGTGCATGTATTATGCTGAAGGAAATTATCAATTATAAGTTACTGATTATATTGCAGCGAATGGCATGGAGTGCGCTATATGTTTTTTAAATGTGTTGTTATGTGAGTAATTAATAAAAATAAGATTTTATCAAAAACAAATGGCCTATTTTATAGACTGTCTCTATTTAAATGCTAATAGATGAATTGTGTCCCCTAAAAAATCCTACCGATCCCCTTTCTTTTTCCAGTATCTTTATACAATTACACAACTCTGGGATGTGGGGATGTCCATATTGGACAAAGAATGGTATTAAAGATTTCTATAGTTTGAAAATGCTATAGGTAAATACCTTAGTTTAATTTCTGATAAGTGTCAAATCATTAAGGTATTCATATTACACACTTTGCACAGACAAGGTTTTCAAATATAAGATCTTAAAAGTAAAAATCCACCTTCAACAAAAATTGCAACAAACATAGTGTCTTTTTATTTTGTTCTGAAAAGTATGTTTGTAATTTAATTGTTGGTGTTTATGTAAGCATCAGCAAATATTTTAGGGCTATATGTATATAATTATATATATGTTATGTTTTGTTTATAAACATCCAACCCATTATCTATCACTGTACAATAAAAATGTAAATTCCTTGATACAGGAGGAGGAAAGGCCCCTGTTCAATTGAGCTTATAAGACATAAGGGTGAAACAAATGGGTATATTAAAAAAAATATAAGTAAAATGTATGTGTGCAGACAGAGGACGTAATTGAAGTTTACTGGGTTCTGCAAATAGTGTAACTTGTTTTAAGGCAGCCATACACTGGTTGATGCCACCAGATGGACCAACAGGTAGATCCTTCTCATCAAATCTGATCAGAGCGGGATCTATTAACTGCCCATACTGTGCATACAGATTTTGAAATCGATTCCGTGGTGGCCAGCATCAATAATGTCACCTTTCCGCCAGTGCGAACCCCTTGGATCCATGCTGTCACTTCTTCCAGCGTCCTCTTCCATGTCCGCTGTCCTGTCCTGTGACAAGCCGAAGTTCAAACAGAAGAGGGTGCTCTACTGTTTGAATTTTGGCTTCTCACAGGACAAGACAGGAAGTAAAGAGGACATGGAGAAGAAGGCCAGCTTGAAGAAGTGACAGCACGGACCCGCGCCAACAGACAGGTGATATTATTGTTGCCGTTATGCTGCGTCGGTCGTTGTCAAATCAAATGCCGCTAGTAATGCACTTCTGACCCGCTGGCGATCAAGCAAAATTTTCCATCTGGAGCAATCGACTGAATTGACTGATGTCAGATGGAAATCAGTTGATCGGTCAATGTTTGTGTTAACAATTTCACAGCAGATTTGATCCTGGCCTGTCTTCAGAAGCACCCAGAGATACCAGTGCTTTCAAGGGCTCCCGGAGGCTGACAGAGCTATTTTTGACCTGTTGGTCAAAGACATCTAACATGGGTGACAGCGCTGGAATGCAGGGACTGTGAGAGGAAAGGGGAGGCTCTTTACGAACCCAGAGCTTTCCTTTCCATAGGTAAGTATCAGATTTTATTCTTTAAAAAAACACCTTTAAAGGACCTCTGTCACAAAAATCTTAAAGTTTAAAATACATGTAAACATATACAAATAAGAAGTACGTTTCTTCCAGAGTAAAATGAGCCATAAACTACTTTCCTCCTATGTTGCTGTCACTGAAGTAAGTAGTAGAAATCTGACATTACCAACAGATTTTGGACTAGCCCATCTTCTCATGGGGATTCCCAGGGTGTTCTTTATTTTTAAAAGCACTTAGTGAATGGCAGTTGCTCCGTCCAACTGCCAAAAAAGTGTGCTGCGAGCAGGCAGGCTGGCCAGCATCAGTGTATACAGTATACATCATTTTTAGGGAATGTCTTTATAAAGAATAAAGGCCATGCTGAGAATCCCCATGAAGATATAGACTAACCCAAAACCTGTTGGTAATGTCAGATTTCTACTACCTACTGTAAGTGACAGCAACACGGGGAAAAGTAATGTATGGCTCATTTTACTCTGTAACAAATGTAGTTCTTATTTGTATGTGTTTAAAATTTTAAGATTTTCGCGAAAGTTCCTCTTTAAGGGCAGTATACATAGATAGGCGACTCGTTGGAAAATTTTGAAAATGTTGCATCTTGCATGGTAGATCTTACAGTGCCAATTTCCACAGGTCAAAAGAGAGAAAGATGCAGCATATGTTTATGGGTGCTTGTTTGCTGAGATACCGACTATGGTGGGAGATACATGGCAAGAACAAAACTACAGGAAAGAGATAACAAACTAGCTCCAAGCAAGCTAAAATGATGAACATCATAACACTCATATGTGAGACACAGCAGGTAGTTTGTCTATGAATGGGAGGTTTGAAAGAACCAGAAGAATAAAGACTCCTAAGCAGCAAATGTGAGATGAGGCTATGGGTGTGTCATTGGTACTGAATGTTATTTCAGAACAGAGGGATAGATTCATAAAGTGGAAAATATAAAGTTCAGTTTTTAACATGTTACATCTCAGGAAGTGGGAAGACATTAGGTCTAATGTTAGGAATATGAAGTGGTAAAGCGTACCTGAAGTTGCAAGTGTTGTGATGAGATAAACATATACTACTAGCCCTACTGAGAAATTATCTGAAGTGCCTTCCTGTTTTCTAGTACAGCAAGAGGTAAAAAAGAGTTGTTACCTATGCAAAAGAGCTTGTAGAACAGCTTGTCAAATTCAGTGGGATTTCCTGAAAAGTAAATAAACACTAAAAGCCTGTTATCTACAGAAGGTGGTTTCTAAATAATAGCTGTGACAGTGTGTATACAATTTTTCTAAACTATTATATTTATATAACTATTATATTTTACTTATATTTTAACAACCAATGTTCTATTTATCATTTGTAGTGCACATGCAATTCATTATCTCATAAGTTTATTTTCAGTTCAGGTTCACTTTAAAAAAAAGAGATCAGGTACAGAACTGCGAGAGAAGAAGAGAGACAGACTGATAGAGACAACAGATAGATCCAAGGAGGATTTCATGTCAATTGGTTTTATTATTGCATGTTCGAATGAGAAGGGGGAAAAGACTTCAGAAATTGAAAGGCTTAAAAAAAAGTCAGGGAGAGTAGATGTGGAATTGAGATCAAGGGAACAAGAGTTGAGTTTCTGGTCTTCTGATGTTATCAATTGTATCTATAAAATGTTTGGTGAAACAGTCTGCTGATGAGCAGGATGTAGTTACTTGTCAAACCGTATGTGGCACTTAATGGGTATTGGGTATACCTAATAGAAACATTACTGTGTATAGCTTGAACAGACACAAGCTGATATAACCATCACAGTAATAAGTGTTACATGCAATAACAATAATTCATCCTACAATTTTTTGATTGCTCCCCTGTACGGGGGGGGGGGGGGGGGGGGGCTTTTAAATGGAATTCACTCCCACGTAGTGACCACCCACTATGTAAACTAAAGTGGGGTCACACTGGGATCAGAGTGTCCATATGTACTTTAATAGCAATAGATATACAATGGCCGAGATATACTCAATGTCTCAATGCATTTTGTAAATAAGACAGTTGTATAATTCACTTCTTCGGGAGTAGCGTATTATTCCCAGCAAGGCACAAATACACTGTAGGCTGGTATCTAAAATATAAACAAAGAACCCAAATGAGCAGTAATAGCATTTAATAGCTTTTTTTTTCTTTTTTGACCCTTATACCAGCTTATTTTTCCATTTGTAATACTTATGTCATAGGATTCAGAAAGTTGTCCAATTGATTTTTATTATATGTATATATTGATTTACAGAGCCGATAAGAAGCATTCATTTTCACTATTTTTATGTTTTATTGTTGTAGAACATTAAACAAGTAAAATTAAAGCTGTGAGAAAGAAAAGTTTAAAAGTTAGATACTTACCTAGATAGTGGAAGCCGGATAGCCCAGAAGTATCCCAGAACCTCCTAAAGTCCATCAGTGCTTTCTAGGACCTTCTTTTTCTGTATGGCCTCACTCCCATCTGTGTAGAAGCAAATCTGTATCAGGCAGTTGTGGGTACGGTCTGCGGATGCCCACTGGAACAAAGCCACTCATGCATGGAGAAAATAATGTCCACAAGTGGCAGATGAGCTCATAGACATATAAGAGCATGACCATGAGAGTGTATTGGACAAGTTCTTGTTGAATATGTTTACATACGGTGCTGGAATGGAGTGCTTGAGGAGGATCGGGGAAAATCTCTACCAAGAAGCTTTCTACTACTTTGGTTAAAGGTGCCCATACACTGGCAGATGGCCACCAGGTTCGACTATCAGATAGATCCCTCTCTGTTTTAATCTGATCAGAGAGGGATGTATTGCTCCCGGTGTTCTGCATCTGCACACGGATAGATTTTCACGCTGTAATGTGTTTACCTCGGGGCGTGGTGAGTCTTGAAGTAATTCTTAAGCTCATCGGTCCAGGGCCGTGTAGAGGGTCCTTAAGTGGGGGGCTCAAACTTAAAAAAGGTGCCTCGGAACATACCCCCCTTAAATGCTCCCCACTCTTCGTTTCTGGCTAGGGAGTTTTGGTTGTCATGTGGGTGCTGAATGGAGATGCTGGGTGCCATGTGGTTTCTGGGTGTGAGTACAGAGTGTCAGGTGGGTTCTGGCTTTGGTGGGTATCAAGCGTCAAGCAGGTTTTGATTGCATGTACTTAGTGCCATTAGGGATGAGCGTAATGACCTAATTACGAATTTTCGAAATTTCGCGAAATTACTACAATTACGATTTTAGCAGTAATCGAAATTTCGTAATTTTCGCAAATTACGCAAATTTTCGTAATTACGATTACGAAATTTAGTATTTTAAAGTTTGCAAAGGTTTCTATCCCTCTAGATGCCTAAAATGAATAGCACAGCCAGCCAGCCAGCCAGCCAGCCAGCCAGCCAGCCAGCCAGCCTCCTCCTCCTCCTCCTCCTCCTCCTCCTCCTCCTCCTCCTCCTCCTCCTCCTCCTCCTCCTCCTCCTCCTCCTCCTCCTCCTCCTCCTCCTCCTCCTCCTCCTCTCTCTCTCTCTCTCTCTCTCTCTCTCTCTCCAGAGATCTGTAGTACTTCAAAACCATACTCACATTCATGACATGTCCAGGGATCAAACCCAGGCCAACCACATGGAAGACAGCTATGCTCACCACCATACCACCAAACACACACTAAATAGACTGCTAACCTAAATCTTACTTGTAGACAGTCATATGAGACACATGCTGGGTGCAGGGCTTTGTGATTGGACCATGCGATAGAGTGAGGTGCAAAAATGAAATCATGCCTAGCAGAGGATGGTTTCACAGTGCTAAATGCTAGGCTGGCTGTGGTGCAATTGGTTAGTGTGTCTGGCTGGTAACAGCAAGGTTACAGGTTCAATTCCATCCAGGCATGTCTTTTCCTCTTGCGTTCAACAGTTGTCCAAACAGAGCCAACAGAGCCCCAGATAGCCATGTAGAGTTAGGTCACAGCTAGCCTGGCTGTGGTGCAATTGGTTAGTGCGTCTGGCTAGTAACAGCAAGGTTACAGGTTCGATTCCATCCAGGCATGTCTTTTCCTTTTGCGTTCAACAGTTGTCCAAACAGAGTCAACAGAGCCCCAGATAGCCATGTAGAGTTAGGTCACTGCTAGCCTGGCTGTGGTGCAATTGGTTAGTGCGTCTGGCTGGTAACAGCAAGGTTACAGGTTCGATTCCATCCAGGCATGTCTTTTCCTTTTGCGTTCAACAGTTGTCCAAACAGAGCCAACAGAGCCCCAGATAGCCATGTAGAGTTAGGTCACAGCTAGCCTGGCTGTGGTGCAATTGGTTAGTGCGTCTGGCTGGTAACAGCAAGGTTACAGGTTCAATTCCATCCAGGCATGTCTTTTCCTTTTGCGTTCAACAGTTGTCCAAACAGAGCCAACAGAGCCCCAGATAGCCATGTAGAGTTAGGTCACAGCTAGCCTGGCTGTGGTGCAATTGGTTAGTGTGTCTGGCTGGTAACAGCAAGGTTTGATTCCATCCAGGCATGTCTTTTCCTTTTGCGTGCGCGCGCTGCGCCATTGAACCCCATGGGGTATTTTGCGTGCGTAAAACTTTACGCATGCAAAACTTTGTGCTCGGTGTTTGGACAACTGTTGAACTCAAAAGGAAAAGACATGCCTGGATGGAATCGAACCTGTAACCTTGCTGTTACCAGCCAGACACACTAACCAATTGCACCACAGCCAGGCTAGCTGTGACCTAACTCTACATGGCTATCTGGGGCTCTGTTGGCTCTGTTTGGACAACTGTTGAACGCAAAAGGAAAAGACATGCCTGGATGGAATCGAACCTGTAACCTTGCTGTTACCAGCCAGACACACTAACCAATTGCACCACAGCCAGCCTAGCATTTAGCATTGTGAAACCATCCTCTGCTAGGCATGATTTCATTTTTGCACCTCACTCTATCGCATGGTCCATGGTCCAATCACAAAGCCCTGCACCCAGCATGTGTCTCATATGACTGTCTACAAGTAAGATTTAGGTTAGCAGTCTATTTAGTGTGTGTTTGGTGGTATGGTGGTGAGCATAGCTGTCTTCCATGTGGTTGGCCTGGGTTTGATCCTTGGACATGTCATGAATGTGAGTATGGTTTTGAAATACTACAGATCTCTGGGGAGAGAGAGAGAGAGAGAGAGAGAGAGAGAGAGAGAGAGAGAGAGAGAGAGAGAGAGAGAGAGAGAGAGAGAGAGAGAGAGAGAGAGAGAGAGAGAGAGAGAGAGAGAGAGAGAGAGAGAGAGAGAGAGAGAGAGAGAGGGAGGAGGAGGAGGAGGAGGAGTGGCTGGCTGGCTGGCTGGCTGGCTGGCTGGCTGGGCTATTCATTTTAGGCATCTAGAGGGATAGAAACCCTTACAAACCTGAAACAGTAAAATTTCGGTTGGAGCCACGAAATTCGTAATTACGGGAGTAAAATTTCGATTACGAAATTGTAAATTACGATTTGAAAATTAATTACGAAATTACGAATTTGGGTCGTAATGTTAAATTTCGCATTCGTAATAAAAGCAGTTCGAAATTTCGAAAATTTCGACTCATCTCTAAGTGCCATGTGAGGTCTGGGTGCGTGTACTGGATGTCATGTGAGTGCTGGTTGCAGGTACTGGGTGTGACATGGGTGCGAATACTTGGCACCATGCCTCTACTGGGTGCTAGCTATGGGTGGCCTTTAGGCATCAAATGGGTTTTGAATGCAGATAGTTTGGGTGCGGGCACTGATGGGCGTGGCCGCGGCGGCAGCCCCAGGACTGCCTAACGCCGATCGGCGTAAAGTCCTTGGGGCTTGCAGTGCAAGAGATTGTGCGCAGGCCGTGCGCGCATCTCCTGTCAGTGGGCGGAGCAGAGCTGAGCGGCGATTGCCATCTAATTACATTGTACAGCACTGTGATCTGCAGCAGCGCTGTACTGGGGACAGCCGTGTGACACGGTGGTCCCCCTGGGGCACCAGAGATCGATAGGCTCTCATAGGCAAGCCGATCGCGTGATTGGCCGGCTGGGGGGAGGGAGGGAGAGAAGTAAACAAAAATTTTAAGAAATAGCCATGTTTATTAATAAATAAATAAGAAAAATATTTGCAAAAAAAAAAAAAAAAAAAAACACTGGGGAGGCGATCAGACCTCACCAACAGACAGCTCTGTTGGTGGGGGGAAAAGGGGGGATCACTTGTGTGCTGTGCTGTGGGGCCCTGCAGCTTGGCCTTAAAGCTGCAGTGGCCCATTTTGTAAAAAATGGCCTGGTCTTTAGAGGGGTTTAAGCCCATGGTCCTCAAGAGGTTAAGTGGGTGTTTGGTGCAGATAGTGGGGGTTCAATGTCAGGCCTGGGTGCAGGTACTTGAGGTCATGTGAGTGTGAGTACTGGGTGCCAGCTATGGGAGGAAGGGGGTGGATGTTGGGAGAAGTAGAGGTCAGTGTGGGTGCTGCAGGAAGGGGAAGTCATTGGGCATGCTGGTGGAGGGAGAGGTCAGTTTAGATGCTGGAGGAGGTCACTATGGGTGCTGCTGGGAACAGGAAAGGTACTGCTGGGGACAGGAAGGCTGCTGCTGAGGAAGGGAAAAGTCATTGTAGGTGCTGGGGGAGGGGGGGGGGGGGGCTCAGTGTGGGTGCTGGGCAAGGCAGTTTCTAGGCTAAATTGCACCCAGGGCAAGGGTGTAAAAATTGCGCCCCCTTCCACCCATCCCGTGGACTTGGGAACCCTTACTCTTTAGAAAAAGAAACACAGCCACAGGTCACAAGTAGATCTGCCTACTTTCTAGTGACCAGCCACTTATCCAGGAGGAAGCAGGAAAACACCCAGGCGAGGAGAGCCCGGAAAGCCGACTCCTCACAGCCTGCAGTACCGCTACAAGACATCAGGTGTCATCCCGCGGTGGTGACGTGATGACGACTTGAAGTCTGACGCAGGCAGCCTAGGAGGAGTCAAGAAAGGTAATTGCACTGGTAATCTTCTTTCTTCTTCCATTTGGCAGCTCCCTAGCGGTTATGTCCTTCTGCCTGCCCCCCCTTCATCTACTTGCTGGTCTGCGCCCAGTGCGGTCGCCCTGCCCGCACTGCCCAAGAAACGGCCCTGGTGCTGGGGAAGGCAGGAACACTGCAGTGCTAATGCTGGAGAGGGAAAGGTCAGTATGGATCCTAGGTGGAGGGAGAGGTCCCTGTTTGTTCAAGGTTGAGGGAGAGGTCACTGTGGATGCTGGAGGAGGGAGAGGTCACTGCTGTCAGAGAGACACTATCTTACCTGCTTCCACACAGCTGTGTGGATGGATGGTGTAATGGTTAAGGGCTCTGCCTCTAACGAAGGAGACCAGGGTTCGAATCTCGGCTCTGCCTGTTCAGTAAGCCAGCACCTATTTAGTAGGAGACCTTTGGCAAGTCTTCCTAACACTGCTACTGCCTATAGAGCGCGCCCTAGTGGCTGCTGCTCTGGCGCTTTGAGTCCGCCAGGAGAAAAGCGCGATATAAATGTTATTTGTCTTGTCTTGTCTACACTAGGATTCCTGTATGGCACCACTTTACTCCAAAGTTTCCCAGATGGGGAGTAGCTTCCTGTGGGTGTGGGCGGGATGGGGCAGAGCTTATCATGGCCGGAGGCAGAGCTTCATTTTTACAGCCAAAGGGGCCTTTTTATGGGAATTTAAAGAGGGGATGTGCTTGGGCACTCAGAGCTCCCCCCTCTGCATGTGCCTGCATCTGTCCACTTGTGTGCTCCTCTTGTGTCTTATCTCCATCGCCACTGGGATACCTCTATCCCGTGAATGGCACGTTTGTGACTATGCCATCAGGTCTTGGGGTAGAGGCACCCAGAGCCAAAGCACAGATCAAAAGAAATAGTGTGTATGATTAGCTAAGCCCTAGGAGCCCACTTTGTTATCTTTCATGTTTGTATGACCTGGTGATTGCATTTGCCAGGCAGGAAGCAATAACTTTTGTGCCCAGCAAGCTGCTTGGTGTGCAGAGCTGTGAACCTTCTGTACGAGGCCTTACTGGCTGCAGCTCTCAAGCACTAAGAGCCCAACCGGAGAAAAGCACTATACAAGTATTAACATTTCATAACATTAAGTTACAAAGTCTCGTGGAGCACTGTTATGTACAGTATTAGCAATTTTCATTAAAATGGATGGATACTAATCAGAAGGTAACTATGTAAAAAAAACACCTCAGAGGCACAATCACTCTCACAAGAGAAATGAACACTCAGAGCTAAACCTAGAAAGGGCTCTGCTAAGAAATGGTCCATACAGAAATCAGAGCCAGGCACTATAAGTCCCTAAATAAATACAGAGATTTGCAAACTATAATTACATAAAAAAATTAGAACATGTTTAATTAATAAGTAAGTCATTGGATTTCAGCCTGAACAAACTGTGTTATTCTTCTAGCCAGTGTCACTTGTAGAGCGTTTCAGGTATTATGATTCAGCAATGTTGCTGCGCATTATGCTTTACTGTGATCAGTACTGGAAACTGAAGTGCATTTTAGTCATCTCATCATTTATAATACATGATTGCTATAAATAGAAGACAATACTTTCAACCATTTGAGAGACAAGATGCTGGTAGAGAAGTGTATGGATATGGATATGCTGTGTTGTTTGGGCTGTGCATTTAGCTTGATGTCCGCAATGTTTAAATTGGAGCAGTAATAATAAACTGATCGATGAGCACAGCTGCTGGAAAGCTGAGGACATCACTCCTTGCAAGGTCTGGCATGTTTTCAGAATTACCATAACAACAATCTCCAGCCATCCCAGCTAAGCAGCAGCAGCAGCAGGTCTGCATGTGCATTTCCCTTTTAAGAACACTCAGCATTGCTTCTCTCCTCCCTTTGTAAGCTGTCGGTTTATTTTCTTGGGGGCTGCCCACAGTTCATCACTGAAGGAAGCAGCTTTATTTCCAAGAGAGAGGCAGTCGGGTGATAAAACCATGTTAATCGGCTCAAGATAATTTGTTCAAGCAGGAAAAAAAGGAGAGAATTAGCTTGGATCCTCCGTGGCTTAAGCAGCAGCTGAGGTCGATCCTGGGAACGTAAAATGAGGAAGAATCGGTGGTGATACAATGCAGACAGTCTGCAATGGAAATGATTCTGCTGGAGAGTGAAGCAATGAAGGGTGAGCGTATGGAGAAAGAAGGCTTCTGATCTCTACATACTACCACATCGCATTTAATAAGAGCTTCACAACGGACGCCGCAGTGGAGCCCAGAAGGAAAGCCAGGGGCGCTATGAAGGACAAAGACTTCATGCCCAATACAGAAAGGGGTAAACCTGCTACATACACTGGTGACAAGAAAGCAAAAATGGCAGCAAAGACCAACCAAAAATGGGTGAGACTGGCAACAGTGTTTGCATATGTACTTTCTGTATCGTTGGCAGCCATCATTCTAGCTATTTACTACAGCTTAATATGGATGCCAGTGAGATCCGGTGGTGCTAACAGCAGCAATGCCAACCACAGCCAAGTCAATCCTACTTTGCCTCACAATGATACCACAACACACAGGCCTCAGGCCTCTGATCTGGATACTGCCAGTCCGGTGACGGGAACAGCAAAGGGACTGAACCACGTCAAGAGGTCTCTTGAGAGCAGACAAAGCTCTGGAGCAGAGGAACAACATCAGATGTCTGGGAACACACCCAAAAAGGCAATGTTTGAACGTTCAGACCTGGAAATGAAGCAGTCTGAGGATGCTTCAGATGCATTTAGCACAGACGTGGCTCAGGATTCTGACATAAACAAACTGGTTTTAGATGAGGCTGATTTTAATGCAGGAACAGAGAGGAGCTCCACTGATTTTGAGAAGATCAGGGAACAAAGCCATTTCAAGAGATAACCAAAGATTTTGGAGATAATTATTCCACAGGACGTGTTGTATCCATGTATGCATGGGGGTGTGGATATGACAACAAACCCCGGCCTTGCCAGAGACGTCTGCAATGCATTGCCATCCCAACCGTCATAGCAAAGGAGTACATCAACCATTGTGTCTGTGGACCAAAGTGAGCTCATGACATCAGAAGATTAGCCTTTTTTTGCCATGCATGTCAAGCCTCTTCCTTCCTTGCATTGCTTTGCTGAAAAATAAGGGGCATTCAGCATTCATAAATACAGTACATTAGTTTGGAGTGGGAGAGTAACATGCTAAACACAATAACATTTCATGCATTCTGCACCTGACATGTATACAATGTTTCATTGTCAATAATTCATAGGAAAAATGTCAGTGTCTGTAGCTCAGCAGTAATCTAAAGCTTCTAGATGCATGAGGCCCTCTGGACACTGATGAGTTCCCCGCCTCAGCTAGTCATTTAGATCTAATGCAGAATCCTTCACCATTTTATTATACAGTACATTATCTTTCTAAAGTAGGGGATTTGAAATCTAGATTGAACAACTGTTAGGGATTTCTGTGCATGCCTTATTATGGAAGGTTTAGTGACTAAGCTGTAGTCAAAGAAAGCTTTTTAGCAACTTAATGCAAATAATTAGCACTAGCAACCTATAAAGACCAAAATCTTTTGACTTACTGACTATGTAATCTACTTCCTGCACTCCGTTGAAATGAATGCTCTTGGGTAAGATTTGTCTTTAAAGGGAATTTATATGATAACTTGAAATGTCCTCTCTTGTGGACCAGCCTGAGTGGTGACATTGCTGGGTCCCTCCATTTATATGGCCCAGACAAAAACATGTATTGCTGAGCTTCCTTTTAGGGAGCCTGAGATGGTGCAATTGGATGTATTTACACTTATCTGGGGCTTCCTGAAGCCTCATGGGGTGCGTGGGCTCCGTCGCTGTCCTCTCCGGCCGCTCTGTTCGCTGTATATTGATCACGGTAATCTGGACGGCTGCGCTCTTCTGTGCATGCGCGGTCTGGCCACACGTGCACTCCCCATCATGCTCTCCCAGCTGGGAGCGTTCTGCGCCTGCACAGTAGTACTGCGCTGGCACAGAAAGCTCCCAGGTACAGTAGAGTGGAGGGGGCTTGCGCACGACTGGCCAGGTTACCGGGATCGATATTAAGTGAGAGAATTCGAGGGAGCCCACACACTTTATGGGGCTGAAGGAAGCCCCAGGTAAGTATAAATACATCCAATTGTACCTTTCCAGGTACACTTTAAGGACATGTTTATATTGTATATGCAGTATATAACATTTGTTCAGTCCAATACTGAAATTAAGATTTTTTATCAGGTCAATATAAAATATTGCTTATGAATATTTCATATATTCCACAGCATCTGAGGCTTCAATAATCCTATGAGATCTGATTTTTAAGACTGATGAGCTATACAGAAATTACTGACTCTTCCTCCTAATCACATAATTTTACTTGGTCCCACAAAGCAAGTAATAGTTGTCCTTTCAAGTGACACTCCAGTGGAAAGAAAAACGTATGATATAATGAATTATGTGTGCAGTACGGATAATTAATAGAACATTAGTAGAAAAGAAAAGAGTCTCATGTTTTTATTTTCAGGTATATTTTATAGCATTGCATCATTGTATCATATTTGCAATGTACAACCCGCACTGTATTTTAAACTATAAAACAGAGCAGGGCTAATGACCCTTTTAACTTCCCTGCAGTAGAAATCATATCTGAAGTTGCCTGTCACTGTTTCTTTGAAGTTTAAATGCCTCAGAAAACAGTACTGTAGCCGACTAAACTGGTCTTGGTCGGAGAGCTCAGAGAAGCTCTTTTCCATAGATAACAAATGAAGTTTCTTAACTCTTCCTGTACTGTAAACAATATGATACTGGTTTCTTTGCTTCTAATGTTCTTTTTCTTAGCTGTACTAAACATACAGTTAATTATCACATACGTTTATTTTCACCTCAGATTCCTTTTCAGTCTCGAAGCAAAGGCAAGTAGCATGCTATTTGTTGGATATACAGTATTAGACAAATAGAAAACGGTATGCTCAGTATTTCATATTAACCAGCATGAAAAATACCAAGGCCCTTATTCAACTCACTTTTTCTCCTAAGTTTTCTCCTTACCAATAAAATAAGCCACCAGCAGTACATTTTCACCTACTTGTTGGTACTTTTTCAATTGCAGAGTGCTGCAAAGTTATTTTAAACAAAAGATAACAAAAAATATCATAAGAGAATACTTAAGAGAAAAAGTGAATTGAATTAAGGACCCAAATGAATAAATGTATAAATAATTACTATATATTCCCTTTAAAGCAAACCTGTGATCTCACACACAGCATAGGCATTCTACCTAGATCCCATAATGCAAAGTGTGTTACCTCTGAAGCCTACCAATGGTTGGGTGCATTGCCATAGTGGTGGTGGTAGGGGAAGGGGGTATGCTTACCTTTGTCTTTCAGAAAGTTAGAAATAATAAAGTCGAAACCTATCATTTTTTATTTTGGATAGTGTGAAAAGAGGTTAGAAACCTTATTCTTCACTGCTGTCAGTGTCCTCACTGGAGGTATCTCCCCTCAATTACTGTGCCTGGGACCTAAGTGGATCTTTGTGCCTTTAATATGAAAAAATGCTGGTCCTGTTGGCAGGTAATTAGGCCTGACAATAGAAACTTGTTCAGGATTTTCACTTTTTTTATTTTTTGCTGTTTCTGTCCCTCTTCGAGCTACTTCTGTACTTTCTGAATAGACAGAAAGTGAGGACGAATGGACAAACAGGACAGCAATAAAAACCCAAATAAAGTTCTAATCCCCTACCAAGCTATCCAAAACTGCAATCAAAACTTTTCCTGAACTTGGGCTTTTAGTATTTTGGAGGCCCTTGGACAGTCTAGAAGCAAAGAAAGAGACAAAACAAGAGATATTATGGTCCTGCTGTTCTTAGATCTGTAATGAATTAATTTATTGGGTAGCTGAGACTACTGGTACACTTACAGTGACTCTCGTGGAGGCACAAAGGGCTGATAACAGAGATACTCTTTGTAGCACACCTAATCTAGTGGATTGCAGTAACCAGTAAAGGTACACATTACATGTGGGCCACCTAACATCTACCCACCCAAACGTATCAGTCTTCTATTGTATTTCCACCTCCAGTACAATTATATGGCTGAGTTAATTCAAAATCAAGACAATATGGCTCTGCTTAGAGCTACAAAATGATTACGTTCCGGTTGGTTTAAGTCCATGCAGGACACCATGACAGCATTGGCGATGTCTGTGGTGGTGATTTACTGAAGCATTTGTGCAGACAGGAAGCTGTGTTCTCTTCAGTCATTGACATACATGATTTGATGACTATAACAAACACAGCATGACATCAATGCACGCCCCTGCAATGTGTTTGACACACATAATATGTAGTAAAGAAAAAATCTTATATCTTCATTATCATACCTACAATTTGAAATTTTATATATGAAAATGTGTTTAAAATATATCATTTTAAGGATAATTGGTTCTCCTAATCAGATTTCTGGTAGATCTTCCTTGACTTACCCAGTCCATTAACATATGCACTGAAGAAATGGTTAAATTACCGGTAGAGCCATTTTTCATTAACTATAGAGCTTATTTATGCAAGTGTGAAATTCACATGTTCCACCTTTACTGCCTCGTTAGTTACTAGCAGTAACTCTGACACATTTAAAATACCTTGAAGTTACTGCTAAATGTTATTTCCATTTGGCGTTTTACATCTGTGTCACACTTCCTGGCATTAACTCGGAGAAGGCCCACTGATTGATTAGAGATGATCAATTTAGTGTACATAAATTCTTTGGGGAGAATTCACAGAAAATTGAATCTATTTAATTAATGGGCCACTATCATAAACAATTGTAAAATGTAAAATACATACAGAAAAGCTGTATGTTTGTCCCAATAAAATGTACCGTACTATTTTTTTCTTATGTTGCTGTCACTTACATTAGGTAGTAAATATCTTTGCATAAATCCTTTCCAGGGGGTGCTTTTGTAAAGAGCAAAGAAAATCCTGAGAATCCCCTATGAGGGCTTGGTCTAGTCCAAAAAAAAGCCTGGTTTTTACTACCTACTCTAAGTGGCAGTGACATAAGAAAAAGTAATTTATAGTGCATTTTACTCTGGGACAGATGTGCAACTAATATGTACAGTATGTACTTATACTGTATGAACAATTTTTCTAGATAGTGGTCCTTTAAGGGACTGATTTGAAAATCAACAACTATCTGGATGCCATCATGTACTCATCACTCATTTCTTCTACCTGTTTGGTTTACCAAAAGCGACTCAAAGGTTAACTAGCATTGGTAATAGCGCCTAGGCCCTATAAATATATTGCCCCACCTCCCTAATATATTGTATTGCAATGGAGAGTCTATGGGAGTTTAATGGGGACAAGTTTATCAAATTTAGAGGAAGTCACATGTCATTGCTCGGCATATAAACAACATTCTTTACTTATACATCACTAAAATCACATAAAGACAAACCTAGATAAAAAATAAACAAATATCTGGACCGTTGGAATCCAGAAAGTTCGGTACAATTTAAAAAGACTCTGTAACTAAAAAAAGTTCCCCTGGGGGGTACTCACCTCGGTAGGGGGAAGCCTCCGGATCCTATCAAGGCTTCCCCCGTCCTCCTGTGTCCCACGGCGGTCTTGCTGCAGCCCACGGAAAGCACAGCCGACAATTTGTCAGGCTGTGCAATATTTATCTTTGCTGGCTCCAGCGGGGGCACTATTGCGGCTCTTCGCTAGGAAATAGGCGGAAATAGCCGATCTCTGTCGGGTCCGCTCTACTGCGAGGCGCAGGAGACTTGCGCCTGCACAGTAGAGCGGACTAACAGAGATTGGCTATTTCCCCCTATTTCCGAGCAGAGAGCCACTACTACGCCTGCGCTGGAGCCAGGAAGGTAAATATTTACATCCCCACTTTTCGGAGGGGCACAGCGAGACCGCTGTGGGACACAGGAGGATGGGGGAAGCCTTGATCGGATCCAGAGGCTTCCCCCTACTGAGGTGAGTACCCCCCAGGGGATTGTTTTTAGTTACAGATTCTCTTTAACTGTACACCATATTGATCAAATAGGAAAAAACTGCCAACAGATCTATTTGGACATATCTTTCTATCTGAATGACTAATACCACAAATGCCTTATACAATCATCAGAAATTAAAGTGCTAAAAGTTAGTACATCAAAGCAGAGCATATAGCGTTTCGTGAAGGACAAAGCTTCACTTCTTCAGGAGTTGTTCGGCACTTGACAGACAAATCATCCTTTCCACCGCAGGTACACTTGAAAAAAAGCGGGTTTCCAATTTACTTATTTAGAAGAGATGAAAATCCAGTCTCCTGCAAATCATAGTTTGCTTAAATTCATAAACATCCACCTCACAGGGTAAGGTTGTTTGATCTGCTGTTACTCAGTACATACACACAAGATCTGTTGATGAACAAATGTGAGTCCTCTTCCCTATTTCTCTACACCCATAATTAGCACATTGAAAAGACAATTCAAATTTGTAATATAGTAGTAAAGTAGTATGGAGATGGAACCAACAGAGATGTATCAAGCAATATATGAAGACTGGAATGACTCTCATGGAGCCTGGCGTAGTGCAGGAGACTGTGATTTTTCATCTCTAATAAATAAGTAAATTGGAAACCCGCTTTTCCTTTCAAGGGTACCTGTGATGGAAACAATGATTTGCCTGTCAAGAGCCGAACGACTCCTGAAGAAGTGAAGCTTTGACTTTCACGAAACGCATCGAGCTATACGCTTGGCCTTGATGAACTAACCTTTAGCACTTTCATTTCTGGTGATTGTATAAGGCATTTATGGTCTTAGTCATTCAGATAGAAAGATATGTCCCACTAGACTCATTGGCAGTTTTTTTCCTATTTGATCAATATGGTGTCCAGATGTTTGTTTCTTTTTTATCTATATTTGTCTTTATGTGATTTTAGTGATGTGTAAGTAAAGAATGTTTTTATACGCTGACCAATGACATATGACTTCCTCTATAATTGATCAATTTGTCCCCATTAAACTCACATAGATTCACCATTGCAATACATGTTTGGTTTACACAGAAAGCAAAAAGTAAGGCTAGGTTTGTATTGAAATCATTGAACTTTTACTAATATGACCATGTGTGACTTCCTTATTGTCAGATGAGTCAGGTTTTCTCATTCCTTTGACTTCAAACTCCAGTCCAGACATACATGTTTCAAATCATCTTTCCCTCCCCAGGCTGGCAACACGTAACAAAACAAAAGGCTCCAAACTTACCTAATTCCAGGTCTCAGGCTTGCACTCGGCTCTTCCCCTTCTGTTTGACTAATGGTGGCCACTAACGGTCCAATTTCTAGCGAAAAATCATTCGAGCTATCAGAAATTCTGATCTGATTGGTTGTAAATAATCTCAGTTGATGGCCACAATCGATTATGAATGATTATAAAAATAGTCATCCAATTGGATTTTCGTCAAACCAAAATTTGGATTTTTTTTTTGTTGGTTTTGGTAGATAGGAAGCAAAGATTGGTTTGTTGATGGTGTAGTGAACGATTTGTCTTCCGATGAAAATTCGATCAGTTTGAATGATTTTTCGCTAGAAATTGGATCGTTAGTGGCCACCTTTAGACAATAAAAGGGGCAGCTGTGTTACTGACATGTGGGACCTCGGATACATTACTACAGTATGTTTATCATAGAATTGGGGAAGTATTGGAGCATTTGTTTAATCTTTCCGTGCTTACTGTGGCCGGCACAAGGACTACATTTTGTTAGTCTTGGTGTGGGTTGAATTAAAACATGAGTGTTTTAATTTACCCTGAAATAAGCCTAAAAAATAAAAACTAAGCATATAAAAAGTCCAGTCAATATGATGAGTGTAACAAAACATTAACTGAATATTGTTTGAAAAAAACATGATTTTTGTTGTTGCAGAATTACACCAACAAAAAGTATTACTGTTGCTTAAAAAATGTCAGGAGGAACTTGGCCAGAGTCAGGAGGGAACATTTCAAGCCCCCAAACTGATATTGCAATGTGATGGATGGCTTTACTGTGCAAAGGGGAAGCCCAACTCAGCTGATTTTAATCTGGCTTCCACTCAAAGCAGGTCAGTTATAGTGCTAATAGAGTAAGCACCAAGACTATGCTAAACACATATTTTTGGGCGGGAGGGCTAAACAAATAAAATTCTAGAGAGGCTTGTGGTCACCAATGCTAAACAATAACCTTATCAACCCCTGCATGATGCACATGTGGACAGTGATGCATTGGATGCCAGAGAGAAGAAAGCAAAAGGTGAATATTTGTTAGCGTTATTGGTTAGGCTTGGATGCCAATTTGGAGGGTTGGGGTACAGTGGGGAGAGATTAGCTTTAGACAAGACAAAACACAGAACATTTATATTGCACTTTTCTTCTGGTGGACTCAAAGCGTCAGAGCTGCAGCCACTAGGGCGCACTCAGTAGGCAGTAGCAGTGTTAGGAAGTCTTGTTCAAGTTCACCTTGCTTTAGACGTTAAATTTAGAAGATTAAGATTAGAAATCGGGGTGGGGTTAACATTAGAGGCAAGGTTAAGGTTTGATGTCAGGCAAAGGTTAACATTACAGTGAAAGGTTAGGATTGAATGTCAGGCAAGGATTGATGTTATAGGGGGATAGTAGGATTAGACATCAGGTAAGGGTTGGCATTAGAGGGGAGGTTATGTTTAGGAATCAGGCAGGGGTTAACATTAGGAGGGAGGTTAGGATTAGGAACCATGCAGGGGTTGATGCTAGTGGGGAGGTTAGGTTTAGGCATCAGGCAGGGGTTGGCTTTAGATGTAGGTTAGGATTAGAAATCAGACTGGGATGACTTGGGGGGCTAATGTTTAGTTCAGGCATCCAGCAGGAGTTGACATTGGCGGGAGTTTAAGATTAGGAACATTGACATTGGGACAAGGTCAGGATTAGGCATCAGGCAGAGGCTGACTTTATAGGGGTCAGGATTAGGCAGAGGTTGACTTTATAGGGGAGATTAGGATTAGGCATCAAGCAGAGGTTGACTTTATAGGGAAGATTAGGATTAGGCATCAGGCAGAAGTTGACTTTAGAGGGGAGGTTAGGATTAGGCATTAGGTAGAGTTTGATTTTAGAGGGGAGGTCAGGATTAGGCATTAGGCATAGTTTTACTTTAGAGGGGAGGTCAGGATTAGGCATTAGGCATAGTTTGACTTTATAACGGAGGTCAGAATTAGGCTTCAGGCAGGAGTTATTTTAGGTGGGAGGTAAGGATTAGGCATAAAACAGGGGTTGATGTTAGAGGGGTAGGTTATGGTTATAAAGGAGTGATTTAAGCACTAAAAGCCGCAAACACCATTACCTACCGAAAACCCAAACGTTTTGTGCATTATCATAAACTTAGATTATACTGGAAGAGGTTCTTCAGGGTCAGTTTAATCAATATTGGGGAAGATTTGCTATAGGATATAAGATTCCCAAAGCTCATTTGTTGCCTCAGACATTCAATTCCGTTTTCAAGAGAAGTGTTTAAGAATCTGGTAAATAATTTGTAGCATTTATGAAATCATCCAATTGGTGCAACGTGACGAAACAGGTGTTCGTTTTATATAAATATGGCAAAAAATTTGAATAAAGTGATACAAAATAACAGAGAAAGAAAAGTTACTTTTTGATACAAATGAATTTTTACAGATAGTGGAGCTCAGGTATGTAAACAGTTAAATTGTACACATGTGTATATAAGGTGTACAGTGTATATATTTTACATCCTTGTATAAGCGGATGTGTTGATATCATGTGAATAGTAATAAATCAGTGACTTGTGGCCAACAACTGTATAAATGTCTGATTTTCGTACATGTTTTGCAAGGAACGCAACTACTGTAAATATCATTTTAATAGTTAAAACCTAGGCAAAAATGACCACACGGATTTCCAGACCCTCTTTTTTAAAACATCGACTTTTTTAAAATGTGAACTAGCGACTACAAAAATATATTATTTCTACATCATTTGACTAATTCATGCTAAATTTTAGGAGCGTTGTAAGATCATTCTTTTTATTTTTAGGCCTGAGCAATTTTTTTTCAATAATATTTTTTAATATTGATACTGAAAACTGAAAATAAAATAGTATACAAACAAGAAGATAGAATCCACTTAATATACGCTTTAGAGGAACAAGATTCCAAAAGGAAAAAAACACAAGGATCAAGTAGAGTACAATAATAATATAATCACAAATTGAGCATAAATCGCGAGGCATGCACATTTATTTTACACCCAAGATGAGGTACGTACTTTGGTCTGATCAATTGTATGTTCCTAATTTTCATAAAAAAGCCTAACATTTTTTATTTAAATGGCCACTCCATTCTCTGAAGTCTGTATTTTCTGTGAATACAATCATTTTCTTCTGAAAAGTATGCTTTAAAAAGATTGTCTTGAAATCTATACTGTAGGTGATCACCTTAACAAATATTGGAGGCATCATCAGGGTGCGTACATCAAAAAGTGCACCAGGAAAATATAGGCGCCGGATGAAGCTGCGAGTAGAATATTGGCAATGCTGCCGATATTCTACGATTGGGCTCTGGGTCATTACCAATATTCTATTGCTTTACCTAACCCTCCTCTCACACTAACCTTCCCGCTATTTACTCCTAATGCTAACCCCCCTTACCTACTGTTATCCAGGTTCAAAGACACTAACCTACTATTACCTAATCCTAACATTAATCTACGCCTACACAGCTACATGAAGTAACTTACCCTGTTGCCTCCATCTACATTGAAATCCCCCCCCCCCCCCCTGGTGAGTGCCTAACTCTAACTTTGTAAGCCTGACGCTCAAACAACCAATAGTTGTAGCCGATCGTCTACGATTTGCTACAATCAATAACTACTGTGTAGTAGCCCGGGGATGCCATCAGGGCATCACAAGAGGGACAGATATATGAGGCCTCTGGAGAGAGACTAGGGCAGTGCCACACAGGGCCCAGCTGGCAATTATGCTCCTGTGGCATGGCCCGGTTAAGCCACAGAAGCTTTGCATTCTGCTGTAGCAGGCTGCCAGCATCCCTCTCTCCCCATGCCTGGTGATTGGAGACACACAGCAATGCAGATAGAGGATGTGAATTGGCTTCACCCCTTTTTGCAGTGGCTCCATCCCTGTATTCATTCCCTTTGCACCCATACACAATGTCCCTGTCTCCTGGAAATGTATCATTAAGGATGGAGGAGGTGATGGCCGAGCTACAGGAACAAGCCCTGCCCCTTGCACGTGCATGCAAGAGGTGTAAGGAAGAGAGACCAGAAGGAGGAAGTCCACCGGACCCACCATCTGATGACCAGGGACGGTAAGATCTGTAACACCCCCCCCCCCACACACACACACCTTTTCCTGCTGTCACCCCTCTCACTGTCATCACTGCTTGTCATTCTTTCCAGCTGTCATCGCTGCTCGCAACCCCTTCCTGGCCCATCACTACCTGCCTGCCACTACAATCTGCCTATCACTACCTGTCGGCCATTACAATCTTACTATCACTACCTGCCAGCCACTACAATCTGCCCATCACTACCTGCCAGTCACTACAAGCTACCTATCACTACCTGCCAGCCACTACAACCTTACTATCACTACCTGCCAGCCACTACAACCTTACTATCACTACCTGCCAGCCACTACAATCTTACTATCACTACCTGCCAGCAACTACAATATATCTGCCTATCACTACCTGTCTGACATTACAATCTACCTATCACTACCTGCCGGCCATGACAATCTTACTACCACTACAATTTACCTATCAATACATGCAGCTACTACAATCTGCCTATCACTACTTGCTGGCCCCTACAATCTCCCTATCACTACAGAAGGCGACAGATGAAGGCAGAGTAACATGTCGGTTTGTCCATTCTTCTCCGCTTCAGAAAATGGAAAGATTTTATATGTAGTGGGAACCTAGTATATATATATATATATATATATATATATATATATATATATATATACACATTATATATACATACACACACACACACACATATACACACACTCACCCTGTTTCCCTGAAGATAGGTCAGGGTCTTATATTAAATTTTGCAGTGTTAAAGGATACCCGAGGTGAGAGGGATTTGGAGGCTGCCATATTTATTTCCTTGTAAACAATGCCAGTTGCCTGGCAGCCCTGTTGATCTTCTGGTATAAGGTCAGGGGCGTAGCAATAGCCATAGCAGCGGCTATACTGTAGGAGCAGTGGGTACTTGATATATTCATTGTTAACTTTCTTGTGCTCCTCCTCCCTCTCACTTGCAATGAAGAAAGCATAAGAATGTAAATTGCCCAATTAACTCATATCCATAGTGTAGAGGCAGGTGGCATTGCTCGAGAGTGCCTGCATCTGAGGGCTGAGCCAGCTGAGTCAGAGTACCTGATCTGCTGCAAGCTTGTTCAGGATGTATGGCTAAAAGTATTAGAGACACAGGATAAGGAGGACTGCCAGGCAACTGGTATTGTTTAAAAGGAAATAGATATGGCAGCCTCCATATCTCTCTCACCTTGGGTTCCCTTTAAGGCTTATTTTCGCAGTAAGCGCAAGATGACATGAATGAGCGGGCACAAGTGTCTGCGCAGGTGCAGAAGAGACGATCCGCTGGCGGGTAGCCGATCCATTACAGACGGCCAGCGGGACATCAAGGAGGACCAGGGATGCGGTGAGGGGCTGAAATGGCTACTAGGGGCTGGAAGAAGCCCCAGGTGAGTAAAATAGATTATAATCGTTTGCCTTGGGAGTCCTTTAAGCAAACAAATAAACATTTATTCAAATATAGTCATGTCATCCCATTATGGAACATCATATAAGTCTCCAAACACTGAATTACCGTACCGAATTTCTTGTGACTTACCGGTACTTTCTTTTTCCATGTACAACACTCTACATTTACAGAGAGCCTGGCACTTGCCAACCCTTAGGGCTCATTCACACTTATTTGCGGTGCTGTCCGTCATGACGCATTGGGCATAGTGTCCACATCGCAGGGAGCATAAAAGTCTATAGACTTTCATGTTATCATTCACACTACAATGTGAGTTCCCATGCGCTGCATTATAACTAAGTTGGGATCATCCTAGCACAGGAAGCATGCATTTTTTTCAATGGAATGAAAGCTGAGATTAATCGTGTTGTAAAGCGCTCTTCCATGCGTTGCAATGCATGCAAGAAATTGCGTTTTTGCATGCTTTGCCCAGGGTGAAGGAGCCCTTATTGTTTAGGGTCTTGTGGAATCCTTGGTGTGCAATTCTTTTGGGGGTGTCTGCTTCCTTGGTGAAGGGTCTATTTGTCCTGCTGCATTCTACTGCCAATTAATTTTTGTATACCATAGCTGCCTGGACACTATTTTCTGAATTGTAATTAGTGCTTATTTTTGGATTAGGGCTTATATTTTGAGCATCTTAAAGAATCCTGAAAAATTATGCTATGACTTTCAGGGTAGGTCTTATTTTTTGGGAAACATGGTATATATCATGGCTAGAAAGGCTTCAAAGAAGATTAAGGGCTCGTTTCCGCTACACATACTGCGGTGTGATCATCTCACTGCATTCAAACTGAAGCTCACATAAGTCAATGGAACAGTTTCCATTGACGTGGATTTCCTGACACGAATCGGCGCGATCTGCCGTGGAGGTAATGATGGATACCATGCTGCAGATTACCGCAGAATGCATCCGAGTCCCCACTGCCGCTAACAGGAAGCCACATGACGTTGCATCTGGTTGTTCGGACTGAAACGCTTTTAAAAGGGAGCTAGTGGTGGACTTACCACTTTCAATTGTTTCACAGGATTCTCCTGCTTCTTCAGGCAACAAGTTATGGGAATATCTGTGGACACATTATTTGCCTGAGAAAGCAGGAGATTTCTGTGAAATGCGTTGCAAAGTGGGGGTTTATTTATCTGATCTGTGAGAAAACGCGGAAAAGCCGCCGTGAGTACTCAGAGCAAGGCGGCTGATTCCGCGTCCAACACGGCAGGTTGCGTGCGTGGGTCTGCATCCACTGGCACGACGGAGCGCGAGGAAACCGGCGCATGCTTTGTGGACAGGGCGGCGGATTCCGCGTCAGACGCGGATGTTGGCACGCATAGGCATAGTTCTGACAGTACTGCTGAACGCGGAAGAACCGTTGTGGTGATATATTGGGGTGCGTATGATGGAAGGATAACAGGAACATATTCTTCCATTTTTTCTGCCTGTGTTCCATATAGGTCGGCTAGAAGGGAGCTGTGGCCATTGATTGCTTGTATTGTCTTGACCATAGGAAATGCTTTGAGTTTCTGCTAATGGGATTATCTGCCTGGCGTTTTGAACTCAGGAGACGGCCCATTGTCTCAATACACAAAGAAAGCCTAGGCAGGAAAAGTCTAACACATGTCAACTTGTGGTGAAGAAACCCTATTTCACTGTGAGGAAATTAAATTATTGGAGGAAGTCTTTTCATGTATGTGGGCTATAGTACATTTAATGTGGATGTTAGATCTCTAGAAATCCAATTATGACTGAGGATGTAATTAAAACCTAGTTCCTCCCCTCCCCAAGGAAGTTGCAGCCTCCAGGCGTAGCTCAGAGTATAAAAAGCAGAGGCAGATGCCTAGTGACTATCTGCTCTTGGAGTTAGCGCATAGCTAGAGTTGATCTCGACTTCTGGTCGAACAAGCGGCATGCTCCTGCCGACAACGTTGAGACCTTCAAGTTGGTAACGTTTTTTTTAATCCCCATTTTTATTTTACGCAAATATCCGTGTGTGTTATCTTTGTAACTTTTATCTTGTAACTATTTTTACTTTGTCTTTTTGTAATCTTTGTATATATTAAGTTTCTGCATTGTTCTATGTTTTTATGGAATATTAAATCATTATTTAACCACTTGCCGACCGCCTACTTCATATTGGCGGCGGCAAAGTGGCAGCCCCAGGACCACGTAACGCAGAATGGCGTCGGGTCCTGGGGGGAGGGGATTGCGGGCGATCGCGCGCGCGGACTGCGCACGCATCGCCGGCATTAGGCTCCGCCCACATGTGACGTCAACCCGCCGGCCAATCAGCAGCGCCGGCGGGTTGCAACTTTTTGAAATGGCCAATTGAAAGTGTATAATACGCTTTGTTAGGTAAACAAAGCGTATTATACACGCTGCCTCCTCCCTGGTGGTCACAGCGCTCGATCGACCACCAGAGAGGAAGGCAGCACTGTGAGTTGGAACACACACACACTGATCCTGCTCCCCCTGCACACTAATCGCCCACAGCACCCATCAGACCACCCCCTGACAGAACTGTTTGCACCCAATCACCCCCCTAATCACCTATCAATCACCCCCTGTCACTAACTGTCAACGCTATCTTTTAGATCAGGTCCTAAACTTCCCCCTGGGGGCGCCTGATCACCCCCCCACACCCTCAGATCCTCTACCCTGGCCTAGATCACCCCCCTGCCATTGTGTATATCTAATCTCCTGCCTGTAACGCTTGATTGTGCTTTGATTGGCTCCAATTGTCTCAATTGCCCTGTGACTGACTTAGATTGTCCCGTGATTGGTTTTTGATTGTCCTGTGATTGGCTTTGATTGTGCTGTGATTGGCTTTGACTGTCCCGTGATTGGCTTCGATTGTGCTGTGATTGGCTTCGATTGTCCCGTGATTGGCTTCGATTGTCCCGTGATTGGCTTCGATTGTGCTGTGATTGGCTTCGATTGTCCCGTGATTGGCTTCGATTGTCCCGTGATTGGTTTTCGATTGTCCCGTGATTGGTTTTCGATTGTATTGTGATTGGCTTCGATTGCCCCGCGATTGGCTTTGATTGCGCTGACTGGCTGTGATTGCCCTCTAATCACTCTTATTGGCTCTAATTGTGTTGTAATTGCCTTGATTGCCCTCTGATTGTCTGTGATTGTTTCTGATTGCCCCCATTGCTGTCTGATTGCCCCCTGATCCCCCCCCCCCGGTCACTATCCTAGTGATCTAAAAACAGTGTTTTTAGTATCACTAGTGTTAACAGTTAGGCCAGTTAGCTAGGCCCCTGTGTTAGTGTCAGTTAGCGCTCAGCCCACCGCACCACAGTCACTAATTAGTCGCTGATTAGCGTCATCACTGTCGCTAATCAGCATTGGTACTATATAGTATCTGTAAGTGATCATTACTGATCGCACACAGATCTATATTGGGGTCATTAGGATCCACTAAAAACGCTGTGTCTGCCGATCAGGCCTGATCGTTCGCCTGCACTTGCGTTCAGCCCGCCCCACCGCAGTGACAGAATTTTTTTTCTGATCACTGCAAAAAACACTGTACAATAGCTGTGGCACTGTAAAGATCATTTTTTTTTTTTTTTTTTTTTCAAAACTCAGTGACCACAGCTTTCTGCTCCGCAAGTACTCCCTTTTGCTAGGTAGGTGCTCTTTTTCCTGGGTAGTCTCAGAGGAATACCCCCTAAATTTAGCAGCCCACCATGGCAAGAAAGGGGTATTCCGATGATGAGGTTCTCAGGTACATGGCCCAGTCGGATGAGGACGATTGGGACATCTCATCCGACGAATCTTCTGGGTCAGAGTACGAACCTGTGGACAGCAGTGGCTCGCTGACCGATAGCGATAACGAGGTTGAGGTCCCGGCTAGAGCCAGGCGTACCACACCCCATGTCACTGGACCGCAGGTGGCGCAGGATCTGCCTCAAGGGCAGCAGAGTGGTGCTAGCGCTGGTCTGAGGTTTCATGGTGAGGCATACACCAGCAGCGCAGCATCTCCTGGACCTGGCACCAGTACTTCCGTAGACCCTGGTGAAGTGGTGAGCACCAGAAGGGAAGTTGAAACTGGTTCGGTGGCACGTGCATTAAGACCCGAGTCGCAGCCACCAAGAAAACGGGCCCGTACTACCCATAGTCTTCCAGAGGTGCTGGCAAATCCCAATTGGCAATCCCCTGGTTCCGCCGCACCCGTACTGCCCCCTTTCACCGCCCAGTCTGGAGTCCAGGTGGAGACAGATAATCTAGTAACGGCCCTAGACTTTTTTCATCTGTTCCTCACCGAGGATCTCTACGACTTAATTGTGGCTGAGACCAACCGTTATGCCACACAATACATCACCGACAACCCGGATAAGTACTATTCCCAGGCTTACCGGTGGAAACCACTCCAAGTTTCCAAACTTAAAACTTTTTTGGGCCTTCTCCTTAACATGGGTCTAGTCAAATTGAATGTATTGCGGTCTTATTGGTCTACGCGCCCAATATATCACCTGCCCATGTTCTCTGCTGTCATGTCCAGGACACGGTTTGAGATGATCCTGCGCTTCCTGCACTTCAATGACAACACAACCTGTCATCGGAGTGACCACCCTGCTTATGACCGGCTCCACAAAATTCGGCCCCTCATAGACCACATGTCATCAAAATTTGCAGATGCTTATACCCCTGAACAGCACATTTGTGTAGACGAGTCCCTCATACATTTTACCGGGCGCCTTGGCATCAAACAGTACATCCCAAGCAAGCGCGCCCGGTATGGGGTGAAACTGTATAAGCTCTGTGAAAGGGCCACAGGCTATACTTATGGTTTTAGGGTCTATGAAGGAAAAGACTAAAAATTGGAGCCGGTCGGATGCCCTGACTACCTGGGGAGCAGTGGCAAGATTGTGTGGGACTTGGTGTCACCTTTGTTCCAGGAGGGGTACCATCTTTATGTGGACAACTTCTACACAAGTGTGGCCCTCTATCAGCATTTAAAGATAGAAGGGATCCGCTGCTGTGGCACCGTGCGGCCTAGGCGCCGGGGCTTCCCCCAACGGCTCGTTAGTACCCGGCTTGCATGGGGGGAGAGGGCTGCCTTGTGTACAGATGACCTGCTCGTGGTGAAATGGAAGGACAAGAGGGACGTTTACCTTCTGTCCACCATTCACACAGACACGACAGTCCAAATTCAACGGGCAACTGAGGTCACTGAAAAACCCCTCGCCGTCCACGACTATAATGCTTACATGGGAGGGGTGGACTTCAATGACCAGATGTTAGGGCCCTATTTAGTTTCCCGCAAAACCAGACGCTGGTAATTGGGTATTTACAACAGCTTTGTTCTCTACAGTAAGGCTGGGAGAACTGGAGCGTTCCTTAAATTCCAGGAAGACATCGTTATGGAACTCCTGTATCCAGGAGGTGCCGTGGCCCAACCCCAAAATGCAGTTAGCCGGCTGCATGAAAGGCACTACGCCTTTCCCATTCCGAGTGGCCCAAATCAACGCACCCCAAGAAAACGTTGTCGTGTCTGCAGCAGGGCTGGAACAAGGCGTGACACCTCTGTTTACTGTCCCATGTCTCCTGACCAGCCTGGTCTATGCCTAGGGGAGTGTTTCCAGAGGTATCATGAGCAGATACACTTTTAGAGAGTAGGGAACTCCAAACATAGCAGTAGGCACACAAGGGTCTCTGTGCTATTTCACACTGGCGTGATGCGTTAGGGAAAATTGCCTAGCGAAAGTCACACTTTGCGGTCCCCCCCCTACGCCGGAAGTGCTTGACTTAACGCTAGTGCATGCCTACGTTACTGGGTGGCTTCTGTGGCAATTTGGGTCGGCCCAGAAGTCATGTTAGTCTACGGCGACGCAGTTACTTACTAGGCCGAATGCGATTACTGTCGAATGCTACTCTAGCGGTATTCTCTGAAGGTCTGTTTGGGGCGATGCGGTGCGCGCGACCCACCGGATACGCCAATATGCAGTGTGAACCGAGACATCAGGTTTCCAGAGACCCTAATACACAGTGCTGCCAGAAACCTCTCCTTTCACTTGGGACAAAGTGCATAATGTACTTCGCCACATCTCTGTGCGATTTGCACTTTGCATATTGTCCCATGGGGGACGACAGGTTTGTCCTCAGAAAGGTAAGGAAAAAAAAAACAAATAAAAAAAAACAGGTAAGCAAAAAAGTTAATGTTTGGTTCCCAATGTTAATGTTTGGGTTAAAAATGTTCATTAAAGTTTATAAAAGTTGATGTTAATGAAGTTATTGCTTTGCTGCTTGCTTGTTTTTTTTTGTGTGTGTTTTTCTCTCTTTTTTCCATCCTTTACCCTTCCAGGTGGACCGACCGACCGACCAACCAGCTGCAGCACTGATGGTGCATCCTGACAGAAGCATTGTGTGTCTGTCAGATTACACACAAGTCGGTGCATGCAGCGCTGCAGGACGAGATTTCTCCTCTGCAGTAAAAAAGATACGTTTGCCGAGGCATATGAGCTGAGGGGTGGTGTTGGAGCTCCTATGCTTTGGCAAGCACTTTGTATCAAAAAAGAACTCTGGCAATGATTTGTTCATCCACATTGATCGGTGTGAATGGATAAATCGGCTTTGCCAGGGCATACGAGCTGAGTGGGTGGACGTTTTTGGGTGGCAGCTCCTATGTCCTGGCAGACGCCTTCCCCTCTTTTTTTTTCACATTTTTTTGGCAGATATTTTTTCATCCACATTGATTGATTGATTGACTGTCATTTTTCCTTTCAGCCCAGAGTGCATTACCCGTATGCCCAAAATAAGGAGTATAGCAGAAACTCCTAATACTGGCCATACATGTAATGATTGCAGAGACCCTAAAATGCCAGGACAGACCCCACAAATGATGCCATTTTGGAAAGAGGACACCCCAAAGTATTCCGTGAGGTGCATGGTGAGTTCATAGAATATTTTATTTTTTGTCACAAGTTAGCAGAAATTGTTGTATGTTTTTTTCACAAAATGTCATTTTCCGCTCACTTATGACAAAAAATTTTTTTTTCTATGAACTCACCATGCCCCTCATGGAATACCTTGGGGTGTCTTCTTTCCAAAATGGGGTCATTTGTGGGGTTTGTTCACGGTCCTGGCATGTGGGGGGGTTGCTAAATTGTGAGCACCCCTGTAAAGCCTAAAGGTGCTCATTGGACTTTGGGCCCCTTTGCGCAACTAGGCTGCTAAAAAAGTGTCACACATGAGGTATCGCTGTACTCAGGAGAAGTAGTATAATGTGTTTTGGGGTGTATTTTTACACATACCCATGCTGGGTGGGAGAAATAGCTCTGTAAGTGGACAATTATGTGTAAAAAAATCAAAAAATTCTGATTTACAGAGATATTTCTCCCACCCAGCATGGGTATGTGTAAAAATACACCGCAAAACAAATTATAATACTTCTCCTGAAGGTTTAGGGCCCCTAAAATCCCAGGGCAGTATAGAAACCCCACAAGTGACCCCATTTTAGAAAGGAGACACCCCAAGGTATTTAGTTAGGAGTATGGTGAGTTCATAGAAGATTTTATTCTTTTGTCACAAGTTAGCGGAAATTGATTTTAATAGTTTTTTTTCACAAAGTGTCATTTTCCGCTAACTTGTGACAAAAAATAAAATCTTCTATGAACTCACCATACTCCTAACTGAATACCTTGGGGTGTCTTCTTTCTAAAATGGGGTCACTTGTGGGGTTCCTATACTGCCCTGGCATTTTAGGGGCCCTAAACCGTGAGGAGTAGTCTTGAAACCAAATTTCGCAAAATGACCTGTGAAATCCTAAAGGTACTCATTGGACTTTGGGCCCCTTAGCGCAGTTGGGGTGCAAAAAAGTGCCACACATGTGGTATCGCGTACTCAGGAGAAGTAGTATAATGTGTTTTGGGGTGTATTTTTACACATACCCATGCTGGGTGGGAGAAATCTCTGTAAATCACAATTTTTTAATTTTTTTACACACAATTGTCCATTTACAGAGATATTTCTCCCACCCAGCATGGGTATGTGTAAAAATACACCGCAAAACAAATTATACTACTTCTCCTGAGTACGGGGATACCTCATGTGTGGCACTTTTTTGCACCCTAACTGCGCTAATGGGCCCAAAGTCCAATGAGTACCTTTAAGATTTCACAGGTCATTTTGCGACATTTGGTTTCAAGACTACTCCTCACGGTTTAGGGCCCCTAAAATCCCAGGGCAGTATAGGAACCCCACAAGTCACCCCATTTTAGAAAGAAGACACCCCAAGGTATTTAGTTAGGAGTATGGTGAGTTCATAGAAGATTTTATTTTTTTGTCACAAGTTAGCGGAAATTGATTTAAATTGTTTTTTTTCACAAAGTGTCATTTTCCGCTAACTTGTGACAAAAAATAAAATCTTCTATGAACTCACCATACTTCTAACTGAATACCTTGGGGTGTCTTCTTTCTAAAATGGGGTCACTTGTGGGGTTCCTATACTGCCCTGGCATTTTAGGGGCCCTAAACCGTGAGGAGTAGTCTTGAAACCAAATTTCGCAAAATGACCTGTGAAATCCTAAAGGTACTCATTAGACTTTGGGCCCCTTAGCGCAGTTGGGGTGCAAAAAAGTGCCACACATGTGGTATCGCCGTACTCAGGAGAAGTAGTATAATGTGTTTTGGGGTGTATTTTTACACATACCCATGTTGGGTGGGAGAAATATCTCTGTAAATCACAATTTTTTAATTTTTTTACACACAATTGTCCATTTACAGAGATATTTCTCCCACCCAGCATGGGTATGTGTAAAAATACACCGCAAAACAAATTATACTACTTCTCCTGAGTACGGCGATACCTCATGTGTGGCACTTTTTTGCACCCCAACTGCGCTAAGGGGCCCAAAGTCCAATGAGTACCTTTAGGATTTCACAGGTCATTTTGCGAAATTTGGTTTCAAGACTACTCCTCACGGTTTAGGGCCCCTAAAATCCCAGGGCAGTATAGGAACCCCACTAGTGACCCCATTTTAGAAAGAAGACATCCCAAGGTATTCAGTTAGGAGTATGGTGAGTTCATAGAAGATTTTATTTTTTGTCACAAGTTAGCGGAAAATGACACTTTGTGAAAAAAAACAATTAAAATCAATTTCCGCTAACTTGTGACAAAAAAATAAAATCTTCTATGAACTCACCATACTCCTAACGGAATACCTTTGGGTGTCTTCTTTCTAAAATGGGGTCACTTGTGGTGTTCCTTGACTGCCCTGGGATTTTAGGGGCCCTAAACCGTGAGGAGTAGTCTTGAAACCAAATGTCGTGAAATGACCTGTGAAATCCTAAAGGTACTCATTGGACTTTGGGCCCCTTAGCGCAGTTGGGGTGCAAAAAAGTGCCACACATGTGGTATCGCCGTACTCAGGAGAAGTAGTATGATGTGTTTCGGGGTGTATTTTTACACATACCCATGCTGAGTGGGAGAAATATCTTTGTAAATGGACAATTGTGTGTAAAAAAATCAAAAAATTGTGATTTACAGAGATATTTCACCCACCCAGCATGGGTATGTGTAAAAATACACCCCAAAACACATTATACTACTTCTCCTGAGTACGGCGATACCACATGTGTGGCACTTTTTTGCAGCCTAACTGCGCTAAGGGGCCCTAAGTGCAATGAGCACCTTTAGGCTCTACAGGGGTGCTTACAATTTAGCACCCCCCAAAATGCCAGGACAGTAAACACACCCCATAAATGACCCCATTTTGGAAAGTAGACACTTCAAGGTATTCAGAGAGGAGCATAGTGAGTCCGTGGCAGATTTCATTTTTTTTTGTCGCAAGTTAGAAGAAATGGAAATTTTTTTTTTCCTTTTTTTTTTGTCACAAAATGTCATTTTCCGCTAACTTGTGACAAAAAATAAAATCTTCTATGAACTCACCATGCCTCTCAGTGAATACTTTGGGATGTCTTCTTTCCAAAATGGGGTCATTTGGGGGATATTTATACTATCCTGGAATTTTAGCACCTCATGAAGCATGACAGGTGCTCAGAAAAGTCGGATATGCTTCAAAATGGGAAAATTCACTTTTTGCACCATAGTTTGTAAACGCTATAACTTTTACCCAAACCAATAAATATACACTGAATGGGTTTTTTTTTTAATCAAAAACATGTTTGTCCACATTTTTCGCGCTGCATGTATACAGAAATTTTACTTTATTTGAAAAATGTCAGCACAGAAAGTTAAAAAAATCATTTTTTTGCCAAAATTCATGTCTTTTTTGATGAATATAATAAAAAGTAAAAATCGCAGGAGCAATCAAATAGCACCAAAAGAAAGCTGTATTAGAGAGAAGAAAAGGAGGTAAAATTCATTTAGGTGGTAGGTTGTATGACCGAGCATTAAACCGTGAAAGCTGCAGTGGTCTGAATGGAAAAAAAGGCTCTGGTCCTTAAGGGGTTTTATGACTGCAGTCCTTAAGTGGTTAATAAGCTTGACTTCTGCTGTACTAAACTAACACTCATAGCCTAGAAGAGACTGAAGTGTAACCGTGTATAAGTTCATGCCTAGTTGTATGTTTGAGCAACACTACCGTATGAAATTGTAATTGCATTGTGTGTGGGGGCGTTTGTCATACGTTGGCCTAAGCGCGCAGCTGACCCAACGTACGAACAACGCCAGTGCGAGTAGCGACAGCAGAGTGGCTAACAGTATCGTTCGGAACGACTGTTAGTGGGTCTTTGCTTCACGACAGTGTAAGATTGCAACTGTGTGTGTGTGTGGGTGCGTGGCGTTCCCGTATTTGGCCTAAGCGCAAAGCTGACCCGAATACGAAAACGCGGAGTGCGCGCTGAGGACTCAACAGCAGAGTGGAAGTGTCTAGCGAACAGCTAGTGGTGGCAGTGAGAGGTGTTCTGAGGGGTCCCAGCCTTGTTTTAGCTTGACTAAGGCTGCTTCCCCTCTCAGTCTGGTCAAACCCGCAGTCGGGAACCGTATACGCAGGCGTGCCGCGGGCCGGTTCCTGACAACCGTCACATGCTTGGACAGCGGTGCGGCTGGTTCCGCATTCAACACAGCAGAAACAGTACAACACATGTTTGGTGTGGCTGGGACTGATAGTCCACACAGGTTCAGGAGGACACGCGCGCGCGCGGAGAGGCAGAGCTTTTATGACAGTCAGAAGGGCGTCAGCTGACCAAGCCAGTCAGCTGACAATTCCAGCAGTTTTCATTGGTCCAGCACTTAGGGGTGGCGCCGGAAAGTGCTTGTGTATATATACTGGGTGCTGGTCATTTCTCTGGTGTCTGGCGTTGCGATCACTACGTGGTAGCACTCAGACCTTCTGTCAGTATCTGTGTTATTATCTAGATCAGTTTCCAAGGTGTTGATGACCAAGGAGCTCACACCTTAGTCTAGGAATCCTGTTATTATATGTGTTATTATCTGAGTTATTATCTAGACCAGTTTCCAAGGTGTTGATGACCAAGGAGCTCGCACCTTAGTCTAGGAATCCTGTTACCATCTGTATTATTATCTAGACCAGTTCCGGGGTGTTGATGATCTAGGAGCTCACACCCAAGTCTAGGCATTGTTGATTATTTGTTATGACCTTCTGCTTTCCTGACCACTCTTCTGATCTCTGATTAGGTACTTCACTATATCTGATACTCTGTTGCCAAACTCTGCTAGTCAGGATTCCGCTTCTGTCTCCTGTCTCTGTACCTTATCTGTCTGTGTGCTAACGACCTGACCTGTCCGACCTCGAGAACTATCTTCCCTGTTGGAAGATAGTTCCCAGTTCTGTCAGTGACACTTCACCTTTGGTGTCACTCACTTTCTCATCCTTTCCACTCTCAGCCTAGCTCCGCCCCTTGGGGAGCTTCAGACCAGTGGAAGGAACCTGTTCTCTGAGCAGTATCTCATACTGCCCAGCACCCTCTACGCGGGTGCTCTCCTCAAAGTATTACTGTTGCACCAAACACTCATATTACTCAGGTGTCCAGAGGTTAGAGATATATCTGATTATCGGTGTTACTGCAGATTATCAATAATCGGGTAGATATCTGCATTCTCGGTGATACTGCAGATCACCGGTAATCAGATCCTCTCTGTGTTACACCGATCGTTACATGATCAAAGCTGTTTTTGTTTTTTTAGACTATCTGTGTCGCATACCTGGAGGCTAGTCCACCACTATTATTATTATTTTATTATTATTTAGTATTTATATAGTGTCAACATATTACACAGCACTGTACAGAGTATATATTGTCTTGTCAATAACTGTCCCTCAGAGGAACTAACAATCTAGTCTCTACCATAGTCATATGTCTATGTATGTATCGTGTAGTGTATGTATCGTAGTCTAGGGCCAATTTTTAGGGGGAAGCCAATTAATTTATCTGTATGTTTTTGGGGTGTTGGAGGAAACCAAAGTACCCAGAGGAAACCCATGCAGACACGGGGAGAACATACAAACTCCTTGCAGATGTTGACTTGGCTGGGATTCAAACCGGGGGCACAGTGCTGCAAGGCGCTTACCACTACGCCACCGCGCTGCCCACACTACCACCCTTTTATACAGACTTTAGTGTATCTTGTTAGTACCTCTGTTGACCTACTAATTGTTGCATTGACTTTTTCACTAAAGGTCTATAATGGTTTTTTTTGGACCTACAAGAATACATCTTGGTGTAAGTAAAACTTGTTTATTCCTTCTGATTTAGGAAGGCAACACTGTACATTTCTATTTTAATGAAATATCAAACCAAAGTTTTTCAGGAAACCCAGATTTTCCCAAAACATTCTAATCTCCAAAAATAGTGGAAAAATATCTTTCAATAATTTGTAACATGTGGTTCGCATTCTGAGACGACCAGGCATCTCTGCATCCTTAGTACTGATAGTGATGTATCAAATAACAAAATGATCAAAAGGCAGCATAATGTGTTGCTTATGATGAAGGCTGCACTGTGCTGCTCAGGCACCTGAATTACAGAATCCACTGGGCAGAATTAGAACTCTTTAATCATTTAAAGCACACCTGAATTGAAAATAAATGTACATACCTTGGGCTTATTCAATGCCCCCATATCTAATAAACATGTCCATAAAACATAGCTTTAGACTTTAGCTGCAAATGACTTGCTTGACACAAAAAGGTTTCGACACACGGCCTACCAAGCTATCACATGATATTTTTAGAACTCTGCCTTGAGAGTCCAGCAATACAAATATTTAAAGAGAGTGTAAAACTGAATTTAATTGAATTTGTATCAGATGTTTAATTTATGTCAGTTTATGTCTTTCAGGGGGTAATGAGGACTGAAAATTGATTTAGGCACAGTTTGTTGTTGAAAGTACTGCATCCAGAAATTAGCAGGCAGACACTACGTCACACTGGCTCAGAGGATGTGACATGATGTATTCTTAATCTTTTGGCAATGTGTTAGCCTCTCAGTACATTGCAATGTGGGTTCCCTAGTGAATTTCCATGTGGTGTTAGGTGACGCAGGAAGGTAATATACAATATGAGGGGTGCTGATAAGTTTCTGGGTTTGCCCAGAATGAACAGAGCCAGAGTTATGAAATAACACATTTATTCAACATATTCGACCCCGAGACTGATGCACTTGGTACAGCGTAGTTGCATCAGTTCTAGACCAAAATAAAGGTCCTTTAGTTGGGCTTCAAACTAGCTCTCAGCAGCATGTTTGATGTCAGATATGTCTTCAAAATGTTGCCTCTTCAGGTGTTTCTTCAAATACGGGAACAGATACAGGGGCGTAGCAATAGGTGTTGCAGAGGTAGCCACCGCATCGGGGCCCTTGGGCCAGAGGGGCCCCGAAGGGCCCTCCCTCAACCACAGTATTAGCTCTCTGTTGGTCCTGTGCTCATAATAATCACTTCTATAGATACATTGAATAATGTAATCGTTAACAAACTGCTCCCCATCCCCTTCTTGCACCTGACACTGTAGTTGCCATTGGCAGGTTTTGGTACGCCGTATCAATTGCTATGTATAGAGTGCTTGGGGGAGCCCCATTTTAAAACTTGCATCGGGGCCCACAACTCCTTAGCTATGCAACTGAACAGATAATAGCCAGGTCAGTTGAGTAGGGGGAATGGTGAACCAATTGGAAAGCTAAGATGTGGCAACCACACTGTTGGCTGTGTGCACAGGTGCATTGTCTTGCAAAAAAAGAATCTCTTTGGTCAACTTTCCATGGCGTTTCATCTTAATTGCATTCTTTAGCTGGTCCAGGAGGTTAATACTGTCAGGTCATACTAGAGTCCTGAGATAGATAGTCCACAGAATATCTACAGATTACTTTCTTTGGCCTGGTGCACACCAGAGGAGTTTTTCTGAGCATTTTGAGTTTTTGAAACCTCCTGTTAATGTTATCCTGTGTGTCTATGCACACTGGAGCGATGAGGTTTTGCAAAAAAAAACAACATAGCATTACATTGGGAAGAGCTTTTGAAACCTCTAGTGTTTGGGGAGCTTTTCTGGTGTGTCTCAGTCCTTAGTCCCAAAAAATGGACGCCATCACTTTTTTGGCCAATTTCTGGGTGCAGAACTTCTTTGGCAGCGGGGGAGCAACTGTGGCACCATTCCTTTGAATGTTCCTTAGGTTTATTCATATGGAGCTAGGTTTCATGTTCAGTCACTAATCTTAACAAAAAGTACTGTGCAGCTTCAAAATGAACCGAAATGGCTTTGGATGCTTCAACTAATTCCTTCTTCTGATCACTGTTCAAACATTTTGGCACCCACTTCACTAAAAGCTTGCACAGCTTGCTTGACTATTTTATGGAGTACTATTCAGTATGTACAGTATTTTAATATACAGGGGGACTGTTTGCAATTTGCATACTCATGCACTGAATATATTCTAATATCCCTGCGAGCTTTATTGGTACTTTTAAATGTTTTTAACATTTGTATTGTGTTTCAAATAAAGCTGGTTTATACTTTCACTCAATTCTAGTGGTGCAGTCTTTATAGGATCTGCTTGTCTTTATAGGATCTGCTTGTCTTTAATTGTGTGGTTTCCAGTATTGATCCTTTCTGCACACTAGCTGTTTGATTAGCCTCATTGGGCCTGATTCACAAAGCGGTGCAAAGTGTTTTCACGCCTGTGAAAAGCCCTTTATCACGCCTAAACTCAGTTGCGCGCGGGACTTTGCGTGCGATAAAGAGCACAAAACGGTGCTAACTCAGTGGTGCAAAGCTTATCACACCTGAAGTCTTTTAGGCGTGATAACTGAGTTATCACCGCTTTGTGAATCAGGCCCATTGTATTGATAGGACTGCATTTGCAATTTCTTGTACCTATTATTTGTGGATGGTGCTTACCCATTTCTAGTGTTTTGAAAGCTTGCACATGTCTAGGATAGTGGTGGTAAGTAACAATCACAGCATGCTCCCATGAGATGTCAAGTGTCTGGGCTATCTTTTTTGTGGGTATTCACCGGTTCTTAATGAGTTCACGGACAGCATCGCAGGTTGCTGGGTAAGTTGAGGTTGGGGGCATCGGCTGTGAAAAGCCCAGTCTTGAAACCAATTATCCTACAGCACCCCCTCATACACATATATTGATCCTACCGTCCACACTGCAGGAAACCAGCTTTTCTGAGTGCTTGTAATTGATTAGCTCTTTCTGAGTGCTTTTGTAAAATTGCTCCCATTCGCTTTCATTAAAATCGCAATAAAAATCGGCGCATACGCGTTCACGTGATTGTGGCGATTTTTACCACGATTTTAATGAAAGTGAATGGGAGTGATTTTTAAAAAGCACTGCAGAAAGCGCTAATCAATCACGAAGCGCTCACAAAAGCGCTTATAGTTTGGCTAAGCCCTTAGTGATTTGTTTTCCCATAACTTATAACTGCATAAATTATATACAGTAAATGTGGCTAAACTGCTACTTAGCATGGGGAGAATTATTCCAGATATTAGCTGTATCTTTTTGAATGGTGGAATTTTTTAAAAAATTAGAGGATAATTACCGTATTTTTGGGAATATAAGACACACTTTTTCTTCCCCAAAAATGAGGGGGGAAAGTGAGTGCTATTCCAAAGATGCGGTAAATGTGGCCCCCGGAATATACTTACCGGATCCTGTCGCCACGATGATCTCCTCCTCGTCTAGCTCACTTCATCCCACAACGTCTTGTCATTCATTGTGAAGGTCTTCAGAGCCCCAGCAGCGCAGCACAGGGGCAGGCATGGTGCGCAGCACAGCAGCAGGCATGGTGCCCATGGCATTGTGGCGCCCATGGCACGAGTTATGCCTGCACCCCTCTAGTTACGCCTCTGTCCACTCTACTTCTTCCACACTTGCCACTAATTGCTGCTGCAGTGCTGGGCAACCAGCACGCACCTGAAGTTTGCTGTTCCCCACTGCTACAGTGCCACCCTGACCCACTCCAGTCCTGATATCCCATGCTACATGCCAGGCTTCCCTTTTACTGTCGCTTCCAACCATCATCCTTGTTGAGCTTCTTTTTTTCCTTGAAGTTGACTGTATACAGTTTTGAACACATTTTGATATTAGTGTATGATAACTGTTCAGTATAGTAATTCACACAGTCAACAGTGGGCCCCTGTGCAGAAGAAGTGAAGTGAGCCCCATGTGGTGCGCAGCAAAACGTGGTTGTGGATATAAGAGATTATGAGTGGAGCTAAATAATGGTGTTATGACAATGGGCAAAAAACAGACAAAATATATATTTATATCCTGCTAGTCTTCCACCACACTACATGTAGTACTTTGTGTGTATGGGGGATAGCAAATAATGGCCATAACAAGTGCTTGAACCTATACTGAGTGGTCAAAAAATTAGAGACACCCTTTAACCTCTTGAGGACCACAGTGTTAAACCCCCCTAAAGAACAGGCCATTTTTTGTAAAATAGGCCACTGCAGCTTTAAGGCCAAGCTGCAGGGCCGCACAACACAACACAACACACAAGTGATCCCCCCCCCCTTCTCCCCACCAACAGAGCTTTCTGTTGGTGGGGTCTGGTCGCTCACCAATGTTTGTTTTTTTTATAAATATTTATGTTTTCTTTTTAATAAAAATTGTGTATTTTTTTTATTTATCCTGTGGCCCCGCCCTCCCTCCAAAGCCCAGCCTATCACTGTGATCGGCTGTCATAGGCTTCAGCCTATGACAGCTAATCACACGGCTGTCCCCAGTACAGCGCTGCTGTGAATCACAGCATTGTACATGCTAATTAGACAGTCTCCGAACGGCGATTGCCGCTGGGAGACTGAAGGTCTACCAAGCGGAGATGCGCGCGAAATCTCCTGCAAAACAAATCCCCAGGACTTTATGCCGATCGACATTAGGAGGGCCTGGGGCTGCCGCAGCGGCCGCCCCCATCGGCGTGACGTGGTCGGCAAGCAGTTAATAACGAATTGGTCCACCTTTAGCTCTAATCACAGCTGATATTTTTCTTGCCATGGACTCAACAAGATGCTGATAACGTTGCTGAGGAATGTTGCCCCATGCTGACCTAATGACAGCTTTAAGTTGGATCAGATTGGATGGTGGCGTTTCCAAGCTTTGAAGTGATCTTTCTGACTTCATCCCACAAATGCTCAATAAGATTGAGGTCAGGGGACTGATTTTTTTTTTAAGTCACTTTTATTGAATTTGGTAATAATAAACGTACAATAATAAACATTCAAACATTTAGGGTCCACACAAGATATGTGATCCCTTCGATAGTGTACAAGAAATACAGAAGAAGCAGTTAAGGCATCAGTCTAGTGGTTGCCGTAGCAAATGAGTAGCATAACAACTAACCATTTCGAAAGGCACAAAAATATTAATCTTAAAGATTAAATACAGCATTTCCTGGATCTGAGAGTTCCCTGATGAGAATATGACACTTATAAGTCAGAGTGTTATCTAAAAGTTTAAAACACCTGGTATACAACTATTCGCCACTCACCAGACCTGGAAGGAAAATTTTAGGTAAGAAACAAGAAAGAAAAAGAAAGGAAAGAGAAGAAAGGAAAAAGTAGAGTGACCTCCGTGCCCCCGACTCCCTCAGTGTCTAAATTTGGTGACCACCTCCTGCCAGTTCTCTACAGTCCAACCACCCTGCCCATATCTTATCAAATTTGGACGCACATCCTCTGCTAATGTAGGTGAGTCCAAAGCCGGGACAAGGTCCTCCAGACCCAAGGCTGAGACACCAAAGTGCACGTACAAATTCCATGCTGATAGTACCCTGGCCCAGATTCAAACCCCAACCCTGCATTACAAGATAAAACTGCTTTCCACCTTGCCACCCAGTTTGAGGGAAAGGGCATAATCATAGCACACTTGCTAAGGAAGTGGTCACACGTCTTACTGGGACATGGGTAATTGAGATAGAAGGGAGAGGGTGGCCATGATTGCTATGGGGGTCTGGATGGTGGCAGCACTTGCTGTATGACCTTGCTAAGGGTCACTAATAGGTGTAGGGTGGTGAACCCTATCAAGGTTTTACGCAAAGAACTCCTTATTATCTCAGCTCTGCATGTTCAGTAAGCCAGCACCTATTCAGTAGGAGACCTTGGGCAAGTCTCCCTAACACTGCTACTGCCTATAGAGTGCGTCCTAGTGGCTGCAGCTCTGGCGCTTTGAGTTCATCAGGAGAAAAGCAAAATATAAATGTTCTGCGTTTGTTGTTTGTTTGATTATACCAGAAACTGATTAAGGTAACTACTTTGGGCCCACCCTTCAAGGCCATCTTACTTTTTTGGTAAGATTTGTTTGGGGCTAGCATCATCTAGCCACCCAGTCTCTCCACAGGCCCTAGGCAGCTGCCTAAGTTGCCTTGTGCATGATTGTGTTCTGTATTATACACCTACATGCTAAAGTCAAAACATATGAAAAAAAACAAAACAGAAGAGCACAAAAATGTAATCTTATCAAAAGGCACATATTATTGACAATTCAAATATTGCACTAATTGCTAGTTGGTTGTGAAATCTGAAATGAAAGCTCACGTCTTACATTAAGTGGGAAGTCTAAGGCCAAGTCACATTCTGTTCCCCTTCTAAAACCATTACATGACCAAGCTCTAATTATTTTCATTTTTGCAAGCTCATGCTGTGTTTTATTTCAAGATGTAAAGTCGCAAAATGGATGTTTTCTGCAGAACTACAGGTGCACTTGACTGAACAATGAGCCATTAAAAGAAAATGTTGGCCTTCTCTGACCCTTCTATACTCACAGATCACACTGCGGCTGTCACACATAGCAGGGGACAGAAAACGTTGCTGCAGGGAACACAAGAACATAAATCTTGAAGGAACGTGGCTATTTGTACCTGCCGAGACACACAAACATATTCAAGTGAAAACGTCTTTGTTGTAGCTATAGAAAACTAAAATCATAAAAAAGGATAATTACTCAATACACTGCTGTGCCTCTAAACTGCTACTAAAAACTGCTAAACTGTGTTTAGCCTTCATTTCCCTGTTTAATGAGAAGCACTGCAATAACAGCCAGTATGTATTTTTTAATGCATTTCTGTTATATAAATAGGATATATGGAAGTAAGCGGATCAGCCAAGTGCTCATAGAAAGTATGTTTAAACAGCAGAAACATTAAAGAAGAACTTTAGAAAAAAAATGACTTTTTTAACAGTACTACTTTATAAATCATTTAGTCAATGCTTGCCCATTGTAAAATCTTTCCTCTCTTCAAGTTATATTCTTAAATTTATGACAGGTGGCAACATCTTTACTGCTGGTAGGGGAATATTTATTTACTGTGTGTCCCAAAGTCAGTAGAAACAACACCTGGTCTGGATAACACAACAGCCTAGCCTACACATCACTGGGAGGGCAGGGTTACATAACCATATACTGCTATATAGATATAGAATAGAATAGAAATGTGGAACTCCGCTCAATACCTCCGTCTATCGACAGTGCAGAAAACAGGCTGCCAAGACCTCAGATCCAAGGATGTAGAAAGTGAAGTCCGCACGATGTCGATGAAATCACTATGGCTTTATTCAATAGTTACACATACAAGCTAAGAACCAGCACCACATGCTGACATGTTTCGGGCGTTACACGCCCTTAATCATAGCATAGGCGCAAATGAGAAAGGGTGACTCATAAATAGAGTGAGGTTACAGCCAATACCACATGCTCAAGTGACCCCACCCACAAGGAGTAGTGCATATAAAACAATGAAGGGGGAAGGAGTGAAAAAAGGGAAACACAATAAATCCCCACATTGAAATAATCCAATGTATAAAAACATTATAAAAAGCATAAAAATACAAATGCATGCGATTATGCACCAGGTGACATCAAGCAGCATAAATTTAAGCCCCTACATGGAATACAAAAGTTAACACATGTGATCATGTATACACTTATGTAAAAACAAAAGGCAAAAAATATATAATATACACTTGAATGATCATGCGATCCGTTTAGGTGACTGTATTAATGTCCCATCTCGCGTTAAGCCCTCCCGGTGAGCGTGTCCCTAATTGGAAAATCCAATAGGCCTCCCTGGTGAGGAGACGTTTGTAAACGTCCCCTCCTCTCACAGGCCTTAGGACACGCTCAATACCCTGGAATGAGAAAGAGGACATGTCACCCAAATGGACCGATCTAAAGTGCTTCGCATATATAGATATAGGACGTGCTTCTTATGTCGAAAAAACAGGATATTTAAACCCCTTGAGGACCACAGGTTTATACTGCCCTAGTGGAGGCCATTTTTACAATTCAGCACATATTGCTCAGTCATACAACTTAGCACCCAAATTAATTTTACCTCCTTTTCTTCCCACTAATAGAGCTTTATTTTCGTGATCTCCGATTGCTGCTGTGATCTTTATTTTTTTTTTAAATTAATAAAAGATTATATATTTTTTTTAAAGAAATCCCTATTTCTTTTATTCCCCCCAAATTTAGCCCTAGACTGTGATACATACACTACACTACACTTTCATAGACATCAGCCTATGATAGGGATTAGATTGTGAGCTGTTGGGAGGGACTGTTAAGTAACAGGGATGTCATCTGTACAGCGCTGCTCTAGATCGAAGCGCTGTACACATATGTATTTCCTTTCTTATTGTTTATTTCAGCCTGCCAGCTCCGATTGCGGCTGGTAGGCTGATCGCGGCAGCCCCGCTCTGTTTACTGCAGGGAATATGTGCTTGCACAACCGCTCGTTCCCTGCAAATCTCGGCTCTCGTGCGGTCACGCCACCTGGCATAACTGAAGAATGAAGAGAGCTACTCTGCAGCCGCCATCCTGTATTAAGCGGTCGCAGAGTGGTTAACATAAAAGTGGGTATCCTTAATAATTACCTTAATTCTACTTTATGGCACTAGGGTGCTTCTTTAAAGAGGAAGTGTAGCGAAAATCTTAAAATGTAAAAAAATACAAATAAGAATTACATTTCTCCCAGAGTAAAATGAGCCATACATTACTTCTCTCCTTACAGTAGGTAGTAGAAATCCGACATTACTGACAGGTTTTAAGCTAGTCCATCTCTCCGTAGGGGATTCTCAGCATGGCCTTTATTCTTTATAAAGTCATTCCATAGAAAAGATTTACATAAAGATGCTGGCCAGCCTCCCTGCTCACAGCACACCATTTTGGCAGTTGGACAGAGCAACTGCCATTCACTAAGTGCTTTTAAAAATAAAGAAAACCCTGAGAATCCCCCTGTGAGAAGATGAGCTAGTCCAAAATCTGTCGGTAATGTCAGATTTCTATTACTTACTGTAAGTGACAGCAACATAGGTGGAAAGAAATTTATGGCTCATTTTACTCTGGGAGAAATGTACTTCTTATTTGTATGTGTTTTATATTTTAAGATTTTCTTGACAGTTCCTCTTTAAGCAGGCCAGTTTCACAAATCAGACTACTAATAAATTATTTCGAGGAGGAAAAATCTTTTCGTTTTGAATAGTGTGATCACTGACTATAGTTGATGACTAAATTATGAGTGAACCAAGCCATAGAATCATAGAAAATTGATGCCAACAGTCAGAACTGACAGGACAGGACTGGATACCTCATGTGTGAACCTTACCTTAACCAATTCAAAAAAACTGTAATACTGATCATGTGTTTAATGAGCATTAATGCCATATACTATAGAATACTAACTAGAGGGGGTACATAGTTTTCAGCTGCATAGCTTTGTACTGCATCAAGCAATACATAAAACACATTTCTTTGGAATCTAAAAACTAGTGCAAGTGCAATGTGCTACACCAGGCACATGAATGATATTAGTGAGATCCCGATCATTTTCTTATATATATATAAAATAGCAGAGCGCTCAACAACAATAGACATAATTTCTCTCATCAAATAGTCCATAAAACCACATTAACACATAATGAGTCCTTCCATTAGTGCAGACAGTTCATAATTCCTTCCGCAGCTTAGGAGGTGCTCTCCATAAATTACTTCAATAAAAGTTTAACATTATACGCTCACCAGAACGATCAGCTAATCACTCAGGATCAGCAAAAACACGCTGTTGGCCCAGCCAGTTATTTCCTTTTCCTCTCCTCCCGGGCCCCTCTTGTGCTTATATATATATATATATATATATATATAAAGCAATAATAGTGTAATATTGCTATGGCAGTCGGGTATCTAGATTCCACCAGTGCTCCCCGCTTTACCACACTGTCACCCAGCGTGCCTCCACCACTTAGCAAATAAGCCTCTCAATCCAGTCCAATCCAGCTGATTGACCAGTGACTCCTCACTTCACTTATTTTGTACATATAGGTTAGGTCCCTTGTTGGGACATAGTTTGTGAACAAATATTACCTGTACTCCCATTCGGTTTGTTTATGCCAAATAAGCCTCTCGCCAGATTCATTGGCCGACCTCTCACAGACCAGCAAAACCAGCATATGTATAGAAACCTCCGTCTTCAACAATAAAATCCTAGGACTCAAACAATGCTCGACATAGCATAATTCCGTTTATTGTAATCAACATTAAAAAGTAGTGCACTCACATAGATCTTCATAAAAATTGTTGATTACAATAAACGGAATTATGCTATGTCGAGCATTGTTTGAGTCCTAGGATTTTATTGTTGAAGACGGAGGTTTCTATACATATGCTGGTTTTGCTAGTCTGTGAGAGGTCGGCCAATGAATCTGGTGAGAGGCTTATTTGCTAAGTGGTGGAGGCACGCTGGGTGACAGTGTGGTAAAGCGGGGAGCACTGGTGGAATCTAGATAGGGAACTGGCTAATGGACAGAAAACAAAGAGTTGTAGTCAATGGATCGTACTCAAAATGGGAGACTGTTAGCAGTGGGGTCCCACAGGGGTCTGTTCTGGGTCCAGTGCTCTTCAATTTATTTATTAATGACCTAGTAGATGCAGTAGTGAGCAATGTTGCTATTTTTGCAGATGATACAAAATTGTGCAGAATCATCAACTCTCAGGAAGATAGTGTCATATTGCAACAGGATCTGGATAGGATGGCTATATGGGCACATACATGGCAGATGAAATTCAACGTTGACAAATGTAAAGTCATGCATTTTGGACGTACTAATGGTCTAGCACCATACAAAATAAATGGGATACAGTTGGGGACATCAAACTTGGAGAAGGACTTAGGAGTACTCATTGACAACAAGTTAAATAATCGTACTCAATGCCAAGCAGCTGCAGCTAAAGCTAACAAAATTTTGGGATGCATTAAAAGGGAAAGAAAAACTCGAGATGCTAGCATAATATTGCCCCTGTTTAACTCTCTAGTAAGGCCACATCTGGAATATGGAATTCAGTTCTGGGCACCACATTACAAAAAAGATATTGCAGTTTTAGAGCAGGTGCAGAGACGAGCAACAAAATTGATACGTGGGATGGAAGGTCTCACTTATCAAGAAAGCTTAGATAAACTGGGTTTATTTAGTCTAGAGAAAAGACGCCTTAGAGGGGATCTAATTAACATGTATAAATACATCAGAGGGCAATATAATAGCTTGGCGGATGAGCTTTTTGTCCCTAGGCCTTCTCAAAGGACTAGAGGACATGATCTGCGCATGGAGGAAAAACGTTTTAGCCATTTATTTAGGAAAGGGTTCTTTACAGTTAGAGTGATTAAGATGTGGAATGCATTGCCACAGGAAGTCGTTATGGCAAACTCTATACCTGCATTTAAAGGGGGCTTAGATGCTTTCCTTGCGTTGAAAGACATCCATGGCTACAATTACTAGGTAATGCCTAATGATGTTGATCCAGGGATTTTATCTGATTGCCATCTGGAGTCGGGAAGGAATTTTTCCCTTTAGGGGCTAATTGGACCATGCCTTGTAAGGGTTTTTTGGCCTTCCTCTGGATCAACAGGGATATGTGAGGGAGCAGGCTGGTGTTGTACTTTATACTGGTTGAACTCGATGGACGTATGTCTTTTTTCAACCAAAATAACTATGTAACTATGTACCCGACTGCCATAGCAATATTACACTATTATTGCTTTATTTTTATATATATATGAGCACAAGAGGAGCCCGGGAGGAGAGGAAAAGGAAATAACTGGCTGGGCCAAAAGCGTGTTTTTGCTGATCCTGAGTGATTAGCTGATTGATCTGGTGAGCGTATAATGTTAAACATTTATTGAAGTAATTTATGGAGAGCACCTCCTAAGCTGTGGAAGGAATTATGAACTGTCTGCACTAATGGAATGACTCATTATGTGTTAATGTGGTTTTATGGACTATTTGATGAGAGAAATTATGTCTATTGTTGTTGAGCGCTCTGCTATTTTATATATATATTGCATTTAGAGTGTAGCACGCACTTTCAGCTCAGCGATCCAACAGAGCATTTATTAGGTTGATATTTGAGGAGCGCATAATATTTTGATATATACCGTATTTTTCGGACTATAAGACGCTCCTGACCATAAGACGCACCTAGGTTTAGAGGACAAAAACCAGGGGGAAAAATATACTAAACCTGGTGCATCCATGGTGAAGGGGCATCTTGTGAATTATGTCCCCTTTGTACCTCATGCTCCCGTGTACCTCTTGTCTCCCTGTGTCCTCCTATGTCCCCCATGTGTCTTCCTTGTGTACTCAGCTATGCCCCTTTGTGTCCCCCTGTGTCCTAGGTTTGTCCCCCTGAGTCCTCCTCTGCATGGGCACAGTACAGTGAGTCCCCGACATTGTGGTGGGTTTGTGGTTCCTATTGGCAGGCGTTCACAAGTCCCTGCATTTGGACTATAAGACGCAGTGACTATTTTCCCCACTTTTGGGGGAGAAAAAGTGAGTCTTATAGTCCAAAAAATTCAGTATACAATCATTTTCTTACTCTGCTACAAATCGCATTTTCATGTCATGTATGGCCAGCTTTACACATAAAAGTGCCTACAGAGGACGAGATAAACAACAGTGCCTGGGGTAGAGCTTTAAATCTTTCTCATGAGAATACAGAGTTATTTTAGGTAGAGACAGTTGTAGGGGATTGAAGCGTAGGACTGAGAACAGACATTCTGCCTCCTGGCCAGTACAAACATTTCTGGGTTGAATTTCAGCTAATTATCAGAAACTCTGCGGAGCACCAAGAAAAACTTTGCCTGCCTGACTTATTTCAATTTACTTGATGTGCATTTGAATCAGAATTTTGCTCAGACTATCACCTGGCTTTTGCAAAGCTTCAGCAGGCAGCTCAAAAGCTAAAATGCCGATCTTAGATCCAGACTACATTATAGCTTGGGTACATCATGCATTAGATTTATGTAACCTGAAATAATTACTTCAGGTCACTAGTCTTCTGCACTGGCTCCTAGTAATTGGTCCATATTGGATTTTTACTGCCAACTGCTTCACAGTGGAACGCCTTCTCCCCATATGATGCATGTAGCTCAGTGGGGCTAGGAATGCAAGTCTGTATGGGGATTGTTGACCATGCTCAACTATTATTTCTATATTTGTATACAAGCAGGTCCATTTCCAGGCACAGCCATTCCATGCCTGTGCCCAGAAAGCCATTAGAAGTGCGTAGTGTGCTGCTGTACACTCTAGTACTGAGCCCCGTCTCCCCCGACATGTCCCCTTTAAAGAAAAGCTGTAATGTTAAAAAAAAAAAACCTCTGGGGGATACTTACTTTGGGAGGGGGAAGTCTCTGAATCCTAACGAGGCTTCCCCTGGTGTCCCAGCACTGCAGCCCCCCACCCGAACCACTGCAAGGTAAATATTAACCTACCGCGATCCTGCGCAGGCGCACTAGCAGCTCTCCTTTCAGGTTAAGGCAGAAATAGCCGAACCCGATCGGATCTGCTCTACTGCGCAGTCGCGAGTCCTTTGGACCTGTGCAGTAGAATGGATATGATCGGGTTTGGCTATTTCCACCTCACCCAAGAGCCACTATTGCGCCTGCGCAGGATCGCGGAGAGGTAAATATATACAGTGGTTTGCAAAAGTATTCAGCCCCCTTGAAGTTTTCCACATTTTGTCATACTACTGCCACAAACATGAATCAATTTTATTGGAATTCCACATGAAAGGCCAATACAAAGTGGTGTACACGTGAGCAGTGGAACAAAATCATACATGATTCCAAACATTTTTTACAAATCAATAACTGCCAAGTGGGGTGTGCAAAATTATTCGGCCCCTGAGTCAATACTTTGTAGAATCACCTTTTGCTGCAATTACAGCTGCCAGTCTTTTAGGGTATGTCTCTACCAGCTTTTCACATCTAGAGACTGAAATCCTTGCCCATTCTTCTTTGCAAAACAGCTCCAGCTCAGTCAGATTAGATGGACAGCGTTTGTGAACAGCAGTTTTATCTTGCCACAGATTCTAGATTGGATTTAGATCTGGACTTTGACTGGGCCATTCTAGCACATGGATATGTTTTGTTTTAAACCATTCCATTGTTGTCCTGGCTTTATGTTTAGCCTCATTGTCCTGCTGGAAGGTGAACCTCCGCCCCAGTCTCAAGTCTTTTCCAGGCTCCAAGAGGTTTTCTTCCAAGATTGCCCTGTATTTGGCTCCATCCATCTTCCCATCAATTCTGACCAGCTTCCCTGTCCCTGCTGAAGAGAAGCATCCCCAGAGCATGATGCTGCCACCACCATATTTCACAGTGGGGATGGTGTGTTCAGAGTGATGTGCAGTGTTAGTTTTCCGCCACACATAGCGTTTTGCATTTTGGCCAAAAAGTTCAATTTTGGTTTCATCTGACCAGAGCACCTTCTTCCACATGTTTGCTGTGTCCCCCACATGGCTTGTGGCAAACTGTAAACTGGACTTCTTATGCTTTTCTGTTAACAATGGCTTTCTTCTTGCCACTCTTCCATAAAGGCCAACTTTGTGCAGTGCACAACTAATAGTTGTCCTATGGACAGATTCCCCCACCTGAGCTGTAGATCCCTGCAGCTCGTCCAGAGTCACCATAGGCCTCTTGACTGCATTTTTGATCAGCTTTCTCCTTGTTCGGCCTGTGAGTTTAGGTGGGCGGTCTTGTCTTGGTAGGTTTACAGTTGTGCCATACTCATACTCGCTTGAACAGTGCTCCGTGGGATGTTCAAGGCTTTGGAAATCTTTTTGTAGCCTAAGCTTGCTTTAAATTTATCAATGACTTTATCCATGACCTGTCTGGTGTGTTCTTTGGACTTCATGGTGTAGTTGCTCCCAATATTCTCTTAGACAACCTCTGAGGCCGTCACAGAGCAGCTTTATTTGTACTGACATTAGATTACACACAGGTGCATTCTATTTAGTCATTAGCACTCATCAGGCAATGTCTATGGGCAACTGCCTATGGGCAATATGACAAAATGTGGAAAACTTCAAGGGGGTCGATTACTTTTGCAAACCACTGTAATTGCTTATTGAGCTTGTCGGGAGAGGTTTCGGAGGAGCCATCGCTGGATTCCCTGCAGCTACAAGGATGGGGGAAGCCTCATTGGAACCCTGAGGCTTCCCCTCCCGATGTAAGTATCCCCCAGAGGGCTTTTTTTTTAGCACAGGTTCTCTTTCAGCCCTGGGAGAAGGAAAATCTGAAAACAGACAAGTACTGAAACAAAATCTGTAAATCCTCTATAGGTTGCACAATGTTGCTGCTCTGTATAAACCTCCTTGGATAGTAGGCATAGATGTCTAGAAACAGCGAAAAGAAAGATCGCTCTCTAACAAACTGGGGGGCACATGTCACTAACCATGGGGGGCACCTGTCACTAACCATGTGGGTCCCTGTCACTACCTAAACTGGGGGGGTGACACCTGTCAACACCTAAACTGGGGGAAGTCCCTGTCACTAAACATGGTGGGTCTCGGTCACTACCTAAACTAGGGGGGGTCCCTGTCACTACCTAAACTGGGGGGTACCTGTGTCGGAGGCACTCACAATCTAATCCCTACCATTGTCCTAGTCTAATGTCCCACCATTGATAAGTTCATGTAGATTTGTCCCCACCCGTGACCACACCCACCTCCTGGTCCATGGCCATGCCCATTTTCCAGCCCCCACCCCCCCTTTGAGATAAGCTTGTTACTGAAGCTATTAAAAAAAAGACTTTCCAAAGTCGTGTTGGCATCGCACTGTACGGCACAGTTCAGCAAAGTCACACCAAACCAAAAAAGGGGGACATATATGGACCTAATAGAAAAAAAGAGGTTTATAATAGATATTTGCGACACAAACTATTATTGGGCAGTTTTTATTTTTGGATGTTACAACCCCTTTTAAAGACAAAAGTAAAGGCACTTCAGTGACTTTAGAACAGGGGTGTCAAGTGGGCCGAAATTGTACACTGAGACATAGTCGCGGGCCAACCTCAATGTCTACTGGCCATGTTCCTCTCTTATAAAGTTCCCAGGTGTCTAAAGGCCCCCTTCCAACCCCTATACAGTTCCTTGGTCTCTAGTGGTCCTCCTTCCCCTAAACAGTTCCCCGGTATCTAGAGGCCCCCACACTACCCTATACAGTTCCCTATTATTTAGTGCTTTCCCTCTATCTCCCCCATAAGGCTTCTCTGGTGTTTTAGGGATTCACCTCCACTACAGCTTTCCTGGCGGTCTACACTGGGCCAAACATAATGCAAAGTGGGGAAACCACATGAGGGCCAAATTTAATGGCTCTGAGGGCCAGATTTGGTTGCGGGCCAGAGTTTGACATGTATGCTTTAGAAGCAACATTGGCTATCATTCATAAAAGTGTTGTCGGTAACAAAAGTTCGTGCGGGAAAACACCGCTGTCGGTATTTTACACTTCTGGGTGGTCATTCATAAAAATGTTGCCTGTTGCGGTACAAGCGCTGAGTTTTTCTGGAACAGGCTGTCGGTAGGTATGCGGAAAAAGGAGAAGCTGGCCGAGTCCCTCCGTGCGATGTTCTCTCTGCTGCTGCTTGGGAGGTCTGTCCCATTCACTTACATGTACTCCGCATGCCTATCGCTACATCCAGGGGAGCGGTAATCCCCGTCCGCATACCGCTTGCGTAACTTTTTATGAATTTACATTTTGTTACATTTCCGCATGGAATCACCGCACAATGCAGTAATTTATCGCTCTGCTCGGGAAAGTCAGCTTCGCATGCGGAAACAGCCTTTATGAATACACATTTTGCTCAGTGGTCGGTAAAGTCGGCTGTTTTTAGCATTTCCGCATGCGGAAACGCTTTATGAATGATAGCCATTGTCCTGAGGATTTGGGGAAAATACCATGAAAAACGTTGTCTTATGTGTCCTACTTTAATAAAACTGTCAATCTTTGATCCATAGTCTACTATCCATCACTTTACTCCTTTTTGTTTTTAACTATTTTATTTTACACTGGGAACCTCTTATCCATTAATTATCTCGTCACTCTTTTTGGAGGGGTTTATGTTCACTTCTGTTCATAAAAGATGGTCTTTTTGGAGAGCAACCACCCTGTTCCCTACAGACTGCTCAAGGTGAGTAGACATGGCACTTCCCCACATGTCAATTTAGAGGCTGATCGTTGGACCTAATCTGCTAGAAATCAATGCCGCACATGTTCCCCAATTGATTTCCAGCTGAAATAGATTGATTTGGTCATTCATGCAGGATGGAAGATTTTGCTAGATTGGCGGCAGGTCAGAAGCGGGGACATCTTCATGGCCCATAGAATTGCAATGGATAGATCAATGCTGAGGTTTGGTGCAGAGCCAGTGCATCTGACATCACAGCCCAACAGCACCAGCCGGCTGGGAGGAGTTGATCTAGTTCATGGAAGAAGTGCAGGGAAAGCGAGAAGGAACAGGACACCGTAATCAGGCCAACCCATCCTGCTTGAGCACTACTAATAGTGAAAAGCACAGTTGCCCTACAGCTGGCCATACATGAGATTCAACATAACCAGAAAAATAGTAATATTAATCAGTGAATATCATAGAAATATTTATTTAGCACTAAAGCTAAATTGAGCTATCATTTGAGCACCAAAATGAAGGACATTTTCCTGTACAACGTACTCACTGTTTTCTTCATCTCTTTATACTGCTAAATAACAATTCTGCACATTAGCAAGTCAGAGTGAGACTCTTCTACTCTATTACATAATCCCTTGATGATCACTGAGGCTTCACATATTAAGAAATCCATTTGTTATGGGAAATGAAGAGGAGAGAATAAGAGGAAGAGACTCTCAGAGACAAACCCAGAATACATGGTTGGAACTTGGAAAGAAAAAATATGGCAAAGGCCGGTAAGATCTAGTACTAAGAATCTAGGGTGAAAAATAAAAAGCAGGAAATGTTGGCACCCGTTTACGGCAGAAACCTAGGCGCCACCATTGACGGTTATAGTGTGACATTTGAGCGCCCTTGGCGCCCGCTATTTTTATCCATATTTATTATTATTTATCATATTGTGCATTTCGGGAGGCATCAGTGCTCGCTGTATATGTATATATCGGGCAGCTCAGGCGCACAAATTTCCCACTATAGACATCTATGGCGACACCCAAGTTTCTGAGGGTGCCACCTGAGAATTACAGTTTTTTACATAATTTTTGTAGTGGAGTTGGTTAAGGTTATGCGTGGGGCAGGTAAAGGTTAGCAGTGGGGAGGGGGGGGGGGCATTAAGGTTAGCTGTGCTGGGTGGGTGGTTGGTTAAGGTTAGGCGTGGGTAGGGATGGTTAAGGTTAGCCATGGCAGGGCGTGACGGTTAAGGTTAGATGTGGGGGGGGAGGGTTAAGGTTAGCCATGGGGGGAATGGTTAAGGTTAGCTATCGTAGAGGGAGGGTCATGTGTGAGAATAGGGTTAGGTGTTGCTGTAGTAAAACATTTTACTGATACTTTACTAACAAAAAAAAACTACTGTAAAATACTAGAATATCAATAAAATACCAATATTTTACTGTTGGCTTTTCCTAGGCTCCCAAATTTCACAGCACCTTCATTTCATGTACGCAAAACATCTTACTCCAGGACAAGCATCGCCTTGGACCTAGGAGTCAAGTGTTTAAGGCAGATAAATATTAAGGACTATAAAAGTGAGGGTCCTTTCACACTGGGGCGGTATTTCTACTGCACCCCACCGCCAGGCAATAAAAGTCTAGGGAGAATTTCAGACTTCAGCGGTACGGCGCAACGCGACTGAATTGACATTTTTGCCGCATCCCCGACGCAGGTCCAAAGCTACGTTACCACGCCATTTCTGCGTCGACTTGGGGCAATCTGCGTTGGATCAGAAGTCATGTTTGTCTATGGTGATGCATGGATTTTAAAACAATTATCAACGCGATGTTGCAACGCAAATGTGCGGAAGCATATTTTTACAATACGGTTCCGTGCACTTCTGCATAACCCAAAGCAGGAAGTAACGGCAAGAGCACGTCACTTCCTACTTGGCTGGTGGCCAGTCAGGGAACACTGCTTGGTAACGTGGTGTTCCCTGAAAGCCTGTTTCTGGAGGAGTGATGCGGTACAGCAGAAACCGACGCATTGCTAACGCTGGTTTACAGTGTGAAACCAGCCTAAGAGACCCTCTTTGCTTCACAGTGGAGAACTTGGACAGAGCCAACTTCAACCTATTCATAAAAGGTTGAAGTCTCTTTGGCACAAATCCCATTAGTGTAAGACCTCATACAGTGCTCCATACTGGCCCTGCTATCAGGGCCGCCATCAGAAATTTTGGGGCCCCTCACAAATCATCAGTCCGGGCCCCTCACAAATCATCAGTCCGCCCCCCCCCCCCCCCCCCCCAAACTGAGAAATGTGCGTAGCCATTACATGTTGGCAGAGCTAGTTGGAGGCTTGCTGTCCACAAATTAATCACGAATAACAACGGTGGATACTCGTGATTCAAGTTAGCTCTAATTGCCACAGCTGAGCGGCTAGATGCGGCGGGGTTAATTACCCAGAACGCCACTCTCCGCCCAGCGTTTCAACGAGGTGCAAGTGTCCGAATGGACGCGTTGCAAGCCTCGATATCGAGCACTTCCTCCTTCAAGCCGGAAGGAGGAAGTGCTCCATCATTTTTTTAGAACCTCCCAGTTTTATTTTCTGTTTAAAAAAAAGCTAAAAAAGTAGGTTTAATGCTATTGTCTCATATGGTAATGATTCAGCTTTTCCATAGTCTCGCAGTTAGCAATCATGTGACCCCCAACAAGACAAATTCAGCAATCATGAGGCCCCCAACAAACCATGAGGCCCCCAACAAGACAAATTCAGCAATCATGACGCCCCCAACAAGACAAATTCAGCAATCATGAGGCCCCCAACAAGACAAATTCAGCAATCATGAGACCCCCAACAAGACAAATTCAGCAATCATAAGGCCCCAACAAATCATGAGGCCCCCAACAAATCATGAGGCCCCCAACAAGACAAATTCAGCAATCTTGAGGCTCCCAACAAATCATAAGGCCCCCAACAAGTAAAAATTCAGCAGTCATGAGGCACATAAATAGACAGCATTTCACATGAATAGGCAGAATGCCCCCTTATTATGGTAGACACCTCTCACCTGGATTCTGACAGGGACCCCCAGGTTAGGTAGTGAGTGACATGGAGCCCTTTTAGGTAGTGAGTGAGTGACAGGGAGCCCCTTTAGGGAGTGAGTGAGTGACAGGAAGCCCCTTTAGGGAGTGAGTGAGTGACAGGGAGCCCCTTTAGGGAGTGAGTGAGTGACAGGGAGCCCCTTTAGGGAGTGAGTGAGTGACAGGGAGCCCCTTTAGGGAGTAAGTGGGTGACAGGGAGCCCCTTTAGGGAGTGAGTGAGTGACAGTGAGGCCCTTTAGGCAGTGAGTGAGTGACAGGGAGCCCCTTTAGGCAGTGAGTGAGTGCCAGGGAGCCCCTTTAGCTAGTGAGTGAGTGACAGGGAGGCCCTTTAGGGAGTGAGTGAGTGAGTGACAGTGAGGCCCTTTAGGTAGTGAGTGAGTGCCAGGGAGCCCCTTTAGCTAGTGAGTGAGTGACAGGGAGCCCCTTTAGCTAGTGAGTGACAGGGAGCCCCTTTAGCTAGTGAGTGAGTGACAGTGAGGCCCTTTAGGTAGTGAGTGAGTGACAGGGAGCCCCTTTAGCTAGTGAGTGAGTGACAGGGAGCCCCTTTAGCTAGTGAGTGAGTGACAGGGAGGCCCTTTAGCGAGTGAGTGAGTGAGTGACAGAGAGCCCCATTAGGCAGTGAGTGAGTGCCAGGGAGCCCCTTTAGCTAGTGAGTGAGAGACAGGGAGCCCCTTTAGCTAGTGAGTGAGAGACAGGGAGCCCCTTTAGCTAGTGAGTGAGTGACAGGGAGGCCCTTTAGCGAGTGAGTGAGTGAATGACAGAGAGCCCCATTAGGCAGTGAGTGAGTGCCAGGGAGCCCCTTTAGCTAGTGAGTGAGTGACAGGGAGGCCCTTTAGCTAGTGAGTGAGTGACAGGGAGCCCCTTTAGCAAGTGAGTGAGTGACAGGGAGGCCCTTTAGCTAGTGAGTGAGTGCCAGGGAGGCCCTTTAGCTAGTGAGTGAGTGACAGGGAGGCCCTTTAGCTAGTGAGTGAGTGACAGGAAGCCCCTTTAGGAAGTGAGTGAGTGACAGGGAGCCCCTTTAGGAAGTGAGTGAATGACAGGGAGGCCCTTTAGGAAGTGAGTGAGTGACAGCCAGGGAGGCCCTTTAGCTAGTGAGTGAGTGACAGGGAGGCCCCCCCCCCCCCAGCCGCTGCTGCTTTCCCTACCTTGCCAGCAGCGTCAGACCTCAAGATCAGCGGCGACCCGACCAGTAAGAGCGAGCGCTAGACGCACCCGCTCTATATGCGGAAGTGACGTCACTTCCGCATATCAGTGCGGGCGCTAGGTCCTAGCGCCCGCACTATTGTCGCCGCCTGATCGGGGTCTGACGCGGCGGCGGCTAGAGGGATGGAGGGAGGGAGCAGCGGCCAGGGGAGGTTGAGCGGCGGCCAGGCGGCACCCGCCAGGGCCGCGGCGGGGATGGGGCCCTCCTGCAGGCCCGGGGCCCGTGACGGGAGTCACGGATGTCCCCCCCTGATGGCGGGCCTGCCTGCTATTATTATTACTCTATAAACTCCTATGGACAGAAACTTGTCTTAGGTTTCCACTAGAACCAAGCACCCATCTGCGGAGATGGGCGTCAACACTTATGCAGCACAATCGCACACCTGAATCCCTCTAGCTATGCCATGCATGGCAATGGGGATTCGGATGTGCACTGGAGCAGTGCTTTTGTTTTTTTTTCCCACATGTAAATTAGGAAGCAGCCTTTTGGTTTTAATAGGCTGCAATTCTGGATCCAGATTCATGTGCAGGAAATCACACAGAATCACCCTTAGTGGAAACTCTACCTAACTCTCCTTAATTCACAAACATTAGAAGTGCAGGAAAGGACTCATGTATGGTAAACATTGAGTTACAAGATTCTCTTTAGGAACTAGTGTAGTGGATATGATTAAATAACCCTTTCTTCTGAGTTTTCTTCCAGGAAATAGCTTTCCAATTTATTCATAAAAATAATTTTCATCTCCCATCAAGGAAAAAATTACTGGACTCAAAATAAGCTGTCCCTTTACTCAGGTTACATATAAAGCTCAGATTCACTAACCTGCGCAAAACTTAAAGCCGCATGCACATTACAACAGATTTTGTGTGAACTTACCCTTAAAGGGATAATGTAGGGGGGTCAGGGGAAAATGAGTTGAACTTACCCGGGGCTTCTAACGGTCCCCCGCAGACATCCTGTGTTGACGCAGCCACTCACCGATGCTCCGGCCCCGCCTCCGGTTCACTTCTGGAATTTCAGACTTTAAAGTCTGAAAACCACTGCGCCTGCGTTGCCCTGTCCTCGATCCCGCTGATGTCATCAAGAGCGCACAGCGCAGGCCCAGTAGGGTCTGTGTCGTACACTCCTGGTGACATCAGCGGGAGCGAGGACACGGGCGTGCAGGCGCAGTGGTTTTCTGATTTTAAAGTCAGAAATTCCAGAAGTGAACCGGAGGCGGGGCTGGAGCATCGGTGAGTGGCTGCGCCAACACAGGATGTCTGCGGGGGACCATTAGAAGCCCCGGGTAAGTTCAGCTCATTTTCCCCCGACCCCCCTACAGTATCCCTTTAAAGAGGAACTGTAACCAAGGATTGAACTTCAACCCAATCAGTAGCTGATACCCCTTTTCCCATGAGATGGAGGAAGCCCCAGATATGTATAAATCTTTTAATTTACTCCATCTCTGGTACACTTTAAGCAGGCCATACACTCATCAATTTCTTCTGTCAATGTACAATCGTTCAGAAGGAATGGGTAAGAAATCGGTGCAGCATTGGCCTGCTCAATAGACCAATTGCATGATGTCCTTCCAAATTGTTTGATTGGGTTGATTGGTCCAGGTGAAAAATTTTGGTGAATCGGCAGCGGATCGGAATGGAAACGTATGAAGGTTACACCCACAGCATAATGACTGGCAGACATAAAGTCACTCCCATTCAGAAGCAGACAATATTTGATACATTGAATTTAGAAGATCAACAGTGGAAAGAAGATAATATGAAATAAGAAAGGCACATAACACATGAAGGAAGTTTAAATATATATCCTCTAAAGAAATATCTACAAGTGTAAAATTCATATCAACACCTGCAACATTACTGTGTGACAACAAGCATTGGAATAATAGCTGGTCAACACCAGATGGGGGCTATGTACGCTGGGAGTGGACTGAACATTAAGCTCAGAAGGGGTTAAAGGACAGTTTTACATGGGAATGATCTGTGATCTGGAGTGCAGAAATGTTTCCCATATGCTGATTACTTCAAGAGGTTTTCCTCCCCCCTCTCCCCCAGCACATCTTTCCAGAACACAGGAAACCAGTGATTATTTTATTATATACAATAAAAGCACAAATGAAGCTTTTAGAGTAATGCTATTATCCTGGGAGATTAATAGCCTCACCCTTCACTGTTAGCAAAAAGCAGGCCAGGAGATGGAGAAGATATCATTTACATGCTGCTTGCTATGGTATTCATCATCACAAGACTTGTGTCCAATTTCTCAACTTGAATTTTATAAATATTTAAGTAAAGTTGTCAAATATATGCATACAGAAAAAGGGGTACCATCCTATACAATAAAATGCAAGTGTCCCTGCATTATCAACTGAATGGTTGTGTGTCCCTGGCTTTTTTGTACTGAGCATGTACGCAGCCAGGGCAGTTAGCATAGCGGCCGGGGAGCAGGTACACAGGGCTGGTCCTGAAAGTTTTCTGTCTGTGGTTCACAGAGGTTCTCATTGCATTGTGGGAAATAACAACTTTTTCCAACCGCCAAGCAAGCAGCTCCCTGTGTGCATATACTTCAGACAGTGGGAGGGAACGAGCAAGTGGGACACGTATGTGAGCGCATTGCGGGGGGTAGTGGCTGTGACCTAGCGTCCGTTTTTTAACAGGCAGGCCTTTTTACTAGTGCCCTTATAAAATGGTCAGCTGAAGCAGTATACAGAGATCAGTGTTACCTAACTTGAGAAGTGTGCATGATTCCCCTATTTTAAATGTATAAATTCCCATAGGCAAGTTTGGGGGGGGGGGGGGGGTGTTATCCTGGGTTATCTTTTCCTGACTTTGTTTTCAGGCTGAATGTGTTCTCTAATCTTTTATGAAATGTAGTATAACACAGAGAATGTGATGTGGACAACTGCATAATATGGTTTTTACCTGTTTAAATAGGAACTGTAACCAAGGATGTGGCTTCCCAATCAGTACCTAATACCCCCTTTCCATGAGAAATATTTACCCTTTTCTCAAATAGATCATCGGGGGTTCAGTTTCCTGTCTGTGAACCTTGTTGCATTGTGGGAAATAACAGCTGTTTCCAACTGCCAAGCAACCAGTATCTCCCGCTGTGCATATGTACTGTATATCTATAAAAAAACAACCTTTTAGCCTATCACAATGTTAGTTAGTGTGTTTATAAATAATGGCAGTTGGTGATGTCTAGTCTTTTTCATGTCTGCCAGTAGTAAAGATAATTACATGCAGGCTCATTATGGATCAAACACCATAAACAAATTACATGGAGAATATCAATCATTTTTCACCTTGCAATGTATTGAATTTTTTTTCCTCTTCTCACTAAAGTTCCTCTTTAACTCATATGTGGGTGTTTGATGACTCCTTTAATGAATTGAGTAAAACTTACAGTACACCTGAGGCAAAAAAAATAACATACTTACCTCAGTAATAGGAAGCTACTGGATTGCCCAAAGGCTTTACAGATCCTCCCGCAGCCTAACATCCCAGCATGGGGTCTCTCTACTCCTATTCAGCTTGATGAATAGGTTTCTTCTCGCCATGCTCCTGGACACAGACGATTTTCTCCCAAGCATGCCCAATGCAATGCCCAAGAAACACAGAAACAAAAAGTTGTGAACGTCGGACTTTGTTCTAAGAGGTATGCGTGGACCTTACTCATACCCAATCCTAATGTGCTTGTCCACAGGTGGGAGAATGGCAATATGAAGTGGAACCCTGTGCTAGGATTGCTCTACAAGGATCTGGAAAGCCTCTGGATCATCTGAGGGTTTTCAAGTACTGAGGCAAGTATGCACCTTTTTTTCATCCTCCTCACTTCAGGTCGGTTTTAAGAATATTGTATTGAATCATTATTTCCAGGATTCATGCGTTATTTTATTTGTTATTTTAAAGATTCATGTGATATTTTATTTGTTATTTTAAGGATTCATGTAGCATTTTATTCTTTATTTTAGTAGAAGCAGTAGAGTACTTTACTGTGTTAGCCATTAGTAAAAGCAAGAAGTTTTGAATCAGGATGATACCATTTATTGGCTAACTTAGAGATAAATAAGACGTAAGCTCTTGGCTAATAATAAGCCTTCATCTGACTTGGTTCCTGCATATACTGACAAGAGTATATGGTATACCTGATCATGTATGCAAAATGCCCCAAAGGTATTTATGTGGGAGAAACAGGACTAACAATATCAGGCCACAGTCATTGCACCCAAATAATAATAGCAAATTCACAATCACCAAAGAATATCACATTAATACCAGACATGAATAGTGTAGGACATACCACTACTGAGAAGTGGGATAACGGGGCTGTGGCTTACCTCAGCCCCGTACAAGAGGGATGAAAATGTTTGTCACGTTACTAGCAATCAGATAATACAATCTTCATACCTATTATAAGTACGGTATCTTACGGTACGGTATCTCTTAAAATGCAAAAATAAGAAAGTATAGTTATCAAATGTAGCCAGGCCTTTTGCTTCTGCTCTGTCTGGCCCCATGCTGAGCTGAAAGCTTGCTTCTGCAGTGTATTACCAAATGGTTCCTTTCAAGCTGGTGTTCACACCTCTGTGTGAGCTGCCTGCTGAAAGAAGATTCTATTCATGCTAGAGTTCACACCCAACTGCTAGGTAATTAAAGAAAAAACATTGTCATCCCAGAATACCAGCTGGCAGCCACTTGAATAGGGCAGGCTTTGCCCTCTGCTCTTACTAGACATGCAATCTGGGTTGAAACATGAAACACAATCAGCGATCAGAAAACTGATTATGTTTATGTTTTTCACGGTTCGTTCATGACACTCTGCAATTCAAAAAGTACCAACAACTAGGTGAAAAAGTACTGCCAAAATTATTCTGGATGTGTTTTTGCTTGCAGGTGACTTAAAAGGCATTCCATTGATAATATGTGAAAAGGTCACCTAAGAGAAAATGTAGGAGAAAAAGTGAATTGCATTGGGCCCAATGTGAGTTGTCTAATGTCTAGGCTGCAACATGGACATAACACTGCAGGTAATGCATACTCTGCAGGTTCCAATGTACACATTATTTTTCATAGCATAGAGTGGTGGTAAACGGATCATACTTAACCACTTCGCATCCAGACCTTGTTTTTCCCTTATTGACCAGAGCAGTTTTGACACTTTAGCAGTGTCCCTTTTTAATCAGCAATAACTTCATCTGTACTCGTGCCACTTAAATTATCTATATATCGTTTTTTTCAAGACAAACTAAGCTTTCACTGGGGGTATTTGGTACGAAGTAAAATGTTCCTCTCTATGCATTTTAATGGGAAAAAGTGGGAACATTTTTAAAAAAAATGCATTGTTTCTCAATTTTGACCAATTCCTGTTTGGAAATAAAAAGTGCGATTGACATAAAAACTGTGCTGCCAGTTAAAGTCGCCCCAGTATAGATATCCAGATGTGTCCGCAGTATCACCGCCTCCCCCAGTATAGTCAGATGTGTCCCCAATATCAGCCCCCCTAGCATAGCCACATGAATAGATTGACAGACGCACCCCCAGGAATAGTGCCCCTCTTTATAGCCATATGTGTCCCCGGATCAGGATTAACCCCATTATGGCCAGATGTACCCCCAGGATTAGTGCTGCCCCCCCCATTATAGCCAAATGTGCCCCCAGTGATGATGATTACTGCCCCCCCAGTTGCCCAGATGCACCAAATTAGTAAATCCCCCCCTCCCCTTAGTCAATTAGATGCCTCCCAACAAATATGTAACCCCCCTTTTATTTATCCTACCCCCACCCCCCAGGATCGATAGCCAGATGCCCCCCCCCCCATGAGGCAGCCCCCTCCGTGCAGAAATCCTAAAAAAAATCCAACAGCAAGCAGCCTCACTCACCTACCTCGTTCCTGCCACTGTCCTGAAGCCCAATCCTCTGTTCTCTGCTCTGCAGTCAGCCGCATATTGCCGGTAACCCGGGTCCCGGCTTGATGACGTCATCAAGCCGGGACCCGGGTTTCCGGCAATATGCGTCTAAATTGAGAGCGGTGATCGGAGGATCAGGCTTCAGGATCGTTGCAGGAACGAGGTAGGTGAGTGAGGCTGCTTGCTGGATGATTTGTTTTACTATTTGTGTGCCGAGGGGGACAGATGAAGGATCGCTGCAGTTCACTACTGCAGCGATCATTCATGGGAGAGGGTGGACTAATTGGCCAAAAGGGAACATGTTCCCTTCCACCAATTAGTATTGCAGCTGACAGTGCCGGAGGGTGCGCTCTAAAGAGCACCCAACCGTGCACAGCAGGGCTGCAGCCAGGTCAGTATATCTACGTCACTGTGGCTTGGAGGGTGCCACAGCTGATAAAATCTTAAGATGCCAGTATACTACTCCCTCTGTATAAATCACTTGTGAGGCCACATCTGGAGTATGGGATACAGTTTTGGGCACCATATTATAGAAAGGACATTGACATCCTAGAACAGTTAAAAAGATGGGCAACTAAATTAATCAGAGGGATGGAAGGCCTTACTGACCTAGAAAGGCTGGACAAACTGGGCTTATTTAGCTTGGAAAAAAGAATACTGAGAGGTGGCTGGATTATCATGTATACATACACCAGAGGGCAATACCTTGGCAGATACATTTTTTATCCATAGGCTTTCACAAAGAATAAAGGGGCATGATCTGCACATTTTAATCTATATAGAAACAGGTGAAACTGAAAGAAAAAGATAACATGTCATTTAAAAAAAAAAGGGCTATTCACAGAAATAGTGGTTACATTCTGGAGTGTCTTACCACAGGAAGTATTTATGGCAAGACAAACATCTAGCATGTGTACAAAGCTTTAGCACCTTTCACTAGTAGATATTTGATCAGCTTTGTACAGCATGATGTACTCCAGCTCCACAACCGCCGCTCTTGTGCATGAATGACAGAATAATAGGTTTTACCTTTCAATCAATATTTCACTCAAAAATAGATCGAGAACTTCAATTTGATGTGTTTGTTGAATAGAACATTTCACCTGTTACAAAGTCTAATCGCATTAATAGCTGCTTCATTGTATAAACAAATAACAGAAAACTGTCCTAGAATACACAACTGCGCACTGCCATTACTTCCCTGCACAAACACATCTCCAGCCTCTGTTCTTCCCATAATTAAAGCATTGGAAGCAGTGACTCGAAAACTGTCCTCCCCAGGGCCAACCCTGTAAATTATATTTCAATGTTCCGAGGTTATTCTTTCTCTTTCCAATGAACACATTAACTACTTCATTGCTGGCTCGAATGAAACAAGACAGTAACGGTGGTGAATCCCAAATCATTGCTGAACAAGTGAATGTTTACTACTGAATAAGAGCAAAGATTGGAGTGATGCAACTCCGTACTTGCTGTCAACTTGATGAGGTCAGTTGCTCAGGGTCTGGTGTACTTTGCCAGATGGTTACTTGTAATTACCCATGCTACTGTTGCCTGGAGTAGCATATGACAAGAATGAGAATAGTGAAGATGGGAAATATACAGGCAGTCACATAAGGTTAAAAGAAGTTTGTGAATGAATTTCCTGATTTCTATATGGCTCCCAAAATGTGTTCTGATCTTCATCTAAACCATAATAATAATAAACAAAGACATACTGTACTACTTTGAGAACATAAATTTGCAATACCTATATTTGTTCAAAACTCTTATAGTATTTATTTAGAAAAACATAACTAACTGGCAAGAGCCATAAGCAAATGTTTCAGTGGCTGCTGATCTGACCTGCAAAGGATAATATAAGTAACTATCATGTAATAATTTCTTATATACAGTATTTTATATTGCATCTATTCCTGATCCTGACATCTTCTGCAACACTTTTAAAGAGTATATAGTCTTGTCACTAGCTGTCCATCAGTTGGGCTGACAATCTCACCCCTTCCATAGTCATATGTGCATCATAGAGTAAGATCAATATTGTGTGGAAAGCCAATGGACTTATCTGTATGTTTTTTTGGATGTGGGAGGAAACCGGAGTGTCTGGAGGAAACTAACGCAAATACAAGAAAAACATGTAGACCCCCTGCAGATAGTATCCTGGCCCAGATTTTAAGCAGGGGACCCGGAGCTGCAAGGCAAGGTTTGTTTTTTTACATGGATACACCCCTTAAAGTAAAATGAATATCTTCATAAATGCATGTTTTTCTAATGTTGAATTTGTGGTAATGTGACTGTTCCAGCCTTACACATCTACAGTGGGATGCAAAAGTTTGGGCAACTGTGAGAAAATGCGGAAAAGCCGCCGCGGGTGCTCAGAGCAAGGTGGCTGATTCCGCGTCCAACACGGCAGGTTGTGCGTGGGCCTGCATCTGCTAGCATGACTGAATGCGGAGAAACCGCCGCATGTCCTGAGAACAAGGCGGCGGATTCCGCGTCCGACGCGGCGGTTTGCACGCATGGGCCTACATCTGGCAGTATGGCTGAACGTGGAGGAACCGCCGCATGCTCTGATAGCGGTGCGGCTGGTTCCGCGCTCAGCACAGTGGATGGTTTGCAGCACAGGTCTGGTGTGGCTGGGACTGATAGTCCACACAGGTTCAGAAGGATGCTCTCGCGCGCGCTGAGGGGCAGAGCTTTTATGACAGCCAGAAGGGAGTCAGCTGACCAAGCCGGTCAGCTGACAATTCCACCACTTCCCATTGGTCCAGCACTTAGGGGAGGCGCTGGAGAGTGCCTTGCTATATATACTGGGTGCTGGTCATTCTCTGGTTGTCTGCCGTTGCGATCACTATGTGGAAGCACTCAGACCTTTTTGTCAGATTCTGTGTTATTCTTTAGACCAGTTCCTGGGTGTTGATGACCAAGGACCTTACACCTCAGATTAGGAATACTGTATATTATCTGTGTTATTTTTCAGACTAGTTCCAGGGTGTTGATGACTATGGAGCTCACACCCAAGACTAGGAATTAGCTTTACCATCCTGTTATATCTTCAGACTAGTTCCAGGGTGTTGATGATCAAGGAGCTCACACCTTTAGACTAGACAATTGTTGATTATTTGTTATGACTTTCTGCTTTTCCTGACCTCTCTTCTGATCTCTGATTTGGTACTTCGCTATATCTGATACTCCGTTGCCAAACCTTGCTTGCCTTAGGATTCCGTATCAGTCTCTTTCCTCTGTATCTGATCTGTCTGTCTGTTGCCGACCTGGCTTGTCCGACCTCGAGAACTATCTTCTCTGTTTAGAGATAGTTCACAGATCTGTCAGTGACACTTCACCATTGGTGTCACTCGCACTCTGGTCCTTCCCACTCTCAGCCTGACTCCTCCCCTTGGGGAGTCTCAGGCCTTGGAAGGAACCTGTTCTTTGGGCAGTACCTCTTACTGCCTTGCACCCTCTATACAAAAGCTCTCCTCAAAGTATTACTGTTGCACCAAACACTCATATTACTCAGGTGTCCAGAGGTTAGAGATATATCTGTATTCTCTGTGATACTGCAGATCACTGGTAATAAGATCCTCTCTGTGTTACACCGATCGTCACAGCAACCTTGTTAAGTAGTTTTGTAATTTTACCTATGGTCCTGTTGATTCAGCAATAACTATTACTACTTACGGCACTTAAGATATACGGTACATACATAGGAAAGTGCTATAAGCACAACTATATATATATATATATATATATATATATATATATATATATATATATATACATATACACACAAGGTTGGATGCGAAAGTTTGGGCAACCTTGTTAATCATCATGATTTTCCTGTATAAATCGTTGGTTGTTACGATAAAAAAATGTCAGTTAAATATATCATATAGGAGATACGCACAGTGATATTTGAGAAGTGAAATGAAGTTTATTGGATTTACAGAAAGTGCACAATAATTGTTTAAACAAAATTAGACATGTGCATAAATTTGGGCACCACAAAAATGAAATGAAATCAATGTTTAGTAGATCCTCCTTTTGCAGAAATTACAGCCTCTAAACGCTTCCTGTAGGTTCCAATGAGAGTCTGGATTCTGGTTGAAGGTATTTTGGACCATTCCTCTTTACAAAACATCTCTAGTTCATTCAGATTTGATGGCTTTCGAGCATGGTCAGCTCTCTGTAAAGGGAACCTAAACTGAGAGGGATATGGATATTTCCTTTTAAACAATGGCAGTTGCCTGGCAGTCCTACTCAGGGCCGGATTTGTACTTTTTACCGCCCAAGGCCAACTATAGTATACCATCTGTATAGTTGTTGTCTCTGTGTGCCCCAATGAGAAATCTACTTACTTTCTATCATTGGATGTCACAGACAATAGCTATTTCAGTAATATGCGTATAGATTATAAGTTATATTTTCCTTAACAACTTTTATGTTATGTTTGCCATCTCATTAATGATGGACCCATTGTGTCTCCATGTGAGTTAGGCTGATGTGTACCTGCAGGATAGCGCTTACAGGACTTGCAGGAATGACACAAGTACAGGACAGAGAGTTCAAAGGTTAAAGCTGTCCTTGTATAAAGGGATGGCTGCATAAAACAGCTTTACTGCCCCTCACTGAGCTGCCCCTAAATTTCTGGTGCCCTAGGCCATGGCCTATGAGGCCTTGCCAGAAATCCGGCCCTGGTCCTACTGATCCCTTTGGCTGCCGTAGTGGCTGAATCACACACCTGAAACAAGCATGCAGCTAATCCAGTCTGACTTCAGTCAGAGCACATGATCTGCATGTTAATTCAGGGGCTGTGGCTGAAAGTATTAGAGACACAGGATCAGCAGGAGAGTCAGGCAACTGGTATTATTTTAAAAGGAAAAATCCATATCCTTCTCAGTTTAGGATCCCTTTAACTTACACCACAGATTTTTAATTATATTCAGGTCTGGGGACTGAGATGGCACTTCCAGAACGTTATACTCGTTCCTCTGCTTGAAAGCCTTAGTGGAATTTGAGCAGTGTTTAGGGTCGTTGTCTTGTTGAAGGCACAGCTTCAGCTTTGCACTGATTCCTGGACATTGGTCTCCAGAATCTGCTGATACTGAGTGGAATCCATGCGTCCCTCAACTTTGACAAGATTCCCAGTCCCTGCACTGGCCACACAGCCCCACAGCATGATGGAACCACCACCATATTTTACTGTAGGTAGCAGGTGTTTTCTTGGAATGTTGTTTTTCCTCCATGCATAACGCCCCTTGTTATCCCCAAATAACTAAATTTTAGTTTCATCAGTCCACAGCACCTTATTCCAAAATGAAGCATACAGCATCACCTTGTGTAAAGTGTGCTGAATCATTGAACGATGCACAGTGACTCCATCTGCAGCAAGATGATGTTGTAGGTCTTTGGTGCTGGTCTGTAGGTTGACTCTGACTGTTCTAACCATTCGTCGCTACTGTATATCCGAGATTTTTCTTGGTCTGCCACTTCGAGCCTTAACTTGAACTGAGCCTGTGATCTTCCATTTCCTCAATATGTTCCTAACTGTGGAAACAGACAGCTGAAATGTCTGAGACAGCTTTCTGCATCCTTCCCCTAAGCCATGATGGTGAACAATCTTTGTCATTTGAGAGTTGTTTTGAGACCCCCATGTTACTACTCTTCAGAGAAAATTAAAAGAGGAGGGAAACGTACAATTGACCCCCTTAAATAACCCCCATAAATACTCTTGCTCATAATTGGATTCACTTGTGTATGTAGGTCAGGGGTCACTGAGCTTACCAAGACAATTTGAGTTCCAATAATTAGTTCTAAAGGTTTTGAAATCAATAAAATGACAACAGTGCCCAAATTTATGCACCTGCCTAATTTTATTTAAAGAGAAATTCCGGCCAAGAATTGAACTTTATCCCAATCAGTAGCTGATACCCCCTTTTACATGAGAAATCTATTCCTTTTCACAAACAGAGCATCAGGGGGCGCTGTATGACTGATATTGTGGTGAAACCCCTCCCACAAGAAACTCTGAGGACCGTGGTACTCCTGGCAGTTTCCTGTCTGTGAACCTTGTTGCATTGTGGGAAATAGCTGTTTACTGCTATTTCCAACTGCCAAAAAAGCATGCAGCAGCTACATCACCTGCCAACAGTAAAAATGTCACCATATAATAAATGTCAGAATGTAAATCAGGGATTTAAAAGATTTTACAATGGGCAAACACTGACTAAATCATTTATACATAATTATTGTAAAAATGAAGCACTTTTTTTATTACATTATTTTCACTGGAGTTCCTCTTTAAACAATTATTGGGCACTTTCTGTTAATCCAATAAACTTAATTGCACTTCTCAAATATCATTGTGTATGTTTCCTATATGATATATTTAACTGACATTTTTTATCGTAACAACCAACGATTTATACAGGAAAATCATGACGATTGACGAGGTTGCCCAAACTTTCGCATCCCACTGTATATGGCCAGCTGACAGTAACCTTATCTTTGTACTCCTAATTCTGCCATATCCCAAAAGACAGCAAGGATTGTTGCCTCATAATGCTGTAGGATGAAGGAAGGAGGTAGGGGAAACGAGGTGCACACCCCCTAAACACAACCCCCTTAGGCCTAAGTTTAATTATTCACTTACTGAGATCTTTGTATATACTGTTTGTATATTGTTGTTGTATACTATACTTTTGTTATAGTAGTTCGTTATAGAATTTTATTTTTTTTTATTTGCAGACAAACTGCTAGTAAGTTTAATACAAAGATTCTTTCATCTATCTGACTTTGGAAATAGTGATGCCATGTTCTAGGTTTGGCACCAGTGGTTATAATGCTCAGATATCTTAGCCCCTTCTCCTAGTACTTCAAATGTACAGTACCAAATAATTTTAATTTCACATAACACTAACTCCCAGTGCAATTTGTTTTCCATGCCCGGACACACACAAATAATTCATTGTATTAAAGTGGAGTAGAACCCTTGCACAGAACAGAAGGAAAACGTACCCTGTATGTAATCTTGCACTTTTAAGAATATTGCACTATTATCATAATAAATACAAACGACTTTTTGGAGCACAGCTCCTTTATCAACTTCTATGACACACTGAAATCCACATTAACCAACCTTATTTATACTCAGCCATCTCTCCAAGCAGCCAATCACAGGCTGCAATAGTATTGCCCAATACAGCGCTCTTCTCAGGGAGCGGGCCTTATGGGAAACTTCATCTCGGAGGAAGGAGCCAATCCGCAATAGAATGCAAAGCGCGTGACTGTATGATGTCAGGGAGGAAGGCGGAAGCAAGCGCAATCTCCCATAAGAGGGTACGCCCTTCCTCCGCCCATCATGCGTCCAGCACTGTGCCTGGCTCTGACGATCTCCGCATGTCTCGCTGCCGCTGGGTACTGCGGTGTGGTGTTTACACCATGAACTGTTGTGCCTGGTTGCCGTGGGAACATGGTGATGTCGGATCTGGGTAGCTGGAGCAGCCAACGGATGGTGCTCTCCGCCCTTTGCGTGCATTGGTCGGCATCCAGCTGGCTATTTGCCAGCTGTGACGCATGTTAGCCCTGTCCCCCATCAGGTCAGCTGCCCTGGGGGTGGAGACTGGAAGCATGACGGGCGGAGCATCTGGAATTTGTAGAGCGCTAACATCTTCAGCAGCGCTGAACAGTGTATATTGTTTTGTCACTTAACTGTCCCTCAGAGGGGCTCACAATCGAATCCTTACCATAGTCATATGTCTATGTACAGTATGTATGTATTTAAGTCAATTTTATGTATAGTGTAGTGTATGTATCGTAGTCTAGGGCCAATTTAGGGGGAAGCCAATTAACTTATCTGTATGTTTTTGGGATGTGTGAGGAAACCGGAGTGCCCAGAGGAAACCCACACAGACACGGGGAGAACATACAAACTCTGTGCAGATAGTGCCCTGGCTGGGATTCGAACCGGGGAATTCGAACTGTTTTAAAAAGGACCAGTATCACAAATTGTACATTTACTAAAAGATGTACTGTATTTGTTCAGGAATAAAATACACTATACATTTCATTTATCCTATGTTGCTGGCACTTACAGTAGGTAGGTAGTAAAAAGCTGACAGATCTGACAGGTTTTAGATTAATCCATCTTCTCATGGGGATTCTCAGCATTTTCTTTAGTTTTCAAAATATCCCCTGGACAGCAGTGGCACAGTCCAACTGCCAAAATGGTGTGTAAACGAGTATGGAGGCCATTCAGCATCTTTGGATAGGCCCTTTCAAGGGCGTGCTTTTGTAAGAATAATGGGAATACTGATAATCTCCCATGAGGAGAAGGTATAGTCCAAAGCCTGTCAGATCTGTCAAAATGTTACTACCTACTGTAAAAGACAGCAACTTAGGAGAAACGTAATTTATAGTGCATTGTAATGTGGGAGAAATGCACTACTTATATGTATGCGGTTACATGTATTTAAAATCTTGGCATTTTTCACAATAGTGGTTATTTAAGGGGTGCCGCAGTAATAAGTCAGTAACTTGCAGAGGGCTGGCCAACCCTTTTATTTTAAATCTGCTTACTCCAGTTTACAAAGCAGCATCTGAACGGACAGAAATTGATACATTATTTCTTTTTTTCAGGGGAAATTAAAATGACTTTGGCCTTCATTCAATTCACTTTTACTCCTAAAGCCCCATCTACATGGAGCGATTAGCCGCCGGATCGACTCTTCCGTATCCCCGCACGTACCCGCCGCGTCCCCGCTCGTCCGGATTCGATACCCGTTCGTCCCCGCCGGCGCCGCTTACCTTCCGCTCGATTCCGCGCTATTGTCCGCTTGCGGGGGTCGAGCGGGGAATCGGCCACGCCGAGATCGGACCTGTCGGATCTTATTAATCGAGCAGCATCAGCTGCTCGATTGATAAGTAAGATCGGCATGTGTAGACCCAGCTTAAAGGTGCCCATACATGGTACAATTTTTCATTTTTTTCGATTAGATAATTTAGTTCGATTATTCCGTTAGATTAAACATAAAGATTTTTTTCAGCATGTCCGATCAGATTTTTCTTAAAAAAACGGGACAATCGTTTGAATTTCTTGATCGAAAAAAAAAGTGTTTTTAACTTTCATTCGACTGGATCATTTAGATCGAATAAACGGGAAAATCGAACATTTTTATTGTATCGTGTATGGGCACCATAAGTTTTCTCCTAGGAGATATCTTTTTATCTTCTAATTAAAATAAATTTTCAGCACTCTGCAAGTGAAAAACTACTGTCAAAATGATTCTATTGTCTTGCTTGCCGGTAGCTTAAAAGGCATTTTATTGATAAAGTGTAAAAATACCACTTAGGAATCACTTAGGAGAAAAAGTTGATTGAATAAATATACTTTATATTATTGGATATATAAATGTATATTCAGTTTTATTAAGGTAGAACTCCTGCCAAATATATTAATATACTATACTAATTTAGTTTCAGATAAAGTGAAGAAATATTAGAACTTCACCAAGATTTCAAATTTGGCCCTATACCTATGTAATGTATAAAAGGAAAATAAAGAGACAAATACAAAAGACAGAAGGAGCGGCGTGGTGCGCCGGTGTGAGATAGGGGTCCGGGCGCAATGAATGTGATTTTCTTTACACTTTTTGCTTTATCATTATTAAATAGATAAGGAGGAAGAACTGACTCCCTTTACCTACTGTCAGGCTTGGTGGGCTTATTCTCCACCGTCAGCATGCAACACATAAGCTGAAGGAGGTACACACACCAGCACAAGGAATCAGGATATCCCCAGTTTAGTGGAGGAGAGGACTGACTCCAATAGGAGATTGTGGCGCACAGAGCCGGTGCAGATCCGAACAGCCACAAACAATACTTTGTGATAACGTCTCAGCGCAAAATAGCGCTGAGCGCAAAAACCAGAACTGAGGAGATCAGGACAGGTAGACAGAATGAACGCTTGCTTAACTAGCCACTACTTAGTGACAGCAAGCGTCCACAACAAGACAGACTGGAATAAGGCAGCCAATGCGTAGCAGCGATGGCGTGCCTCACAAAGACAGGACAGGATAGTCAGGAAATAGGAGGATCAAGATAGATGAATGTAACACAGACAAATATACAATAAGTATGTTTTCCTAGCGTATTACAATTACAGCTATCAATGAAACTATTTGTAACGTCTGACTAACATATGTATATATCGGCAATGAACCGATATATGACATAAGCAGGAACACTGACTAGGACTGGAGCAATACAGGGAACAGGACTCAGAAGGATTCGCTATCTCTTCGCAGAGATGAACGCAATCCACAAACAAAACCAGGAGCAGGATAACTAACTCAGCACGGGTGATCACGATACGCGCAAACTACCAAAACGTGCTGGAAAGCTGACTAACTGAACACAGGATATAAACAGTTCGTGTACGTATACATCAGCGACACTGATGTATCAACGTAACACGAATACAAGGAAAATAACAAAACGTGCAAGTATGCGTATATATTGGCGATGAACCAATATATGACACAAGACAAGCAAAGTAACAACTTCTAGAAACAAGAGCAGAACTAGGAGGACTCGCTGACCCCTTCGCAGGAGTCAGCGCAGTCTACATGGACTAGGAACGAGGTGGGAGCCGCACAGAGTAACAGACAGAATCTGAGACTATGGTAGCCCATGGAGCATTGCAGGAAGCAGTTCTTTATACTGAGGTCATCCAATGGGAGCAGACATGCAGATTCCCACACAAGTGAATGGTAATTAATCACAGGCTGACAGCAGGAAAAGGCAGACAATGATATGCAGCCTGCAGGAAAGGGATTGCCACTCCATTGCAGCAGACAATGTTGTTTTCACAAAAGCATATTAAACTGTCATTAACTTCAGAGCGACTGCAGATGGAATCAGCAACTAGTTTAAGTGCAAACCAAACTATGCAAGCAAATGCATGTAATGACATCAGAACTGCTTGGGTTGCACCACTGCAGCCAGCAGTAAACGCTGCAGAAGCGATCGTAACACCTATAATTGAATAGTGGAAAATAACTCATTGGGTGAATATATTGCCCAAGTGAGTTCTGTATTGCCCGGGGGTTTGTTAAGTACAATTGAATTAGGTGACGCTACTGTTGCATAATTTAAGAGCTCGCCAGTGGCTATCGCTGGCAAGTCTGTGAATTGCATAGGGCTCCAAATCTTGCCAGAAGAGGCACAGGTAGCAATAAAAAATCCAACAAAGCCCACTCGATTCAAAACAGTTTAAACCACTAAAACAAAAAAGATTAGTTTGGCTAATTTCCACTTTCATTTCTATACCTCACCTAGATTTAATTTGAAACACAAAACATAAAGGAATAAACAAAGCTATATTTATTAAATCAGCCCGAGAGGAGTAGAGTTATTACTCTGTGGATCTGGTCCCACTAGCTCAGTCACTTTGCACAGTATGCAAATAGAAATATGTTACATATTCTATTATCTCTCACAATCTTAATTAGTCTTCACAGGAAATATTCAATTTTGGCATCTGGGACAAATCTGCCATTATCAGAACAGATGAAATTTTGTGCACTCCCTTAAGTGCCTTCTGCATGTTTTAAATACAGATAGAGAATGATAATGCTCACAATTAGATCCTGTTAGCCGTGTACAGCAATAACTTTCCTCCTGGGTTCTTGCCTTGATGAGACACACAGGAATATATATCTGCTTCCCTTCTGCTCTGGGAATATTTTTGACAGTCACTTCATTTTGTGTTAAGTAACAGGATGATTTCCCTACATCTACTAAGGACAGCGACTGCTTTCTATTTTAACCAGTTCCGGATCTTACATCAGGGGCATACATATACGTATTCGGTACTTACCACAGTACTTACCACTGTAAGTGGTACTCAAACCCAATCATAGTGCCCGTGATGAATAAAAGCTGGCGTTAGTGAGACGTCGGCTTTTATTCACAAAATGAAAGTAAACAGTTACACCTACTAGTTCCCGTCTAAGTGTGGAGCCATCTTGTGGCCAAAAAGTAAAAACATACCCAAATACACTATTATACACTATTGCATAGAAAAATTCAATACATTTTTAACCTCTTCCACTCCTACCCCATAGTTACCAAAATAAAACACTTGTATAAAAAAAAAACTACATCATTAAAAAAAAATAAAAAAATTATATAGTTATCTAAGGGACTTTTTTTAGTATGTATGTCATGAGGGTATATTACTGTTAGTTTTGTAAATAAAGGCTTGTAATTATTGTTTTAGTATATAAAAAAAAAAACACTAAACAGAAAAAATATACCCTTTTTTCCAAATAAAATATTATTGCCATCAATTGTACTTGGGACACAATTTAAACCTTGTAATAGGTATAAAATGTGTTGGTTTTATTTACAATAGTGCATTTTATTTTTAAACTATAATGGCTGAAAACTGAGAAATTATGATTTTTTTCATTTTTTTCTTATTCTTCCCTGTTAAATGCATATAAAATAAAATTATACTTAGCAAAAAGTACTGCTCAAATAAAGCCTAGTTGTCCCACAAAAAAATTATATATAGATAATTTCAGTGTGATAAAGTTATTAGTGAATGAATGGGAGGAGCGTGAGGTGAAAATTGCTCTGGTTTTGAAGGGGAGAAAAACTGCTTTGGAAGTGGTTAAAGTGTGGGAGGAAACAGACAGCAGATATTGATCAACCTGGCAGAGGAGGAGGAGGAGGTACATTGCATGGATTATGGGGAGGATGATGGTAGTCTAAACGGACAGCATCACAGCGGTACCAGGATCCTGAAGTACTGAGGCTCCTGGATTTGTGCATGGTTGGCCAGTCTAGCAGTGGCCAATACATCTGGTGAGTCTGTTTACTGTTGGGTGTCCATGGTGATGGTGGCATAAGAGATCAAGAAATTGCATACGAGAACAGCATTGAGAACTCCTGATTGATGTCTATGTGGACTTTTATATGAAATAGGACGTGCGCTTAAAGAGGAGCTGTTAGGTATAAGGTCTCAGAGAAAATAAACACATATATCAGTAGCTAAATATAGGCTGTACTTACATTACATATGCATTTCACTGTCCACGTTTGGATTTCACAGAATTTTTATATAGTATATGCAGAGAATGATGCTCCTGACAGCTCATGGCAGGCTCCATGTTTCTCTGTCTCCTATGAAGCCAAATGTGTCCTCATGTCCTCCCTGCTTCCTGATCACAGAAAAGCTCATACTGAATAACACTAGTTTGCAGTGAATATTAATTAGCCATGTGGCTAGGAACAATAGCGGACTCCTGCAGTGTACTCTGCCTGGAGAGTTATCAGTGCTGTGCGCTGGACTGAGTTATGCTATTGTTACTTGACCCTGTAACTTCTCATTAGCAGCCGAGGGGAGGGCCCCAGAATGCTTTGCAGTATGGTTTGCGGCTTGCGTCCTCTTAAGAGCTTGGGTCTAACAGCTTTGCTGATAAGCACACATCAAATGAAAGAGAGATTTTTATCTTCACTATTGCCTTTTTGGCTTCCGTCTAAACTGTTTAACACAGGAGAATAGAGGTTTAAATTAGCTTCTGCAGCCTGACAGTTACTCTTTAAGCGATTGTGTAAAAGTGTAACTGTTGGTGAATGCTGGTGTTCTCATTTGGATACGTCCTCAATAAAGCTTGATTACTACGTTGGAAAAGTGCGGACCATCTTTTATTCATAACTGTACTTTAGCTAATAATCCAATTCAAACATTTGTATAGCGATTTTCTCCTGACGGACTCAAAGCGCTCAAGAGTTGCAGCCACAAGGACACGCTCATGAGGCCACCCTGCAGTGTCAGGGAGTCTTGCTTTGAACTCCTTACTGAATAGGTACTGACCCTAGACAGGATAACCCATCTAAACCCATACATAAAAGAGTACATATGAAGCAATATGTATTTACATATCCCCAGAGCCAGATTTACATTTTGGGAGCATATAGGCACAGAAGACCCTGCACCTAAACAAATGCCTTACTCTAAAGCCTCATACAAAATATTTGAATATTATAATCAGATGAAAAGCATGCCCGATCGGCAATGTGACCAATCTTGGGAAATTGGTTGCATGTATTGATCGGACATACTGCAAGATGTCGTGCCGCTGTGCTCAAATTAGGTGTGGAGCGGTAATGGCGTGCAATGTCGGGATGGAAGCCCTGGTAAAATATGCTCCCCGGTGCCTGTGCATGAATACTTTACCTGTCGGTGTCTGCAGCTGGCTCTGTCTCCACACTTTTCCTCACATAGAGGCTGTGCAGCCACAACCTGCACCACACACTGTACATGTCTCCCATACAAGTGCAGCCATAGTTTCCACCACATACTGTACATGTCTCCCACACAATGCAACCACAACCTTCACCACAACCTGTACATGTCTCCCATACAAGTGCAGCCATAGTTTCCACCACATAATGCACGTCTCCAATGCAATTGCAGCCACAGCCTTCACCACATACTCTACATGTCTCCCATACAAGTGCAGCCACAGCCTTCACAACATACTCTACATGTCTCCCATACAAGTGCAGCCACAGCCTTCACCACATACTCTACATGTCTCCCATACAAGTGCAGCCACAGCCTTCACCACATACTGTACATGTCTCCCATAAAAAGTTTGGGAGAATGTTGTATTGTTATGTGTTGTGGAGGGTTCTTCACTGTTGTATAATATGCAACACTTTATTACAATTCTACTGTTAAAGTAGCATAGGCCACCTCATCCCAATTCAGTTATGCAAGGAAGCACACTTCTGCATTGGGTCATCTTCAGGCTTTCCAATCACGTCTGCACTGGGTCCTCGTTTTAAGTTTCATATTTGCTTTCTTACACATGACAAGCTCCAACACATGAACAGGTGTAACAAAATGGAGCCACTGCTTGAAGCAGGTAACAATGCAACATTCAGAGTTTTCCTGCAAAAGAAAAAAATCTGCATTGGCAGGTAAGAGAACAGCAAGGCAGCAGCAAGCAGTGAAAGGTGGAGAGGGCAGCTACATTCAGCCTCTTCTTCTAACCAGACAATTGGCCTCAATTCACTAAACTTATCTCCTGTCTTTAATAACTCTTCTAGAGTTGTTACCATGGTGATAAGGCATGTAGTATTCAGGAAACATTTTACCTCAGGCAAGCCTAAAGTTAACTCTTCTGTCTTTAAATTAACTCTCCAATCCTTAAAATAACTCCAGAGTTAAAGACAGGCTGCTAATTAACTGCATGTGAAAATAACTACAGAGGAGGTAAATTAACTACAGGAGAGGTAACTTAAGGAATGAAGAGGTAAGATAACTCTCTCACGTGTGGAGGTAAGTTTTCTCTTGCCTTATTATCTCTAGCATGATCTTAGTGAATTGAGGCCTTGCCTGCTATGCCTCGGTAAATCCAACCCTGTACATATGCCTGGAACAGTGAACTAACAGTCAGTGGGACAGGGTATATTCTCTCTTGTGACAGCTTGGCTGGTTTACATTCCTATGTAGATTGGCTGGTTTATATTCCTATGTAAAATGCTGATAACAGAGAGGATGTGTAGTAGCTGAAGAGAAAGCAGCTACATTTTTCTATAAATGCTGATATTGTGGAATAGTCTGCAAAAAGTAGGCCAACCATAGGTGCTTACCGGTCTACCATTTACAGACTAACATTTTAACTATATTGTTAGCTTAAAGCCCAATTCCTTTTTATTTTAGTTTGTGAAAAGGGTTTAGAAGCAATTTGCTTCAATCTGAAAAGCTTTTCCCTTACTTCCTGCCCTTGGGGTCTCCATGGAGTTTCTTGGCTTTAACCCTCCTGGCGGTTCAATTTTTCTGCCAAATAGGCACACATCGTTTATTTTTTAAATTTTTTGTTTTGTTTCATGTAAAGCTACCAGAGTGGTAGCTACATGAAACACCACTAGAGGGCGCATGTGTCCCTCTAGTGCGATCGTCGCCGGCATCAATAGCAAACGGGAACGCGTATATAACGCGTTCCCCTGTTTGGCTTCTCCTGTCGCCATGGCGACGATCGGAATGACGTCATGGACGTCAGCCGACGTCCTGACGTCAGACGCCTCCGATCCAGCCCATAGCGCTGCCTGGAACTCATTGGTCCGGGCAGCGCAGGTCTCTGGCGGGGGGGGGCCTCTTCCGCCGCTGCGTGCGGGCGATCGCTGCGCGTACAGCACTTTAAATAGGCAAAATCGCCCCACCAGGGGCTGAGATATATTCCTGCGCGGCATAGCCCGAGCTCAGCTCGGGCTTACCGCCAGTAAGGTTAATTAGAAAACTAGTGGTCTCAGTGGCAGGAAATGGGGAGATTTCCCTACTTTCTCACAGGTAGTGAAAATAACTCTCACAGGACAATAGTAACAACCCTAGAATGGAGAATGTGAGGTCTTAGCTGTCCACCTGCGGCTGTATCTTTTTCAGGGGTTATGAGGAGTGAAAGGTGCCCCTGTGCCTGCACAAACTTCCTGTAACCTGGACCCCACAGGATGAGCTTGAGCAAGAAAGCAAGGAAGTGAATGATGGTACATGACGGTAATGCTATCCAGCACCGACCTGCTTCGTAGTACCTTTATTGAAGTTTCACAAAGACTGCAGTGTGCAGCAAAATCATAGGATGCCCAGGTGGGTGGGTGACAAGGGGAGACAGTACCAAACAGCCCAATAACTGTTCAATAAAGGCTTGTTCACACTAGGGACATTTTCTGCCTTTTTTCAAGCGCAGGCGATTTTTAAAATCGCCCACAAAACTCTTGTGCAATGAATCTCTATGAGAAGGTTCATAACAGCGCGGTTTGTGCGCTGTGCGTGCAGCAAAGCGCTGCCTGTACCATTTTTGGGGTGAATTTGCCTCAATGGAAGGAATAGGAAAAACGCAAATGCTCACAAAATCGCTTTGTGCAGCAATTGCGTTCAAATTTTTAAGAATAAATACATCGTATTTATTCTTTTTCAGGTCAAAGAGTTCACTTCCTGACTTGCGCAGGGAGTGAATTACAAAACCGCTCTGGAAAAATGCTTTTACCAGAAAGGCAGCGCGCAGTGGAGCGCCGGGAAGGGGGAAAAAAACACACAAAAACACAAAATGCTTGCGTTTTCGAATTTTAGGTGTGACTGAGGCCTAAAGGTACTAAGAGAAAGGTTGGTGCTGGATACATTTACCTTCATGCAATAGTAACAACCCCAAAACTAGGTGCTCACTACTAATGAAAGAAAGATCACAATAATGCTAAACTGCAGAAAAACGCTCACAGCTACCTATATTTTCCATTATCAATTTAAGAGCAAGAAAGAGCAAAAATACATCGCAAAGACATACTTGTGCAGTAACTACAAATGACTATTATAGGTAAAGCTTGGTTTTAAAATAGTACAATGACCGTGAAACTGACAGTAGATCAGTGTCATATATATTTCATAGCTCTACACAGACAGCTCAGAACTGTATGCATGGTAATGATTTTAGCATTTCACTGCTTGCTACATACATCACATTTTCCACTTATCGATAATCACTCCAGGAGTGAGTCTCGCTATTAATAGTGCTGGGACTAAACCAGTTTTTGTGCTCTTCAAATAAAAGGGAAGATACACACAACACATATATATATATATTATTATTTTTTTTTTTTTTTAGAAAAGGTGAATATGTGACATGTGAGATGTGAGCATTCTTTTGTTGCTAGACTTCAGCAATGTGTGGTCCGGAATCTGCATTCAGCACCATTTTAGAACGGACCAGCAGGAGGGTGAGTTTTATTTAAAAAGAATCGGTAAGAAAAAAAGAGCCCTTGGGTACTTACCTTGGAAGGGGGAAGCCTCTGGATCCTAATGAGGCTTTCCCTGCCCTCCTCTGTCCCTCTGTTCCAGCGCTGTCAGCCGCCAAAACTCCATCAGTGCTTCAGGATCATAACAATCTTGTGTAAGCCTTGCACTGCCACAGTAGCAGATTTCCTCTGGGCTCAGGCAGAAATAGCTGAGCCTGATCGCATCCGCTGTATTGTACAGGCACTGCACCTGCGCAGTAGAGCGGATCCAATTGAGCTCAGCTATTTCCACCTGAGCCCGAAGAAAAACAACTACTGCGTCTGCGCGAGGCTAACAAAGAATTGTTATGATCCTGGAGTCTAGGCATATCTTCAGGGGCTGACAACGCTAGAAAGGAGGAATGGAGGACAGGGCGTGGTAACAATTTTTGCAACTTTATAATATTTTGAAACCGGTTTCAATAAGTTATACTTATAGCTATCAGAAAGTGCAACCTAACCATTGATTTCAATGCATTTCTATCAGAAAATGCAACCCAACCTAACCCTATTCTCACACAGAACCCTCCTCTACTGGGCAACTAATAACCCCCCCCCCCCCTGGAGAGAATAAAGAACCCCCCTGGTGGGCAACTAATAACTCCCCCCCCCCCTCCTTCCTGGAAGGAAGTAAACACCGCCAGTTGCAAATACTGACAGCCGGGAGAAGTGAAAGAAGGCAGGGCATGTGCAGTTAAGCACAGTCCATTCAAGTTGCAAAATATTGCAGGTTGCAATATTTTTCATTACAGGGGAAGCTTCATTAGGTAAGTACCCCATAGAGGCACTTTTTTTTCTTATACATTCTATTTAACTCCGATATTTACTCCTTCCAGCTTAGAAGGAGGAGGTATGAAATGTACCACACATTGCCAAAGCTGAACACTAGATGGGGCAAAAAAATCATATCATTCTTTGCACGGGTTGAGCATGGCTCTCTAGCGCCCACTGTGTGGCTCCAGACTGTTTGAACTATAAGAAAAAAATCTTCTATCAACCTGTCACTACATTGTTATTATTATTGAAAACATGCATATCTACAGCACACCCTTACTGAGGGTGCTGGTTTTGTAAGGTCAAATTAAACCGTATTTAGTACAATGCAGAAAAGGAAGTAAGTACAAATCAATGGCCCACAGTAAAATTTGAAAGGAGCATCCCTACTTCTGTCCACCCCTTCATAGTGATCCGATGACCAAGATCCCCATTTGTAATTGGTCATAAAACCATTTCAGCCTGCAAGTCTTCCCCATAACGAGTCTGGTAACAATAAACTCCTTCAATAAGTGTGGACCCATATCAATAACCATGTCTCACCAGCGTAGCAATGCCCCCTGGTCCCCCATTCAATATAACAATTCCCCAATAGATCTACAACTTTCACCATATTCTCCCAGTACTGAAATGCACCATCAATAGTGCCATTTTCTGTAACCCAGTATTGCTGTCATTTGCCAGTGGTGCCATTTTCTCATTAACAGGAAACATAAGCATCAGGGCCAGTTCACACAGGCTTCTGGAAGTGTTGTGGTTAAATGCTGTTCTGCAAGTATGCAGAAACGCTTTTAGCATCTTTTAACGGCATTCGTCATTTTAACCACCGCAGGGGGACACAAAAACGCAGCGGTAAGTGACCATGGAAGCAGCATGTTGCTAGGGATAAAAATGCTGCGTTTGCGCAAATTATGGTAAACAGCAGAAAACTATGGTACCAGTGCTGGGCATTTACTTGATTGGGCATTGCTTAGAAGATGAGTGTGGCGACCTGCAGTAAACGTCGTACGAGCAACCATGTCAACCAGTACTTATTTTCTTTGATTAATGCTTATATCTTTTTCTTTTTTTTTTCATTGTTAAGTGTTTTTTTTCTGTAATTATTTTTGTGGTAGCCTTTTTTTGCGTTTATTACATAATTAAAAAATCATGTAGCCATTTCTACAAGCTCTGAAGTATAGAAAACTGATTTAATTCTGCCTCTGTAATATCGCTATAAAATTCATGTAGAAGTTTGGAATTGTCAAATATGAAAAAAAACTTAGATTCCGCAGTTCAGAATATCTATACAGGAAATGGCACTATTTGAACTTAAATCCCCCTGAATCTGAACTCAAGCACCAAACGCTGTCAGTTATCTAAAGCTGCACAATTTGCCTTTTTCAAGCATCTGTGGGACCCAGCATGCAATGTATTATTCTTGCTTTATATACTGTAGTTTCATCATCTTCCTGTAGCCTGATTCACACGGCCATCTGCGTCGCTTTTGTTGGCGTTGCGTTCGGGCTTTCAGCGGCTTTCAGTTGCGGTCGGTGTTTTCATCCCCACAGGGGGACATTAGCCGCGGTGGTTAACCATCCCTGGAAGCTACATGAAGTATCCTGGGTCGCCTTAAACGCCAGGGAAAATCGGGATCTGAACGCTGCGCTCATGCAAATGCTGGTAAAAGCCAGGTACAAATGCTCCCATTCCCTTGAGTCCCGAACGCCGGCAGTAATGCGGGGCAGACGCCCATGTAAACCAGCCCTTACACTGCATCACACAAGAAACACATACAGAAGTGGTAAACAACATAAGGTAAGTGTGTCAGTGGCTAATACAAACTAAATCTAACCAAGGAGAACATACAGCAGTTACAAGAAGCAACGGGGAAAGAGTTCTGCTCTTGCAAGCTTACAATCTAATGGTGAGGCAGGAAAAAATAGGTAAGGCAAGCTATATGTGTCTGTTGTAGATGAATCTGCAAGATGGTTTTCCAAGAAGGCAGGGTGGCTGAAGGGAATGTCCCAGGTTAGATACTATATTGTCATGTATTGTAAAGGTGATGTTTATTGCCCTTTTACACTTAAAGAGAAACTCCGACCAAGAATTGAACTTATCCCAATCAGTAGCTGATACCCTCTTTTACATGAGAAATCTATTCCTTTTCACAAACAGAGCATCTGGGGGCGCTGTATGACTGATATTGTGGTGAAACCCCTCCCACAAGAAACTCTGAGTACGTACTCTTGGCAGTTTCCTGTCTGTGAACCTTGCTGCATTGTAGGAAATAGCGGTTAACATCTGTTTCCAACGCCAAAAAAGCATGCAGCAGCTACATCACCTGCCAACAGTAAAAATGTCACCATGTGATAAATGTCAGAATGTAAATCAGGGATTTAAAAGATTTTACAATGGGCAAACACTGACTAAATAATTTATACATAATTATTGTAAAAATGAAGCACTTTTTTTATTACATTATTTTCACTGGAGTTCCTCTATAATGTGTTGCATTGAGTTGCGTCACATCCCATTTGCCAAAAGGGGATGCAACGCAACTCAACGCAGTGTGTGCAGAGCAGGATCAGAGGCGAGCCTTTGTGTGCCCTGAGCTGCATTCCAATTACCTCCAGGGCTGTACAGCATACAAGTCCAAAAAAGTCAATGTATTCAATGTGGCTGGATAGTGTACAGTGGCTGGGTAGTAGTACCTCTTCAGTAAGAAGTCCGCTGGCAAGACTTCCTAACACTGCAGGGTGGCCTCTTGAGTGCACCCTTAGTGGCTGCAGCTCTTTAGCTCTTTGAGTCCAACAGGAGAAAAGTGCTATACAAATGTTAGCATTAAATGTGTTGAATGCAAGTACTCATTTTTTTTTTAACAAATCATATACAGTGGGTTGGAAAAGTATTCGGCCCCCTTGAAGTTTTCCACATTTTGTCATATTACTGCCACAAACATGAATCAATGTTATTGGAATTCCACATGAAAGACCAACACAAAGTGGTGTACACGTGAGAAGTGGAGCGAAAATCATACATGATGCCAAACATTTTTTAGAAATCAATAACTGCAAAGTGGTGTGTGCATAATTATTCGGCCCATTTGGTCTGAGTGCAGTCAGTTGCCTATAGACATTGCCTGATGAGTGCTAATCACTAAACAGAGTGCACCTGTGTGTAATCTAATGTCAGGACAAATACAGCTGCTCTGTGATGGCCTCAGAGGTTGTCTAAGAGAATATTGGGAGCAACAACACCGTGAAGTCCAAAGAACACACAAGACAGGTCCAAGACAGGTCAGGGATCAAGTTATTGAGAAATTTAAAGCAGGCTTAGGCTACAAAAAGATTTCCAAAGCCTTGAACATCCCACAGAGCACTGTTCAAGCGATCATTCAGAAATGGAAGGAGTATGGCACAACTGTAAACCTACCAAGACAAGGCCGTCCACCTAAACTCACAGGCCGAACAAGGAGAGCGCTGATCAGAAATGCAGTCAAGAGGCCTATGGTGACTCTGGACGAGCTGCAGAGATCTACAGCTCAGGTGGGAGACTCTGTCCATAGGACAACTATTAGTCATGCACTGTACAAAGTTGGCCTTTATGGAAGAGTGGCAAGAAGAAAGGCATTGTTAACAGAAAGCATAAGAAGTCCCGTTTGCAGTTTGCCACAAGCCATGTGGGGGACACAGCAACCATGTGGAAGAAGGTGCTCTGGTCATATGAGACCAAAATGGAACGTTTTGGCCAAAATGCAAAACGTTATGTGTGGCAGAAAACTAACACCGCACATCACTCTGAACACACCATCCCCAATGTCAAATATGGTGGTGGCAGCATCATGCTCGGGGGGTGCATCTCTTTAGCAGGGACAGGGAAGCTGGTCAGAGTTCATGGGAGGATGGATGGAGCCAAATACAGGGCAAACTTGGAAGAAAACCTCTTGGAGACTACAAAAGACTTGAGACTGGGGCAGAGGTTCACCTTCCAGAAGAACAATGACCCTAACCATAAAGCCGGGGCAGCAATGGAATGGTTTAAAACAAAACATATCCATGTGTTAGAATGGCCCAGTCAAAGTCCAGATCTAAATCCAATCGAGAATCTGTGGCAAGATCTGAAAACTGCTGTTTACAAATGCTGTCCATCTAATCTGACTGAGCTGGAGCTGTTTTGCAAAGAAGAATGGGCAAGGATTTCAGTCTCTAGATGTGCAAAGCTGGTAGAGACATACCCTAAAAGACTGGCAGCTGTAATTGCAGCAAAAGGTGGTTCTACAAAGTATTGACTCAGGGGGCCGAATAATTACGCACACCCCACTTTGCAGTTATTTATTTGTAAAAAATGTTTGGAATGGTGTATGATTTTCGATCCACTTCTCACATGTACACCACTTTGTATTGGTCTTTCACGTGGAATTCCAATAAAATTGATGCATGTTTGTGGCAGTAATGTGACAAAATGTGGAAAACTTCAAGGGGGCCGAATACTTTTGCAACCCACAGTATGCCAGTACTTATTTTTAATACATTTCGACTTTTGATAACCATGGGGCTTACCTTTTTGGACTTGTATGCAGACCAGAGTGTGCATTTGGGATGGTATCTGGAAATCTGTGAAGAGATGATATCTCAGTTTCTCATTCCTGGTCTACTGTATGTGGAGCATTATAGAAGTAGGATTTCAGAAGCGCTGTTGAAAAAGTTTGAAAATCAGACTACTATCTCAGCAGCTCCGACTCTTGTAAATCTATACCTTCCCAGGATATCTTCAGTTTCTTCGCGCAGTGATGGATTAGCAAATGCACTTTCCTGGGAGAAACCTGTGTGCTTCTGCATTGATTTGCAGGTGTATTTTCATTACAGATCAGCTATTACTCTTGTAGCAGTGGGTTTCCAATGATCTGCAATGAATTAATGACGCAAACACACCCAGAAACAGGCACAAAAATAAGATGTTACATTAGGCTATTTTTACTTCTGTGCAGTGTGTGAGGGATAGCACGAGGGGGAGTAAACAACCAGGTGGCACATGACAAAGAAATCACACCGCGATGAAAACGTCCTCTCCTCACCAGGATCACTGGGCTTCTAGAGGTGAATATTTTCAGGGCAGTTTAAAAGGGAATTACAGTGAAAATTTCGATTACTGGGATTACCCTAGTAGCATGTTTCTAATAGGAAGAGGAAACACATAGGAGGTAGTGTTTTTGTTTACAAAGATCAGCTGGATGGGGTAATGTATAGTACACCGACTCAGGTTTTGGGATTTGGCATCAGGAAATCAGGTTTTGGGACTTGGCATCATGTGATCATTGTACATACAGTGGTGGAGGGGTGGAAGGGTACCAGTGTACTTTAAAGTGGTATGTCAGTTTTGTTGATACAAAATCCCCGCAGTTCAGATTTTTTAATTAGAACCCTTTCAGCAGGACACTCCTTTTAAAGTACTTGCCAGGCTTAGGTACACCTGTGGGGAGGACCTAGCCATAATATAATAATTTTTGAGTCCCAGCAGGGCCACCAGTAACTAGCCCAATCTTTCTAGTTTTCCACAAAATGCAACTATGCTTTTTTCATAATATTTCTCCAGTTTTGTAACATCTAATATTTACACAACTTACTAACCTCTGACTGTGACTGTCTAGTCTGCTGACAGATATCAGAGTAACTTGGGCATTCTGACAGATTTGAAGGAAGATTGGGCTTGCTGACAGAGTCTGGGAGAGAGGGAAATTGGGGAAGGGGGTGTATTGGTAGTTGTTTAGGCCAGTAGTATTTACATAGATATATGTTGGGACCTATGATGCCCACTGACAGAGATGTTGGGGCTCATGGCTGTTGCTGATACAGATGTGTGTCCAAGCAAGCTGTCTCCTGACAGTAATGTTGGATAAATATTGGATACTAACATGGTAGGGGCTTATGGTGGGGGCTGACTGAGATTGAAGGCCTAACCTGCCTAAAGAGATGGGAACACTAACAAAGATGTAGCACCCATGGTGGCTGCTGACAGAGATGCATCTCTTAATTACCTACTGACAATAATGTTGGACCAATTGTGACCACTAAGTAGGAATGGCAAATAAGATACAAATAATTCTGACTTGCGCACAAATTTAATGCAGCTTGAAATTAGGCAAATCTACATGACAGGGAGTTCATTTGATCCAATTCCAAGTAGCATACAATTTGCACGCAAGCCGTAATCACTTGCATCTCTATCACTGACATAAATGGTGTTGATGTTGGTTGCAGGCAGAAATTGGGGGCCCAAATGCCAGCAAAAGTATGTACCAGTGTAGGGAGGTAAGTGTGAGAAAACGCGGAAGAGCTGCCGCAAATACTCAGAGTGAGGCGGCTGATTCCGCGTCTAGCATGGCATCTTAAGGGTTTAGGCACGCATCCCCTAGAGGGACGGAACGCGGAGAAACCGCCGCATGCCCAGCGGTCAGGGGGGCGGAGTCCGCGTCCGACGCGGCAGTCGGTACGCATAGGCCTACTACTGACACAGTGGCTGATCGCGGGGAAACCGCCGCATGCTCAGTTGGCGGTGCGGCTGCCCCCGCGCTCGAACAGGCTGACACATTACAACACATGTCTGGTGTGGCTGGGACTGATAGTCCACACTGGCTCAGGAGGACGCGCGCGCAGAGAGGCAGGGCCTTTATGACAGTCAGAAGGGAGTCAGCTGACCAAGCCGGTCAGCTGACAATTTCAGCAACTTCCATTGGTCCAGCCCTTAGGGGAGGCGCTAGTGAGCGCTGGTGTATATATACTGGGTGCTGGTCATTTCTCTGGTGTCTGGCGTTGCGATCACTACGTGGTAGCACTCAGACCTTGTCAGTATCTGTGTTATTAGACAGTTTCCAAGGTGTTGATGGCCAAGGATCTCACACCTTAGTCTAGGAAGTCTGTTATTATCTGTATTATATTCTAGATCAGTTTCCAAGGTGTTGACGGCCAAGGAACTCACACCTTATCTTAGGCATTGTTGATTATGTGTAATAACCTTCTGCTTTCCTGACCATTCTTCTGATCTCTGATTTTGTACCTTTATCATTCTGATACTCTGTTGCCAAATCTCGGCTAGTCTCTGGATTCTGCACCTGCCTCCTGTCTCTGAACCTTATCTGTCCGTGTGTTTACGACCTGGCTTGTCCGACCTCGAGAACTATCTCTCCTGTTAGGAGATAGCTCGCAGATCTGTCAGTGACACTTCTCCATTGGTGTCACTTACGTTCTGTCCTTCCCACTGTCAGTCTGACTCCTCCCCGTGGAGAGTCCAGACTACGGAAGGAACCAGTTGCCGAGCAGTATTCCTATCTGCTCTTGCACCTGTCTTCCAGGTGCGATCCTCAAAGTATTACTGTTGTACCTAAACACTCTTATCACTCAGGTGTCCAGAGGTTAGAGATATATCTGATTATCGGTGATACTGCAGATCATCAATAATCTGGTATATATCTGCATTCTCGGTGATACTGCAGATCACCGGTAATCAGATCCTCTCTGTGTTACACCGATCGTTACAGTAAGCATATGCAATTCTCTTAACATAAATGCGTTTTTTTGTGTGAAGGAAGCCTAATTCAGCAGATTGACACCACCATGATACCGCACCAGTCATCCAACACATCTTCCTCATTGAATCCGTCCTCAGCGACGGTCAGCTCCTGAGGAGGCAAGGAGGGATGCCTGGAGCATGACGGATGTATAATGTTGAATAGTTTGTGAAGTCTAGTAAATGCACTGTGTGCGCACAATTTTACCAATATTTAGTGAATATACCCCATTATGGGTTGTAGAAGAATGAGTGGACTTAAACTGCCCATCATTTCTTTCGACAAAACCAAAATAGTGATTTTAAAAGGAGGTCTACAAAAATTGTTGCTACAGTTACCCCTCTTGAATGGTGGGCGGCGTTCTCTATTTGACCTGAGTTCCAGAGTCCTGTGATCACTTGGTTTATTTTTGTGTAACTGCAGGGGCGCCGCGAGGCATACAGCGAACCAAGCGGTCGCTTGGGGCCTCAAGATCGTAGGGGCCTCGGCGGCTCAGTGACGTCGGCGTGACGTCACTGTTTTCCCGCAGCCCCGCGGGGCTGGCAGAGCAGAGTAGGGCAGGGCTACGGGAAGATGGCCGCCGCCGAAGCCCTGCTCTGGAGACTATGCCTCCAGTACAGGGCTTCGGGTGGCCATCTTCATGTAGCCCTGATTCAATCAGCGCGGGAGATTGGAGGAGGGAGGGAGCTCCGTGGGAACTGCGCGCCTGAGGAGCCGGCCAGGAGAGGAGACGGGGAGAGAAGATTCTGCCAGTGCCAGGTGAGTAAATTCTTTTCTTTTTGCAGCTCTGAAAATGTGCCCTAATTGCGTTTGATATCTGCTGAACTGTTCCCTAAATGTGTTTGATTTCTGCTGAACTGTGCCCTAATTGTGTTTGATTTCTGCTGAACTGTGCCCTAATTGTGTTTGATTTCTGCTGAACTGTGCCCTAATTGTGTTTGATTTCTGCTGAACTGTGCCCTAATTGCGTTTGATTTCTGCTGAACTGTTCCCTAATTGTGTTTGATTTCTGCTGAAAATGTGCCCTAATTGCGTTTGATATCTGTTGAAAATGTGCCCTAATTGCGTTTGATTTCTGCTGAACTTTGCCCTAATTGCATTTGATTTCTGCTGAAAATGTGCCCAAATTGCGTTTGATTTCTGCTGAAATGTGGCCCTAATTGCGTTTGATTTCTGCTGAAAATGTGCCATAATTGCGTTTGATTTCTGCTGAAAATGTGCCCAAATTGCGTTTCATTTCTGCTGAAATGTGGCCAAAATTGCTTTTGATTTCTGCTGAAAATGTGCCCAAATTGCGTTTGATTTCTGCTGAAAATGTGCCCTAATTTCGTTTGATTTCTGTTGAAAATGTGCCCAAATTGCGTTTGATTTCTGCTGAAATGTGGCCCTAATTGCGTTTGATTTCTGCTGAAAATGTGCCCAAATTGCGTTTGATTTCTGCTGAAATGTGGCCCAAATTCTGTTTGTTTTCTGTTGAAATGTTGCACAAATTGCGTTTGTTTTCTGCTGAAATGTTGCACAAATTGCGATTTTATTTTCTGGTGTCTGGGGTAACTGTTGCTGCATTTATTATTTAATGGTCATAGTTGGCTATATTTGCTGTGCTACGGTTAAGCTCCGCCCATACAATGTCATGGCCAAATCCATCCGCCGCGCGCCTCAATCACCCCCACATCCATTTCCCCGCAAACCCCGCCCCAATCCGCCCTCCAGCTCCACCCACATGTCATGGCCATGCCCACTTATGCGGGATAGCCACGCCCATTTTTCGCCGATAGGGCCACTTCCTACAGTCCGCTTGGGGCCACAAAAACCTTAGCTGCACCCCTGTGTAACTGCATGTAAGTTTCGACAATACATGATACACCCACCTTTCCAAATGATCTGGAAGTGATATTGTGAAGTAGCACACATTCTGTAAGAAGGGATAAGCCATTTCTTAAATCATTTTATAAAATATTACTAAAATGACTCTGGTATTATAGAAACCCAGAAGTGAGAGGGATACTGAAGCTGCCATAATTATTTCCTTTAAAATAATGCCAATTGCCTGTCTCTTCCGCTGGTCCTCTGCCTCTAAGGCCAGTGTCCCACTAGGGTATTGCATTGCATTACGTGTGAACCTGCACATTGTGCAACCAAAAACATAGTTTGTAGTGGCATGTGATCATCTGCAGAGGACGGGCATAACTACAAACCATGCAACCACCCTGCTTAAATTGCACAAGGCCCCCCTCCTATGTTCCACCTTCCTCATAGTAAAAAGTGTCTCCCCTGTAGTAAGTAGAGTAGCCTGTGTCTGCACTACACCCCCCGTGAATGGGTTAACCCCGCGTTTTGGGAAAAAATACGTGCAGCATGCGTTCGTGCACCACACTGGTACGGAACGCATGCAATGTGAACATCAGACAGTGCAGTCTATTCACTTCTGATGTTCGTGTGTGTCTGCCTCCTGCACACATTGCCAAAATACAGGCGGCAACGTGTGCAATGTAAACGAGGCCTTAAAGAAAATCTGTAATGAAAAAAACTCCCCTGGAGGTACTCACCTCAGGTGGGGGAAGCCTCCGGATCCTATTGAGGCTTCCCCTGTCCTCCTCGGTCCCACGGCGGCGGCGAAAATCCTCCCGGAGCGGCGGCGATGGAAATATTTACCTCTTGGCTCCAGCGCAGGCGCAGTATCCCCTCTTCCCACGGAGATAGGCGAAAATAGCCGATCTCCGTCGGGCCGTTCTACTGAGCAGGCGCAAGTCTCCTGCACCTGCGCAGTAGAGTGGACCCGACGGAGATCGGCTATTTCCGCCTATCTCCGTCAGAAGAGCCGCAACAGCGCCCCCGCTGGAGCCAGAAAAGATAAATATTGCATATTGGTAGTTTAAAATACAGATTATAGTTCGTAAATTGCAAATATTAGAGAATGATGCAATGTTATTTATTTTTTTTTTTTTTAAAAAGCTATATAACTGAAAATAAAAATATGAGACTCTTTTCTTTGCTAGTAAAGTTCTATGAATTATCCGACTACACCTACAATTCATTATATCATAATTTTTTTTTTTTTTGCTTCAGTGTCACTTTAAGCCCCCTTAAAGGAGTTATCAGGCAAATTGGACAAAAAAAGCTTTACTCACCTGGAGCTTTCTCCAGCCCCTAGCAGCCGACTGTCTCACGCCGACGGCTCCGCTCTGTGCCGCCGTCCCGGTCTCCGTGCTCGGTGTGGAAGCCGACCCCGAGGTCACCCGCACTGCGCCTGCGCGAACCGCCGCTGTCAATCAAGCCCACGTTGTACGCTGCTTACTGCGCAGGCACAGAACTACTGTGCCTGCACAGTAAGCCGCACCGAGCACGGAGACCGGGATGGCGGTGCAGAGTGGTGCGGTCGTCCATTGGACAGTCAGCTGCTAGGGGCTGGAGAAAGCTCCAGGTGAGTAAAGCTTTTTTGGCCGATTTGCCTGATAACTTCTTTAAGGCGGCTCAGTCCTTCGCAGTCTCCTCGAGTGTATCCTGTCTCCCGCAATACGGTCCGAAAGCTCGGCCAAGTCGTGCTTCGTCGTGCATATGCGGCCTGGCCGGGCGCACTCCACTGTCGTGCTCCCATGGCTTGGAGCGTTCTGCGCTTGAGCAGTACTACTGTGTGGGTGCAGAACGCAATGGGGAACCTGCCTGGCCTGCGCGACTCGGCCAGACTACCGGGCGGTACTGCGGGGAACACCTGAGCAGACAGCAAGGGACTGAGAGGCCTCAAGGGAAAGTATAGAACAGGAAGCTCCAGGTAAGCATAGAGCCTGAGATGGCTTTCATGTCACTTTATACACTCCTGCATCTACTGACCCAGATAAGTATTCAAAAAGTTAAATAATAGAACTAGTTATTGATACACTGTAAAAAAAAAAAAAAAAGTGTTTAAACATAAATACATAAATACCATAAAAAATAAAAACCTTTTTCTGAGGATCTGTAACCACTTAGGACAGAGGTGCCCACACTTTTTCAACTCGCGAGCTACTTTGAGAACTATTCGGTCTACTGCACTACAGCAACACCCCCCCCCCCAAAATAAAAAACACACACACACACACATAATTGGGCAGACTCCCACTTCCCCACCTCCAAACACACAGTAAATGGGCAGAGTCCTCCATAAATATTCAATTATAGATCAGAGTTCCCCCTAAATCCACACAAGAAGAATTTCCCCCTTAATCTTTCAACAATAATTGAGCAAGCTACCTTTCAAATCCCCAACATAATTAGTCATAGCTTCCCCATCCCAATATAACATAAGTAGATACATATAATCAGTGGTGGACACAGCCAGCTGTGGGCCCCTGTGCAAAATACCAGTTGTGGGCCCCTAACGGGCAGCTAAAAGTGGGTGTGGCCATAACTAAATTGGGTGTGGTTACACATTGCATATATTTACCAATATGGCAACCTTCCCTGAGGCCCAGAAATATTTATTGATGCATACATGTAACATCTGCATTATACAGGTTACTGAACAAAAGCAAAACTTAACCCCAATCCTGCATCAAGACAGAGCATGACATTAAAGGCTCTGTCTTTTATACTTGAAAGCACAACTGAGGTGAGAGGGACATGGAGGCTGACATATTTATTTCTGTTTAATGCGCATTGCCCGGCTGTCCTGCTGATTCTCTGCCTCTAATACATTTAGCCATAGACCCTAAACAAGCATGCAAATCAGATGTTTCTGACTGAAGTGTGGAGCTGACTGGAGCAAATGCAAATGAATCTAGGCAAAAATGGTGCAGTCTGCAATCTAGACTATCTGGCTGCAACCTAGTACAGAGGGTGAGTGAGCTAGGAGGCAGGTGCACTGGGAAGACAAGGCAGTGGATTGTGGCTCCAAGATTTTTTTGTTTGCAGGTGCTATGCAAGTGCTAGATCCACCGCAGGGGTAGGCGACCTGCAGCACGTACCGCGGCAAAAAATTGGCTTGTCCGTGCACTGGAAAGTGGGCGCGGTAATGATGGGTCATAAGCAGAGCCAAAAGTACATAAACTTAGCAGCAGTTAGTAATTCATTGACAGTGGACATCAACAGGAAACTTTGAATGAAGCCCCCTCTCCTAATAAAAAATGATGTCCTACTTACTATACATATAGCAGAGATTAGATTGTACAGTCAGTGACACTACTATGTACTCTGTAAAGTGCTGCAGAAGATGTCAGTGCTATATAAATACATAATAATAATATGGTAGGACATTAGACTATGGTAGGATTCGATTGTGAGCTCCTCTTAGGACAGTCAGTGACATGACTATGTACTCTGTAAAGTGCTGCAGAAGATGTCAGTGCTATATAAATACATCATAATATGGTAGGACATTACACTATGGTAGGATTAGACTGTGAGCTCCTCTGAGGCCAATCAGTGACATGACTATGTACTTTGTAAAGTGCTGCAGAAGATGTCAGTGCTATATAAATACATAATAATAATAATATGGTAGGACATTAGACTATGGTAGGATTAGATTGTGAGCTCCTTTTAGGACAGTCAGTGACATGACTATGTACTCTGTAAAGTGCTTCAGAAGATGTCAGTATTATATAAATACATCATAATATGGTAGGACATTAGACTATGACTATGGCATGATTATATTGTGAGCTCCTCTGAGGACAGTCAGTGACACGACTATGTACTCTGTAAAGTGCTGTAGAAGATGTCAGTGCTTACCGATACCGACTGACCATGGTGGTTGCTTGATCGGTTCGGGTCAATGCCCTCTGGTCTGTCCCCACGCCTGAACACTTAAGGTGGGTGGGCTAAACAATTGCCAGGTAGGGAGGGCGGGTGGGTGGGCAGATAGTTAGCTAGGTGAGAGGGTGGGCAGATAGATAGCCGGGTGGGCAGATAGATAGATAGATAGATAGATAGAGGGGGTGGGGGCCCGACTCCTATCCTCCCTGCCTCACCTCAGGGGGCCCCCCTCCTATTATGAGCGGCGGAAGAGCAGCAGATACAGCAAGGCTCTGGCGGGGTAAAGCAGACGATAGAGGTCCAGCCTCCCGGTCCACACAATCTCCTCTGTATGCCGCTCACACTAAATCAGGAAGCAGTGCGAGAGGCATACAGAAGAGACAGCGTAGACCTGGAGGCTGGACCTCTAGCATCTGCTTTACCCCACTGGAGCCTTGCTTTATCTGCTGCTCTTCCACCGCTCATCATAGGAGGGGGGCCCCCTGAGGTGAGGGAGGGGGAAAATAGGAGCCGGCCCCCCGCGACGAAATAAATTAAAAACGGAAAAAAAACCCGGCTACACTTAATGGGCCCCTCAAGAAACGAAACTTGAGGGGCCCTCGTGCGCTCGCATGGCCTGCACGGCCGTATGTCCACCACTGCATACAATCACTCCCCCTCAGTCACCCTTCTGAAGCATAGTAACAGAGTCCCCCATACAAAGTAATTAGACCCCTCACATAGTGCAGCGTACCCCCAAATCCCCAGTGTCCACCTATTATAAAAATAAATGCCCCCACACAGCAACTCACCAGCAGCTTCTCTTCCTCCCTAAGCCACGTGCACTGCTGGAAGGGGAGGGCGAAGGACGATGGATGGCTATCTCCCATAGGAAGTGCTGGGGGGAGAAATGCTGTCTCTCATTCAGTTGCGACTTCCCTTCAGCTGTGCCTCTCCCTTTGCCTCTCCTCTCCTCCCGCTTGTCTAATCGGCTGTGCGCAGAGCAGCACAATTTAACAGAATGCGGTGGCCGCAATCAAGAGCAGCACGCCAGCAACAAAATTTGACAAGCCACTGCCACGCTGTCCCGCGCGATCGACGTATTGGGCACCCGCGACTTAGGAGAATAACGTGTGTAATCGAGACTCTTTAATCACATACAATACATATTCTAACCCAGAATTGTCTTATGGAAAAGCTTGCTTCAGAGCAAGAGTTACATGCCCAGACTGGTGTACGCATTTTATGCAGTCAGCACCACTTCTTCAGGGAGTTGAGATATGGGTTAACAACTAAAAAAGTGTAAGCAAAGAGGTACCAGGCAATGGGGGGGTTGTGCAGAAGTAGTAAATTGACTTTAGGATAGTTTTTGGTCAAAGCCATGGAAGTGAAACTCTTTATATAACACACTGGTATGTTTATTGTATACTACCCCACCTCTTGTTTCACCCCTATTCCTTTGGATTGTAAGCTTGCAAGGGCAGGACTCTCACCCTTTTGTGTCTTGGAATTTTGTTATACATTTTCATCATGTTACTTTTGTCACTGTAATTACCAATTCTGTATATTGTGTATTGGTGAATACCATTGTCTGTATTATTATGTACCCCATGTTTGTTTCTTACTTTGAACACCACCACAGCATATGTTTGTGCTTTATAAATCAATAACAATGAATAGATAGATAGATAGATAGATAGATAGATAGATAGATAGAATTTTCCATGCATTAATAGTGATGTATCTCTTTTATAGTGTGTACATACTTAATTGGATGTATAGACTTTCATTATTAAATGTTTATTCTCTTTTAAGTCCCATTGTAGATCAACTTGCAATATGTTGTTAACTTGTTTTCCATTGGGATGATGGCCATTATTAAACTCGTTTAGCAATATGAATCAGATACACACACTACCAAGCCACAATGTGTTTCTGAAATTGAATAATATTGTACAATCAAAATCTTATGGTGTATGGCCAGCATTAGAGCTTGAGCACACTTCTGTGCTTCAGTGCATTTTTCAGCAATGAGTATCAGTCTGTAACACTAATGTGTTGCTGAAACATGCACAGAAGCATGCAAGTCGCTCAGGCCCTTAATATGTCACCATTCTTACCTTTAGTCTAAGTTCTAAACATAAAAAGAAACTTGGAAGAGGAATTTTTTTTTTATTTACAGCCAAAGAAGTACATTTTTATGAAAATAATACTGTTATTTAGAAGCTCTAATATTATGATTATGATTCAAGTAAAGTGGGGCTTTTAGCAGCAGTTCCATTTTAAAATGCTAATCTATGTAAAATACAGATATGTGACTTGGGAAGATAAACATGTGTATGTTCGGTGCCTACACCGAACTAGGCTGTGTTCCTTGTTCTCTTTTTCTTAATGAAAGGGCTAAAATTACAGGACTCTGAATGACAGTTTCTCTACAGTTAGAAAAGGTGGGACTATTGCAACTCACTGATAACTAACTACAGACTATAAAACTCCTGTATGGCAGAGGCAATTCTGACTGAGGGGAATAGATAAATGTCAATAGCTCAACATGGGGGTTGTAAAACATCTAAAACTGTCATCATTCAGCCAAAAGAAAAATAAAATGAAAACATGAAACCTAACATAAAATTATACTGTTGGAATTCCAATAAAATCCTATTTAGGAGCAGGGCAGGGCTACAGATTCAATTATTAATCTCATCAGTTTATTTCCAGCTCAGGTTTGTTTTAAATTTAAGTATGTATAAAATAACTTAAATTGGGTTTTGATATGATGCAATATACATTAACTGCTGATTTTAGTGCTTTTTCACAATCACACATGCACAGAAGCCGCCGACCCAACCTGCTCAGTGCCCACTACGAAGGGGACCACAGGAGACTGGATGTGAGCGGAGCTGTGGTGAGGGACATATAGGCTTCTAGGGGCTGGAGGAAGCCCCAGGTAAGTAAATCAGAGTTGTTGTCCCCTTAGCTCATGCAGCCTTTAAAGAGGAACTTTAACCAAGGACTGAACATCCTTCCAAACAATCCGTACAGATCACCTGGCAGAACTAAAGATGTCACCACCAGTGATACTATTCAGAATGTAAATCAGGGAGAGGAAAGATTTTACAAGTGGCAAACACTTCCTAAATAATCTATAAATGAATATTGTAAAAAACAAGCAATTTTATTAATTATGTAAATTTCACTATAGTTCCTCTTTAAAGAATAACTGAAGCAAAAAAGGGTTTGGAGGCTGCCATGTTTATTTCCTTTTAACCAATACCAGTTGCCTAGCATCCTGCTGACCCACTGCCTCTAATACTTTTAGCCATAGACCCTGAACAAGCATACAACAGATCAGGTGTTTCTGACATTATTGTCAGATCTGACTAGAGTAGCTGCATGCTTGTTTCTGGTGTTATTCAGACACTACTGCAGCCAAACAGATTGGCAGGGCTGACAGGTAACTGTTATTGTTTAAAAGGAAATACACATGGCAGCCTCCATATTCCTCTCACTTCCGCTGTCCTTTACGTGTTTGATGAAGTAGGGATCACCACACAGTACAGCTAATTTACTGTCAGTATAAGACCAGAGTAATATCTTTACTGTACATTCGAGGGCTGGCCTATGTCAGTATCTTAAAAAGGGGGGCTTTATAAAGATATACAAAACATCCAATGTCACACTGGATCCTCTACATATCCTAATAAAGACTACACTGGAAAAAAAAACGGGAGTGCTGGTTTCATAATACTGGGTTTTCTGTATTTATGTCCCTGCTGGGAGAAGTGACTTGTCGTGCTGCACACTTTTCCGTGTACCTGGAAGATGTTGGTTGATTTAGGCTAGGTTCACACTGGGCTGTTGCGTTGTGTACCCTTTGAAAACAGAATTGCAACGCAACAGTCGGGAAAAGTCACATGGGTGCGTATTGTGCACACAATTAAGCATATAGTCAATGAAAGGTATACTGTAAACACGCAGGTTGTCCGGTACAGCGCAGCCTGCCTCGCGTTAAGCCGACGGATTCCACCGCACTACTAACATACAGATGTGAAAGTATCATCACTATAGAATTACATTGCAACTGTATTGTCTGACGCACCCCACCCCGCAGCCCCAGTGTGAACTTAGCCTAAGGTACTGCATTTATACATACAGTATGTATTTTTTAAAAAGGGATAAAATTGGTAATGCATGTATAGTGCAATTATTCATCGAAGACCCTTTTTAGGACATTTCAAGCACACATACATATATGTACACTAACAATATAAAGGAACAAATAGCTGAAATGAGTAAACCGCAGTGGTGTAGCAATAAGGGATGCAGAGGATGTGACCACACTAGGGCCCCTGGACCAGAGTAGCCCGCTAGGGGCCCTCCTACATTCATCTCATTAGTTTTTCATTGGTGCTATGCTGGTAATGAACACCGCTATGTGTGCACTGTATAGTGATAATCCTTAAACTGTTTCCTTACTCTAAATACACCTCTCTGACACCGCAGCTGTCCTTGTTAGGTTTTGGGGCTCCATATCAATAGAGTGCTTTGGGCCCCATGTAAATCTCACACTGGGGCCCTAAGCCCCTTAGTTACGTCACTGGTACACCGCCAACCTAGGCTCTCCATGCTGCACAAGCTTATATCTCTGAACACACAGAAACACATTATCGCCAGCACTTCCTCGCTGACAAGGGAGTTTTGTATTCTCTAGACTTGCACCATATGGTGCATTCGGAGGATGGTGCAATATGCTCGGGCCAATTCCGCTGAGAATTAGCAAGATACACAAATGTTAGTCTCTGTCACAGAACGGAATGCTGCAGACAAATCACAACAGAAAAGAACCGTGGTCATTCTTTTATATGAAATATTTAATGATTCATCTTTTCATATGCTTGTCATTTATATCAATAGCCCTTAAAATATTGACTTTTTTTATAGATGTGCATCATATCCTGATTTTGTCTTGCTTTTTAGAAAAAAAATGTGTTTAAATACAGGACATAGTCTACGTGCAATCTATGAACATACCTGAGCGTCACTCCTGGTGAGTTATATTGTCACATAAATATTTAAACTAGCGGTCTAAGCAAGCTCCCTTCCCAGTACAGCAAGCCTGCTTTATTTCAACCGAAATACGCACATTCCGTCATTACTGGACGCGCACGGAGTCCTGTTGAATTTCAACCATAGAGTCAAATAAATCTGCCTCACAAAACAAGACATAAACATGAAATCTATGAAAATATCTCTGCCTTACCACTCGGCTAAAATAGATCTCTAGGTTCAGATAATTGGCTGCAATAAGAAAGGATATCGAGTCAAAGGAAAAGTGGTAATAGCATTAAAAATGCAAAGATCCTCTAGGTCTTCCATTACATAAGAAGACGGCATTGTGTGGTCCTTGAAGAGGCTTTGTTATTGGCTCCTATATGCCTCCTGCAGCAGATGTATGTGGAACACTATCTGTATAGCCCGCAGGCTCATGGCTTCTTTCAGCTTCACTGGTTTGATGCTTTAATGATGCTGTACTTCCACTCTCTCCCTCATTTAAATTAGAATCATCAGAGCGCTCAACAGTATCTGTATTGTCTTGTGCTGAAGTGACTGAAGGAAAATCTGGGATTCCTGTAATGTCTTTGGTTGTGGGATTAAGTGGCTCTTCCATGGCTGGTGAAGTGTCTGCTGCAGCGGTGGTATAATGCGTCTGGAGTGTGTGTGTGGAGACGACGCTGCCTTGCGCACCGTCTTCCTTGCCTGAGGTGAAGGCCTCCATCCCTGCCTCTGTGCTGGTGCTTACTGGCAGAGTCACAGTTTGTATGCTGCTCTGTGCAGCATCCTCCCCTGTCACTGTGTCAGATGAGGTCTCTGTCAGCACCTTGTTTTGCGTTGTAGAATCTCCACGAGGCACGGGCATCAGGGTAGTTATATATTCCATGCTGTCCTTTGCCTGGTAATTTGCATCAGCAAAAACTGATGACCGCTTGGAGGAATCCAGGTTAGCCCTGATTGCGTTACTTGCGCTGCTGTTATCAATGGTGTCATTAAGCAAAAGAGTTTCATTGCTGGGGAAAGGACTTGGGCTGGGATTAGGCATACCATTACTTTTCCTTACAGGCTTCCAAATCAGACTGTAATAGACAGCCAGGATGATAGCAGCTAGTGAGACAGACAACACATAGGCAAAAACTGTGGCCAGTCTCACCCATTTCTGATTGGTTTTGGCTGCCATTTTGGCCTTCTTGTCCCCAGTGTATGTGGCAGGTCTCCCTCTTTCCACATGGGCTATGAAGTCTTTGTCCTTCATGTTGCCTCGGTTTTTTGCCCTGTGCTCCACTGTGATGTCTGTTGAAAAAACAATTTAGCAATAAACCAGGCGATGTGTAAGTAGGCTCCGGCAGTGAAAGGTATTACTCTGTTATTCCTCGATTTGTTGTTTAGGATATGTCTCTGATGGGATGTCATAGCATTTCATCTCCGCAATTGCAGCCATTGATGTAACGCAGCATGCAGCTTATTTCAAATCATTCGTCTGTACTGTGTCTGCTGCTTCAGTGAAGGTCAAATGATGTGGTCCGTGCATGGCTTGAAAACACCCAGATTTCTGCTTGTTTGCTTGAGAGAGAAATGATGCATTGTTGGTTTACCAGTGCAGGTCCTTTCACGCCTGCAGAGAACGATGCTGCTTACTTCAGCAACACACAAGAGAGAAGCTATTGAGGAGGGGTTGAACTGCCTTTCTTAAAAGGGCAATCAAGTGATGCTAGGATGAGGCTGCAATTGGTTGCTATAGCAATGACCATAAGCCAAACCTTCATTGGAGCAGTACAGTAAGCAGTAATACACAATGAAAGAACGGATACAGTTTCCTTTTTTCATTTTGGCAAATCATGTATTTACCATGTGCATGTGATATTCTTTCATGCACTGAGCTCTCAAAAGAAATGAATGCAATAATATAAACAGGCAGAAAGGAAACAGCAATTCACTGAAAAATAAAAGTAATCAACACAATGGATTTGGTTTGCTATGTTTAAGGTCTGCAAAGCGTCATCCCTTGTTTAAGGCTGAATTTTGACTGGGTCCAGATAAGAGTTATATCACGCAGTGTTCTGGACAACATGCACATATGTGTGTGACGAAACACGCATGCTCTCCATAGCTACAGAAGTTCATTAATAGATGAGAGCAGGGTGTCCAAAACAAAGTGACATGCTGTTTCCTTTTTTTTTTTAACAGCGCAAGGGGAAAAAAAACGTTTCTTTGGAAACAGCCCAATGATTTTCAGTAGCCTGTCAGTTCAAATAGAAACTGTGCATGAGTTCATGGCCCATATGCAATTTACTTTTTCTCCTGAGAATGCTCCTAGGTGACATTTATAAATTTGTCAATGAAATGCCTTTCAAGCCACCAGAAAGCAAGAAAGTACTCAAAATAATTTTGATAATACCGTTTTACCTACTTTTTGTTACATTTTGAGTTGAAAAGTGCACAAAAGTTATTTTAATTAGAAAATTAAAAATGATTTCCTAGGAGAAAACTTGGGTGGAAAAAATAATTGCATATGGGCCCATGTACAGAAGTACGCACATGAACGGACATTATGGAAATCCACATTCTAATGCTGCAGCTACAATCAGCAGAGGGGATGTCCTGTATTTTGCTGTAGTACCACACGGAGTGGGAAGCGATTATTGCCAAGAGGGTCCCTACTGGAGTAGGACCCTCTGAATGTGAGTTTTAATTGCTGTTTTTTTCTGGAAAATTGTTCACTCAAATAAATCTGTTTTCTGCAAATTCCACTGAGAGAATCCCTTATCTCCTTTTCTCTGGTGCACTGAGTGCCACTTTTTAGGAGTGAAAGAGGTACATGTGGGATCGATGGTGGTGGAACAAGTTTATCCTGACGTTCACCACACAGCGCTGCTGTTTTTGTTTGACATGTCCTCACATTATGCCCGGGTGGAAAAGCATCCTGCGCAGGTAACAACTGAATAGGGAAAAGTCCAATGTCATGCATGTATTCATGTCTATTTATTGCTGCAGATGGCCTGTGTCAGTTAAACACTAAAAAATGACCTGTGACTTTGCAGTATTATGCATGATGACACGTATGTGTCCAAAAACAGGAATCCATTTTGTAAAAAGGCTGTAACATAACAAAATGTGAAAAAAGTGATATGCTGTGAATACTTTCTGGATGCACTGTATATACACTCACCTAAAGGATTATTAGGAACACCTGTTCAATTTCTCATTAATGCAATTATCTAATCAACTAATCACATGGCAGTTGCTACAATGCATTTAGGGGTGTGGTCCTGGTCAAGACAATCTCCTGAACTCCAAATTGAATGTCAGAATGGGAAAGAAAGGTGATTGAAGCAATTTTGGGCGCGGCACGGTTGTTGGTGCCAGATGCGCCGGTCTGAGTATTTCACAATCTGCTTAGTTACTGGGATTTTCACGCACACCCATTTCTAGGGTTTACAAAGAATGGTGTGAAAAGGGAAAAACATCCAGTATGCGGCAGTCCTGTGGGTAAAAATGCCTTGTTGATGCTAGAGGTCAGAGGAAAATGGGCCGACTGATTCAAGCTGATAGAAGACCAACGTTGACTAAAATAACCACTCGTTACAACCGAGGTATGCAGCAAAGCATTTGTGAAGCCACAACATGCACAACCTTGAGGCGGATAGGCTACAACAGCAGAAGACCCCACCGGATACCACTCATCTCCACTACAAATAGGAAAAAGAGGCTACAATTTGCACAAGCTCACCAAAATTGGACAGTTGAAGACTGGAAAAATGTTGCCTGGTCTGATGAGTCTCAACAGAGTCAGAATTTGGTGTAAACAGAATGAGAATGATATCCATCATGCCTTGAAAAGACTGGAAAAATGTTGCCTGGTCTGATGAGTCTCCATAGTCAGAATTTGGCATAAACAGAATGAAAATGAGATCCATCATGCCTTATTACCACTGTGCAGGCTGGTGGTGGTAGTGTAATGGTGTGGGGGATGTTTTCTTGGCACACTGTAAACCCCTTAGTGCCAACTGGGCATCGTTTAAAAGCCACAGGCTACCTGAGCATTGTGTCTCACCATGTCCATCCCTTCATGACCACCATGTACCCATCCTCTGATGGCTACTTCCAGCAGGATAATGCACCATGTCAAAAAGCTCAAATCATTTCAAATTGGTTTCTTGAACATGACAACGAGTTCACTGTACTAAAATGGCCCCCACAGTCACCAGATCTCAACCTAATAGAGCATCTTTGGGATGTGATGGAATGGGAGTTTCGTGCCCCCGATATGTGCATCCCACAAATCTCCATGAACTGCGAGATGCTATCCCATCAATATGGGCCAACATTTCTAAAAAATGCTTTCAGCATCTTGTTGAATCAATGCCCCGTAGAATAAAGCAGTTCTGAAGGTGAAAGGGGGTCAAACAACGTATTAGTATGGTGTTCCTAATAATATTTTAGGTGAGTGTATATGTTAATAAAGGTCACATTTAAGTAGCCTCTTTTTCAACCTAAATAAGTCCAGTCTGTCTAAGCTTTCTTGGCAAGTGAGACCTTCCATCCTTTTGACACTTCTCTAACTCTGCAAATTTCATGCTGTATTTTGGTGCCTAAAACAGCATCCCAAACTTGAGATGTGGCCTCATAAGTGACTTATACTGTAAAGTAGTATACGAAATCAAAATCACTTTATGCGTCAAGTACACCAATTGACATACCCAGAATTATTTGTGGTTCACATGGCCATAGCAGTGAAAAACATATGACAAACATAGCATTGGCATATAGAAAAAAGAGATTACATTAAAGAGAATCTGTATTGTTAAAATCGCACAAAAGTAAACATACCAGTGCGTTAGGGGACATCTCCTATTACCCTCTGTCACAATTTCGCTGCTCCCCGCCGCATTAAAAGTGGTTAAAAACAGTTTTAAAAAGTTTGTTTATAAACAAACAAAATGGCCACCAAAACAGGAAGTAGGTTGATGTACAGTATGTCCACACATAGAAAATACATCCATACACAAGCAGGCTATATACAGCCTTCCTTTTTAATCTCAAGAGATCATTTGTGTGTTTCTTTCCCCCTGCAGCTATCTTCCACTGAAGTGTCAGGCTGTTTCTTCCTGCAGAGTGCAGACAGCTCTGCCTGTATGTAATTCCTCAGTATGTGAAAGCCCAGCCAGCTCAGAGGACGATTTATCCAGCTTGTAAAATATAATAGAGCAGAGAGAAGCTGCACTAATCTAAATAACACACAGCAGTGTGCAGAGAGGGGCCTGGAGGGGGGAGATGCATCACAGAACCACAACACTGAAGAACTTGGCAGCCTTCCAGACACAGGCCGACAAGTCTGACAAGAGAGAGATAAGTTGATTTATTACAGAGATGGTGGTAGTAGAACGTGCTGCAGTAAGCCAGAGCACATTAGAATAGATTTTGGAACTTGTAGGATGGAAGAAAACCGGATGAAATTTTTGTTACGGAGTCTCTTTAATACACATGAGGACATGAGTTAGAGCGTAGTGGGTATGCATAGGGAACTCAACAGCAGCCAGAGGGTGGAACAGGGCTGTACAGGAGGTGCTTTAGAAGTTCAGGGTGTGCAGCTGGGTGTTATACCGGGGGCTAAAGTGTCTCAGGAGGGCAAGTCTGGTGGGGTTAACTCGGGTTCAGCAGGAGGACTGCTTGAGGGAAAAGACGCTCCTGTCCTGGTGGTTCTAGAGAGGATGAAGGAGATCAAAGTAGGGGCTGCCTGGGTGAGAGGGATCATGCAAAATCCTGGACGCCCTCGTCCTCATTCTAGTGGTATGAAGGAGATTAAGCAGTGGTAGGGGAGCACCAATGATTTTTTTTCAGGTGTGTTGCTCACCCTTTGGAGTTTATGCTTGTAACTACCTGCACCTTATACTTTCATTTCCCATATATTCCAGAATTTGGTCCACTTTAGCTGCTGCTGCTGCTTGGCACTGAATGAGGTTGCTGAACTTATTAACAGCAAGTATTCCCAAGCACTTCCTCAAGTCTGATGTTCCCAGCATGCATGACATTATATTTACTGACACTAGCCTTTAACTGTTGTATGCCTGCCCTAATAGCCATGCTGTCAAGATCCTTCTGTAGAATGTCCTGGTGAGTGTGTATAATGCTACACAATTTTGTATTATCTGTGAAGATGGAATATTATTTTGCATTCTGTCTACTAGGTCATTAATAAATAAACTGAAGAAAACTAGACCCAGAACCGACGCTTGCATGAACTCACTGCTAACAGTTTTCTTTCCCAGTTTAATCCCTCTATTTACTAATTGTCTTTGCCTGACGGTACTCGATCCATTTGTACATAATTTTCCCTAGTCTTCTTCTGCTTCTGTGTCAGGTTTTTGTGGGGAGCAGTATAGAAAGTTTTTGCAAAGTCCAAGTATGCTAGTCTGTGTCACTGTCTCACTGGAAATTATTTGCTTTTATCAGTCTAGGCAGGGTGGGTGGTCTTATGTCACTTGTAGCTCTGGAACTTAAAGAAGATAGACACTGGGAATAGCATGTCTTCAGTCAACAAAGGCTGTAGACAACACAGAGGCAGCACTGCAAGCAAAATGACAAAATTCCTGGAGAGAGACTGATAAGGCTTTAAGAAGATTAAAAAATGCAGATAAAGATGGACAAAAGAAGAATCCTGAACACTTCTAGCAACAATTCAGAATAATCCTACCTAACCCTTTACTATTGAAAGAAAAAAACCCTTTTACTTATTTATCTGAGTGCAGTGGGTATTTGTTTACCCTTTTATTAATGGGGAGAAGAGATAGCACACTATACTTCCCTTACTGTTGCACCCCCACTTTTATTTAGGGGCAGATGCAGGTGTGGAAGAGCCCCTTGTGCTTACGCTTGGCTAAGCACTGTGCACTGTATTTCTAAACTTAGGCATTTGATTCAATAAATACATCAATTCCTTTATGTACTGAATGCCATTATTATCACTGTTGTTTGTGATTTGAGAGCAGGAGGGTATTAGCAGTGTGTGATAGATGTGTACTACAGTAAGCAGCGGTGGTATCCATACTCTGATATTGACTAGTAAAAAATGATAGTCTAGGCAGTAGATCAATGTCAGGTACAGTATATATCAATCATTTGCCTCATCTAACCACCATCCCACAGTATATGGCTAGCTAAACATTGGGACAAGGACCCCTTGTAGAATGGACTAGATTTTCTGTACTTACATTAAAGTGGGATTATACTCCCAAAACTGAAATTTAACAACTTGTTGTTACATAAAAGAACATTTGAAAGCATTCCCAAGTATTCCCTGTGTATAAAGGCATTTATTTTCACTACAGAGAGCGAGTTTGCTTATCTCTTGTCATTAGCAAAGGCAAGAATCTTCCTGTATTTGTGGCTTCACTCTGTCTCCCTCCCTCCCTCTGCTAAATAGACACCTCACCCTGGCAACAGCTGAATCACTGAGTCAGCAGAAAAGGAGGGGGGCAGAACGAAGACAGAGACACAGGGAGATTCTTGCCTTTGCCAATGACCAACAATAAGCACGCTTCTACTGTTCCCTGCAGTGAAAATAATCAATTTTACCCATAGGGAATACTTGGGAATGCTTTCAAATGTTCTTTTATGTAACTAAGAACAGTTACTGAAATTTTAATTTGGGGCGTATAATCCCACTTTAAAGGACTTGTGGGCTAGCATTGGGCAAAAGACTCCATGCTGGCCAATAACAGCGTAAATAGTGATTGAAGGGGTTTAAGAGACTTGAGAAGGGTACCGCCCATTTGTTAGCATCACACTTACTTGACCTTGCTGAGCTATAAACGTCTTCTCTTACATATGTGTCAGAGAAGAGATTTAGAAAACATCCATGCATGCTTTCACTTTTAAAAAGCAGCATCAGAAGCTGGTGACCAGTGTACCCATTACCTGCAGCATATAGCTCCATAGTGATGGCCACAAATACCTGTGTGAATTCCCAGTGAAGCATTCATGGTGTGTCATGTGGGCATGCACCTGCCTGGCACTTTTACTTTCTTGAATTAACAAGGGAAAATATTTTCCCAGGCGTGGAAGATCTCCGCCTAATGCAGTAATAATAAATCAAGCCGGTTGTTTCATAATGCAGAAAGTAATGAGGAAAGAAACTAGAGACAGGCGATACAGCAAGGAAATACATTAGGTTCATTTTTCACAAATGTATCCTGCTGGAGCCTTTTGTGTCAACTGTGCAAGTTCTTTAGCATGAGATATTTAAGTATATCGAGGATCCTTCAACTTGGAGAATAACAATAATATACAGAATGCCCGATACACATAAAACAAAACAAAACATCCCAACTGATCAAATAAACACAAATCACTACATTTGCTCCCTGATCCTGTTCCCATTTTATCAGTAACAACAAAGGTGCTTTTATGTATATTGGTGGGCAATTACTGTTGCGTTAAAAAAACCCGGTGAGTTTTGCAAACAATAAAAACAGATACTTACCTCAGGTTCCTCCAAAGGCTTCCCCTGTCCTTCTCCACAACGCTGTTCCAGCACTCAGACCCCCAAAGCTTGCGGGCGTGCAGCTGCACTGTGCCTGTGCAGTAGCATGAATCCATCCAGGCTTCATCGGAAAAAGCCAAGCCTGATCGGGTCCACGCTACTACACATGCGTAAGCTGACGACAAGCGCTTTGTCTTTTGAGGATGCGTTGCTGGAACGGCCCGGTGAAGCTTTTGGATTATCCAGAGGCTTTCCTCTATTCAAGTGAGTACCCATTTGTGGCACTTTTTGCCCATACAGGTACCATTTAGGCAGAGGAGTAGCTATGGGTGGGCAAGGGGGGACATATGTCCCCAGGCGCAGCACTGTGAGGGCGCTCAGTGTGGCCACTGCACCCTCTGTGCATAAGAGTTGGCTCGCTGGCTGCCGAAGTGCCCCTTCTTCTCTCCCTTTCTCTTTCTGCAGACGTGGTAACAACAGCAGAATAAGGCTATCTAAAGGGGGCACATCTGGCTATCTAAACAGGATGAAGGGGGGCACATCTGTCTAACTAAAGGGGCACACATTTTGCTATTTAAAGAGGGGCACATCTGGCTATCTGAATGGGGTAAAGGGGCACTCCACCCATGGCCATGACCACATTCTGATGTGTAGCCAAAAACTGTCTTTTTCCCCAGGCGCTGAAAACCCTAGCCTTTAGGTAAGCAATAATTAGCTGCTTATATCACTTATTGTCTATGGTTTGACTAGGGGGCCTTTTGCACTGAAAATTTAGCATTTTCCTATTTTACCGTGTGTGCTGGAGTGATTTTCGTGCTGGAGGGTTTTTCATGCGATTTGTTTGTTTTTCCGACAATTCGTTATGGAGAAAAAATTTAAACAGGTTAATCTAAAAAAAATCATGTACATTAGGACTTGTAATTTTGCAGTCCGTGTGTGTGTTTGACAGGCATCTGCATATTTGTAATCCCAATCACTGCTCCTGTTCACTGTTCAGTGCACCTACCTACCTATACCTACGTGAGCGCACACATGGTTTATACCACCAGTCATTGCACTTGTCATTGCAGTCCGTGTTTGTGTGTGACAGGCAGCTGCACATTTGTAATCCCAATCACTGCACCTGTTCACTGCACCTACCTACCTATACCTACGTGAGCACATGCATTGTTAATACTGAACGGATATGTAGCTATATATTTATATATATGTATATATATTAGTATATAGATCAATTTCAAAAAGTCGATTAGCTAACATTCACTCCCCCTACTAAATCAGAGTTGTATCTGTTTGTCTGAGCAAGCATAACAGGCTTTGGTCGGTATGATTGGTGTGATGGACTACAATTTCACAGCACCACAGTTGCCCTGGGCAACCGGGTTGGTATATTTAATATGGGATAATTGGAAGGCCAGAGATGTTGAGGGTCTCATGTCGCCTTGTTCCTTAGTCTCCTGCTGTGATCTGTGTATTCCTTTTCACAAATGTGTCCTATACTGAGGCCTGTAGCTACTTTTGACTTGCTTAGTGAGTTCTGGCAGTACTCCTGTATTTCTGATCTCATCCCAGTAGCGTTCCTACCTAAGGGCGCAGGGGGGGCGTGGCGCACCGGGTGCCAGACAGCCAGGGGGGGTGTCGCCACGACCCCCCTACACCTGACTAAGGAGGGAAAGAGCAGCGCTAGGAGGAGGGGTGACAGCAGGGATAGCGGCGGGGAGGGGGGAAATATCCCCCCCTCCCTCACCTGGGTCCCCCTCCTTCTGCCTCTCTTCTCCCCCCAAAAATGCGGGCAGCGGGCCGGGGGCAGTGGGCAGCGAGCAGGCTGGCGCGGAGAATACTCACGTTACTTCCGCGTATCAGCCTGGAACGCTGCGTCACCATCACGTGCCTCTTCTGCGCCTCCGGCCCGCATTTTTGGGGGGAGAAGAGAGGCAGAAGGAGGGGACCCAGGTGAGGGAGGGGGGGATATTTCCCCCCTCCCCGCCGCTATCCCTGCTGTAACCCCTCCTTCTAGCTACACGGGGGGGGGGGGGAGCACTATACTACCTAAACTGGGGGCCACTATACTACCTAAACTGGGGGCCACTATTCTACCTAAACTGGGGGCCACTATACTAGGGGCCACTATACTGGGGGCCACTATACTAGCTACACTGGGGGCATCTATGGGGTCCACTAAATTACCTATACTGGGGGGGGGGGCACCATACCAGCTACAATGGAGGCAACTATACTATCTAAACTGTGGGCCACTATACTAGCTATACTGGGGCAACTATGGGGGCCACTATACTAGCTATACTGGAGGGCAGCTGTACGGAGGCCACTATACTAGCTACACTGGGGGCAGCAACACTACCTACATTGGGGACAGCAGCTATGCTGCCTATCCTGGGGGCAACTATACTAGCTATATTGGGGCAAGTATACTACCTTCACTGGGGGCAACTAGCTACCTATACTGGGGGAAACTGCTAGCTACCTATACTGGGGGCAGTGGCGGCACCGGGGGGGGGGGGGGGGGTGCTTTGGGTGCTGAAGCACCCCTTGAAATTCTACAAGCACCCCCCAGCGTGAACTGACTTTCGGCATCTAATAGATTATCAGTTCACCGCAGCGACAGAGCAGGGCTATAGTAAAATGTCAGAAGCCCTGCTCTGGAGACTTTGGGAGTTGCTGGCTGCAGAGGATCGTGGGAGCTGCGCACTGGACGGAGGCCGGAACAGGAGCTCTGCTGCAGGTGAGTAAATGTTTTTTTTTTTTTAATTTATATTAGCAGCCAGGGGTAGCGTTTATGTTCTGGCCAGGTCTGCTACACGATTGAAGTGTTTTCTGAACAGGTCTGCCACACGATTGCATGTATTTTCTGGTCAAATCTGCTACATGATTGCATGTATTTTCTGGGCAAATCTGCCGACATGATTGAACGTATTCTCTGGGCAAATCTGCAGACATGATTGCATGTATTTTCTGGGCAAATCTGCCGACATGATTGCATGTATTTTCTGGGCAAATCTGCCGACATGATTGAACGTATTCTCTGGGCAAATCTGCAGACATGATTGCATGTATTTTCTGGGCAAATCTGCCAACATGATTGCATGTATTTTCTGGGCAAATCTGCCGACATGATTGCATGTATTTTCTGGGCAAATCTGCCGACATGGTTGAACGTATTCTCTGGGCAAATCTGCAGACATGATTGCATGTATTTTCTGGGCAAATCTGCAGACATGATTGAACGTATTCTCTGGGCAAATCTGCAGACATGATTGAACGTATTCTCTGGGCAAATCTGCAGACATGATTGAACGTATTCTCTGGGCAAATCTGCCGACATGATTGAACGTATTCTCTGGGCAAATCTGCACACATTACGTGTATTTTCTTGAGAAAACCTGCACAATTATGTGAATTTTCTGGGGAAAGGGTCACCAAAACTTGGGTCCACTGTCTTTGCGTTGCACTTTTAAAGGGAACCCGAGGTAAGAATAATATTGAGGCTGCCATATTTATCTCCTTTTAAGCAATACCAGTTGCCTGGCTGCCGTGCTGGTCCTCTGCCTCTAATTCTTTCAACCACAGACCCTGAACAAGCATGCTTGTTTCTGGTGTGATTCAGTTCACTACTGCAGCCAAATAGATCAGCAGGGCAACTAGTATTGTTTAAAAGGAAATAAATATGGCAGCCTCCATATCACTCTCACCCGGGTTCATGTCAAATTACAGTTAGCTTCGCCCTCATCCGGTCATGGCCACGCCCATTTTTTGCGCCGCATGTTATAGCGTCACCCATTTTTTGCCCCTTTACTTTTTTTTTTGGGTGGGGGGGGGTCTCATCCTCTGTACTCTGGGCATTATGATTGTAGTTGGGTTGGTGTTATCTTTCCACCCCCTGTTTGAACAGGAATGTGTAACTTAGAGTGAAGACTACAGAGATAGCTTGGAGTACAGTGGCTGATGGTAGGTGAGAAGTCTGCCATGCCTCACAAACGGTTTGTGAATTAAGTTGTAGAGTCAAGACCACCCTCTCCCAAATCTCATATCTTGTTGCATAGCCACCTTATGCAGGAGTTAGTTGCCATCATAAGGGTTTTTGACCTTGGCCTACATGAGGCCTAGTATTTAGACAAGCCTTTTCTAAAATAGAGCAGATGGAAGTTTCTCTTGGAGTAAGTGATGAGATAAGAAAGTTCCTTATATTGATCTAAGAGAAATATTCCTGCCGCGGGCTAAGTTAAACACATGAGCGTACTCCATGCATGCAGTCCGCATAAGATTTTACTAGATTACATCAGGAAAGAGAAGTGTTCTTAGTTCTGATCTGCATCAGGAAAAATAATTATTGGGTTTTTTTCCTGAGTAATTTCTGATTTGGTTCTTTTCTGATTTTTCTGATTTGTTTGACCATTAGATTGGCCAACATTGTTTAATTGGTTGTTTAAGGTTACAGGTTGATTAATCATTTTCTTTGTTAGGAGTACTTTACCAAATAGCTATTCGTGTTTTGACCATTAGGAGACTTCGACCAAAATCTCGCCCACTGTGATGCTAGCTCTGCCTGTTTTAGGTATTGGCTTTAGTATGGTCATCTTCTTCCTTTGGAAGAAATGACCAAAGGGGGGACTGAAAGGATATGTAGCTATATATGTATATATATTAGTATATAGATCAATTTCATATACAAGCATACATGTATCTAATCAGTGTGATATTAAAGTGTCTTTAGAACAATCAGCCACACACACATCTGCAGGAAAGTCTGGCTACATGAAACCCAGAATAGTCAAATTCTCTCTGGGCAAATCCTCTAAGTGTCCCCAACAAGGACACCTGTATGGTCATGAATAACATATATTCCCCGTGATCATTGAACTGTGTTATTTCTTGTAAATCACATGACTTTCTGTAAATTATGGTGATATACTGCGCATGAGCGAACCCTGTATTCATTAGCATATAAGGAAGGTATAGAAGTAAAGAGCTAAGATATTGTGTGCTCACATCTTGTGTCTGTGTGTATTCTGTTAACCCTTTTATGTCCTGGCGCCAGGAACTTAAGTAGTCTAAAACATCTGATATCTGACTAGGCCGTGGCCTGAAGTTAATAGTAACCACTCCTTTCAAATACCACCAATCATTGCACCTGTTCAGGGTACGTGTGTGTGAGTGTGAGTGTGTGTGTGTGCGTGCGTGCGTGTGTGTCAGGCAGATGTACATTTGTAATACCAGCCACTGCAACCTGTTCACTGCACCTGTGTAACCGCACATTGTTGTACCAGCAGACACTGCATACCTGTTCACTGCACCTGTGTAACCGTACATTGTATTAGTCAAGTCAGTGCATGCCTTTCACTTCATTCCCCCCAATATGGACAAAACAAAAAGGCAGAGCCAGAGGCAGGCCACCTGGCAGGTCTGTTCGAGGTCGCGCTGTCGTGATTTCATGCGGCCCTCGACCAAAGTACAAGACGGCACGTGCCATCAACCCCCAAAATTACCAGGACGTAGTTGACTATTTAACACAGAACACCTCATCTTTCTCAGCTTCCGCACGTAACCGTAACATATCTTCCTCCTTCTTCTCTGATTCTGGCACCCCACTTAACACTCAATCGCCCACCACCACCAAAGTGCCATCACCCCAGGGCTCAGCGGTGTGGAATTTTTTTTGTGTGTCTGCCTCAGATGAGAGCAATGCCATCTGTACTCTCTGCCACCGAAAATTGAGCTGTGGAAAGACCCAAGACCCGCGTAGGTACAACTACCTTACGAAGGCACATGATTACAAAGCACAAACAGCAATGGGATGACCACCTGAGGAAAAGCAGCACACAAAAGCAAAGCCACACACCGCAGTGGAAGATACCAGGCCGCAATTTCTCAAAAAAGGCTATATCGAAACTGTACCGTGATGTTGAAAGGCAAGTGGTGACATCTCTGGCACACAGCATTGGGTCAAGGGTCCATCTGACCACGGATGCCCGGTTTGCAAAGCACGCTCAGGCTCAGGCCTGCCCGAAGACTAAGTCAGTCCCCACATACAGCATCTCTGCCTGCACGCCGTCTGACTGCCTGCCCCAAGACTAAGTCGCTCCCCACACAGCATCTGCCCGCAGGCCGGCTGACTGCCTTCTCCGCCACCACCAACAGGGTCCAGGACTCCAGATGGATTCCTGAATTTTTAAGGCCACTGCTAGCAGCGGCCGCTATAATAATTTTTCTGGTGTGTGTACATGCCTGCCTAATTTTTCTGGCTGCCCTGCAGCTACAACAACAAAACAAAAAAGGCATGTACATGTGTCAATTCCTCTTCGTGATCGTTACCTTGCCGCGGTGAAGGGGCTTGCGTATCACAATGAAGCAATGACCGACGGCTATATGAGTGTCTTGGGGGGGGGGGAGGGGCACACCCAAGATAATGTCATTGCTTAATTGTGGATAGACCAAATTCGATCAGCTGTCATTGAGCTACCTTAGCCCGGCGACCATATGGGCTTGAAAACCGCCATGGCCTGCACTCATAACACACACAGTGAGTTTGGTCTGTCAATGTGAAGCAGTACACTAATTACACTCCCTGATTAATGTACACACATGCAAGATGTTTTAATTAAAGAACTTTAGGCCTCCAATTTAGCATACAATGGGCCTGATTCATAAAGCGGTGATAACTCAGTTATCACGCCTAAGACCTAGATAACCTTTGCACCGCTGAGTTAGCACCGTTTTGTGCTCTTTATCGCACGCAAAGTGTTTGCGTGCGAGAATTTCGCGCAAGTTTCTTCTTATCACGCCTAAACTGAGTTTAGGCGTGATAAAAGGCTTTTCACTGGCGTGCAAAGTGTTTGCACCACTTTGTGAATCAGGCCCAATGTGATTTCTGCCCTTAAAACACTGCTTTGCATCAAATCCAGGTTTTTCCCCCGGGACTTTTGGTGTATATCCCACTCATCCATGCAAAAACTCAGATGTTAGACCCCTTGAAACATCTTTTCCATCACTCTTCTGGCCAGCATAAATGTTTCTAGTTTTCAAAGTTTGCCTCCCCATTGAAGTCTATTGCGGTTTGCGGAAGTTCGCGCGAATCGATCTTTTGCGGAAGTTTGCGTTCGCGGTTCGTGAACCGAAAATCGGAGGTTTGGGCCATCTCTAATGGCGCCATAAGTGCAGCTCTAACAGGGTGAAGGTGAGCACGCCAGACAGGGACAAGAGGAGCTGAGGTGACGACCAGGCAACGGGGGCGGCCAGCATACTTAAGGTTCAAATAGTTAATTTGTGTCAGGATTTGCGGGTTTGGTGGAGGACGGGGTTTAGAGTGCCAGAACTTCTGTGCTTATAGGCTTCCTTGATGTAAATTTGGCCCTAAAAGTTAGGTTTAAATCTTGGCCAGGACAATATCTGCATGGAGTTTGAAAGTCCTCCCCATGTTTGTGAGGGTTTCTTCTCGGCACTCCGATTTCCTCTGCAATCCAAAAATGATAATTGCATTGTTTAGATATAAGAAAAGAAATGTCGAAAAAAGTACCAGTGTGATTTGCAAAATTAAGGTATGTTTTTGCGCATTAATTCCTCCCGGGCATGGTGTCACTGGATGAATTGTGGAGTATGACTGTTACAGTTTTCTAGGATGAAAAAGGAGGAGGTATGATAAAAATTCACATTGAATTTCTAGCAGAACTTTTAATCAGAGTCGGTTCTCTCATGAAGCAAGGTGAAACATTTGCATCAGGTGCAGAGATTACAGGGGCAGCATGTTTGTACTGTGTTTACACTATCAGCATGCAGTCAGAGTAGGAAAAGCGAGAGGAGAGTTAAGGTGGCCATACACTGGCCCGATTCCCGGCCGTTTCGACAGCAGATTCGATCCTGGGATCGAATCTGCTGCCAATCGTTCGCGGTAAACGCCGCCGACGATCCGATTTCCTCCCGAAATCGGATCGGTCCGTCGATCGCGCCGTGCGGGAAATTACCCTCGATCGCCCGCGGTTAAGTGCGCGTCGCTAGCGCCAGCCGATCCGATGAAAAATACATTACCTGATGCGGGCTCCCGGGCGTCTTCTCTGCATCTTCTCAGCGCTGCACCCGCTCCATCCCGGCGCTTCCTGGGTCACTGCAGTGACCCAGGAAGTTCAAATAGAGGGCGCTCTATTTGAACTTCCTGGTCACGGAGTGACACAGGAAGCGCCGGGATGGAGCGGGTGCAGCGCTGAGAAGATGCAGAGAAGACGCCCGGGAGCCCGCATCAGGTAATGTATACGGGGGGGGGGGGGACAGGCGGCAGGAGCAGCTGAACAGATTGTGATCGGTTTCAGGCTGAAATCGATTCACAATCTGTTTGCAGTAAAGGCAGCCATACGATCCCTATCTGATCAGATTCGATCAGATAGGGATCTGTCAGCTGGTCGATCTGATGGCACATCGACCAGTGTATGGCTGCCTTTAGGTGAAGTTATCATTGGGGAACAGCAGCTGTGTGAGGAGGGGGGAAGCATGAAAGCAGCAGTGTTTCATTTGACTTGCACAGCAGAAGGGAGGAGGTGGCAATGCTGTCCTGACTAAAGAGGAATGGAGGATGGCCGACTGGCTGAGGGTGAGCAGTTTGTTTGTCCCAGACTCAAAGTCAGCCAGTGTGCTATTGTGCTGAGCTGCAGCATGTCATGTGACAACATTAAATGAAGCATAGTGTATTGCTGTGTGATCATTCCAAATCGGGAAGGGGGGAGGGGGGGGAGCACATCTTCACAAGTTTGCCTCAGGCAGCAAAAAGTCTAGAACTGGCCCTGCTTCTAATTATAGTTTGTGATGTTATCGCTTGCATTTATTTAGCTTTTGAAGCAAGCTTGTGTGTTGATTCATCTATTGTCATTCCAGAAAACAAAACTGTCCACATTGAAAATAGCATGAATGTTCTGTGCAGAGGAACGTGCTGTGCTGTTGGCTTTGTTGTGTGAAAAGGTTAAATCAGCTGTTAGTGTTCGGTTTGAATAACCGAACCCACCTACACACATAATTTACAGACCTGTTCCTGCATACTGGCAACCAAGGCGTTCAATCCTCCTAACTAGTTATGTGGGACAATGTGCAAATCCCGCTTTAAACAATTTCACAGTGGTAACTAACATTTACAAAGAACTCCTTAGGTTTAAAAAGCATTGGGAGAAAAGAAAATGATTTGTACTCATAAATAAACCTTAGGCGAGTATTTCTTGTGCTGTTGCTAGCAACAATAGGTCTGTGTTTCCAGCCATCTCTGGGATGAGTCACTGAATCTCTCAATAGACTGGCTTAATTTATCAAGGGACTCATAGCAGTGCCAGTTTCAAAGCACAAGGCCACATAACATATTTTTTTCCCAAAGGAGATTGCATAAGCGCAGCTGGGAGATCACTACCTCATTTACTCCAGCAGAGAGGGTCACAGGCAGAGAGGAGAAGCTATCTATACGGGAAAGACAATAAGTGCAGCCATAGACCACTGCACCTTACGGTGCCCATTAATTATACAATATTTTCCTCACATGCAATTTTTTGATCAGATTTGTGGAATGAAATAGGAAAACAGAAGTTTGCTTTCTTAAAACAGAAAGAATTTGCGATAATTCAGGTTGGAGTGAGCTTGAGATGTCTCCCAGTGCATCACTGCTGAATATATGCAAATTAACCAGTTGCCCTTAGAAGCTAAACACACCTCCAGATCCGCTGGAATTGCAATGATGTGTCAGCTTGTAATTAGTACAGAGCCATAATAATCCAACATGCATACAGACTGTTTCAGATTGGTTGATCCTCATCAGTGCATGGCATGGATTAATTTGGCTCTATGGAGTAGGGCTTGTAACACCGAGAGGTACAGACTAACCAGCAAGCTAATGGTGACCCAGAACTCATTGGAGTGTGTGAGGGGCTACAATGGTCCTAAAAGTGATCGATTGTTCCCATAAACATTTCTGTTGTATATACAATGTCAAAAGAGTTGTGGTCATATGTGCTTGTACATGAAGAAAGAATAACAAATTTTCTTTTTATTACAAGTCGATGGCAGGAAATGTCAGAAAGGATCGAAAGTTAATGATTATGAGATACTCTAGGGTGAAATGAAGTACTACCGTGTGTCTGTTAGAGAATGAATCTCCATACACACGTGGCAATTTTTCAGTCATTTTATATAGTTTTCAGTAACGTCGGTTGGAAACAGATGCATAGCCATCAATCGATATCTCACGCAAATGTGGCATTTTGATCAAAGGCAAACATATTAAAGTGACCTATCTTTAACCACTTGCCGACCACCCCCAGCCGATGGGCGGCGGCAAAGACTGGGCCCAAACGACCGCAATACGCCCATCGGCGGGGGCAGCTGCGGGAGTGGCTATGCGGCGATCGCGTCATTCGTGACGCGATCAGCCGCCGGGGACTGGCTCCGCCCACCGCTCGTAGTAACCCGCCGGCCGTTCGGAAGCGCCGGCGGGTTACTAGCACCCGGATCGCCGCTGCACATATGTATAATAGGCTTTGTAATGTATACAAAGCCTATTATACTGGCTGCCTCCTGCCCTGGTGGTCCCAGTGTCCGAGGGACCACCAGGGCAGGCTGCAGCCACCCTAGTCTGCACCAAAGCACACTGATTTCCCCCCCCCTGCCCCCTGATCGCCCACAGCACCCCTCAGACCCCCCCTGCCCACCCCCCAGACCACTGTTTGCACCCAGTCACCACCCTAATCACCCATCAATCACTCCCTGTCACTATCTGTCAACGCTATTTTTTTTTATCCCCCCCCTGCCCACTGCCCCCTCCTGATCACCCCCCACCCCTCAGATTCTCCCCAGACTACCCCCCCCCCCCGTGTACTGTATGCATCTATCCCCCCTGATCACCTGTCAATCACCTGTCAATCACCCGTCAATCACCCCCTGTCACTGCTACCCATCAATCAGCCCCTAACCTGCCCCTTGCGGGCAATCTGATCACCCACCCACACCAATAGATCGCCCGCAGATCCGACATCAGATCACCTCCCAAGTGCAGTGTTTACATCTCTTCTCTCCTCTAAACACCCACTAATTACCCATCAATCACCCCCTATCACCACCTGTCACTGTTACCCATCAGATTAGACCCTAATCTACCCCTTGCGGGCACCCAATCACCCGCCCACACGCTCAGATTGCCCTCAGACCCCCCTTTATCAATTCGCCAGTGCAATATTTATATCTGTTATTCCCTGTAATAACCCACTGATCACCTGTCAATCACCTATCAATCACCCCCTGTCACTGCCACCAATCAATCACCCCCTGTCACTGCCACCCATCAATCAGCCCCTAACCTGCCCCTTGCGGGCAATCTGATCACCCACCCACACCAATAGATCGCCCGCAGATCCGACATCAGATCACCTCCCAAGTGCAGTGTTTACATCTCTTCTCTCCTCTAAACACCCACTAATTACCCATCAATCACCCCCTATCACCACCTGTCACTGTTACCCATCAGATTAGACCCTAATCTGCCCCTTGCGGGCACCCAATCACCCGCCCACACGCTCAGATTGCCCTCAGACCCCCCTTTATCAATTCGCCAGTGCAATATTTACATTTGTTATTCCCTGTAATAACCCACTGATCACCTGCCAATCACCTATCAATCACCCCCTGTCACTGCCACCCATCAATCACCCCCTGTCACTGCCACCCATCAATCAGCCCCTAACCTGCCCCTTGCGGGCAATCTGATCACCCACCCACACCAATAGATCGCCAGCAGATCCGACATCAGATCACCTCCCAAGTGCAGTGTTTACATCTCTTCTCTCCTCTAAACACCCACTAATTACCCATCAATCACCCCCTATCACCACCTGTCACTGTTACCCATCAGATTAGACCCTAATCTGCCCCTTGCGGGCACACAATCACCCGCCCACACACTCAGATTGCCCTCAGACCCCCCCTTATCAATTCGCCAGTCCAATATTTACATCTGTTATTCCCTGTAATAACCCACTGATCACCTGTCAATCACCTGTCAATCACCCCCTGTCACTGCCACCCATCAATCACCCCCTGTCACTGCCACCCATCAATCAGCCCCTAACTTGCCCCTTGCGGGCAATCTGATCACCCACCCACACCAATAGATCGCCCGCTGATCCGACATCAGATCACCTCCCAAGTGCAGTGTTTACATCTCTTCTCTCCTCTAAACACCCACTAATTACCCATCAATCACCCCCTATCACCACCTGTCACTGTTACCCATCAGATTAGACCCTAATCTGCCCCTTGCGGGCACCCAATCACCCGCCCACACCTCAGAACGTCCTCAGACCCCAGCCCTGATCACCTCGCTAGTGCATTGCTTGCATCTATTTCCCCCCTCTAATCACACCTTGAGACACCCATCAATCACCTCCTGTCACCCCCTAGCACACCTACCCATCAGATCAGGCCCTAATTTGCCCCGTGTGGGCTCCTGATCACTCGGCCAAACCCTCAGATCCCCCTCAGACCCCCTTCCGATCACCTCCCCAGTGCATTGATTGCATCTATTTTCCCCTCTAACCGCCCCCTGAGACACCCATCAATCACCTCCTGTCACCCCCCTAGCACTCCTATCCATCAGATCAGGCCCAAAACATCCTGTCATCTAAGAGGCCACCCTGCTTATGACCGGTTCCACAAAATTTGCCCCCTCATAGACCACCTGTCATCAAAATTTGCAGATGCTTATACCCCTGATCAGTCATTTTGAGAAATTTGGTTTCCAGACTACTCACAGTTTTGGGCCCGTAAAATGCCAGGGCAGTATAGGAACCCCACAAGTGACCCCATTTTAGAAAGAAGACACCCCAAGGTATTCTGTTAGGTGTATGATGAGTTCATAGAAGATTTTATTTTTTGTCAAAAGTTAGCGGAAATTGGATTTTTATTGTTTTTTTCACAAAGTGTCATTTTTCACTAACTTGTGACAAAAAAATAAAATCTTCTATGAACTCACCATACCCCTAACGGAATACCTTGGGGTGTCTTCTTTCTAAAATGGGGTCACTTGTGGGGTTCCTATACTGCCCTGGCATTTTAGGGGCCCTAAACCGTGAGGAGTAGTCTAGAAAACAAATGCCTCAAAATGACCTGTGAATAGGACGTTGGGCCCCTTAGCGCACCTAGGCTGCAAAAAAGTGTCACACATGTGGTATCGCCATACTCAGGAGAAGTAGTATAATGTGTTTTGTGGTGTATTTTTACACATACCCATGCTGGGTGGGAGAAATCTCTCTGTAAATGGACAATTGTGTGTAAAAAAAATCAAAAATGTGTAATTTACAGAGATATTTCTCCCACCCAGCATGGTTATATGTAAAAATACACCCCAAAACACATTATACTACTTCTCCTGAGTACGGCGGTACCACATGTGTGGCACTTTTTGGCACCCTAAGTGCGCTAAGAGGCCCAAAGTCATTTTGCGACATTTGGTTTCAACACTACTCCTCACGGTTTAGGGCCCCTAAAATGCCAGGGCAGTATAGGAACCCCACAAATGGCCCCAATTTTAGAAAGAAGACACCCCAAGGTATTCCGTTAGGAGTATGGTGAGTTCATAGAAGATTTTATTTTTTGTCACAAGTTAGCGGAAAATGACACTTTGTGAAAAAAAACAATTAAAATCAATTTCTGCTAACTTGTGACAAAAATAAAAAATCTTCTATGAACTCACCATCCTCCTAACGGAATACCTTGGGGTGTCTTCTTTCTAAAATGGGGTAATTTGTGGGGTTCCTATACTGTCCTGGCATTTTAGGGGCCCTAAAGCGTGAGGAGTAGTCTTGAAACGAAATTTCTCAAAATGACCTGTGAAATCCTAAAGGTACTCATTGAACTTTGGGCCCCTTAGCGCAGTTAGGGTGCAAAAAAGTGCCACACATGTGGTATCGCCATACTCAGGAGAAGTAGTATAATGTGTTTTGGGGTGTATTTTTCCACATACCCATGCTGAGTGGGAGAAATATCTCTATAAATAGACAATTGTGTGTAAAAAAAATAAAACAATTGTCATTTACGGAGATATTTCTCCCACCCAGCATGGGTATGTGTAAAAATACACCCCAAAACACATTATACTACTTCTCCTGAGTACGGAAATACCACATGTGTGGCACTTTTTTGCAGCCTAACTGCGCTAAGGGGCCAAAAGTCCAATGAGCATCTTTAGGCTTTACAGGGGTGCTTACAATTAGGCACCCTCCGAAATGCCAGGACAGTGAACACACCCCACAAATGACCCCATTTTGGAAAGTAGACACTTCAAGGTATTCAGAGAGGAGCATAGTGAGTCCGTGGCCGATTTCATTTTTTTTTTGTCGCAAGTTAGAAGAAATGGAAACTTTTTTTTTTCTTTTTTTTGTCAGAAAGTGTCATTTTCCGCTAACTTGTGACAAAAAATAAAATCTTCTATGAACTCACCATGCCTCTCACTGAATACTTTGGGATGTCTTCTTTCCAAAATGGGGTCATTTGGGGGGTATTTGTACTATCCTGGAATTTTAGCCCCTCATGAAACCTGACAGGTGCGCAGAAAAGTCAGAGATGCTTGAACATTGGAAAATTCACTTTTGGCCCCATAGTTTGTAAACGCTATAACTTTTACCCAATCCAATAAATATACACTGAATGTTTTTTTTTTTTATCAAAGACATGTAGCAGAATAACTTTCGCGCTCAAATGTATAGGAAATTTTACTTTATTTGAAAAATGTCAGCACAGCAAGTTAAAAAAGTCATTTTTTTGCCAAAATTCATGTCTTTTTTGATGAATATAATAAAAACTAAAACTCGCAGCAGCAATCAAATAGCAGCAAAAGAAAGCTGTATTAGTGACAAGAAAAGGAGGTAAAATTCATTTAGGTGGTAGGTTGTATGACCGAGCAATAAACCGTGAAAGCTGCAGTGGTCTGAATGGAGAAAAAGGCTCTGGTCCTTAAGGGGCGAAAAGACTGTGGTCCTCAAGTGGTTAAAGGGTAGTCAGTTATTATTTAATGTCCACTGTTAATTTATAGTGAACCTAAAAAAAAAATTGCCCGTTTACTTACCTGGGGCTTCTTCCAGTCCCCTAAAGTCTTCCTTGTTGTACTCTGTGATCACGCGCTCAGCCGTTCTTCCTCTGTCCCCCTCTGTCGGCCGCCGGATCGACCTGTGTATGCCCAGCAAGCATTGCTATCTTCTTATTAGGTTTGCTTTAAAACCTTTTAGGCTGGGGTCACACTTGAGTCAGCCGAAAAAAACCCTTCTGATACCGCACTGTTGGCCAACAGCAAGCAGAGATCAGCTGATTGTCAGCAATAGGGAATCGCATGCAATGAGCTTAGAAAAAAAGCAGCAGTGTCAGAATATTTTTTAAAGCTTTGGGAAAACGCATATTGCTCCAACTGCGCTGAGGTTGTGCATTGAGAAGCATTATGTGCATTTTTGCTTGTGTTTTCACATTGTGAAATACACAAACAATTTTTGGCAAGTGTGACTCTTGCCCTAAATACAAAATAGTTTTTAACATCCTGATGACATCACCACTCAAGTCCCACTGCACTATAAAGCTGCATGAAATTATGGAGGCTGCCTCCTGCACCAATTGTCACAACCTAGCTGGGCCGGATTTCTGCAAAGGACTCAAAGGCCTGGGCCTTGGGCGGCTGCAGCCCAGGGGGGGACCCAAACATGAATGAGGGTTTGCTACAAATGAAAGAGGAGGCTGAAAATTGGGAACAATGCATGAAAAAGGGAAACTGATGCCCAAGGGAGCGGTTTGTGAAGGAGAGGGGCTTACAGTATTGTATTATTTGTAATATTGTATATTTTATTGTGTACCGACCTTTGCCTGCCTCTCGACTACGAATCTGCCTAATCCTTCCAATACGACTGACATCTGAATTAACGTGTATGATCCAAGCCTGTTACCGACTACATCTGTTGTGTATTGTATCACTTAGCATCTAGCCTGATAGGCGGCCCAGAGCTGCAGTTGCTCTGGGCAATCTTGCTCCCTTGCTCATTACTCCTGTGTCCATCTGTGGTGCCTCTTCCATTATCCAGCTACTTAGCCTTGTTGCGCTGGGTGGTCAAAGTATGCCCCCCCAGCATTACAGATGTTAAGTTATCGACTTGGCCAAGGCTTGTAAGAAGTGAGAACCCCTATGACTTTTAAAAATAAAAAACTACCGTAAACCATATTTTTTTTAATTTTAACATTTGCACTCTTTGGGACAGTGTGTAAGGGGTCTCAAGAGTCCACCTGTACACATTAGCCAGAGCTGGGGTGCTTATCTGATCACTCCAAAAGCTCACATGTCCACCAGGTGCGGGGGTGGTGTAATGTCTCCACTGTTGTCAGCTATGGTGACCTGGTATAAGAGGTGGGTGAAGGACCAACATTTGCAAGGTTTCTCTCTGATCATTACTAGCTCCTACAGCTGATGTTGGGGTTTTTATAGCTCTAAGTGGGTTTGTGGGGGTACTTTCTCATTTTAATCTGTCTGCTTTTTACAACAGTAAATATGTTGAGCAAACATGGAGAGCTTCTTTAATGGTACCTGAATTGTCTGTAAAAAGTTAGTTACTGCTACTTAACGCAGTGGGGGGAAGCCTCTAGATGGCCAGAAGCTTCCTGGGTCCTCCTACAGCCCACCATTTCAGGGCAGGGTTCCTTAATACCTTTTTCACTCAATGAGTCGAATTGCTTATTTCTCTCTGTAAGTACGATGGTGGGCAAGGACATCCATGCTCATTGATCATGGATAGAGAACAAACTTTTGCATGAGTGGCCCTTACTCGTGCTTGCTCCGTCCAGATGCTCTTATCTACAGCCAGAAGAAGAGCCTGAAGATGAAAAGGGACCATGTGCTGCAATGGTAAGTTCTATGAGGATCTGAGAAGCCTCTGAACTATCCAGAGGTTTCCAAATACTGAGCAAGTATCTTTTCCTCCTACCCACTTCAGGTGTCCTGTGGTCCGTAAGCAATTTAGCTCAGCTGGCCACAGCAAATAGCGAGCAATGCTTAGGAAAAACCTCTTGTATATTTGTGAAAATGAGAATGCAATAAATGGTAAGATGTGTACAGGACACTACAGCTTATGTAGTGCACCCGTAGGTGTAGCTATGTTAGATGAGTCCTGCTTGCCTCCAACTCTGGTGACACCCACAATCTCCAGTGATACACATGAACCAGCAGTATAATGCTAAGGAATTTTATTAAAACCGTAGACCCTGACTTCCGGTTCCGGCGCCTGGATGTAAGCCGCGGAGGAGAAGAGCTCCGCAGCGCGCACCAACGGAGAACGATCTGCACCGCAGCCAAAGTGCCCCCACTAACCTGCGCTGACATCAACTAACACCGGCGACCCCGGAGGAATATTTTCGCCATCCGCATGGATCGCTACGTCATGCGATCAGGCCGCAAAAGAATTGGAGATGAGGAGGAGGGAGAAGGAGACAAGATGGCGCCAGACTCCAGCCCTCCGAGCGAGACATCAAGGCCCAGCTCTCCGAGTTGGGACAACAGCTCACAACAACAAGAGGATGAAGCAGGAGATCAGACAGCCTCACAAGAAGTAAGTGGAGGCCCCGGGCACATTGACTATAAAAAGCTGGCGACGGAGGTAGTAAAATCCCTCACCCCAGAACTGCATGCAGCAATACAAGCCGCCCTAGACAAGTCCCTGCAAGACATACACTCACAGATCCAGCAACATGACAGCAGATTCTTAAAGGTAGAGAACCGCATCCAAAGCCTAGAGGACGACAAGGCAAGCGGGGAAACTAAAATGTCACGGATCATAGCAGAAAACAAACAAATGCAAGCTAAACTCCAAGACCTTGAAAACCGCTCGCGCCGCAATAATATAAGGATTGTAGGCCTCCCAGAATCAATGCAGCCTCAATCACTCCATGATTTTACAGCATCCACATTACCTAAGCTAATAGGCCTTAAAAAAGGGGTCAAAGTGGAGCGCTCACACAGAGTAGGGCCTGCCCGGAACGAGGGTGACAAACGACCTCCTCGGGTAGTGATGACACGATATTTAGACTTCGCAGACAAAATGGCGATAATGAAAGCCTATAGAGATCTAAAGACCCCCTTGGACTTTAAAGGAGCTACCATCCGCCTTTTTAATGATTATTCAGCAGAAGTATCCAAGCTACGACAAACCTTTACTCCGGCATGTTCTTTATGCATCAAGAAAGGATGGAAGTTCATGCTCCAATACCCCGCCATCCTCAGAATCACAGATGACCAAGGAGAGCAACACATATTCCATAAAGTGAATGACGCCATGAAATTCATTGAGACGACATCCTCAACCCCGCCGTGAAATAACACTTTAAAACGCAGGTATGATAACTATAAGGGGGCACTGCTACACCAGTGAACTACTATCAGTGCCTAGGCGATTGAAAAGATCGCTTAAACCGATTTTTCAATAAGTTGTTTGACGTTCACGTTAACTTTACACAGAGGACATATGGCTGAATCTGTTGGTGTTAGAGCCTGGAGCTCAGTTAGAGGAGTTCTTTATCCAGGGAAGAAGAGAAGTTCAAGTAAAATGCTGATTATTTTTATTTCTCTTTTATGTTTGTTTTCTATGCAATCTTCGGTCTTAGAGGCCACTTGCACCTCTGCCCCTGGTTGGTACGACATGTTCCACCTCGGTGGCTTACCACCATGGGCAGATAAGTTTTTTCATAAGTTACAACGAAATCCTCGCACCTATTTACATATTGTTCTATTTGTTGGGAGGGGGGAGGGTTATATGCAGTCATTTCCTACCATGCGAAACCGTATATTTATGTCTATGTCAATGTACTCGCACCTAAAATCCTACACCCGAGATAAAAATGTCTATTAAAATCACCTCCTGGAACGTGAAGGGCCTTAGATCACCAGGGAAACGGTCATTAATCCTACGCCATCTCAAAAAAATACATACTGAAATAGCGCTACTACAAGAAACACATCTAACGAAAGACCAATTCCAATATATGAAAAAATCATGGGTGGGCCAGGTTTTTGGCTCATCAGCGCAGGGGAGAAAATCGGGGGTATTAATTTTGGTACATAAAAATTTTCAGGGGGAAATTCTAAATTATACCAACGATAATGAGGGGAGATGGGTCCGGATAAGAGTGCGAGTGCATTGTGATGTGTTCGATATTATGAATGTATATGCACCAACTGAAGAAAATAAGCAATTCTATACTTCCCTGACGTCCCAAACTCTCTCTGATAACCCACAAAAATTAATACAAGGGGGAGATTTTAATGCACTAATGAACCCCAGAGAGGATAGTTCAGGTCAGTCCCCAATTTGCTCCACCACTAAATCTAAATCTAAACTCCTATCAGACTACACACTAGATACCAACTTATGTGATAGCTGGAGAACCCTCCACCCTGATGACGCTCAGTTTACATTTTTTCCCCCCCCACACAACACATGTTCCAGGATAGACTATTTTCTGACATCCCCATCACTGACCCACCAAATAGAATCAGTGGAGATCCTGGACCTTATAATCTCCGACCATGCCCCCATTCAATTATCACTTTTTCCAACAATGCCAAAGGGTACTGACATCCTCTGGAGATTTCCCTCACACCTCTACGAAGATGAGGGGTTTGCAGCACTACTTAAACAATGGTGGTGGGAATACAAAGAATTCAACGCAAACCACGTATCAAACATATGCTTATTCTGGGAAGCTGCAAAGCCCGTTCTTAGAGGCAGAATTATTAGCTACACGACAGGGAAAAAGAAACATGCAAACGAACAGTATATCGAGTCAGTGAAAATCCTACGCAATGCGCACAAATCCTTCCTAGACTCCCCAACAATAGAAAACAAACTCAGCTGGCTCAAAGCTAAAGGCCACACTGAAAAATGCCTTAGAGATAGGGACAAATACATTTAAACATACAGGGATCTATACTTTCATAAATTTGGGAATAAAATGGGCACCCTCTTATCAAGACTCTCCAAACCTCCACATTTAAACTCAGTAATCTCTAGCCTACGCACCTCTGATGGGACAATAACACACGATCCTAAGCAAATCAATTCCACCTTTAAGACCTTTTATGAAACATTATACCAAAATAAAGAAAACCCCTCAATTCCCCATTCTGAAAGGGACTGGCTCTCAAGAATTACTCTACCTAAACTTAATGACGAAGAGCTATCCATCCTAAACTCAGAAATCACAGAACCAGAGGTGGCCTACGTAATCAAAAATCTCACCAACCGCAAAGCGCCTGGCCCTGATGGGCTAACCTCAGAATTTTATAAATTACTCAAGCCAGAATTGGTTCCCACATTAACTACCCTCTTCAACTTTATATTAAAAGAAGGACAATACCCATCATCTTCCAATACAGCTTATATTAAACTCCTACTAAAGCCAGGAAAGGACCCTCTGGCCCCTAGCTCATATAGACCTATATCACTGATAAATCAGGACCTAAAATTACTTTCCAAAATTATGTCTGACCGCCCTAGCAGACCTAATGCCCAAATTAGTAAGCCCTAACCAAACAGGATTTATTAGACAAAGATCGGCAGTAGCAAATGTCCGCAAACTACTACTAGCACAGGACCATGTCAAAGCCTATCCATCTTCATGTAAAAAGTATGCAGTCCTTTTGATCGACGCCGAAAAGGCTTTCGACAAAGTGCAATGGGATTGGCTAAACACAGTCTTAGATAAAATAAACATTACAGGCCCTTCCGTAATCTCATAAAAGCAATGCACACTAACCCCTCTGCTCAAATTTACACCCCTGGCTTTCTTTCTCCTAGATTTTGCCTGGAGAAGGGCACAAGACAGGGGTGCCCATTGTCCCCACTCCTATTCAACATTTCTCTGGACCCACTGACTCGAATACTGGAAAATCAAGTAGAAGGCATCACCATAGGAGACAAAAAATTATCGCAGGCTATGTTCGCAGACGACATCATGATCTTTCTCAATGACCCCTCCAGACAACTAAATACAATATTCACACTCATAGAAGAGATAGGAGGTAAAAGTGGCTTCACTGCTAACATTGCCAAATGTGAACTGATGTACCTATCAACTCAGGCAACCCCCATGCCCCAATCCAAGTGCCCGGTGAAACTATGTACCCAGATAAAATACCTAGGAATACATTTTAATAGAAACCCAGATCTCCTCTACTCTATTAACTATCATCCACTACTAGCAGATATTAAACGCCAATTACAACAATGGAAACAACTGCCAATCAATCTAATGGGAAGGTCGGCCCTTATTAAAGCAGTTAGCTTTGGCCGCTTGTTATACCCCTTACAGACGATACCTTTGCTTGTAAAACATTCCAATATCATAGACCTACACAAAGCCTTCTCAGCTTTTCTATGGGGGGGGGGGGGGGGGGGGGGGAAGAGACCTAGGATCTCCCTAAACAAGCTTCAGCTGCCCAAGGAATGGGGAGGGCTTAATATTCCCGACATAAGACGATACAACTTAGCCTGCATGACTAGACACATCCGTGATTGGATCAATAACACTAACATCTTCTCCAACACAGATCTAGAAGCCACTTATGCTGAGCCATGGTCCCTTACTGGACTACTACACAGCAAGCTCACCTCCTTACCACTACGACTAAAATATAGCAGATTAATGAGAGACACCATCATAACATGGAAAGAAATATGCAAACAACTCAAATCATGCTATTTGGTTACCAAATATATGCCACTATGGGGTCATCCCGGATTCATCGCTAGTCTCTCACACAAGGGCTTTTTGGACTGGGAAAGCAAAGGTATCCTTAAGCTCGGCCACATAATCAATCTAAGAAATAATAGATTTATGACATTCCCGGAAATTAGGTCAAAGTTCCACATACCAGCCTCTCACTTCCTCTACTTCGGGCAGCTGAGAGCGCATATACAAAGTAATTTAAAAGACATATCAACCCTAGTCAGATTAAATGCCTTGAATGAATATATAGCGCCTCATCTAAGGAAAGTTTCTCTTTCTCACTTACAACTTTATCTCCAGAGGGTCGACCTTCCCAACAGGGCCAAGGCCCACTTTAAAGCATGGGCAAAAGAAATAGCAATCCCAGATATCGAAAGCAAGATAATAACTGGCCTAGCGACAGTAAGAAAATTGATGGTTGGAGAAAACTGGAGAGAGTCTCATTTTAAATTCATTCATAGGGCCAAATATGCCTTCAACATTAAGTATGTCCACCCACCCACTTATTACTCCCCTAAATGCCCAAAATGTCATTTTCAAAATGCAAATCTTCTACACTGCATCTGGCAATGCCCGCACATATCAAAATTTTGGTCAACAGTATTATCCTACATTTATCAACTGTATAAAATCAAACTGCCACTAGACCCATCCCTTTTGCTATTCAATTTTTATGAGCCTCAATCTGACACGCCCAGTGAGAACACCAACAAACCTAAAGGACTACCTCCTTTGATCCACATCATTATCATCGCAGCCAGGAAATCCATCTTTAACAAGTGGATATATCAAGCAACGCCATCAGTATAGGAAGAGCTGACACACTTGTTCAACCTAGAAAGACTGGAAGCACTTTCTCATAAGGAGAAACGAACCAAACACTTTTTCAAGACATGGAAAACCTTCATACTTAACTCCTTAAGCAGTACAAAGCGACCTGGAGGTCGCTTTGACGTCATCGCCGGGGACCGGGACAGACCTGCGGCGAACGGCTGCGGGCAGAGCTGCGGCGAGGGATGTCCTGGGAGCTTGGAGCTGGAGGAAGCCCCCGGTAAGTACCACTTATTTTAGCATATTTCTCCTAATGACTCCTTTAACTGTAAAAAAAAATGAGTTTTACTTACCTGGGGCATCTACCAGCCCCCTGCAGCCATCCTGTGTCCTCACAGTCACTCATGGCTCCTCTGGTCCCCCGCTGCCAGCTAGTTTCGTTTTTGCCAACTGGGAGTCGGCCGTCCGCCATGCGTACGTTTTTACGCATTCCTGCTGGCGCAGGAAGCTATTGCAGACATCAACAAGTAAATTTTTACGTGTTCCGGTTGTAATGTGTAAAATTTGATCCCATCGGCAAAAACAAAACTAGCTAGCAGCGGGGGACCAGAGGAGCCATGAGTGACTGCGAGGACACAGGATGGCTGCAGGGGGCTGGTAGATGCCCCAGGTAAGTAAAACTCATATTTTTTTTACAGTTAAGGTTCCCTTTAAGTGCAAATGTATAAACAGTCTGCTATAATCAAACTCAGATAAACATTTAAGCTCATTTCCCCTAACACTGGCCAGTGATTAGTTTAAAGAGGAACTCCAGTGAAAATATTGTAATAAAAAAAGTGCTTCATTTTTACAATAATTATGTATAAATGACTTAGTCAGTGTTTGCCCATTATAAAATCGTATAAATCCCAGATTTACATTCTGACATTTATTACATGGTGACATTTTTACTGTTGGCAGGTGATGTAGCTGCTGCATGTTTTTTTGGCAGTTGGAAACAGCTGTAAACAACTATTTCCCACAATGCAGCAAGGTTCACAGACAGGAAACTGCCAAGAGTACTTACTCAGAAATTCTTTGTGGGAGGGGTTTCACCACAATATCAGTCATACAGCGCCCCCTGATGGTCTGTTTGTGAAAAGGAATAGATTTCTCATGTAAAAGGGGGTATCAGCTACTGATTGGGATAAAGTTCAATTCTTGGTCGGAATTTCTCTTTAAGTAGAAGGCCGGCAGTTGGAGCTCATATATAAAACAGTATTTGTAGGGTGTAGGGGAAAGCTTCACTCAGGAGAGCAGCAGCAGGAAGACGACACAAACGGGATTATTAGATATATATGAATGATCATCTTCTGAAAGACCTAGACACCTCAGGGCAGATTGTTGGTCAACATGACAGTTTTTGTCTCTAGTCCTAACTATAATCTGGGCTGTAAGACCCTGGGAGGCCTGATTATGTAAAAGTCACAATCCAACAGGAATCACTCACTCAAAGTTGGCTCTGTAAATCTGCAGAGGCTGCAATGCAGTCAGATGATAAAACATACCAATAAAACTGGATTCACTATCAGATGATTACTGTAGTAATAAAATAGCTTGCTTGCAGTTCCTTCAGATGAGGTAGGAAGACACATAATCATGTATAGTAGCCTGTAAATACTCCTGTTCAGCTAGGATGCTGTCAGATGTTACTGGAGAAAAAGATTTCACCTCCAGATAGCTCAGCAGCTCTTAGGCCCGGTTCACACTTGCGGTTGTTTGCCAAACGGACCGGATGACCTGACCGGATCCGGACCGGATCGGAACCGTACGGTTCTGATCCGGATCCGATCCGGATCCGGTCAGGTTGCATCAGGTGTCCATCAGGATGCGATCCGGATCCGTTTGGCAAAAAAACGTTAAAAACAAAAAAAAAGTTGGGGTCTGGGAGGTCAGCAGAAGGGGGACCTGTGGAATCAGGCCCTCTGCTGTTTAGCACTCACCTCCACCTGCGACATGCTGCCAACATCTCCGGATCCGGATCCAGCTGTGCTGCTCCACTCCAAAATGCTTGCCCATGTGTCCCCATCCAATATCGCCGCAACAATCCCCATAGGAAGTGGGGTAGAACATCCGGATTTCTCAGCCAGTGTGTTGTGCGCTCTCCGGTTCCCATTGGTTTGTATTGGCCGGATGGTGCAGTCCGGCTCCGCCCCGGATACGGCTGCCGGAGGAGCCGGATGAAAAAATAGCGCATGTTGGAACGGAGGCCGGAGTCCGGATCCGGCCCGGATCCGGTCCGGCTCCGGTTCGGCAGAACGGACGCATATGAACGGACGCATAGGCTTTCATTGCTATGCCGTGCGTCCGTTCCGTCCGTTCTGCAAGCGGTGCGGCTCCGGCACGGCGATTCCGGAGGGCCACCGCAAGTGTGAACTGGGCCTTAGTGAAACTCTCCTCTTCAGATTTCTATCAGTTCTTTCTCCTTTCTCCCTCCAGACAGTTCAGTTCTGTGTGGAACACTGTGTAATCCCCCAGATCCCTCTCCAGCCTCTTCTCCTCCCAACTCACTAAAACTCCCTCTCTGGAACATTCCTTCCTCTCAGAGCAAAGAGGTTTTCTCTTACCTCTCTAGAAGATATAACACCAGTTCAACCGGAAAAGATTTTTATCCAAAACACAGATTGACTATACACTATACTATATAGACTACTAAATAAAAATCTTTTCCAGTTGAACTGGTGATCTATCTTCCAGAGCGGTCAGTGAAAACCTCTTTTTCTGCTGAAAGATTGGCGATTTAACTTTATGTGTATGGTGACCTCCTCCCCTGCATTGTATCATCCACAGTTTGCCAGCATGATGTGTATACTCTAATATCGCAACTATGTGCTTCCCTGCACACAATGGTGGTGATGAGAATAATATATACAGTCCACTGCTGTAGTTGCGCTGAATTTTGTGTCTTTTTTCTTTGCACATAATTGTGTCAATGACACGAATATACACCAAGAAACTGTAGCAAAAAGGAAGGGATCCGCACATGTCCTAAAATGATCCTTTATTATGGACGTATCCAAAAGCACCAATCATGCATCTATAGCTGACATGTTTCAGACCTACTGGTCCTTAATCATAGCTAAAATAAAATGGCACAGAGAAACCATATATACCCATCCCCTGTAAAGGGGGCGGCCCCAACAGCCGGGGATACGCCCTCAGACCTCACAGATGGAAGGGGATATTTACAGGGAAATAGGTATAGGGCTATGACATATGGGACATCTCAATTAGAGCCAACATTGTTCAAGTCAGTAAACCCACCCAATAGCAACCCCACTCCAAGTATAACAATAAAATAATAATAAAATCAACTGAGTATACAATAAAAATTTTGCTACAGTTTCTTGGATTTGGCCTCCCTGGTTCCAGCACTGTCCCTGTCTGAGTGAGCGGTGTTCCGGTGCTTTCTTCCCTACTGACTTTTGGCTTGTTTACACCAGCTCCTGGAAGTGCCTGTGATTCCTACGACACAGTTATTTTTACACCGCATGCATCTTTGTTTTTATGGCGCAGAGGGAGCAGCCGGCTCTGAGGAGCAATACTGGTGCACATGACAGCGCTAGCCATGTCCACAAGTCGAAATTTGATCTCTACTTTAGAACCTCTAAAGCCCCTCAGACTTCCAAAAACAAGCAAGGGGTTACTGCTAATACCAATGCCCAGTTGGAAACTACGCCACCCATACCCGGTGTCCCACTCTGTGATGTGATATCATCCAGCAAAGAATGCCACTCTGAGCCGGTTCATACCTTGGGGGTGGCTGGCGCTGCTCTTCCGGGTTTCTCTCGGTCCTTTGGGGCTGGTTTGGCCGGAGGTGAGGTGTCCCTGCAGTCCCTCGGGGATTCCGAAGTTGCTCCGCATGTCGCTGCACTGGAGCGGGCGGGGATCCGTATCCGAGGCCTTACGGAACAGGACAGACGCCATTCACTTGGTTCCGGAACATTGCCATTGGATGCAGCCCTGGTGATGTCATCTCTAGGGGCCAGACCAAAGCAACCGATGGAGGCTCTGAGCGGAGGTCTGGCTGCGGAGGATGTCTGCCTGCAGTCTCGACCACATTGCAAGCGCTTGATGGAAGGCCTCTTAGAGAGAGTGGGATCATGAGAAGGCAGGCGGCCAACAGGTATTGACTGTACTTGCGAACAGTAATGACACATGCTCCCTTCCATCTGTCTGTGCCGATGTTTCTAGTCAATCTGTTGTTATGTCTGCCAGTAATTCTGCCTGCATTGATGTTTCTGGTCAACTTGTTGCCAGTGTGTCTGCTAATATCTCTGCCTCTGGCGATATCTCCAGCTTCCCTGTTACTAGTGTGTCCGCCCATGACCTTGCCTGTACTGATGTCCCCAATCAATCTGTTGCTAGTGCCCCTGTTAAAACCTCTGGACATGCACTGCAAGCGAAAAGCTCGCAAGATCAGTTACCTGCTTCTCAGGCCACCTGCAATCAGACTCCACATAGGGATGAGGGGTCCATAGAGCAGGACCCCGCATGGCAATGGCCCACTAATGAGGAGATCACGGAACGTATACAGATGGCCATCAGTTCCACCCATATGCCCCAATTAACTTTCGATACTGCCCAGTTGCCAGAAGAGAGGTCTGCAATTGCAGATAAACACCTTATTGGTTTGGGGGATCTGGCGTACGATTCTAACAGATGTCAGAGATTTGCTGCTGTCTTCTCAAGGAGACCCTATGTGGGAGAGGTTGAACCTGAAATTGGACTGAGAACCTCTTTCACACAATTGGAATCACTTGTTGAGAAGGAGACTAAAGTGTGGTGGGACTTAACCACATTGAAACAGTATGTTGCTGAGAAAATTGTACCCAGGGGTCTCCGTATCAGAAAGGTGCCAACTACAGTTTACTCCGAACAATCTATCATAGAATGGAATGTCATACTAACTGACTGTTCTTTGGCTCTGATGAGACTCATTATCTCGTATGAGGAACAAAAACTTATTGATCTCAATGTCAAAATTACGGATTTGAAAGCAAATATTTTGAAATTCAAGAATTTTGATCAATTTGATGCCCTTAACAAAAGAATGCAGGATAGTATATCCAAATTAGAATCTATTATTTCTGAAACCAAAATATCTAAATACCTAAGGGATGTGGAAGACTACAAATCCAATGTTGTGTACGAGTGGGGCAGATGGGAGTCTATGGCAAGGTCCCCTAAATCACCTAGACCCATTTTACGTAGACCTTATAGACAACAGAATAGACGAGTGAGTTTAAGTTCACCAGAGGTTTCTGAGCTTTCGGACACCCCAGACATAGTGGGGGACAATCAATCTATACAGGCTACTGCTATCTCTGGCCCGTCAAAAAACATCCCAGGCCAGGCCACGTATTACAAGAGACAGAGAAAGGGTCGCAGGAAGGGCAGGAGGGGAGGAGAAGGAAGACCAGACGGGCGGGTTTGAGACATAGTGCCCATAGGGCCACGGCGGTGGGGAATGAGGTGTGTAGTGTGGTTAATCTTTCTCGCCATGTACTTTTTGAAGTTGAGGAACGAGTTCTGGGTAGGGGTCTTTCATTCGCACCGACCAATCACATGGATGTATTTGACACAATTGTGGCTGTGAATAGGTTTGTGCGAAGTCTTTTATTACGCAAACATTTTTCTGACCATAATACGGATAGAGCTGGTGATCAGGGGACTGAGATTGGCGTTACTGATATTGGGGATTTTGATGAAACCAGCGCTAGATGGGCCTTGGATCATCTGGCGTCTGATAGTATCGGAATAATCTCCCTTGATGATGTTAAGCCAGTCCAGACTCGCAATCCAGATTTCTACCCTCTGAATAGTAGAACTCATCATGTTGAGACCTTTTAGGAACTGGTAGAGAGGGATTTAGTTGAATTGGAGAGCAGTCGGCGAATGGGTGACTCCAATCTGTCGCGTCGGGAGCGACAGGCCCTTTTTGAATTTAAGAATAATTCTAATATTGTTATACATAGCGCTGATAAGGGGGGGGGGGCTGTTGTTGTTCTCGACAGTGACAGTTACAGAATGGAAGCACTAAGACAATTGGGTGACCCTACTGTTTATCAAAAACTAAGAGGGGATCCTAGGGTATCCTTTCAGAAGGAGCTTATGGTTTTATTATCCTTTGGTTATAGTCTAGGTGTTTTGGACCAAAAAATGGTGGATTATTTGGGTGTGGCCCATCCGGTCACCCCAATTTTTCACCATCTCCCAAAGATCCACAAACCGGGTGTTCCCCCGGAGGGCAGGCCCATAGTGGCCGGCATTGGGTCCCTGGGGGAGCGCCTGAGTGAGTGGGTCGATTCCTTACTTCAGCCATTGGTGAGACGCCTCCCGGGTTTTATTAGGGACACTAAACATCTCCTCTCGAGTATGGGGGGTTTTTCCTGGAAAGAACATTATACGTGGATCACTATTGATGTTAAGGCCCTTTACTCATGCATACCTCATGGCCCCGCTGTTGAGGCGATTAGATACCATCTTACAATATTCTCTGCTTATCCTGAGGATCTCCAGACCTTCATCTGTTTGGCTGTCGAGTACCTCCTGGTCCGCAACTATTTCATGTTCGATGGTGGCTTCTACCTCCAGATGTGCAGCGCTTCTATGGGGGCCAAATTTTCCCCGTCCCTAGCCAACCTCTATATGGGGTGGTGGGAGGAGCGCTGCATCTTTGGGGGTGGGAGTTCCCTTCTGGGGAGTGTTGCGTGGTACGGGAGGTACATCGATGACCTCCTCCTTGTGTGGAGGGGGTCGCCTGCAGATATACCTGCATTTTTGAGTTATCTTAACTCTAACACTTTCAACTTACAGTTTACGTCGAGTTGGCATGCCATTTCCATTGACTATCTAGATGTCACTCTGGTGGGGGACCCAATTGGAGGGAAAGTGCATACCAAAACGTATCGGAAACCCTGTAGTGGGAATACTACCCTTCGGGCCACGAGCTGCCACCCGAGGCATACCATTCGCGGGGTCCCTGTTGGAGAGTTTATCAGAGCCCGACGTAACTGCTCGGAGGCTGCATGGCTCGGAGAAGAGTTTGATAAGGTAGAGATGAGACTACGTGAGAGGGGTTATCCTGACTGGATGATCAGGAGGGGTAAATTGCGGGCTAACTCCAGGGATAGAGACCAACTCCTGGAGGGCATGAGTAGGAGGGATAGTAAAAATTCCAAACCTACATTTGTGACAACCTTCCGCACTGAGTATAGTAGGATCGTCTCGATCCTGAAGAAGTACCTCCCAATTTTGGAGGGCGATGAGGAATTACGCGGGGTCCTACAACAGGGGGTTCGATTTGCAAGTAGACGTGCTCCTACTTTGGCCCAATCACTATCCCCAAGTCTTTATAATATCAGGTCGAGAATTCCCACTTGGCTTAACACCATAGGCTCGCTGTGGTGTTAAGACCTGTCACTATTGTCATGTTCATACCCGAACACGGGAAGCCATCTCTGCTTCGAATGGTCGCAGGTTTCCTATAAAACAGTTCATCAATTGTGGCACCCGTAGTGTTATCTATTTGGTTACTTGTAGTGAGTGTGCCCTGCAATATGTAAGGTGCACTACCAGGCCTCTGTGTGCCAGAATTGGTGAACACTATTGCGGCCCTGGATGGTTAAGCTCCAATGTCTCGAATGTAGCGAAGCTTTTTCGCCAAGTACATCACGGCGATATGTCCTCTTTTTCCTTCCATGGTCTGGAAAGGGTGTCTCAGAGTGTGAGGGGTGGAGATATATCCAAACAGCTAAAAAGCCATGAGGCCTTATGGATCTTTAGGCTCGGTACGAGACTTCCTCAAAGTTTGAACTTTCGATGGGACTTAGCTTTAATCACTTAATGCTGTCATGGGGCCGCCTCCTATCCTTCTCTCCCTTTTTTATTTTTATTGTATACTCAGTTGATTTTATTATTATTTTATTGTTATACTTGGAGTGGGGTTGCTATTGGGTGGGTTTACTGACTTGAACAATGTTGGCTCTAATTGAGATGTCCCATATGTCATAGCCCTATACCTATTTCCCTGTAAATATCCCCTTCCATCTGTGAGGTCTGAGGGCGTATCCCCGGCTGTTGGGGCCGCCCCCTTCACAGGGGATGGGTATATATGGTTTCTCTGTGCCATTTTATTTTAGCTATGATTAAGGACCAGTAGGTCTGAAACATGTCAGCTATAGATGCATGATTGGTGCTTTTGGATACGTCCATAATAAAGGATCATTTTAGGACATGTGCGGATCCCTTCCTTTTTGCTACAGTTTCTTGGATTTGGCCTCCCTGGTTCCAGCACTGTCCCTGTCTGAGTGAGCGGTGTTCCGGTGCTTTCTTCCCTATGAATATACACCACTTGCCCCCTGTGCTGCACATTATTTATACTGTGGCGATCTGCATAATAGTATATATATCTTTTTTTTTTGTCACCTGCGCTAGCGCAGAATATATAGTATGGCGATCTGCAGGTTTCACAATAAGTACAGGGTTACTATGACTACCGGACGCTACAGCAGCAGCCACTTCAGACGTCCTTGCTGCCTGGGTTTCCAGGAAGTAATGTCACGACTATCACGGAAACTCCTGCCCGATACAAGCAGCTCATACTGCGGTATACAGAGACAGGGATGTAGGCTGGCGGAGGGGAACACCAATGGGTGATGGGTAAAACCTGCAAGGTGTATACCTAGAGGTAACACTGCATTTACTCCTCCCCGCGGGAGGGGGGGGGGCAGATGCAAATTATCAACCTCATTTAAACCACGCTTTAGAAGCGTTTGGCTAGCTCTGACTTGGGCTGTTGGAGGGTTGCAGGGGGACATTCTGTCCAATTGTACAGCTGGTGGGGGGATGTTTGTTTGTTGTATATAGCACTTGCACTATGTCACTATTCTGATGAAGCCTTTTTTTGGTGAAACCGGTCAAAAGCTATAGGAGCACTGTATCATATTGTATAGCACCCATGTAGTTGTCGGTAGAGTCTCTACCCCCTTCCTTCCTTTATCTATTTGTGCTGTCAATGCTCATTTGAGCGATTAAGATGCTGTAATCATACACAGCAATCCCATTTGCTTTATTTTGCACACTGTCTATCCGCCATCTGGAGTATGGCTAGCTACACCTCACTCGGACTGACTAATGGGAGTGTAGGGGGATCAGCAACGACACCCTGAATCATATGCGAGACAGTGTACACAGCACAATACTGTTGTTACAAAAGTACATGTCCAGACACTCACATTGAGGGTAATTTTTCATTTTTTAACAATATTTATTTGTATCCAATCAAAGAGACCTTTCTTTTTTAAGTACCTATAGGGTTGTCCCTTCGGGCCTCCAGTGTTCAGTTAGCGTTATTCCCTGGTACCTATTCGGCTAGTGGGACACATACACCTATATGCATCATGGGGCATAGACATGCAGGTAGCCATATCAAATAAACATTTCTCCAGCAGTCTTTGTTTATTCAAGTCTAGCTCATGATGTATGTCCAGCCCTGTCAATAAATATAAAAATAGATCAACGCAGACATGCCCGAATATGTCATTAGCGTTGGTAATATTTGCTTTCAGATAAATGAGAGAAGCCATTCATAAGGGCAAAACAGCATCATCTGCCAGCCTCAAAACAAAGCCGCTCAGAACATACACACTCATTGATCATTTCTGAAGACACCCCATTAGCCCTCACATCACCCAGCTCCCATTTGCATGATTGACAATGTCCTAAAGCATAATGGCACATTTCAAATGCTATATGAAGTCATTTTTCTAGAGTATGTTCTACAACCTGTCCAAAACAACACACCCGCTGAATAAGTATCATCATTACCTTCTGAAAAGGGCTAAGAATAAATTGTCAATATACTACAACAAATATGGGTGCTACAAGCAGCATCTCTACACTGGGAAACAACCTTTTCTATATTATTAGATAAATATACACACATTTTTTTGTTTTGCTTTTTTGGGGTGGCTACGTGGGAGGATCAGCTCTTACACAAATGCCCCACTCTGCCTACGTGAGCTAAGAAGCTGGAAACTGGTTCCACGTGCTGCCCTTCCCCCAGGCCCTTGTGCCATTCCTCAACCTACACAGCACAGAACATGTTGAGTTGTGATAGCCACCTGATTTCTGGTTCCACCTGATGGGTATCCTCTCTGCAGTCACTGCCCGCCTGAATGTCTTCCTTCTCCTCTGGATCTTGCAACTATTTCTTCTGTATCCTTCTACTGCTGCCTTGTCATTCAGTCTTGCTCTGGGTCAAAGGGAAAGGACAGTAAGACCCAAAGCAAGGCAGATTAACCTGATAGTGTCTTCCTGCAGATGGTCCCAGGAAACACAGGGATGGGACCTAAAGGGCACATCAGGAGGCAGTGGCTAGGGAGGGGACACCTATTGGCTGGAACCAGGAGCGGAAACTATCCCAATCTGTGTCCAGCATGCCCAGCTGAATAATGAGCACTGGGGGATAATGTGGGAAGATGCAGATGCCTACGGGTGCAGCACACTCTGCATTAAGAGACCCCTTAATGGGGGGTGTCAGTACAAACCATGGGGCCTCTGATCAACCATTTTATGGGACTACCCTTCGCAGGCTCCACCCTCCCCCTCTGGTGAGCCAACATCATAAATGGGACCACCTTAATGCCCTGCTCCACCCAAACAAATGTAGTCACCATTGTTCTCCCCCATAACAAGTGCTGCATAACTTCCCTCACACCCACTAAAATAAGCATAGGCTGTATAACTCCAACCCCTATCCCAGCAACATGCATGGCCAATGTAACCTCCCTCCCAGGGTCGGACTGGGCCACCGTAGTACAGTTTTTTCCCTCGGTGGGCCCCGCCTGCAGGTCTCTGGTGGGCCCCCCTCCTTGTCTGACAGAGCTCCAATTGCTGCCTGCAGCACAAAAAGTCTCTACTCAGTGCTGTAATCCCTCATGCTGAGAGCAGTGGTGTAGCTAAGGAGCTGTAGGCCTCGATGCAAATTTTACAATGGGGTCCCCCATGTACTCTCTACATAACAAATGATACGACGCACCAAAACCTGCCAATGGCAACTACAGTGTCAGAGGTGCAAGAAGGGGATGGGAAATAGCATGTTAATGATTACCACAGTTCAAAGTATCTATAGAAGTGATTATTATGAGCACAGGACCAATAGAAAGCTAATATTGTAGTTGAGGGAGGGCCTTTTCGGGCCCCTTTGGCCCAAGGGCCCCGATGCAGTCGCAACCTCTGCAAAGTAGGACATTACTTTATATTGAAGGAGGGGACTCTATGCAAAGTTTTGCTGGGCAGCAGGGTCTCTAAATTACAATGCTGCTAAGATCATGTACATTTGGCCCTGTCCATAATACATCATGACCACGCCCACCTTCCGGTGCATGGCCACGCCCTTTTTTCACCGCAATCATGGGATGTGTGGGCCCCAGGTTGAAATTTCTTTGGTGGGCCCCCAGTGTCCCAGTCCGACCCTGCTCCCTCCTACCATCCATAGGAAGTATGGCCAATATTAACACTCCCCCAATAGCAATTATGACTAATAATGGTGTGTGTGTGTGTAGGAGGGGGGGGACCATTGTTATGTTAATGCCCATAATCCCAATATTTTCACCACTTAGCAAATCCATGGGACAGCTTTTTTACAAATTCAAAGTCTTATCAAATTCAGAGTTTTGCACTCTCAACTTGCTGCATTAGCACTTGGTAAAATTCTGGTCCAGGACACTATTGGCATGGAGTTTGTATGATCTCCCAATGATAGCATTGGTTCACTTTGAGCACTTTGGTTTCTCCCACATATATAGTTGTGCTTATAGCACTGACCTATATATGTACAGTATATCGTAAAGGGAACCTTAACTGAACGGGGGGTTAAGAGTTTCACTTACCGGGAGCTATTACCAGCCCCCTGCAGCAGTCCCTACTGCAATTAGCGCTGTTGCGGACCGCAACGCGTACAAAAACACGCTTTGCCGCATATCTACGTGTGCGGAATGCAGCAGCGCAATTTTTGTACGCGTTGCGGTCCGCAACAGCGCTAATTGCAGTAGGGAATGCGTCCAATAATACACATGGCGGCCGGCCGACTGGTGAGTCGTCAAAAACGAAACTAAGTGACAGCAGGGGACCAGAGGATTCCAGGGCGGCTCCGAGGGCACAGGACTGTTGCAGGGGGCTGGTAATAGCCCCAGGTAAGGGAAACTCTTTACCCCCCCCGTTCAGTTAAGGTTCCCTTTAAGTGCAATAAGTAGTAATAGCTATTGCTGAATAATCAGGACCAAAGGTAAACATTCAAAACGCCCTAAGGTGAAATCAAACTCTAGATGTAAGGTAGTTCAAGGCAAAGGGGTATCAGCCCCCACAGGACAATGATGCAGTGCCTCTTCAGGAGGATGCCAGAATAGAGGTTGATTTAATCTAAAAAATACCAACATACAGTGGTGTGAAAAAGTATTTGCCCCCTTCCTGATTTCTTATTCTTTTGCATGTTTGTCACACTTAAATGTTTCTGCTCATCTAAAACCGCTAACCATTAGTCAAAGATAACATAATTGAACACAAAATGCAGTTTTAAATGATGGTTTTTATTATTTAGTGAGAAAAAAAACTCCAAACCTACATGGCCCTGTGTGAAAAAGAAATTGCCCCCTGAACCTAATAACTGGTTGGGCCACCCTTAGCAGCAATAACTGCAATCAAGCGTTTGCGATAACTTGCAACGAGTCATTTACAGCACTCTGAAGGAATTTTGGCCCACTTATCTTTGCAGAATTGTTGTAATACAGCTTTATTTGAGGGTTTTCTAGCATGAACCACCTTTTTAAGGTCATGCCACAACATCTCAATAGGATTCAGGTCAGGACTTTGACTAGGCCACTCCAAAGTCTTCATTTTGTTTTTCTTCAGCCATTCAGAGGTGGATTTGCTGGTGTGTTTTGGGTCATTGTCCTGCTGCAGCACCCAAGATCACTTCAGCTTGAGTTGACAAACAGATGGCCGGACATTCTCCTTCAGGATTATGTGGTAGACAGTAGAATTCATGGTTCCATCTATCACAGCAAGCCTTCCAGGTCCTGAAGCAGCAAAACAACCCCAGACCATCACACTACCACCACCATATTTTACTGTTGGTATGATGTTCTTTTGCTGAAATGCTGTGTTACTTCTACGCCAGATGTAACGGGACACGCACCTTCCAAAAAGTTCAACTTTTGTCTCGTCGGTCCATAAGGTATTTTCCCAAAAGTCTTGGCAATCATTGTGATGTTTTTTAGCAAAATTGAGACGAGCCTTAATGTTCTTTTTGCTTAAAAGTGGTTTGCGCCTTGGATATCTGCCATGCAGGCCGTTTTTGCCCAGTCTCTTTCTTATGGTGGAGTCGTGAACACTGACCTTAATTGAGGCAAGTGAGGCCTGCAGTTCTGTAGATGTCGTCCTGGGGTCTTTTGTGGCCTCTCTGATGAGTTTTCTCTGCGCTCTTGGGGTAATATTGGTCGGCTGGCCACTCCTGGGAAGGTTCATCGCTGTTCCATGTTTTTGCCATTTGTGGATAATGTCTCTCACTGTGGTTCGCTGGAGTCCCAAAGCTTTAGAAATGGCTTTATAACCTTTACCAGACTTCTAGATCTTAATTACAGTACTTTTGTCTCATTTGTTCCTGAATTTCTTTGGATCTTGGCATGATGTCTAGCTTTTGAGGTGCTTTTGGTCTACTTCTCTGTGTCAGATAGCTACTATTTAAGTGATTTCTTGATTGAAACAGGTGTGGCAGTAATCAGGCCTTAAGGTGGCCATACATGGTACAATTTTTTCATACAATCTTACCATTTCTATGTATTATAAGGGTAAATTATGTGAATATACTGAAAGGATAATTTAGGCAATTCCCTTATACTACATAGAATTGGTAAGATTGGATGAAAAAATTGTACCATGTATGGCCACCATTAGGGTGACTACAGAAATTCAACTCAGGTGCGATAAACCACAGTTAAGTTATTTTTTAACAAGGGGGGGGGGGGGCAATCACTTTTTCACACAGGGCCATGTAGATTTGGAGTTTTTTTTTCTCACTAAATAATAAAAACCATCATTTAAAACTGCATTTTGTGTTCAATTATGTTTTCTTTGACTAATAGTTAACGGTTTTTGATGAGCAGAAACATTTAAGTGTGACAAACATGCAAAAGAATAAGAAATCAGGAAGGGGGCAAATACTTTTTCACACCACTGTAGATACACAAGGAGCCACACAGATGAAGTGAGAGTAGGATTTGTAGCCATTATAAGCGCTTGTAGTTTGAATCTGATAACTGTAAGTATGGGGACACTGTAACTCCACTTTAAAGCCTCATGCCACTGTATGCTTTGAGGTGTGCATTCCAGCAATGAGTCTAGTGGGCAGTATGCATGGACAGCACTTTCTGGTGCTCCCACTTATTTGTTGTGCAGCAGCGAGTTATTGCAATGCACCATTGCATGCACTTTCTCCACAATGCAGTACTGTCCCATTCACTGTCACTAAATGGGATTTGCATTGCAATGGACGCAGAAGTCGTACACTGCTATATAAATGCATGACCACCTGCATTAGAATGTTTTGTTGTCTCTGCTCAGTGGCAGCCTATTAAGTGTCCCAGAGTTAGAAAAAGGTTACTAGTTCATGTATTTTATCTCCCCTTGCTCTCAGAAGTTGTATTCTGCCAGGAAAACTTTTATGGCTGTACCTTTTTCATCAGTGTTGTTTACTGTACTCCCGACAAGACAGAAGCTATCACTTCCATGCCTAAAATTAACTCTTTCCGGCAGCAAAATAAAACAAGTAAAGCAGCCTGGTTATTAATATGTTTTGCACTGTACATACGCATGTTTACCTCATCGTGTCCTTTATCGCCTCAGGTACACTTTAATTCCTGTTTAGCAAGTACTGTACCTCTGAAGAGCAGAGTTCAGAAAAATATTAAGACAACACAAAAGACATTGGGGTAGAGTCTGTTTAGAAATCACCTGCTTTAAATATTAGTGGAAACGGTGTATGGAAATCACTTATCCAATTAATGCCAGTATAATGTGACTGGTTTGTTATGTTCAGTGCGCTTGCACTCTGGGGAGTGTGCACAGCGGCCACTGGGAGCAGAAAGTGCTCTATTGTTAGCCTGACGAAGCCGCCTGCTCCCTGAACCACATTGCTAATTATCGGTGAAGTAAGGAGACTGTTTTCCCTATTTGTTCTTACACTAAAAATGAATGACATAAAATGTAAAAAATGTAACATTTGGTAATGTACATGAATTCAGCTGTGCCAGGTAGCTTTGCATTTTAAACAGAGCCGGATTATCCAAAATGCAACTAAGGCAAGTGCCTAGGGCCTGGTAGGTGTCCAGAGCCCTGTCTGCTGCCCTTTTCTGATCCCCATTCCTCATCTTGCCTTACCAAAGATGCCAGGTGGCCAGCAGGGGGAGACAAATATGCTAACTTCACTAGGGCTCCATTTCATGTTAATCCTCCTATGACTGAAAATGAATCATCAATTTCATCCCCCCAAAAAAGTTTGATACTTACCTCAGTAGTAGGAAAACTGTGGATAGGACCAAAATGTAAAGTACATATTCCCTATGGCGAATGAGAGAAACACAGGAAAAAAGTAATATACAATGCACTAATATACAATGCACTTTTCTCTGGGAGAAATGTACATCTTATGTGTGCATGTTTACATGTATTTTAAACACTTCACCTCCAAGGGTTTTTCCCCTTCAAAAAAAAACAACAATTTTCACCCATCAGCGCTCCTTCCATTGATTTGCCTATAACTTTATTACTACTTATCACAACTAAACAATCTATATCTTGTTTTTTTCGCCACCAATTGTGCTTTCTTTGGAGGGTACTTTTTGCTAAGCACACTTTTTGCTAAAACACATTTACAATAAAATAATTTTATTGTAAATGTGTTTTAACAGGAAAAATAAGAAAAAAATGGAAAAAAGTAATTATTTCTCAGTTTTCAGCCATTATAGTTTTAAAATAATACATACTACTGTAATTAAAGAGTAACTGTTAGCCCCCAAATTGAATTTTAAAACACTATTGCAATGTTTTATTTATTATATAAGTGAGCCAAAAAGCCAATGCACAAGTTAAAAATCAATCTAATTTTGTTACTATCTAACCTTTTCCCCCAGCTCCGGACGCAAGCCGCATATCAGATACTGTAGCATGCAGAGCATGCCTATGTCTGGCCGACCCCCCTCTCCCCCCCAGGACCAGGTGCCAATATATTCTCCCCACCGCAGCTGAGCTCTGACACGGAGACAGAGCGGCAGCACTTCCAGAGCAGCACCGCAGAGCAGCCAGCGCCGTGCATCTCTCACATGTGATTCTCTCACATGTGACTCGGCGGCGGCTGCTCTGCGGTGACGGTGCTGGAAGTGCTGCCGCTCTGTCTCCGTGTCAGAGCGGTCAGCTGCGGTGGGGAGAATATATTGGCACCTGGTCCTGGGGGGGAGAGGGGGGTCGGCCAGACATAGGCATGCTCTGCATGCTATAGTATCTGATATGCGGCTTGCGTCCGGAGCTGGGGGAAAAGGTTAGATAGTAACAAAATTAGATTGATTTTTAACTTGTGCATTGGCTTTTTGGCTCACTTATATAATAAATAAAACATTGCAATAGTGTTTTAAAATTCAATTTGGGGGCTAACCGTTACTCTTTAAAACCCATGTATTTTATTTGCCCATTTGTCCTGGTTATTGCAATATTTAACATTTTTCCCTAGTACAATGCATGGCGCCCCCTGCATGGGAGTACAATGTATGCCCCCCCACACGGGAGCGTGTGGGGGGTGAGCAGGAAGGGACATGCGAGCTATGTCCCTGCAAAGAGATATGAGATTTTGCAGGGACGTCGTTACTCGTCCCGGGGAGGGGAAGTGGTTAAATGTTACAATTTTTCGTGATCGTGTTCCTTTACGTGTACCTTTATGTTTGGATGTTTTCATACGATGCATAAACTACAAATTCAGTTTTGTACTTGTGTTGCTTGAGGTACCCATTACACTGTGCATGTATCTATGATCTCCCCTATTGTCTGGTCCCATGTCAATTATAAGTGAACTCATTACAGTCTGTCTGCCTCAACCTGTTGACTAACAAATGTATGTTAAAGCAGCAGGGACTGCCATACTATCACAGCAAAAAAACAAACAAAAACACATCTATAATGAGATAAATACTTTTTCCTTCTTACATAACATACGTATTGTACTGTCCACATTTTGATTCCAGTGAATTTTATGTACATAGTAAATAAAGAAAAAAAACTGTTCCAGGCATTTTCCAGCTTTACTGCCTCTGACTGAAGCCAATCCTGATGTAATTTCCTCCCTTACTCTTTTCTCTTCTAGAAACTGCACTGTCATATCTAGCTTGCTTTGTAAACACATGTGAGCACAGCATAGATCATATTTTGGCAGCTTCTGCAGAGGGGTGAGGTGTATTTCCCTACTCAGCTTCAGCATGTCACACTGAACTGCCCTCAGCCAATCAGTGAGAGGAGCAGGAATGTGGGAGGGGAGATAACAAGCTTCCCTTTCCTCTGCAACGTACCATAAAGGAACCAGTCTAAGATAAGGCTGATTACAGCAGAAACAGACTTCATGTAGACTACAAAATAAATACAGAGCAGTGGGAAATTCAATTTGATTTTGTGGCTGACAATACTGCTTTAATGAGTTTATCTCCGATTCTTTTCTTGTAAGAAAATGTTAGGAAGAACATGTTAAAAGTCAGATACTTAAGGTGCGTACACACGCACTACAGCAGCCAACGACAGGTCCGTCGGCGCCTCCCGCTGGGCGGGATTTCAGCAGACTGTAGTGCGTGTGTACGCACTGTCGGCGGACTGAAAAGGCTGTTCCTGAACGATCCGCCCTGCTTTATCGATGCTTTCCGCTCTGATAGGTTGTAGCTAGGAGGAGGGTAGAGTTGGACTTGAAGAGTGGCCAATAGTGATGATGAGTGACAGCTTAGGTCACAGACAATAAGCTGCCCACATTTGCTGCCCCTTCATCCCCAGACACTTTCCCGACTGCTGCAGTTCACATGTTTGGCAGCTTGACTGCATGAGTGTGCCAGCCCACAGCCTGCCCCTCACTTCCTAGTGCCCTAGGCCATGGCCTTTGTGGCCTTGCCTGAAATCTGTCCATGACTATGTACTGCTGTGTGAGGTTGTTTTCTTCTTTTTCAGGATTCAGATGTGCTTCAGTAGGTCTAGAACAGGGGTGCCCACACTTTTTCGGCTCGCGAGCTACTTTAAAATTTGCCGAGGCCAGGAGATCTACCAACGTCCCAAATGCTAAGCATGCGCCCCCCCGCCCGCGTTAGCCAGGTATATGTGCCTGCAGCATAGGTTACGTGCCCTCAGTATAGGTTAGCCTGGTATTTGGGCCCTCAGTGTAGGTTAGCCAGGTATATGGGTCCTCAGTGTAGGTCAGCCAGGTATATGGGCCCTCAGTGTAGGTCAGCCAGGTATATGGGCCCTCAATGTAGCTCAGCCAGGTATATGGGCCCTCAGTGTAGGTTAGCCAGGTATATGGGCCCTCAGTGTAGGTTAGCCTGGTATATGGGCCCCCAGTGTAGGTTAGCCTGGTATATGGGCCCCCAGTGTAGGTTAGCCTGGTATATGGGCCCCCAGTGTAGGTTAGCCTGGTATATGGGCCCCCAGTGTAGGTTAGCCAGGTATATGGGCCATCAGTGTAGGTTAGCCTGGTATATGGGCCCTCAGTGTAGGTTAGCCTGGTATATGGGCCCCCAGTGTAGGTTAGCCTGGTATATGGGCCCCCAGTGTAGGTTAGCCTGGTATATGGGCCCCCAGTGTAGGTTAGCCAGGTATATGGGCCCCCAGTGTAGGTTAGCCAGGTATATGGGCCCCCAGTGTAGGTTTGCCAGGTATATGGGCCCCCAGTGTAGGTTTGCCAGGTATATGGGCCCCCAGTGTAGGTTAGCCAGGTATATGGGCCCCCAGTGTAGGTTAGCCAGGTATTGGTGCCCCCAGTGTAGCTTAGCCAGGTATTGGTGCCCTCAGTGTAGCTTAGCCAGGTTTATGTACCTGCAGCATAGGTTAGCCAGGGTCCTCTGGACTCCTGGAACCTCCGGCAGGCAGGCCGCTGGCCAATATGAATGTCGGGGAGAAGACGGCAAGACGCGGCGAGGAGAGAGGCGGCGCGGCCGCTACGTCATGGCTGGGGGCGGCGCCGGGCATGTTACCAGCACGCACGTTGCAGGCTGCCCGGCGCCGCCCCCAGCCATGACGTAGCGGCCGCGCCGCCTCTCTCCTCCCTCTCTGCTCGCCGCGTCTTCTCTCCCCGTCTCCCGTGCATTCTTATTGGCCAGCAGCTAAACATGATGAGCTGCTGGCCGCAAAATTTAATGAGACGCGGCCAAGAGGCCGCGATCTACCGAGTAGGCGGTCGCGATCTACCGGTAGATCGCGATCGACCTATTGGGCAGCCCTGGTCTAGAAGATTTTAAAGGAGAATTTCAAGTTGTATTAAAGCAAATCTGTAGTGAGAATATAGAGCCTTCCTGGTCTGTGTCTTCCTAAATCTGTGTCCTGTGTCCCCTGCTGTCCTCATGCGCATTACAAAGTCGCCTGTGTTAGGGAACACTCAGAGATACAAGTGTTTCCAAAGCCTTCCGACGGTCCTTGAAGGCATATTCCATCAGTTGGTCAAATACATTCAATGGGAGTGACAGTGCTGGAACAAAGGGACCCAGAGAGGAACAGGAAGGCTCTCTAGGGTTCAGAGCCTTCTCTCTCCATTGGTAAGTATCAAACTATTTTACCAATTTCTGGAAATAAACATATCCCCATAGTTACATAACATTTTTCCTTTGCTTATAGTTCAAAAAATTAGCTCATGAAATGAAATCCGGACAATTGGTTTCATTAATGTTTGTTGTTAATTATTTTTGAATTTTAGTTTGTTAAGATAGAATGCAATGTAATATCTCAGCGATTTTTTTTTCTGATGCTACATTTGTAAGTATATTTGAAAATGTCACTAAAAATTGTCCGTCTAATATTTGAAGGTACAAGCGTTATGATACTGACAACAAAATGTATAACTTTATTCTCCTTTGAAACTGGAAAGATATGTAAATCACATTGCACATATACGGTATGTGATTTGAATAAAAATATTTGAAAATTAAAATTAGTTCATAAACCTCACAGCTTAAGTTGAAAGAATATTTTTATTTTTGTGAAGAAAAAAACTGTGTATCAGTGTTGGACAAACCTCATCAGCTGGGTTAATTATTTTATGATTGTAATACACACCTATTAAAAAAATGATGACTGTTACAAATACTGTATTTTTGGACCATGAGATGCACCTTTTCTCCCCAATAGTAGGGGGAGAGGGAAATATGTGCGTCTTATGGTCCGAATATTACAATCAGGACCAGCGCCAGGACCCCACACATACACAGCGGTCTGCTGCCAGACATGCTGACCCTTGCCGCCCACTGCACTATTTTGATTTAGGCCAGTGGATCACTCACCCTCTGTCCCTGAGTGGCAGCATGTTAGGAAGTAGTGTAAGAGCCAGCCTTTAGATGCCCTGCTGCCAATCAGGTGGAGGGCGCTGTCAATCACAGTGCTGCTCTGTTACTGGTCGTGATTGACAGTGCCCCTCACCTGATTGGCTGCAGGGCATCTGGAGGCTGGCTCTTACACTACTTCCTCACACGCTGTCACTCCTGCGACAGAGGGTGAGTGAGCCACTGGAGGACACAGGACAAAGGGGACACAGGATGGACAGAGGAGGACACAGGATAGACATAGGAGGACACAGGAACGACAGAGGGGGGACACAGCACAGACATAGGAGGACACAGGAATAACAGAAGGGGACAATAGATGGACAGAGGGGGACACAGGATGGACAGAGGAGGACACAGGACAGACAGAGTGGGGCACAAGGACAGAGGGGGACACAGGAAGGACAAAGGGGGACACAGGACAGGCAGAGGAGACAGGAAGGACAAACGGGAACACAAGACAGAGTTAGATATGTGCAGAGGCGCCCCACAAGGATACACGAAATCCTCTTCCTTTAAACTCGATGTGCAACACCCCTGCTGCCGTGGTAAGGGCAGGACCCTTTCTCCTCCACACATACAATGTTACAGTCAGCCACAGCGCTGGGAATTAAGTTGTCACCAGATGTTTCAATCCACCTCCAGAGACCTCTCCTACGAACAGGGTGCTCAGATGACACTTGGCCCCATAAAAAAGGAGAGAGATGCTCTCAGTGGATAGTATAATTCAGACAAAATTTATTGGATATAGTGGAATAAAAAACAGCAAAGTGTCACTCACATCTGGAGGGTCACACACCTGTTAGGACCCTCTCCGGCTAGTTCGCTTCCCACCCAGTGGTACTCTGCGACATAGAACGATCATATAGGCATGGCCCGCTCTCGTCCCGACTAGTTTCGGCCTCTCGCCGTCATCAGGGGATACGAGAGCGGGCGGGCAGCTATGCATATATATACACACAAAAGGGGTGAGCAATTACCTGCTTCCAGGCCAGTTCCATTTCGCCGCGCCGGGCGCCATCCCGGAAGTAACCTACTTCCGGTTGGCGGCCATACTAGATCCTGTAGCACGGTTGGAACGCAAGATGCGTTCCACCATACGGAAGTAAATGCCATGGTACGCGAATGGCGCACAAAAAGACGCGGCTGATGTGCACCACAACGCATGCCCAGTGGTCACAACAAAGCGTCACCCATATGGCATTAACTGCGCTTGCGTGGATAAATGAATGGAACCTGGCTGCAAACCGAACATACAAAATACAAAGAACAATGTGAAGACTGATGGTTACATAATTAAAACAGAATTGCATTAATATATCAGCATGAATTGCATAACATACATAAAAGGTCATGGTGACAGCCATATAAAATCCAGATTGCCATCTAGTGGCCAAAGTGCTAATTGTTCAGATAGTTCATGTAAACCTCAAATAGTCTCCATCAAGTGGGAAAACCAACCATTACACTCCCAATTATAAAATAGTTATTGTACAGATCCAAGATGTTAAATTTGAATGACACTGAACTTGCTAAAAATTAAAGTACTTTGCTAAACTAAAATGCAAACTAAAACTTAAGACTAAAAAATCTTTAAAAGCATAGATCCTACCTGATGACATCACATTCCTTTCAAGAGTTAGCTAGAAAACAAATCAGATTAAAATCAATATTTAGGCCACAAGGATGCATGCTGTTCAACTTTATAATCCAGTTCATCTCTAACTTTGCTAGATCTCTGTCTGGATTGTTTCCTCTCCATTTTTTGGATACTTGGTCAATTGCAGAAAACACCAGTCCCCTAGGGTTACAGTCATGTTTCTCCTTAAAATGGGCTGATACAGAATGTTCCATAAAGCCTTTACGAATGTTGTTTACATGTTCATATAGTCTCTCCCTGAGTGCCCTCGTGGTGAGACCCACATACTGTAGCCCGCAAGGGCACTCAAGGAGATAAACCACCATCTTTGATTCACAGTTCATAAAATTCCTGATCATAAAGTTTTCACCATTAGTGTTATTAGTTAAAGTGGTGGTCTTTCTAGCCACCCTGGTACAGTGTCTGCATGCAAAGCACGTGCCACATTTATAAAAACCTTTAAAGTCTGCAATTCGTTCTCTGGTTTGTACTGGAATGTCTATAGCACTCGTAGTAAGTAGATCTTTTAAGTTTGGGGCCTTCCTATACACAACATTAGGTCTCTCAGATAGGATGTCAGCTAAATCGGAATCCGCTCTCAGAACATGCCAGTGTTTCTGTAGAATGTGTTCCACTTCTTTATGTTGTATATTAAAATCAGTGATCATTAAAGTCCTTTGGTCACGTGTATCCTTGTTCTCCTGTTTTTTAAAAATAATGTCTCTTCTATCCCTTTCCATAATAACCTGTTGTACCTCCTCTACCTCTTCCCTATTGTACCCTTTTTCCACAAAGCGGTCGATAAGTGTCTCTGCTTCCTTTCCAAAATCCTCCTTCTTTGTGCAGTTCCTGTACAGTCTTAATAGTTCACTTTTTGGGACAGATTTTAGCCAGCTCCTATGATGGCAGCTGTCTATGGGTATGTAGCTGTTTCGATCTGTGGGTTTGAAGAAGGTTTGTGTTTTGATCCTTCCTTCCTCATTAGTGATTTTTAAATCCAGATAATTGATACATTCTTTGCTATACTCACATGTGAACTTTAGGTTCTCTTCATTATTGTTAATGTAATCAATAAATGTCAATAGGGAGGTCTCATTTCCCTCCCATAAAAAGATCACATCATCTATATATCTTTTCCACATTTTAAGCTCTTTCTGTTTGTTTAAGTCAATATATTTCTCTTCCCACTTGGCAACATATAAATTAGCCAAACTCGGCGCATATTTAGCTCCCATGGCTACACCCACTTCTTGTACAAAGAACTTTTTGTCATACCAGAAGTAATTTCTGCTCATGGCAAAATTGAGACATTCTATTAAAAATTGTATCTAAAAGGTCTATTTCATCTGGATCAAGGGCTACTTCACTGAGGTTGAAAATTCCCCCTCCTCCCACTCTCCCTTCCTCTCTCTTTTGTTTGAATTGTTTCCTTCTCCCTGCTCTACATCCTCTTCTTCTGATTCTTTTCTTTTCTGTTTCTCTCTGGGGGGTTTGGCTGGCCCTAAAAAATGAGGTTCTACATCATCAATCAGTGTTTCTGAATCCTTGTCAATCGGATCAGAGACTGGCTCCAAAGGATGGAACCTATTATGGGTTGGGATGTGATATGTGGGTTGTGGTGTCCAACCCTTCTTATTGAATTTGCGTGGGTATTTATAATTGGGAGAAAAGGGTCCTGGTTTAGGAAAATGGTTGGGGGGCCTGAAAAAATGACGGGGTGGTTGGTATGGTGTATATGGATAATTGGGGGCTGGTGGGTGACGTCTCTGTAGATGGTAGTGATTAGGTGGGTGATATGGACGTGGTTGGGGTTTTTCAGGTCTATGGAATCTGGGCCTATGTGGCTGTTGGTGATCCTTCGGGACCCACCTTGGGTCCTTTTGGTCTGGTCTGGTTGGTTGTTGGGGAGGTTGGATAGGTGTAGGGGGAACTTCTACTGGTGGATCTTTGTTATCCAGTGGTTTCCCAACTTTCCCTGATTGCCACTTATAGGCTTCTTTCTTTTTATAGTCAGTATGGTCTCTAACATACTTTTTCTGCTTTTTCACCTTGATCTCTTTATCTACTCCTTTAAGGTAATGTTGCAAATCTGCAGATAGTTTCTGATAGTCATCTAATTGTTTATATGGGTCAAGTTTGTTTTTTGTTTCATCTATTTTCTTGTTGATCTCCACTAAGCGTCTCCTCTTTCCTTTTAAGAGAACGGAGATAAGTTCTCTCCCACATTTGTTGAGAAACTCCAGCCATTCCTCATCTGAGATACAGTCTCTCTCTTGTTCATTAGGTATAAAGTCCCAACGCAGTCTCCTGGGGATCACACCCTCCTTACCTTGCCTCTCCAATGAAACAATATCCCACCATAACGCTAATTTTTTCTCACATGTGAAACTTAAATATTGGAACTGGGATTCCAAACAGTCTTCTACCTTTTCTTCATATTTCTGAACAAATACTTGTTCTAGGTCAATATTCCGATTTTCTAAAAATTCAAACACGTCTACATCCATAATAAAAGTTGTCTTGTAGCTAGGAACAGGGGAAATACAGCCTCACCAGAAGGGATAGGTCAAGAGTTAGATATGTGCAGAGGCGCCCCACAAGGATACACGAAATCCTCTTCCTTTAAACTCGATGTGCAACACCCCTGCTGCCGTGGTAAGGGCAGGACCCTTTCTCCTCCACACATACAATGTTACAGTCAGCCACAGCGCTGGGAATTAAGTTGTCACCAGATGTTTCAATCCACCTCCAGAGACCTCTCCTACGAACAGGGTGCTCAGATGACACTTGGCCCCATAAAAAAGGAGAGAGATGCTCTCAGTGGATAGTATAATTCAGACAAAATTTATTGGATATAGTGGAATAAAAAACAGCAAAGTGTCACTCACATCTGGAGGGTCCCACACCTGTTAGGACCCTCTCCGGCTAGTTCGCTTCCCACCCAGTGGTACTCTGCGACATAGAACGATCATATAGGCATGGCCCGCTCTCGTCCCGACTAGTTTCGGCCTCTCGCCGTCATCAGGGGATACGAGAGCGGGCGGGCAGCTATGCATATATATACACACAAAAGGGGTGAGCAATTACCTGCTTCCAGGCCAGTTCCATTTCGCCGCGCCAGGCGCCATCCCGGAAGTAACCTACTTCCGGTTGGCGGCCATACTAGATCCTGTAGCACGGTTGGAACGCAAGATGCGTTCCACCATACGGAAGTAAATGCCATGGTACGCGAATGGCGCACAAAAAGACGCGGCTGATGTGCACCACAACGCATGCCCAGTGGTCACAACAAAGCGTCACCCATATGGCATTAACTGCGCTTGCGTGGATAAACACACCTCATAGAGGAAGGGAAGGAGAGAGGAATACTTCTAGAGAAAGAAGCAAATTATCTCATTCCATCCTACTATAGAACTCCTGTAATCTATGCGCTACCCAAGATACATAAGGATAGTGTTAATCCACCGGGTAGACCCATAGTGAGTGGAATCGGATCAGTGACCTCAAGATTAGGAGAGTTTCTGGACTGCTTCCTGCAACCCCTGGTCATCAAAGTTCCATCTTATTTGAAGGACTCAAAAGAATTGATTAAGATTTTAGATCCATTATTTACAAATAAGGAAACATATCTTGTTACTGTAGATGTAACATCCCTATATACTGTGATCAACCAAAAGAAAGGATTAGAAGCAGTGGAATATTTTTTAACTAGATCTAACCTCTTAAAGGAGGAGCAGATACAATTTTTAATAGAATGTCTCAATTTTGCCATGAGCAGAAATTACTTCTGGTATGACAAAAAGTTCTTTGTACAAGAAGTGGGTGTAGCCATGGGAGCTAAATATGCGCCGAGTTTGGCTAATTTATATGTTGCCAAGTGGGAAGAGAAATATATTGACTTAAACAAACAGAAAGAGCTTAAAATGTGGAAAAGATATATAGATGATGTGATCTTTTTATGGGAGGGAAATGAGACCTCCCTATTGACATTTATTGATTACATTAACAATAATGAAGAGAACCTAAAGTTCACATGTGAGTATAGCAAAGAATGTATCAATTATCTGGATTTAAAAATCACTAATGAGGAAGGAAGGATCAAAACACAAACCTTCTTCAAACCCACAGATCGAAACAGCTACATACCCATAGACAGCTGCCATCATAGGAGCTGGCTAAAATCTGTCCCAAAAAGTGAACTATTAAGACTGTACAGGAACTGCACAAAGAAGGAGGATTTTGGAAAGGAAGCAGAGACACTTATCGACCGCTTTGTGGAAAAAGGGTACAATAGGGAAGAGGTAGAGGAGGTACAACAGGTTATTATGGAAAGGGATAGAAGAGACATTATTTTTAAAAAACAGGAGAACAAGGATACACGTGACCAAAGGACTTTAATGATCACTGATTTTAATATACAACATAAAGAAGTGGAACACATTCTACAGAAACACTGGCATGTTCTGAGAGCGGATTCCGATTTAGCTGACATCCTATCTGAGAGACCTAATGTTGTGTATAGGAAGGCCCCAAACTTAAAAGATCTACTTACTACGAGTGCTATAGACATTCCAGTACAAACCAGAGAACGAATTGCAGACTTTAAAGGTTTTTATAAATGTGGCACGTGCTTTGCATGCAGACACTGTACCAGGGTGGCTAGAAAGACCACCACTTTCACTAATAACACTAATGGTGAAAACTTTATGATCAGGAATTTTATGAACTGTGAATCAAAGATGGTGGTTTATCTCCTTGAGTGCCCTTGCGGGCTACAGTATGTGGGTCTCACCACGAGGGCACTCAGGGAGAGACTATATGAACATGTAAACAACATTCGTAAAGGCTTTATGGAACATTCTGTATCAGCCCATTTTAAGGAGAAACATGACTGTAACCCTAGGGGACTGGTGTTTTCTGCAATTGACCAAGTATCCAAAAAATGGAGAGGAAACAATCCAGACAGAGATCTAGCAAAGTTAGAGATGAACTGGATTATAAAGTTGAACAGCATGCATCCTTGTGGCCTAAATATTGATTTTAATCTGATTTGTTTTCTAGCTAACTCTTGAAAGGAATGTGATGTCATCAGGTAGGATCTATGCTTTTAAAGATTTTTTAGTCTTAAGTTTTAGTTTGCATTTTAGTTTAGCAAAGTACTTTAATTTTTAGCAAGTTCAGTGTCATTCAAATTTAACATCTTGGATCTGTACAATAACTATTTTATAATTGGGAGTGTAATGGTTGGTTTTCCCACTTGATGGAGACTATTTGAGGTTTACATGAACTATCTGAACAATTAGCACTTTGGCCACTAGATGGCAATCTGGATTTTATATGGCTGTCACCATGACCTTTTATGTATGTTATGCAATTCATGCTGATATATTAATGCAATTCTGTTTTAATTATGTAACCATCAGTCTTCACATTGTTCTTTGTATTTTGTATGTTCGGTTTGCAGCCAGGTTCCATTCATTTATCCACGCAAGCGCAGTTAATGCCATATGGGTGACGCTTTGTTGTGACCACTGGGCATGCGTTGTGGTGCACATCAGCCGCGTCTTTTTGTGCGCCATTCGCGTACCATGTCATTTACTTCCGTATGGTGGAACGCATCTTGCGTTCTAACCGTGCTACAGGATCTAGTATGGCCGCCAACCGGAAGTAGGTTACTTCCGGGATGGCGCCCGGCGCGGCGAAATGGAACTGGCCTGGAAGCAGGTAATTGCTCACCCCTTTTGTGTGTATATATATGCATAGCTGCCCGCCCGCTCTCGTATCCCCTGATGACGGCGAGAGGCCGAAACTAGTCGGGACGAGAGCGGGCCATGCCTATATGATCGTTCTATGTCGCAGAGTACCACTGGGTGGGAAGCGAACTAGCCGGAGAGGGTCCTAACAGGTGTGGGACCCTCCAGATGTGAGTGACACTTTGCTGTTTTTTATTCCACTATATCCAATAAATTTTGTCTGAATTATACTATCCACTGAGAGCATCTCTCTCCTTTTTTATGGGGCCAAGTGTCATCTGAGCACCCTGTTCGTAGGAGAGGTCTCTGGAGGTGGATTGAAACATCTGGTGACAACTTAATTCCCAGCGCTGTGGCTGACTGTAACATTGTATGTGGGGAACACAAGACAGACAGAGGAGGACACAAAAGGTACCAGGGGGACCCAACAGGTACAAGGTAGACATAATTTGGAAGGACTGGGGAAAAAATGTCCATAAGACGCCCTTGCATCATGGACCCACCAGGATTAGTATTTTTTTCCCCTGGTTTTTGTCTACTAAACCTAGGTGCGTCTTATGGTTCAGAGCGTCTTATCGTCCAAAAATGGTAATTCATCCGATATCTCCAATTGCTGTCTAGGGAGTAATTTACTAAGCAGGAATTACTTGATTAATTGATGCTTTCTGTAAACTCAGAGCAGGAGTTGTTCTCCATAGGAAGGGTATGTTTGTGACCTTTTCAACTGCATGAACTGCAATTTATTTGCAATGCCGTTCTCCTGGGAACCCTTCCAGTTCTAACAGCTGCAAATCACAAAGCTCCAAAGAATTAAGAGAGCTGATGTGAAGCAATCTATTGATGACTAGCTTGTTATTATTGTATATTTATATAACATTGGAGTCTTCCGCAGCGCATTCATATTGTCCCTCATATATATATACACGTCCCTTATTGTCCCTCAGAGCACTTATCATATGTCATATGTTCCAGTTATAATTTAAGGCCAATTGTTTTCTTTGTGGAGAGGGACCAATCAATGTCAGTATGTTTTTTGGGGGATATGGTAGGAAACCCGAGTACCTGAAAGGAATCCATGCAAACTTGGGGAGAACATACAAACTTCACGCAGATAGATTTATGGCCCAATATACAATTAGCGCCAAGTGTGTTGCTATGGTAACACCTGTGATACTGTGCATGGCGCTAATAGTGCAATGGGTGGTTAACAGCAGTGAGATTGCGGTTAGTACCAGTAAAAGTGTCATGCACTGCTTCTTTAACTTGTGGCCATGCTCCCAGCTGTGGATGAGTTCACTTATCATGCAAAAAAGGTCTGTGCATGTCTAGTGGGACCAAGGCGCTTGTCAACGGCTTTTTTCCTCTATGCACGAGCACTCCATGCTACTAGGCATGCGTTGATTTTACTCGCACATGCCCAGTCTGGGTACAAGGGCAGGAAAAAAACTATTTGACTTGTTTGAGTCCAATAAGTATAAAGGAACTCTGCCGTAGACGGTGGGCTGTAGGAGGATCAGGTAAGAATCTTGGCCATCCATAGACCTCATAGGGGCGAAGTTACATGCGTGAAAGAGGAGCTACAAATGATGGGGTGGATGGCAGCACGGGAGGTTCCGTGCTACAGAGCGTTGATCCGGAGAAGCGGATGGGGGAGAGACCAGACAAAAACTCTTATGGATTTTATCCATTTTAATCTACTATATTAACCTCCTTGGCGGTTATCCCGAGCTAGGGTCGGGGCAGAAAACTGCAGCTAAGAACGGTGATCCCGACCTCTGCTCAGGGTAGCCGCCGGAGGCTGAATGCAGAGCAATGCGCGCAGCGGGAGCGTTTCTACATACCTCCCGGGGATCCCGACGTCGGCTGGCATTCTTCTTCCTCTCCTCCGGGGCTCAGCTTTCTGCTGGTGAGATCGTCAGTAGTGTTCCATACAAACATTATTAAACACTTCTTTGGCCATTTATCTATATATCATTTTGTATAATGTTAGGTTTATTATAAGCAAGTCTTGTAAAGAGAAAGAATCACAGAGACACCGGGCACCCAAACTAGTATATTAACATAGGCAAACACAGGGGGGGGGGGGGGGGGGGGAGGGGATTACAGCTGCCCAGAATCCCCCCTCAGACCAGGGCCAGTGCAGTGTCTGGGGACAGACACCAGAATACCTACAAGTATCCTGCAGCTCACAGCACTGCCCCCTTTCTTTCCCTGCTACAGTTGACTTTGGATGCAGCAGCAGCATGTGTACAGAGCATGCAGCAGCTCCGGGGAACTTAACAGAGTCAGGTATGAGCACAGCCCTGTGCCCTGCTGTGTGAATGGTTCACTTTCCCCTTCATTAGAAATGTCGGCTGTCCTCATTATACAGTGGTTTGCAAAAGTATTCAGCCCCTTGAAGTTTTCCACATTTTGTCACGATACTGCCACAAACATGAATCAATTTTATTGGAATTCCACATGAAAGACCAATACAAAGTGGTGTACACGTGAGAAGTGGAACGAAAATCATACATGATTCCAAACATTTTTTACAAATCAATAACTGCAAAGTGGGGTGTACGTAATTATTCAGCCCCCTTTGGTCTAGGTACAGTCAGTTGCCCATAGACATTGCCTGATGAGTGCTAATGACTAAATAGAGTGCACCTGTGTGTAATCTAATGTCAGTACAAATACAGCTGCTCTGTGACGGCCTCAGAGGTTGTCTAAGAGAATATTGGGAGCAACAACACTGTGAAGTCCAAAGAACACACCAGACAGGTCAGGGATGAAGTTATTGAGAAATTTAAAGCAGGCTTAGGCTACAAAAAGATTTCCAAAGCCTTGAACATCCTGCGGAGCACTGTTCAAGCGATCATTCAGAAATGGAAGGAGTATGGCACAACTGTAAACCTACCAATACAAGGCCATCTACCTAAACTGACAGGCCGAACAAGGAGAGCGCTGATCAGAAATGCAGTCAAGAGGCCCATGGTGACTCTGGACGAGCTGCAGAGATCTACAGCTCAGGTGGAGGAATCTGTCCATAGGACAACTATTAGTCGTGCACTGCACAAAGTTGGCCTGTATGGCAGAGTGGCAAGAAGAAAGCCATTGTTAACAGAAAAGCATAAGACCCGTTTGCAGTTTGCCACAAGCCATGTGGGGGACACACCAAACACGTGGAAGAAGGTGCTCTGGTCAGATGAGACCAAAATTGAACTTTTTGGCCAAAATGCAAAACGCTATGTGTGGCGGAAAATGAACACTGCACAGCATTCTGAATACACCATCCCCACTTTCAAATATGGTGGTGGCAGCATCATGCTGAAGTAAAATTGATAAATAAAATGGCCACCTGTAAGCCATTTTGCCATACTCCCTTTGTTCTATACAGCATAAGACTAGTTCTCTTCTTTCACATGTTTTCATGGGTTTGGAATGTGCTACTAGGTAAGAAACATTTAAAAAGAAGAAACTACTTTACAACACTAGATGTACGAGATGAGTTCTGACTTTCCTCAGATGCAGAGGCTTTCTTCACAAGCTTGCTAAGCTCTGGTGTACAGGCTGATCCCAAATGGATACAGATAAATGGGTATGAACTGTTTACGTTTATAAACATTACTGATGAAGCTTTCTGTGCTGTCAAAGAGGAGTTACATGGTCTCAGGCTCACTACACTACAGAACAGATATGCCTTGGGTGACCTCAGCAGTTAAGGGAGGGGTCAGTGCTTTGGTTGGAGACTCTTGTTGCACTTTTATCCCTGCTAATGATGATGAACAATGGGACTGGTTAAAGCTCCATACTTCCAAGTGCCTACATACTTTAAGGAAACCGATGGTTGAAGAAGGAAGTATAACTGGATACTTGTTTTCAGGTTGGTCAGAGGAAATTCCAGCCTGGGAGTTGTCCTTAGTAAAGACATTCATCATCACTTGCCTACCCCTGCTTACCCATCATCATGTTATGCCGCATTGGAGTACTCCTCATTCCCTTCTGAAAGAAACTGATGACCGAAGATGGAGAATCTTTCCTTGAGAAATGGAACTCCATGGACCTTTGATGCCCAACAGTGAATAATTGACCCTTTTGCAAGCATTACCTTTCCCTTGTCTGTCCGTGTTGGTGTTGCCAACAACAGGGGGGAATGAAGTAAAATTGATAAATAAAATGGCCACCTGTAAGTCATTTTGCCATACTCCCTTTGTTCTATACAGCATAAGACTAGTTCTCTTCTTTCACATGTTTTCATGGGTTTGGAATGTGCTACTGCTGTCTTGTAGATAAGGATGGCGCTGTGTGAATCTCACCAGTCAAACTAGCCTTAAATTAAACAAGCTACTGATGAAACATATACCCCTAATAATAATTAAGGACTGACTGATCTCATCTACTTAAATATTAATATGTATTCATGTATTCATTTATGCTGTATTCTGTATTCCAATAGTTAACTTAGAGATTTTGTGAGGATCCAATCAGGTTATTGGTAGGAGGAATGATTGTAATGTGTAATTTGGGGTATATAACCTCTGTTACGAGCCTTCCTCGGGAGACAAATATTTTGTCTCCTGTACAGTAAATAAACCAATACTTTACTTCCAAGACATCGATTTGTGGTATTTCACAACAATGCTCTGGGGATACTTCTCTTCAGCAGGGACAGGGAAGCTGGTCAGAGTTGATGGGAAGATGGATGGAGCCAAATACAGGGCAATCTTGGAAGAAAACCTCTTGGAGTCTGCAAAAGACTTGATACTGGGGTGGAGGTTCACCTTCCAGCAGGACAATGACCCTAAACATAAAGCCAGTGCAACAATGGAATGGTTTAAAACAAAACAGGTGTTAGAATGGCCAAGTCAAAGTCCAGATCTAAATCCAATCGAGAATCTGTGGCAAGATCTGAAAACTGCTATTCACAAACGCTGTCCATCTAATCTGACTGAGCTGGAGCTGTTTTGCAAGGAAGAATAGGCAAGGATTTCAGTCTCTAGATGTGCAAAGCTGGTAGAGACATACCCTAAAAGACTGGGAGCTGTAATTGCAGCAAAAGCTGGTTCTACAAAGTATTGACCCAGGGGGCTGAATAATTACACACACCCTACTTTGCAGTTATTGATTTGTAAAAATGTTTGGAACCATGTATGATTTTTGTTCCACTTCTCACGTGTTCACCACTTTGTATTGGTATTTCACATGGAATTCTAATAAAATTGATTCATGTTTGTGGCAGTAATGTGACAAAATGTGGAAAACTTCAAGGGGGCCGAATACTTTTGCAAGCCACTGTAATTGGCAAAAATCAGACATTTAGGAAATAATTGTCAGATCCTCTTGGACAGGAAATGTGTACCTAGCATGATGTCCTACCATATTATTATACTGTATTGTGCGTAGCTGAGGATACCTTTCAGGAATCCCCCCCTTGAAAATCCTGTGTTTTCCCCTGATTAAGACAAGTTGGGTGAGAAAAAATGGTGAGCAAATGAATACTCACAATGTTTAGTTGCTGTGTCAAGCAACCACCGAAATATGCATGTGAGGCAGTAACATTCCCACTCAGCCTTCTAGGTGGGTGGCAGTCACTGCTCCAAAAAATAGGACTTTATGATAATTCATAAAACAAAACTCCCCCAACAGGCGCAACTCAACACTCGTAAACAGATCAGGGGTGGTGCCCATTTGATAAGAAAATGAAAAACCTCTAAAATTGAAGGTGAGCGTTTGCCTACTTTCAGAGAGTTGACTCGTGTATAACAAAATAATATTTATTCAGCACTGAGGACAAAGGGTTTCACGGCTTTGCGGTCACTTTATCAAGTCAGTAAAGTGCCAGATTGGTAGTGTAGTGGAGCGCCTCCAAGTAAAGTAAATGGGAATACAATATTCACAGATAAAGGAGAAAAAGTGCACACTGTGATACTAGTAGGTGAGGGCTCTAGGCCCTATAGGAAAGGTCTCACCTGGTTGTCGAAGCTGGAGAAACCTATATAGGTTTGCCAGCTATCACGCTGGGAAACCTGTAAACCCTGAAAAACGTTCACACGCCCACCGCAGCGTGTTCCAAATAACCACAGTGGAATCCCAACCGGATCACCATCCAGGACCGTGAGGATATTCGTGCAAGCCAGGTCCCCGGCATAAGAGGGACACAAGCGGGGCAGCTGGCAAACCTATAAAGGTTTCTCCAGTCTCGAAAACCAGGTGAGACCTTTCCTATAGGGCCTAGTACAGTGTGCGCTTTTTCTCCTTTCTGTCTCCATATCCAGCACTGTTCTGTACAGGTAGCAGCACCTGTGATACAAGGGGACCCGCAGAGTGCTCTCCGATGGTAAACTTTACTACCAGAACCCACAAATCTAAATATCCACAGCTAGACTCTATAGCACTATCTGAATTCTGAAAGTCTATTCACACATCATGAACAGACTAGGGTTTCAACGGTATGAAATTCCACAGTTTGATAACTGTAAAAAAAAAAAATACCACGGTATGAAGGAATTACCAACCGGTAATATACAACTATTTGGACCCCCCCCCCCCTTTACATTAACCCCCCTGTCGGTATGACTCCCGCGGCTGCGCGAGGGTTTTTTTCACCTTTTTTTTTTTTTTTTTAGCATGTAACTAGCCTAGCGCTAGCTACATGCTTCCCCCCTCTCTGCGGCGTCCCCCCGTATGCCCCGATCGCCGCCGGCGCCGCTTGCCCATAAGGAAATCCCGTTCTGAACGGGATTTCCTTGAGGGCTTCCCCTGTCGCCATGGCGACGAACGGAGTGACGTCATCGACGCCGTGACGTCACAGGGAGTCCCGATCCACCCCATAGCGCAGCCTGGCGCCGATTGGCCAGGCTGCGCAAGGGGTATGCGTGGGGGGGCCTATATCCGCGGCGGGTAGCGGCGCATCGGCGGCGGCGATCAGACCAAACACGCAGCTAGCAAAGTGCTAGCTGCGTGTTTGAAAAAAAAATTATGTAAATCGGCCCAGCAGGACCTGAACGGCACCCTCCAGCGGCTTACCCTGTGTCCAGCACGGGGTTACCGCTAAGGAGGTTAAATAATGTGCCCCCCACCCCAATGTGGGGTACCCCACTCCCTCGGCATACATATGATTAAGCCGCCGGGAGATTCGGGGGCCCAGGTAAAGCTGTAAAAAGGATCACCCTGCCCCTGCTGTCGTTAGAGATAGCTGTAGCCAATAGTAGGTGGCCGCAGGATAGGTAGCTAGGGATAGGTGTAGCCAATAGTAGGTGGTCGCAGGATAGGTAGCCAGGGATAGGTGTAGCCAATAGTAGGTGGCGGCAGGATAGGTAGCCAGGGATAGGTGTAGCCAGTAGTAGGTAGCCACAGCATAGGGAGCCAGGGATAGGTGTAGCCAGTAGTAGGTGGCCGCAGCATAGATAGCCAAGGATAAGTGTAGTCAGTAGTAGGTGGCCCAGCAAGTGTAGTCAGTAGTAGGTGGCCCAGCATAGGTAGCCAGGGATAAGTGTAGCCAGTGGCCGCAGCATAGGTACCGCCAAGATTTTGTCAAAATTGAAATATATCAGTTGCTGTCAGTAACAACCAAAAGGACAACTGATGTGCAAGTTAATGTCCAGGATTCCCTATGGCTAATATGGGTGATATTACAGTTTATTGATGTGCTGTCCCAGAAGTGCTGTCGGCATTTTTAAAATGGAGGACGGAGAATACAATTGATCACAGTGAGCAAACAGGACAGGGTAGAAGAGATAGAGATTGATAAGTAGACTACACGGGAGGAAAATATGTTTATTTTTTTCTCTAAATTTTCAGTTCAGGGTCACTTTAAATGCAAACGTCAGTTTGCAATGTGGAATTTAATGTATTCCAGCAATGAGGTCACATTTTGGTTATGTTCAGAGTACCTGCACCCTGGGGAGTGCACATAAGTCCCACTGTGATCAGAAGATGCTTAGCTTGACTACACTAGGTGAGCTGAGAATCCTACTGCTAATTACCTGTGAAGCAAAAAGGCCAGTCTGCTGTATACCAAACATGCACTTGCAGCTCTCAATTGATAAGAGTGTGTCTGCTTTCACAAATAATTGTATTTTCTGAATGATTGTATGACTATGTAAATTGACATTATGTAATTTCATAAGTAAAACAAAAAAATGTGGTGTCACGGACGGTTGCGGGGCCGCAGGCGCGTCCTGTAACCGCCCGTGAAGAAAAAGCGATCACACTCGATTCCCTGCATCGATTGCGCTTCAAATCGATACAATCTGGGTTGAGTGTGTAGGGGGAGCTGAAGTCCTTTTCTTAGCAGAGAGAGCACCATCCTAAAGGCTGGATGGCTCTTTTGATATGCTAATGAGCCTGGGCCCAGAGAGTCCCTGGCTTCAAGCTGTGCGGATGGCCCATCCATCAGGTATAAGGTGACACCTAGCTGATCTCATGTAGATGTTAATTAACCAAGGGGTGATCAGGATGCCTAGGTGCAGCCAGGCAGGCTACAAATCTCCGGGAGGTCTTGACACCTTGCTCACTGGTAAAGATCAAAGGGGAAGTCAGCTGTTAGCAGCTAGAACACATCCTGAATAAACCTGAGTCTCATAGCATAATCCATAACTTACCAGATCTGTCATATTTCTGGGGTTCCTGAGATGGCAGCTTCGCCAAACGTGGGGGAAGTGTAGCATGAGCCCCGGTGCTGGTTCTGAGGAAGTTTCAGAACATTCTGAGGTAAGGACTGCCAGTTAGGCAGTTTGAAAATGCCCTGATGATACCACAGGGGTCCCACCCCTCATGTCTGGTATCAGGGCGCTGGGTAAATCGAGACAGACCTGAAAATGTTAATAAATCTGCCCTGACCTGTACGGTTCTGTGAGATAGAGCCCATATATGGGTAGATATGATTTCTAGCCCCCAGGACAAGGGGAGGGCTCATCTCATCTTCTAAGGGGGTGTATGGCTCCCCGCCCTCACTCCCTCCTACTGAAGCAGGGGCATAAGAATGGCAGAGGACCCAAACTCAGTGTCCTCCACACTGAAACATCTTGAACTCATCAGATGCCAGCTTGAGGATATGCTGGCATCCACCTGGTCTGAACTCTGAACTCAAATTGAAACCCAGAACTCTGTTTTCCCACAAAAAGGACATCTTTCCAGGAACTAAGTATTTTTCTCCCTTCTTTTATTTTTATACTGGCTATTACTGTCTTAATAATTGTGATTTTAATAATTGTCTGTATATATTAGTTATTTATATTGCGTGAATAAACGACTTTCTCCAAGTCATTCACTGTCCGCTACCCTGCTTATCAGCACACGCAGAACTGATCCCGGGTCTCTGAAGATACGCTACTGTTTGTTTGTTGTTGGCTAGACAGAATACCGTGTGTTTAACCGTTTTATTCGCAGGACTAGTCAGTCAGTTAGTGGGCTCCACGGTCCCATGGTAACCGCGGTGGTGGCAGTTTACTCTGAACCAGTAGGTGACGTTGTAATTACCCGTGTCTCACAGGCTCCCTTCTGAGTTGTCTGCGGCTAATTCTTAACGGTTCCTGCGCATTGACTGCGACCAGAGTTCGCACGATCTGTGCGCTGGCACCGTTTAGAAGGCTAAGTGCGGTCAGCCACTAGGGCTCCTGTGACAGTGTTAGGCAGCGGTTGGGACCTGTGTTGTGCTGAAAGTATCTACTATAGCGCTAGCGCTATCGAGAAACGAACTAATTCGTTGGTGTAGCTGGAAGGCAATATATTTTTTATATATACAGAGAGACTGTGTAGCCAGTACCCCTCCCCAAAAGCTTTATTTTATTTGGCATGGAAATGTCCGGGAACTACAAGAAAATGTGCCTGGCGGACCTGCAAAATCTTTGCCAAGAGAGAGGCATTGATGTCGGCCGCAAGACACAACGGGACCTGGTAACGGAATTGTTTCAATGGGATACCCAGCAACTGCGGGAGCCGGGGGTGTCCGCTGAAGTGGATACCAGCCCATCTGACCCAAGTCAAGGGGAACCAGAGACTGAAGATTCTGCGCATACGGAGGTTGAGCATCCTGCGGGCCCTGCTGCAACAGTTACGCAGGAGAATGTCAGTGTGGACCCCAATCCCAGAGTTTCTGAAAGTACTCGCCTGGAACCGGCCAGTACTGGACTGTCCCTTTGTACTGATCCGCTAATGCAGCAGGCATTACAAAAGCTGATGGACACTGACCTGGACAAGTACCTGCAGTACATGCGTGAGGAGCGCCAAATGCGGGAGGAACGGGAGCGGCAAGCCGCTGCTGCTGCAGCCGCAGAGGCGCGGGAGAGACGACAGCATGAGCTCAACATGGCAAAGGTTCAACAGGCCAGCCGGAGTTCACCGCCCAGCCTCCCTGCTGAAGGAGCTGCACCACCCGTAAGTGCAAAATTTAAATTTGCTAATATTGAAAAAGACACAGACATTGACTTGTTTTTGCGGTCTTTTGAAAAAGCATGCAGTCAGTATCGTCTGTCCCAAGACCAGTGGGCCAGACATCTGACACCTTTGCTGCGCTACAAAGCGCTTGATGCCTTCGCAGAATTGCCTGCGGAGAAGGATAATGATTATGCTGCTATAAAAGACGCTATCATTACTAAGTACCAGCTGACGCCAGAGGCCTATCAGAAAAAGTTCAGGGCCTGGCAGAAAAAGTCTTCTGATTCGTACCGAGATGTGGTCAGCAGCTTGCTCACCACACTCCGCCAGTGGACACTAGGCCTCACCAAAGGGTCTTATGATGTCCTGGAGGACTTGATAGTCCTGGAACAATTTCTAAACATTTGCCCTGCTGATGTACGCCAGTTTGTGCTAGAACGCAGGCCGGCTTCAGCAACTGTCGCTGCAGACCTTGCTGAGACTTTTGCAACTACCCGGGTGGCTGATACCCGCAGAACTGTCCCATCCAGCTGGAGAGGAGGTCAGCCCAATACCTCGGCAGACCCTCCTGCCCCTGTGAGCCGTCCGCCACAGAGGCCACCCAGCGCAGCTGCTGCACCCAGGCCTGCAGCGCCTGGAGAGGTCACCTGTCACTACTGCCGCCAGCCCGGACACATGAAATTCGACTGTCCGGAGCGGAGACAGACACCACCAGCACCTGGATCATCTGCATCACCTGCACCTCACCCACAGCAGAGGCAGCCCGCCAGCGAACCACAGCCTGGATCATCAGATTTTGTCCTGTTTGCCCGCGGAAAGGAAATCCGCGACCGAACCGACCAGCAGCAACTTGTTAGAGTGAACGGCAAAGTTGTCACCGGATTTCGAGACACCGGAGCTGACATCACGTTAGTTCACTCACATCTTGTGCCAAAGGAGAGCATCAGCTCCAGCCGATCCCTTGCCCTTACTGGAGTAGAGGGCACCCTTTTTCACATAGCCCACGCGACAGTGAAGCTGGATTGGGGAGTGGGAGGAATCCAAGAAAGGGTTGTTGGGGTTATGAAGGATCTCCCAGTCCCTGTGTTGCTGGGGACTGATTTGGGCAAGCTTGTGTCCTACTATGAACCTGCCACGACCGCCTTGTCGCTCACGGAAGGAGACGGACTCTCCACCCACCACCAGGTACTTTATACACTTGGGGAGCACCAGGGGGAGGTGGGTTGAATGTGCCCAGTTCAAGGGTACCAGGTTCAATAGTGCCTGCTTCAAAGGCACCTGAGTTTGATGTACAGACTGTCTGTTGTGATGATGCTGTAACTGTACCTGAGTTTACTGTACAACCTGTCTGTAATGAAAAAATGTCTATACCTGTCAATGTCATTACTGCATGCAATGATGATTTGAGTAATGTCCGTCTGTGCCATTCTGACAGTGTACCTGTGCTAGCAGTACCGCGCAGCTGCACTGCTCAGGACCCGAGCTCAGAACAGGTGGAGGGGGTTCCGGCCTCCTCCCCCCTCCTCTGACCGCAGGGATGAGACCTTTCAGCCGCTGGCCTCGTGTGACATGAGCCAGTTGGCTGAAACTGACAGCGCCGTATTCTCAGCCGCACTACAACGTGACCCAAGCCTGGAGGTGCTCAGGCAGCAAGCCGCTGAGCCCCTCGCAGACGGGGCCGCTTTCAAGGTGTACTGGGAAGGTGGGAGACTGTACAGTGAGTCTGTACAGCCCCCTACAGGTAGATCCCACGCGAATACCAAATGGCTTGTGGTCCCGAGTGCGTTCAGGGGACATGTGCTGAAATCCGCACATGGTAATCCTCTGACAGGGCACTCAGGGGTCCGCAGGACACTTGCCGGTATTCGGAAACAGTTTTATTGGCCCCGGATGAACAGGGATGTAGCAAACTACTGCAGAGCATGTGCCGTCTGTCAGGAGCTGGGAAGGTCCAGGGATCCCCGCGGGGTTCCCTTAGGTCCACAGCCACTTAGCAGGGGAACCCTGCGTGGGCTGGCTGTTGACCTAACCCACCCACTGCCCGTTGTCAGCAGTCCCGGCAGACACCACGTCCGACTGCAGTGGCGCAAACGCCCTGTCCAGAACGGTCCATGTCGGGTCAACCCTGAGGGTAGCAGACCGCGACCGGTCCAGGGGAACCGAGCCACAGGCTCCAATAGGTTTTACCGCCGCACCGGCAACCCGAGACCCGTCAGCCAGGTTGGCCGACACGCAGCGGGCAGCCGACCCCAGAACGCCAACGGGGAACTAGATCAGATCTCGCAGGTTAGCGGCAACGACACACATCTTGCTGATGAATGTCTATCTGCCTTCTCCCCAGGGAGGGCTGTCACGGACGGTTTCGGGGCCGCAGGCGCGTCCTGTAACCGCCCGTGAAGAAAAAGCGATCGCACTCGATTCCCTGCATCGATTGCGCTTCAAATCGATACAATCTGGGTTGAGTGTGTAGGGGGAGCTGAAGTCCTTTTCTTAGCAGAGAGAGCACCATCCTAAAGGCTGGATGGCTCTTTTGATATGCTAATGAGCTGGGCCCAGAGAGTCCCTGGCTGCAAGCTGTGCGGATGGCCCATCCATCAGGTATAAGGTGACACCTAGCTGATCTCATGTAGATGTTAATTAACCAAGGGGTGATCAGGATTCCTAGGTGCAGCCAGGCAGGCTACAAATCTCCGGGAGGTCTTGACACCTTGCTCACTGGTAAAGATCAAAGGGGAAGTCAGCTGTTAGCAGCTAGAACACATCCTGAATAAACCTGAGTCTCATAGCATAATCCATAACTTACCAGATCTGTCATATTTCTGGGGTTCCTGAGATGGCAGCTTCGCCAAACGTGGGGGAAGTGTAGCATGAGCCCCGGTGCTGGTTCTGAGGAAGTTTCAGAACATTCTGAGGTAAGGACTGCCAGTTAGGCAGTTTGAAAATGCCCTGATGATACCACAGGGGTCCCACCCCTCATGTCTGGTATCAGGGCGCTGGGTAAATCGAGACAGACCTGAAAATGTTAATAAATCTGCCCTGACCTGTACGGTTCTGTGAGATAGAGCCCATATATGGGTAGATATGATTTCTAGCCCCCAGGACAAGGGGAGGGCTCATCTCATCTTCTAAGGGGGTGTATGGCTCCCCGCCCTCACTCCCTCCTACTGAAGCAGGGGCATAAGAATGGCAGAGGACCCAAACTCAGTGTCCTCCACACTGAAACATCTTGAACTCATCAGATGCCAGCTTGAGGATATGCTGGCATCCACCTGGTCTGAACTCTGAACTCAAATTGAAACCCAGAACTCTGTTTTCCCACAAAAAGGACATCTTTCCAGGAACTAAGTATTTTTCTCCCTTCTTTTATTTTTATACTGGCTATTACTGTCTTAATAATTGTGATTTTAATAATTGTCTGTATATATTAATTATTTATATTGCGTGAATAAACGACTTTCTCCAAGTCATTCACTGTCCGCTACCCTGCTTATCAGCACACGCAGAACTGATCCCGGGTCTCTGAAGATACGCTACTGTTTGTTTGTTGTTGGCTAGACAGAATACCGCGTGTTTAACCGTTTTATTCGCAGGACTAGTCAGTCAGTTAGTGGGCTCCACGGTCCCATGGTAACCGCGGTGGTGGCAGTTTACTCTGAACCAGTAGGTGACGTTGTAATTACCCGTGTCTCACAGGCTCCCTTCTGAGTTGTCTGCGGCTAATTCTTAACGGTTCCTGCGCATTGACTGCGACCAGAGTTCGCACGATCTGTGCGCTGGCACCGTTTAGAAGGCTAAGTGCGGTCAGCCACTAGGGCTCCTGTGACATGTGGGGACATTTTTTTTTTGTACGCTTTGAAATACAGATGATAAAATGCAAATTGTGTGTAGTTTAAATCTGCAAGCTAGAATAATTTGCATCCAACTGTCCATCTCCAGTTTTGACAGGCTTGTTAAGTGGGCTGGTTATGGGCCATACCTTGGGGCCACAGATAGTGTGGAAGTATTTGATTTCTCACCCGAGTTTCACCTCAGTTTCTCTTTAAAACAAAATTTTTACCTAACGTCAGTCTATAAGTAAGGGGTCCTCAAACCTTTTAAACCAGGTGCCAGTTCACGGACTCTCAAACTGCTGGGGGGCCGGATCTATCATTTGGGGGGGGGGGTTGATAACAACATTGGAGATGGGTGTTCAACACTGATGTGGTTTTATTTGCATACTTGTACATACACTTTGAAATGCCTGCAACAGAAGAGAAGGGTGCACAAACATGTTGGCAAGCAGCGCCGTATGATGTAAACAGCGGGGATTTCTTCCCCGCCTGTTTACATTTTGCCGGCGAGCCGCGATCGGCGTCTCTCCGGCTGTTCACGGAGACACCCTCCGTGAACTGACATGGAAAGGCCACTTGAACGAGCGGCTGTTTCCATGGAAACCCTCAGAAAACCAGTTTACGCCAATCGGCGTTAGCTGGTCGTCAAGAGGTTAAGCAATACCAGTTGCCTGGCAGCCCTGTTGATCTATTTGGCTGCAGTTGTGTCTGAATCACACACCAGAAGCAAGCATGCAGCTAATCTTGTCAGATCTGACAATTTCAGAAACACCTGATCTGCTGCATGCTTGTTCAGGGTCTATGGCTAAAAGTATTAGAGGCAGAGAATTCGCAGGATAGCCAGGCAACTAGTATTGCTTAAAAAGGAAATAAATATGGCAGCCTCCATATCTCGCTCACTACAGTTGTCCTTTAAGAATCAGAAGTGCGGTCTGCCATCATTTAGCTTATATCACCCAGTAATTAAAAAACTACTATAGCGAAAAAAAGAAAGCCGTTAAAACCCGCAGGTTTTGGACAAGTTCATCTCCTCATGGGGGATTCTCAGGGTTTTCTTTTTTTAAAAAGCATTTCCTGGACAGCGGTTGCGAAGTCTAACGGCCAAAATAGTCAGATACCAGCCAGCCTCCCTAAGAGCAGTAAGGCCACCTTTCCACGAACTGTTGAGCTGTGTGCTCAGCAAGCAGTAACCAGAAGTAAGCAGTTATGCAGCAACAAGCAGTTACCAGGCAGTAGTGAGCACTTGAGAGGCATTTCACTGCCTATCAACAGTTCGTGGAAAGGAGGCCTTATGGCCCATACTCACGGGCAACTGTTTTGGCCTGTCGCCAGCACACGTGAGCGTGTGCGCAACAGGCCGGCGACAGCTCGTCGCCAGGTCCCTCCGCATACACACGGCGGAGGGACCTGGCAACTGATGCGGCGGAAGCTGTCGCTGTTGCTCCTCCCCCCGCCGGAAGCCCAATGTATCCCTATCTTGTTGCTGTCGCTAGTCCGCGTACTCACGCGGACTAGCGACAGCTGCGGCGGCGACTGTCGCCAGGCGATTTAGCGGTTCAATCGCCTGGCGACATCAGCGACGAGCAACAGCTCGGGGTGCGCGCCCGTGCAACGCCGCATACTCACGGGCGACCTGTCGCCGCAACACACGCGCGCCGTGTGTTGCGGCGACAATTGTAGCCCGTGAGTATGGGCCATGAGTCTCAGCAACTGCCATTCAGTAAGTACTTTTTTTAAAAAAGGCTGAGAATCCCTGATGAGGAGATGGCCTTGTCCAAAACCTTTCAGTTAAGTCATATTTTAACTGCTTACTTTTTTTTTTTTTTCATTATAGTGGTTTTTTAACCTCCCTGGCAGTAATCCCGAACTGAGCTCGGGCTGTTTTAGGAGCTGGAAGTGGTAAGCCCAACCTTAGTTGGCTGCGCGATCAGCGCTGCGGGACCCAGGCTTCACCTCCCAGCTATCTGCCATCTCTCCGGCCGTCGGGATCCCCGATCTGATTCTGGGGACCCGGTGGCCAGGCTTCACCCCGCAGCTATTAGCCTCCTCTTAAGGATCCCCATGTCCCCCTCCGATTATACCTGCGATCAGCCTCCTCTTCGGCCACCGATTCTGAGGACTCGGCAGCCAGGCATATCCCCGCGTCAAAATCATTCGCCTCATTGGGATCGCCATATCCCCCCTCTGGTCACGCATCTATCAGCCGCCGGGATCCCCATGTCCCCGGCGGCCAATCACAGCAGAGGAGCAGTGATACAACGTTGTGACGTCATCAGGGCAGGGGGCAGAGCAAATATTTAAAGTGGAGGCAAAAATAGTAAGAAAAACAAAGAGAAATGGTGTGTGTGTGTGTGTGTGTGTGTGTGTGTGTGTGTGTGTGTGTGTGTGTGTGTGTGTGTGTGTGTGTGTGTGTGTGTGTGTGTGTGTGTGTGTGTGTGTGTGTGTGTGTGTGTGTGTGTGTGTGTGTGTGTGTGTGTGTGTGTGTGTGTGTGTGTGTGTGTGTGTGTGTGTGTGTGTGTGTGTGTGTGTGTGTGTGTGTCAGATTTCACCCATTCAAGTCAATGGAAAAATGTAAAAGGCTGCCATTCTGCCAGTAATCAAGCCAGAGTCCCCACACTTGGCACAGTTGGTCACTTGGTGACCGAGGTTACAAATCTAGGAAAAGTGGGCGGAGCATAAAACAGCCAATCAAATTTCAGCCGTTCATTTTCAATGGGAAAATGTAAACTGCAGCCATTCTTAGACTGTTAATCGCAGGGTTCTCAAACTTGACACAGTTGGTCACTGGGTGAATGCGATTAAGATTCAAGAAAGTGGGTGGAGCCTACAACTGCCAATCAAAATTCACCTATTGATTTTCAAGGGGAATATTTAAACTGCTGCCATTCTTACACTGTTAATGGCAGATGCTTCAAACTTCCTACAGTGTGTCTTTGGGTAACTGGGGTCCAAATTCACTAAAGGGGTGGGGCGGCAAACAGCCAATCAGATTTCCTTGGTGGATAAACTGCTTCTATTCACACATTTTTGATGCTAGGAGCCTGAAAGCTCACAAACTTTGTCATTGAGTGACTGTGTGTCCAGGTTACAAAAAGTGGGCGGAGCCAAAAACAAATTTGACTAGGAAAATATAAACTGTAGGCATTCTTACACCGTTAATGGCAGGGTTCTCAAACTTTGCAGTTGGTCACTGGGTGAATGAGATTAAGAATTTGGAAGGTAGGTGGAGCCTACAACAGCCAATAGAAATTCACCTTTCGATTTTCAAAGGGAATATTTAAGCTGCTACCATTCTTATACTGTTAATAGCAGATGCCTCAAACCTGGTACAGTCGGTCACTGGGTGATTAGGGTTCAAAATCAGAAAGGGGCGGAGCCCCAAACAGCCAACCAGATTTGTTTATTTTTCAATGGGAATATACAAAGTATTGATACCAAGGACCCCAAAGCTGATAAACTTGATAGAGTGACTGTATGTCAAGGTTAGAAAAATTGTGCGGCGCCAACAACTTAATTTTTTACATGGCAGGGTTCCCAAACTTGACACAATTGGCCACTGGGTGACTGGGATTAATATGCAGAAATGTGAGTGGAGCCTAAAACAGCCAATCAAAATGTACCTATTGATTTTCAAGGGGGAACATTTACATTACATTTTACTCCGTCTAATCTGGGCTGCGTGTGTGTTCCAATACACCAAGCATCACATGATAATCATGTGACGCTTGGTGTAATGGAGCGCACACGTAGCCCAGATTAGACGGAGAGGACAGCGCGCTTCTGAGCCGAAAGCTATGCGCCGGACAGAAGTGAAGAGGGAAGAAATATGTCCAGGTCAAGGGTCAAGCAAGTCGCCGGGACACCGGCATGAATAGTGCACGAACAGCGGCAGACGGAGGGGGCAGGAGGAGGTCACGGTATGTACTTTTGACCCCCCACACACTGGAGTTATCTGTTTATTCAGCTGTGGTATCCTTTAATGGCAGAGGTCTCAAACCTGACACAGTCAGTTATTGGGTGACTGGGGTCCACATTCACTAAAGTGGGTGAAGCCACAAACAGCCAATCAGATTCTTTAAATTGATTTCAGCCATTATGTTATTGGCAGGGTTCTCAAACTTGACACAGCTGGCCACTGGGTGGCTGGGACTAATATTCAGGAAAGTTGGTGTAGCCTACAACAGCCAATCAAAATTCACCTTTTGATTTTCAAGGGGAATATTTACATTGCTGCTATTCATACACTCTTAATGGCAGAGGCCTGAAATCTGGTACAGTCAGTCACTGGGAGACTAGGGTTTAAATTCTGTAAAGGGAGTGGGCCAAAAACAGCCAATTAGATTTGTTTAATTTCAATGGTAACATGCAACTTATTGATGCCAAAGACCACAAAGCTCATTAACTTGGTCAGTGAGTGACTGTATGTCAAGGTTAGTGGGCAGAGCCAAAAACAACTTTTTACATGGGAAAATATAAATTGCAGCTATTCTTACACTGTTAATGGCAGGGTTCTCAAACTTGACACAGTTGGTCACTGGGGGACATTAATTAATATACGGAAAAGTAGGTGGAGCCTACAAGAGCCAATCAAAATTCACCTATTGATTTTCAAGAAGAATATTGAAACTGCTGTCATTCTTACACTGTTAATGGCAGAGGCCTCAAACCTGCTAGTCGATCATCAAGTGACTGTGGTTCAAATTCACTAAAGGGGTGGAGCCACAAAAATCCTATCAGATTTGCTTTTTTTGGATAAACTGCTTCCATTCACACAATTTTGATGCCAGGAACCCAAAAGCTCACAAACTTGGTCATTGAGTAGTGACTGTGTGTCAAGGTTACAAAAAGTGGGTGGAGTCAAAAATAGATTTTCTGGGAAATTGCAAACTGCAGCCCTTCTTCACTGTTAATGGCAGGGTTCTCAAACTTTGCACAATTGGTTACTGGGTGACTGGGATTAATATTCATAAAAGTGGGTGGAGCCTAAAAAAGCCAATCAAAATCACCTGTTGATTTTCAAGGGGAATATTACAATTGCTGCCATTCTTGCACTGTTAATGGCACAAGCCTCAAACCTGGCACAGTTAGTCATTGGGGTTCAAATTCAGAAAAGGAGACAGCCACAAACAGTTTCATTTCTTGAAAAATACTAATTATTGATGCCAAGGACCCCAAAGCTCATAAACTTGGTCATTGAGTGACTGTATGTCCAGGTGACAAAAAAAAGGCAGAGCCAAAACCAAATTTCACTGGGAAAATGTAGACTGCAGGCCTTCTTACACTGTTAATGGCAGGGTTCCCAAACTTTGCCCAGGCCCCAGATGGTCACTGGGTGACAGATTAATATTCAGGGAAGTGGGTGGAGCATATAATAGCCAATCAAAATTCACATGTCGATTTTCAAGGGGAATATTTAACCAGCTGGGCGGTATGGACGAGCTCAGCTCGTCCATCACCGCCGGAGGCTGCCGCTCAGGCCCTGCTGGGCCGATTTTCATGAAATAAAGAGCAGCACACGCAGCCGGCACTTTGCCAGCCGCGTGTGCTGCCCGATCGCCGCCGCTCTGCGGCGATCCGCCGCAAGCAGCGGCGAAAGAGGGTCCCCCCAGCCGCCTGAGCCCAACGTAGCCGGAACAAAAAGTTCCGGCCAGCGCTAAGGGCTGGATCGGAGGCGGCAGACGTCAGGACGTCGGCTGACGTCGATGACGTCACTCCGCTCGTCGCTATGGCGACGATGTAAGCAAAACAAGGAAGGCCGCTCATTGCGGCCTTCCTTGTTTATTCTGGGCGCCGGAGGCGATCGGAAGAACGCCTCCGGAGCGCCCTCTAGTGGGCTTTCATGCAGCCAACTTTAAGTTGGCTGCATGAAATAGTTTTTTTTTTATTTAAAAAAAACCCTCCCGCAGCCACCCTGGCGATTTAATCAGAACGCCAGGGTGGTTAAATTGCTGCCATTTTTACACTGGTAATAGCAGATGCCTCAAACCTGCTACAGTTGGTCATTGGGTGACTGGGGTTCAAATACTGGAGAGGGGCAGAGCCACAAATAGCCAATCTGATTTGTTTAATTTCTATGGGAATATACAAATGATTGATGCTAAAGACCCCAAAGCTCACAAACTTGGTCATTGAGTGTTTGTGCGTTAGGGTTAGAAGAAGTGGGCGGAACCAACACCTGTCAAATACATACCCGGGCAATGCCGGGTCATCAATACAAATTTCACTGGGAAAATGTAAACTGCAGCCATTCTTACACTGTTAATGGTAGGGTTCTTAAACTTTGCACAGTTGCTCACTCAGTGAATGGGATTATTTTAAGAAAAGTGGGTGGAGCCTACAATAGTGTATAAAGCTTCACCTATTGCTTTTCAAGTGGAATATTTAATTGCTACCATTCTTGCACTGTTAATGGCACAGGCCTCAAACCTGGTACAGTTGGTCATTGGGTGGCTGGGGTTCAAATTCAGAAAAGGGGGTGGAGCCACAAACAGCCACTCAGATTTTTTTCATTTCAATACAAATTATTGATGCCAAAGACCACAAAGCTCACAAACTTGGTCATTGATTAATTGTTAAGGTTAGAAAAAGTGGGTGGAGCCGACACCAGCCAAATATATTCCCGGGCAACCAGCTAGTGTATATATATATATATATATATATATATATATATATATATATACCGTATATACTCGCATACAAGCCGAATTTTTGACCCCCAAAAAGGGGGTCAAAAGTTGGGGGGTCGGCTTGTATGCGAGTCTTCCCTGGTGGTATAGTGGTTAGTGGTGGGTGTCCTGGTGGTATAGTGGTTAGTGGTGGGTGTTCCGCGCCCCGCTGCCCCCCCTTCCCGCTCCCCCCGCTGCTATTACCTGCAGGCAGCGGCCGCTTCCTAATCCGCGTTCCCCTTCTGTTTCAGCGTGTATCACAGCAGCGCGCCCGGCGCTGCTGCTGTGACGATGCAGGGGGCAGGAAAGAGCGGTTCCCCTGGTAACGGCGATACAGATCGCCGCTATAGGGAGCCGCGCTCTTTCCTGCACTCTGCATCGTCACAGCAGCAGCGCCGGGCGCGCTGCTGTGATACACGCTGAAACAGAAGGGGAACGCGGATTAGGAAGCGGCCGCTGCCTGCAGGTAATAGCAGCGGGGGGAGCGGGGGGTGAGGGCGGGAGTACTACCTACCTATGCTGGGCACTATACTGGCTAAACTGGGCACTATACTGGCTAAACTGGGCACTATACTGGTTAACCTGGGCACTATACTGGCTAAACTGGGCACTATACTAGCTAAACTGGGCACTATACTAGCTAAACTGGGCACTTTACTAGCCATACTGGGGCACTACACTGGCTAAACTGGGCACTATACTGGCTAAACTGGGCACTATACTGGCTAAACTGGGCACTATACTAGCTAAACTGGGCACTATACTGGCTAAACTGGGCACTATACTGGCTAAACTGGGCACTATACTAGCTAAACTGGGCACTGTACTAGCTAAACTGGGCACTATACTGGCTAAACTGGGCACTATACTAACTAAACTGGGCACTATACTGGCTAAACTGGGCACTTTACTAGCCATACTGGGGCACTATACTAGCTAAACTGGGCACTATACTGGCTAAACTGGGCACTATACTGGCTAAACTGGGCACTATACTGGCTAAACTGGGCACTATACTGGCTAAACTGGGCACTATACTAGCTAAACTGGGCACTATACTAGCTAAACTGGGCACTATACTAGCTAAACTGGGCACTATACTGGCTAAACTGGGCACTTTACTAGCCATACTGGGGCACTATACTAGCTAAACTGGGCACTATACTAGCTAAACTGAGGCACTACCTACCCATACTGGGCACTATACTGGCTATACTGGGCACTTTACTAGCTATACTGGGCACTATACTAGCTATACTGGACACTACCTACCTTTACTGGGCACTATACTAGCTATACTGGGACACACTGGGGGGCTGCACCAATCCAGCATTTCCTACCCCCGGCTTATATGGGGGTCAATCATTGTCCCCAGTTTTTTCAGGGGAAAGTTGGGGGGTCGGCTTATATGCGGGTCGGCTTATATGCGAGTATATACGGTACACAGCGGAATGTGAAAGTTTGGGCAACCTTGTTAATTGTCATGATTTTCCTGTATAAATCATTGGTTGTTACGATAAAAAAATGTCAGTTAAATACAGTATATTATAGGAGACACACACAGTGATATTTGAGAAGTGAAATTAAGTTTATTGCATTTACAGAAAGTGTGCAATAATTGTTTAAACAAAACTAGACAGGTGCATAAATTTGGGCACCACAAAAAAGAAATGAAATCAATATTTAGTAGATGCTCCTTTTGCAGAAATTACAGCCTCTAAACGCTTCCTGTAGGTTTCAATTAGAGTCTGGATACAAAACATCTCTAGTTCATTCAGGTTGGATGGCTTCCGAGCATGGACAGCTCTCCTTAACTCACGCCACAGATTTTCAATTATATTCAGGTCTGGGGACTGAGATGGCCATTCCAGAATGTTGTACTTGTTCCTCTGCATGAATGCCTTAGTGGATTTTGAGCAGTGTTTAGGGTGGTTGTCTTGTTGAAAGATCCAGCCCCAGTGCAGCTTCAGCTTTGTCACTTATTCCTGGACATCGGTCTCCAGAATCTGCAGAATTCAAGCGTCCATCAACTTTGGCAAGATTCCCAGTTCCTGCACCGGCCAGACAGCCCTAAAGCATGATGTAACCACCTCCATATTTTACTGTAGGTAGCAGGTGTTTTTCTTGGAATGCTGTATTGTTTTTCCTCCATGCATAATGCCCCTTGTTATGCCCAATTAACTCAATTTTAGTTTCAGCAGTCCACAGCACCTTATTCCAAAATGAAGCTGGCTTGTCCAAATGTGCTTTGGCATACCTCAAGCGGCTCTGTTTGTGCTGTGAGCGGAGAAAAGGCTTCCTCTGCATACAGCATCTCCTTGTGTAAAGTGCACCGAATGGTTGAACGATGCACAGTGACTCCATCTGCAGCAAGATGATGTTGTAGGTCTTTGGCGCTGGTCTGTGGGTTGACTGACTGTTCTCACCATTCGTCGCTTCTGTTTATCCGAGATTTTTCTTGGTCTGCCACTTTGAGCCTTAACTTGAACTGAACCTGTGGTCTTCCATTTCCTCAATATGTTCTGCAAAATGGTATCATCCTGATTCAAAACTTCTCAATATGTTCCTAACTGTGGAAACAGACAGCTGAAATCTCTGAGACAGCTTTCTGTATCCTTCCCCTAAACCAGCGGTGGCGAACCTATGGCACGCGTGCCGGGCCCGGCACGCGTAGCCTAATCTGCTGGCACGCCACCGCTGCTTATGAACTGGCCGCAGCGTCTACTAGACGCCGCCGTGCCAGTTCATAGCCCGCAGCCCCGCAGTCTCCCGGGAGGCAGACCAGGGCTACGGCAAGATGGCTGCCGAAGCCCCGTACTGGAGACTATTTGTGTCTCCAGTACAGGGCTTCGGGCGCCATCTTCCCGTAGCCCTGCACTCTGCCTGTCAGCAGCAGCGCGGGAGACTGCAGGAGGAACGTCCGGGGGAGATGCGCGCCAGAGCCCAGCCGAGAGAGAAGACTTCTGTCAGGTGAGTACATTACTTTTTTTGTAGGTGAAATTTTCTGTTATTTTCTGGTAAAATTTTTGGTCACATTGTGTTTATGTCCTGTGACATGCTGCCCACTGCGTTTGTTTTCTGGTGAAACGCTGCCCGCTGCGTTTGTTTTCTGGTGAAATGTGGGCCTCTGCGTTTGTTTTCTGGTGAAATGCTGCCCACTGCGTTTGTTTTCTGGTGAAATGTGGCCCACTGCGTTTGTTTTCTGGTGAAATGTGGCTCACTGCGTTTGTTTTCTGGTAAAATGCTGCCCACTGCGTTTGTTTTCCGGTGAAATGTGTCCCACTGCATTTGTTTTCTGGTGAAATGCTGCCCACTGCGTTTGTTTTCTGGTGAAATGTGTCCCACTGCGTTTGTTTTATGGTGAAATGTGGCCCACTGCGTTTGTTTTCTGGTGAAATGCTGCCCGCTGCGTTTGTTTTCTGGTGAAATGTGGCCCGCTGCGTTTGTTTTCTGGTGAAATGTGGCCCACATTGCATGATTTTCTGCTGAAATGTTACCAACATTGCATTATTTTCTGCTGAAATGTTGCACACATTGCGTTTATTTTCTGGTGTCTGGGGTAACTGTTGCTGCATTATTAAGGGCTCATTCACACTACAGAACGTGTGCACGAATGCGATAACGCACAGTGATCGCACGGAATGCACGTTGTGGTGAGCTAAAGCGTGGACGTCAGCAGCTGCACCTATCGGGGAAATGTATGCGTTGTGCGTTAAAATGTTCCCAGATGCGTTACACCGTAACGCATGGGAACGCACACCTGTAGTGTGAATGGTAACATGGAAGTCTATTGACTTTCATGTTACCATATGAATCTTACATTATGTGCGTTGCGTCAAAACTGACAGCACAGCACATGGGGCTTGATTCACAAAGCGGTGCTAACTGTTAGCACGCCTGTGAAAACCCCCTTAGCACGTCTAAACAAGCTTTTTGCGCATAAAACTTTACGCGCGCAAAACTTAATGCGCGTAAAACTTTACGCGCGTACTGCACAGAGCACAGGGCGCACCGCGCGAAGTGCCCATTAAAGCCTATGGGACTTAGCGTGCGTAAAACTTTACGCGCGCAAAGTTAGCGCACGATCTGATTGAGAAATAAGGTGCTAACCTACTTAGCACCCTGGTTAGCGCGTCTAAACACTTTAGACGTGCTAAGTAGGTTAGCACCGCTTTGTGAATCAAGCCCATAGTGTGAATGAGCCCTTAATGGTCATAGTTAGCTATATTTGCTGCTTCGGGGTTACGGCGGGTATAAATAGCATCATACAGTTTCTGCACACCCATGATGCGAATCCTCGTTTCACCACATCATGGCGGAAACACTGCTTTCTTATGCCTCGCTGTTACATCATTACGTTAGCTCCGCCCATAAAATATCATGCCCCCCCCCCCCCCCCATTGGCACTCGGAGATAAATAAGTCGATGTTAGGTCGCAGTTTAGACACTCGGCCTCTGAAAGGTTAGCCATCACTGCCCTAAACCATGATGGTGCACAATCTTTGTCTTCTGGTCATCTGAGAGTTCTTTTGAGACCCCCATGTTGCTACTCTTCAGAGAAATTTAAAAGAGGAAGGAAACTTACAATTGACCCCCTTAAATACTCTTTTTTTTATAATTGGATTCACCTGTGTATGTAGGTCAGGAGTTTATCAAGCTCACTAAGCCAATTTGAGTTCCAATAATTAGTTCAGATACCAGCCAGCCTCCCTAAGAGCAGTAAGGCCACCTTTCCACGAACTGTTGAGCTGTGTGCTCAGCAAGCAGTAACCAGAAGTAAGCAGTTATCATGCAGCAACAAGCAGTTACCAGGCAGTAGTGAGCAGTTGAGAGGCATTTCACTGCCTATCAACAGTTCGTGGAAAGGAGGCCTTAGTCTCAGCAACTGCCATTCAGTAAGTACTTTTTTAAAAAAAGGCTGAGAATCCCCCATGAGGAGATGGCCTTGTCCAAAACCTTTCAGTTAAGTCATATTTTAACTGCTTACTTTTTTTGTTCTCATTATAGTGGTTTTTTAACCTCCCTGGCAGTAATCCCGAACTGAGCTCAGGCTGTTTTAGGAGCTGGAAGTGGTAAGCCCAACCTTAGTTGGCTGCGCGATCAGCGCTGCGGGACCCAGGCTTCACCTCCCAGCTATCTGCCATCTCTCCGGCCGTCGGGATCCCCGATCTGATTCTGGGGACCCGGTGGCCAGGCTTTTCCCCGCAGCTATTAGCCTCCTCTTAAGGTTCCCCATGTCCCCCTCCGATTATACCTGCGATCAGCCTCCTCTTCGGCCACCGATTCTGAGGACTCGGCAGCCAGGCATCTCCCCACGTCAAAATCATCCGCCTCTCTGGGATCGCCATATCCCCCCTCTGCTCAGGCTTCTCCCCGCATCTATCGGCCGCCGGGATCCCCATGTCCCCGGCGGCCAATCACAGCAGAGGAGCAGTGATACAACGTTGTGACGTCATCAGGGCAGGGGGCAACGCAGGCGCCATGAAACGGCAACGCAGGCGCAGTGGTTTACAGACTTTAAAGTCTGAAATTCCAGAAGTGAACCGGAGGCAGGGCTGGAGCATCGGTGAGTGGCTGTGCGGGCACAGGATGCCTGCGGGGGACCATTACAAGCCTCTAGTAACTTCAACTCATTTTCCCCTGACCCCCTACAGTATCCCTTTTAACTGACATTTTTTTATACAGGAAAATCATGACGATTAACAACGTTGCCCAAACACTTGCATCCCACTGTGGGTGTATGTATGTATATATATATGTGTATGTATATATATATATATATATATATATATATATATATATATATATATATATATATATACACAAACAAAAAAGGTCGGTCGGCACACCAATTCAAGTTCCCAAGCACATTTATTGAATGCACAGCATGACAATTGTTTCGGGGCCGCAGAGGGTCCCCTTCATCAGATAAGTGCAGACTAATATGTCTGCACTTATCTGATGAAGGGGACCCTCTGCGGCCCCGAAACAAATGTCATGCTGTGCATTCAATAAATGTGCTTGGGAACTTGAATTGGTGTGCCGACCGACCTTGAATTGTTTCTACTGAACTGATGTTGCTTCTACATCAAGGTTGAGCACCCAACTATTCACGGCAAGGTGTGCCAATCCTAAATCTGTTACCGTATGTATATAAAATATTCTGCTGCTTGCACCGACTTCTGCCTGGATTTTGACTACTCTCTGCCTGCCGCCTGCATAGTCTTTCTGGATTTTGACTACTCTCTACCACTCTTCTACTACTACTACTCTTGACTACTGCCTGCCGCCTGCACCAACCTCTGCCTGCCTGCACCGACATCTGTCTTTCTGGATTTTGACTGCTCTCTGCCTGCCGCCTGCACTGATCTTTGCCTGAATTTTGTCTACTCTCTGCCTGCCGCTTGCACCGTCCTCTGCCTGGATTTTGACTACTCTCTGCCTGCCGCCTGCACTGATCTCTGCCTGGATTTTGACTACCCTCTGCCTGTTGCCTGCACCGACATCTGTCTGGATTTTGACTGCTCTCTGCCTGCCGCCTGCACTGATCTTTGCCTGGATTTTGACTACTCTCTGCCTGCCGCTTGCACCGACCTCTGCCTGGATTTTGACTACTCTCTGCCTGCACCAACCTCTGTCTGGATTTTGACTACTCTCTCCCTGCCACCTGTACCAACCTCTGCCTGGATTTTGACTACTCTCTCCCTGCCGCGTGTACCGACCTCTGCCTGGATTTTGACTACCCTCTGCCTGCTTCGACATCTGACTGGATTTTGACTACTCTCCGCCTGCCGCCTGCACTGATCTTTGCCTGGATTTGACTACTCTCTGCCTGCCGCTTGCACCGACGTCTGTCTGGATTTTGACTACTCTCTGCCTGCCACCTGCACCAACCTCTGCTAGGATTTTGACTACCCTCTGCCTGCACCAATATCTGTCTAGATTTCGACTGCTCTCTGCCTGCCACCTGCACTGATCTTTCCCTGGATTTTGACTACTCTCTGCCTGCCGCCAGCACCGACCCCTGCCTAGATTTTGACTACTCTGCCTGCCGCCTGCACTGATCTCTGCCTGGATTTTGACTACCCTCTGCCTGCCACCTGCACTGATCTTTGCCTGGATTTTGACTACTCTCTGCCTGCACTAACCTCTGTCTGGATTTTGACTACCCTCTGCCTGCACGGACATCTGTCTGGATTTTGACTACTCTCTGCCTGTCTTATTTGTACAGTTTCACAGTTTAAGTTACTTCATAAATGTAATTAATTCAACACATTTGTGTTCTAGTCTTTTATTTATATGCAGAATGTCTACCAGGCTTTTATTCTGGCATATTTTGGTGAGTTCTGCCTAAACTTCTTGAAAACAATGTACCACTTTTGACTCATAATTCCAGACAGAAATGCACCGCCAGGGAGGTTAAGTTACCCAGGTAGGCAGCATTTATTTCAATGCCCAGTACATGAACAGCAGCAGTATGCAAACTTAAAGGAACACTGTACGGGGGTTGGGGGGAAATGAGTTGAACTTACCCAAGACTTCTACTGGTCCCCCGCAGATATCCTGTGCCCGCGACGCCACTCACCGATGCTTCAGCCCCACCTCCTGTTCATTTCTGGAATTTCAGAATTTAAAGTCTGAAAACCACAATGCCTGCGTCGCCATGTCCTCGCTCCCGCTGATGTCACCAGGAGCGTACTGCGCAGTCACAGACCATACTGGGCCTGCGCAGTATGCTCCTGGTGACATGAGCGGGAGCGAGGACACGGCAACGCAGGCACAGTGGTTTTCAGACTTTAAAGTCTGAAATTCCAGAAGTGAACGCGGCGGGGACCGGAGCATCGGTGAGTGGCTGCGCGGGCACAGGATGTCTGCGGGTGACAATTAGAAGCCCCAGGTAAGTTCCACTCATTTTCCCCCGACCCCCCTACAGTGTTCCTTTAAGAGTTTTGCATGCAAGTGCATTTTCCCTCTTCAGTGCATGGACATCGCAAACAGTGTGCCTTTTATTTAATTTTTAAACGAGCATACATTTCCAATAAGCTTAATAATGCAGTCTCCTTCCCTTTGGTGATGCACACCAGCCTGCTGGTCAGGCATATCAACTGATGGTCTTCCCCCATTGTAGCCTACGTCTTTTGCATGGAGATGGAACCTTATTTGGGAGCAGCTAATCCGCTAAGGAACAAAGGGCTATTCCCCACTTGTAGAGACCACTAACCCATGTGCGAGTGTTAAAAGTCAAAAGATACACACACAGCCAAAAATCCTTTAATTAAATCAAATATTTTTCAAAAACATTTTCATGTCTTGAAATGACAATTCACATTAATTGTGGAATATATCTGCCTTTCTTTCAAATTTGTTTTAGTTCTTTTTACGGTTTTCTTTGAGCTTGATAGAAGAGGCACATCAAAGATCATCAAAAAAATGGGAACCCCAGCACTGGCATCTTTGGACTTCCTACTGATCCTTATTGGTCCAAACCAATGGGAATTCCAAGCATCTTACCTGAATTTGTCAGTTATCAGATAATGGATGCTCTATGCACATGTATTATTATATCAATGTGTTACAAGATGGAAGAACGCCTCTGGAGCGCCCTCTAGTGGGCTCTCATGCAGCCAACTTTCAGTTGGCTGCATGAAATAGTTTTTTTTTTAATTAAAAAAAAACCCTCCCGCAGCCTCCCTGGCGATCTCAATAGAACGCCGGGGAGGTTAAAGGATACCTGAATTAAGAAAAAAATAATTATGAGGGGGGCATTACCTGGGGCTTCTTCCATACACCTATTAAGCTTTGTGTCCCCTCAGCTTAGACAGCCTTCCCTCTAGTCAAAGCTGTGACTTGACTCAGTCAGGCCTGGTGCGGTTCTGAAGCGTTTTTTAAAACGCTTGCAGGGGGGAAACCGCTTGGCTAATGAAAGTGAATGGGACGGTGCACACCAGAGCGGGTCGTTTTTGCCACAAACTCGAGGGCTGCAGCATTTTTTTGATTTCTGAAGCGTGTCTGCCTCAATGTTAAAATATAGGAAAGTGGAAAACCGCTCTGAAAAACGCTATATCAGAGCCGTTTTCCAGGCGTTTTTGTTACAGTAGCTGTTCAGTAACAGCTTTACTGAAACAAGATCTGATATCTGCTACACAAAAATGCTCCAAAAACCGCTAGGCATGTTTAGAAAACATCTCTAAACATGCCTAGAATCGCTCTGAAAATCTGCTTCAAAAACCTCTAGCGTTTTGCAGATCTGCTAGAGGTTTTTGGTGTGCACTGGGCCTCAGAGCAAGGGAGCATGCTCTGTCTTCCCCTTCCGATCGCCCTGCCAAACACCTCCGCAAACAAGACGTGACCAGGAGTGTTCTGGGCATGCACGGATCATAAGCATTCCCAGTCACTGTACACAGCCATGGGAGAGCTTGCACAAGAAACGCCCACAAGTGTACACCTGTCATGCAATAATCCTGACAGCAAGAGAGTGCTGAAATGCATAAAAGCCATTTATCACTTTTTTCAGGGGAACTACATATAACAGACTTTATGTAACTTTGACATGGCTGCACTATTCAGAGGAACCCCTTACAATAAAAATTAGAATATGAGACACCAAGACACATACAATTGCGGATATCTCTTCAGATAATTGGCAGTTCAGGTTTGCTTTAAAACGGGATTGTCACCATAAAAATCAAATTTCAACAGCAACTGGTCTGAGTGTATTAAATGATAAAGATGCCAATCCTGCATTCAAAACCTTTTCTGCCTTCTAATGACATAAGACCGTGAACTTCTGAGTATGGACCTCAGTGGGACTGTCTGAAGACTCTGGGAGGAGGGCGGGTAACAAATACACAATTAGCAAGAGGAGAAAAAAGAGTGAGCGAGGAAATGTCAGGATTAGCTTCATTCAAAGGTATAAAGAAGTCCTGAGTGCAGCAAGCCTCAGGACTTATTTATACTTAAAGAAAACCTGTAACAAAGAAAACCTCCCCTGGGAGTTACTCACCTCGGGTGGGGGAAGCCTCCGGATCTTATTGAGGCTACCCCCATGCTCCTCGGTCCCATGGCGGCGAAAATCCTCCCGGAACGGCGGCGATGTAAATATTTACCTCCTCGGCTCCAGCGTAGGCGCAGTATTAAGGCAGCATTTCAGCCTTTTCTACTGCAGCCTCTAGTGTGAAAGAGCCCTTAGGGGAATGCAAGGTCTGGATGCGAAGTGGTTACTGATTTATTTACCTCCCCTGGCTCCAGCAGGGGCGATGTTGCGGCTCTCCGCACGGAGATGGGCGAAAATAGCCGATCTCCGCTGGGACCACTCTACTGCACAGGCGCAGGAGACTTGCGCCTGCGCAGTAGAGCGGCCCGCCGGAGATCGGCTATTTTCGCCTATCTCCGTGCCTCTTTGACATGAATGGCTGACAGCAAAACACTTCACTACTTGGCAGCCCCTCCTGTTTATGTGCAGGGCGCTTGCAGCCACCTGCAAGTGTCAAGCAATTGCGACAGACTCCCTTGGACGCTACATGCTGCGGTTAGATTTCTTGGTGAAGTGTCCTCTGTCCCCAGCTAAAGCAGGAGCACAAGCGGTTTTGTAATTGGCGGTCTTGCAGGCTCAGCTAGTGCTGGGGAAAATCATAGGTAAACAGACCGCAAAATTACTTGTGAATGAGAGCTTAAAGGACTTACGAACCCAAATATAAAAAAAAAAGACAAGTACCTTAAACACTTTTAAATGCACGGAGGACGCCGTCCGCGTCCACCGTGCAGTTCCGCCGGGTCCCCGCAGTCTGATCGCCCTCCGTGCCTTTCCCGACCCCACAGACGGGGTCGGGCTCCCCTTCCTCTCATAAGATGGTGGCCGGAGCTGGCCGCGGCTGCGCAGTCCGCATACACGTTAGTGCGGCTGCGCAGCTCTAGGGCCATCCCCCCGATCCACGCACAGTAGCGTGGATCGAGGGGGAGGCGTCCTCCGTGCATTTAAAAGTGTTTTTATTTACTTTTATTGTTGGATAGTTTGAACTAATGTAATTCTCTCTTCTAATGAGAAATATAGCCCTCTATTTACCTACAATCTTCCCCGGCATATAACAGCAATACCGGATAATGCAAGGACATCAATTACAAAACGGCTTGTGCGCCTGCTTCAGCTGGGGACAGTGCAATCTTAAAGGGCCCATACACCTAACGATTTCTCGCCGATATAGAGCAGATTCGACCACTGTGATCGAATCTGCTGTGAAATCATTACGCAAACATTGACCGAACGATCAATTTCCAACCGAAATCGATCGTTCCCGTCGTTCCTGTCCGTGCGGAAAATTTTGCTCGATCGCCGGCGGGTCGGGAGTGCTTCGATAGCGGCGTTCGAATGCCCTACGCAATACAGTGGCAATACATTACCTGTTCCGCCGGCGCGTGTCCCCGCTGTCGCCACTGCTCCTTCTCCGCTGGGCTCCGAGTCCGGCAGGTTTCACTTCTTCCTGTTCTGGCAGGAAGTTTGAATAGTAGAGCTCTCTCTACTGTTTAAAATCCCCCGGACAGGAAGTTCAGTGAAGTTGAGTGCGGAGAAGACGACAGCGGAGACTGGGGGACTCGCGCTGGCCGGATGAGGTAATGTATGCGGGGGGGGGGGGGCTGCGGCGGCAGCTCCACAGATTGTGAATCGATTTCAGCATGAAACCGATCACAATCTGTTTGCAGTAAAGGTAGCCATACGATCCCTCTCTGATCAGATTGGATCAGACAGAGATCTATCTGTTGGTCGATCTGATGGCAAATCGACCAGTGTATGGCCACCTTTAAAGGAGATACTCTCCACACTGGGTTTTCTGATTTACTTGTGTTTTCCAGTGTGGTCAGTCACTCAATCTTCCTTCTCTGCCTTTGCAGCAAATATGATTCTCATTTATAATCCAAAGCTGCGAATCTTGACTCGGCGACCTTATGTATTTCAGTTCTCTCAGTTTTATTGCACTCTAATTTAACCACTTCGCATCCAGACCTTGCATTCCCCTAAGGGCTCTTTCACACTAGAGGCTGCGACAGAAAAGGCTGAAATGCTGCCTTTTGCTGTCAGCGTATTACAGCCAATACATAGAGTTTTCATAGCGTTATACAGCTCATATGAAAACGTCTTTTTTTTTCTTTAAAAAGAAGTCAACAAGTCAGCTGTAAAACGCTTTGAAACAGCTGTAAAAAAGCTGTAGTTGGCCTTTTCCATTGACTATCATTAAAAACGCAAAAAGCCAACCTCGGCTGTAAACAGCTTTGGAACAGTTCCGGGGAGCTTCAAAACGCAACGACCAAAAAAACTGCTTTAGGTGTGAAAGGTAAAATGAAAGTCTATGGACTTGGCTAACTATGATCTTGGCTGTAAAACGCCGAAACTAGCCTCTAGTGCAGGGGACAGGAACCTTTTTGGCTGAGAGCCATAAACTCCACATATTTTAAAATGCATTTTCGGGAGAGCCATACAATATAATTCAAACTGGGACAGTGCACATGTGCAGCAGAGAACTCATGTTGCCATGGTGATGTGTATACAACAGAAAAAATATAGATGCAATGAGCGTCCAACCCAATTGCAGAATTGCACTACTCCATAGGAGGAGCTGTACTGGTTAAATACAGAGATACTGTAGCAAACACAAATTGAATAACCAATACTGCTGCATGTGCTGAAAAAGGTACAAATTTTATTATGTGACATTTACCACAAAAGCTGCTGGCCAAAACAAGGACAAACACTTTAAAACTTTGCCTAAAAACATGAATCAGCACGGTGAGCACATGTGTAGATGATTATCAGAGGCCTTGGATTGTGTGCAATTAAACCCAAGTGGCCTGGCCACAAACCTATGCACAAACATGGGCAACACTACCAATCTTCATCGGTCAAACCAATATCCTATATCTATGATTTGCCACCAACCAAAGGATGGTATATGTCGTGTCCAAAATCGCCCAGCATCAGCCTATGCAAAAAATGGACAGACTGACAATCCTTATTGGTCGTATGTGGCCCCACCACCGACGCACACCGAGGCCTCAAGGCGAGTTCACAGTCCTTGTTGAAATTTCAGTGCACACTTGAATTCATATGACCTTCATCAGAATTAGAGCAATCTTCAATCTCTGTGGGTTTATTCCCCTTTGAATCACTTACTGTCTCAATTAGACACAATAACCACTTTGTGACTGCTCCCTAGATAAAGCTCTGTATGCATGATCTTCATGGGGACATAGAAACAAGGTGACAATGTTCTTACCATCTCGTTGTGGCTGCTGGTGGTTAACTCACAGTTATGTGGCGTTTTGGCTGTGAAGAGGAAACTTCAACGCGTCCGCACACGCGTCTGGCCGCATGGGTGTCCAGTCAGACCTTTTTTAGCCAGGGCTCTCCAGACTTCAGGGGGCTTGCGGAGAGGCGTCCCTACTATCCGCACCGCTCCCCTTCCCGCCGTTCATCCTGAACTGGACCGTGTGGTTTACTTCCTGTAAGACGCTGTGCAAGTGGCTATGCGGCCATGCGTCAGGACATCCGCGTGAGCGCTCACCGTGCTGATACGCCGCCTCTGGCTGACGCTTTTCGCCCCGCCCACGGGGCTTTCTCAAAGCAGTGACGTAGCTGGCTTCCTCGTGATCCTCTCTTTATATTTACAAAAGTGTGGGAGGTTTCCTTTCCATGTGCATGACCTCGCAGGCTTTATATTAACAAATGATCTAAGTATTAGTAAAGTTTATCAGTGCTTAGCCCTCAGATGATCTCGTATCTTATATTAAACTGAGAAATTATTGCAGGAAATAGGCCATGTTAAGATCGGAATTCAGTCCATATGGAATTCTTGTTCCCAAACGATAAATCCATCCTGCCTCTATTTTATATAGTTCATTTTCTATATTGCCACATCTTTTCGGAATTCTTTGTTTCATTATCCCCTTGAACTTTAAACCCTTAGGATCTTTATTGTGGAACCTTTCAAAATGTAAGCCAAGGGGGCTATCCTAAGTAGCATTCTCAATATTGTTTATGTGTTCGCCAATTCTGGCACCTAATCTTCTCTTAGTTTTCCCCACATACATCAAGTCACAGGGACAGGTAATGCAATAAACCACTCGTTCAGAATTGCAATTTATATTGTCACGTATCTCATAGCGCTTATTGCCATTCGCATTTCTGAAATATTTTGTTCTTTCCACATATATGCATACAGTACATCCGCCACACTGGAACATTCCAAATTTGACAGGGGCATTGCTTAGCCACGTTTGTTTTGGTTTGGAATTAAATTCAGATCGTACCAATAGATTCTTTAAATTAGGGGCCCGTCTTGCCGTCATATAGGGTCGGTTCCCCACTATTCTCTCTATTCTTGGATCTAATAAAAGAACATTCCAATGTTTTTGTAGAGTTGTCTGTAACTCATACCAGTGGCTGCCGTAAGTGGTTATAAACCTGATAGGACCAACATTTTTTTGCTTTCTTTTACCCCACAACACCTCATTCCTGTTCTTATCTTTTGCTTTTTGCAATTCCTTTTCAACTAGATCTATAGGGTATCCCCTCTCTTGTAATCTTTGACTCAGGTCTTCACCTTCTCGTGCAAAGTCATCTTCCAGAGCACAATTCTTTCGTAACCTATGAAACTGTCCCCCTGGCACCGCTCTCTTTTGCGATATCAGGTGATGACTTTGATAATGGAGTAGTGTATTACCTGCGGTGGGCTTTCTATAGGTAGAAGTGATAAACCTGTCACCCTCTTTACGGATTTTCAAATCCAAAAAGGACAGCTCATCCCTACTAAATTCATATGTAAAGCGTAGGTTTCTCCCATTATCTGTCAATTTAGTCATGAATACCTCCAATTCCTCTACACTCCCCCGCCAGACCAGGAGCACGTCATCAATAAATCTCAGCCAGAGGCCAACATACTTCTGGTAGAGATCAAGGGGGTACATGTTTTTAGGCAAAGTTTTAAAGTGTTTGTCCTTGTTTTGGCCAGCAGTTTTTGTGGTAAATGTCACATAATAAAATGTGTACCTTATTCAGCACATGCTGATGTGTATACAAGTTGACCCGCTGGGCAGTGGAAGTGTCAGACACGTATTCAGCTTCTCTTGGGTTTCAGCAACATCAACAATTTCCCTGAGAGCCAGACAGGAGAAATACCGACTAACAGCATGTACAATTTAGCTAGCTGACTTGGGGTTGATTCACTTTGTAGGGCGAGATAAACGCACTTTGGCCCAATAGACTGCCTGTCAAGTGACAGGCAACCTATTGGGACAAATAAAGTGCGGGGATCTCGTCCTACAAACTCACTGGACCTGACAGAGTCCAGAGTGGGACAATTGGAGCAGCTGTTTGTTTTGGGGGGAGCGTGAGTATGTATGTAGTGCATGCTACAGCAGTAGCGTGCCTACTTTTAAAATGTTACTTGCGCTGCCACACTAAGCTGCGCAGCTTGAGTAGTGTAGCTTAGTGAATAAACCCCTATTGATTTCTGTGAGCCAGATGTAGCCATCAAAAGAGCCACATCTGGCTCCCGAGCCATAGGTTCCCTACCCCTGCTCTAGTGTCAAAGAGCCCTAATGGACCAGAGCAGTTTTGACGCTTTAGCTGTGTCCCTTTTTAATCAGCTATAACTTCATCTGTACTCGTGCCACTTAAATGATCCTTATAGTATTTTTTCAAGACAAACTAAGCTTTCATTGGGGGGTATTTGGTCCCAAGTAAAATGTTCTTCTCTATGCATTTTAATGGGAAAAAGTGGGGGGAGAAAATGCATTAGTTCTCAATGTTGACCAATTCCTGTTTAAAATTAAAAAGTGCTACGGACATAAAAACTGTGCCACCAGTTTATGTTCCCCAGTATAGATATCCAGATGTGTCTCCAGTATCAACACCGCCACCCCAAGTATAGCCAGATGTGTCCCCAATATAACCCCCCCCCCCAGCATAGCCAGATGTGCCCCCTCTGTTTGCCAACCCCAGAGTAATTTACAGATGCACCCCCAGGAATAGTGCCCCTCTTTATAGCCAGATGTACTCCCAGGAATAGCGCTGCCCCCCCCATTATAGCCAAATGTGCCCCTAGTATTAAGTTATGGCACCCCAGTTGCCAAGGTGTGCCATATTAGTAAAGCCCCCCTCCCCTCGGCTACCCAGATGTCCCCCAGTCAGTCACTCTTTAGCACCCCCCTTCATATATCCCCCCCCCCCCCCCCCAAGAATCGATAGCCAGATGACCTCCCCCCATCAGGCAGCCCTCTCCTTCTGATCCCCGCTCTGCAGTCAGCCGCATATTGCCAGTTACCCCGGTCCTGGCTTGATGATGTCATCAAGCCGGGACCCGGGTAACCGGCATTACGCGGCTGAATGCAGAGCGGGGAACGGAGGCTCGGGCTTCAGGATAGTCGCAGGAACAAGGTAAGGTGAGTGAGGCTGCTTGCTGGAGGATTTTTTTAATGATTTCTGCACGAAGGGGGACAGATGAAGGATTGCTGCAGTTGACTACTGCAACGATCGTTCATGGGATGGGGGTGGATTGATTGACTACAAGGGAACATGTTCCCTTTCACCAATTAGTAATGCAGCTGACAGTGCCGGGGGGTGCGCTCTGAAGCGCACCGATCGCGCACAGCAGGGCTGCAAGCTTAGTCAGTATATCTACGTCATGGTGGCTTGTAGGGTGCCACAGATGACGTAGATATACTGTAGCAGTGGAAAAAGTGGTTAATACTGTATTTTCACTGACGCACCTGAGTAACGTTTAGAGCAATTTGTAATGCACATTAACGCACGGTCAATAATTATCTCATGTTCTGAGATAATCTTCAGCCGAGACGGATGTTTGGCACTATCTGAGACGAGAATATAGCTTGCATATAGCTATCCCAGAGGTTGTTCCTGATGGACAGCAAAACAGTTAGTAATCCCATTGTGCAAATACTCACCCAACCAGCAGAAGCCACCTGCTTGCGCTCTTCCCATACTTCCTTCCACCCCTCTCCTTCAATTGTATATGCTGCTCGACTATAGTCACACCATTCATGGTGCAGTTATCTACCATTAGACAAGACAAAACATTTATATCACGCTTTTCTCCAGGCGGACTCAAAGCGCAAGAGCTGCAGTCACAAGGACGCGCTCTATAGGCAGTAGCAGTGTTAGGGCCCTTTTCCACTAGCAATCGCAATCACAAATCACAAACGCCAGCGATTGCAATTTTTCATTAATTCTGTTATACGATTGCGATTTTCATTTGCATTGCATTATCATTGTAAAAATTGCTCAAGAAAGCGATTGCGGTTTCCAAATCGAATCACTGTAGTGGAAAATACTTCTCGTGATTTCTATGATAGAGTAACAACTCTAGCGATTAAAATCACTAGCGATTTGCGATTCAGCAATCGCTGTAGTGGAAAAGGGCCCTTACAGAGACTTGCTTAAGGTCTCCTGCTGAATAGGCACTGGCTTAATGAACAGGTAGAGCCGAGATTAGAACCCTGGTCTCCTGTGTTAGAGGCAGAGCCCTTAACCATTACACCATCCAGCCACGAAGGTCAACATTTAGTCTAGCAGGTGTACTGGAATTTAGACTATTAGATGACCATGTATTTAACGTGTGCGATAATGCAGAAAAAAAATTATTTATTCCATAAGTGTAGTGACATAATGGTATAATTTGCTGATGTTACAATCCTTTCAATTGCTGACGCATTCGATTCTTATTACTTAATCCATTTTTACTTTCATTCTAGTAGAATTATACAATGAATCCACTAATTTTAACCCCATGAATAAAGGACAAGATTTTTGGAGCTGTGGTATAAAGAAAGCACATCATATAACATTCTGAATATAAGATTCATGCTGATGTGATTACTTTCCCAACAGCAATCTAAAATGATAATAATCAAACCAAATCCTATGGACTGTATACAATAAGTAGTTGCCTGTAACACATTGCTAGGTTAAGACAAATATCTTTATTTGCATTTAGTGGCTACTATTCTCATCAGAAGAAGCCTTAACTGCTGAGGTCTTAGGTGGTTTCTTTAAGTACTGCTTGTGCTCACCTCTCTTGCCACTGAATCCACCTGGGACTGTGCCAGCATAGACAGGATCGTCTGGAAACCTGTCAGTATTACGGAAAATAAACCATGCTCTGTGTTAAGACGCACAGGACTTGGCAGTGAAATGTTCAGTTGTAGTAGATAAACAATTGTCATGATTAAAAAACAATTGATGTAAACCCTGTCCTTATTCAACGAGAAAACAAGAGAGAACACCGAGATCCCAATATAGTGCAGTATGTACTGTATTGATGTGGGTGATGAGAGGCAAGTACGTAAAGTTATACTCACAAACATGGGTTACCACTAAGGCAACCACTGTAAATGCAGGTGGGGAGATTAGACCTGTCCCCACTCATGATTAAGAAGTCGCTCTCTATAGATCTGGAAACAAGGGGTTAACAGCCTTCCCCACCATGGGTGGACTCGAAACAAAGTGGAAATAAACAGAGGTGCCAAAATTATAAAAGTAGCTAAAAAAACTTTTTAAAAAAAACGGGAGAGGCAGTGGTGGACTTCACTCCTCCAAGAAGACACAAAAACAGGTTGATATTATATCAACAAGCAAATGTATTTATATATACACTCCAAAGGGTCAAGGCAACGCGTTTCGCGGGTGTGGCCCCGCCTCATCAGGCAATAGGGAATGGAGCATACAGCAACAAGCGTCTATGTCTCATCCTTTTGGCGCCCCTGTTCATTTCCACACTGTTCTTATTCAAGTCAAGAAGCAACTCATAGCACACAGCAACAAGCCAAATGAAAGGCTTGAAGTGGGATGAATGTTAGGGAGCATGTTCTTCCTTCCTTCTTTAAAATGTTGCCACTTATTGTATCGGTCCTCTGCTCATCTTAACGGAAAAGGATATGGAGGCTCCCATACTTATTTCCTTTTAACCAATATCAGTTGCCTTGGTTCTTCAGCACTGCTATAAATGAAGTGTGGTGAAAAAAATTCTGCTTTGGATTATCAGTCCATGAAAAAATGGACCCTGGGCCCCCTCAGTTCTTGATTCTGGGCCCAGGGTGTTTGGGGGTTGACTGGGGGCGTTTGTCATTTTTGGGGAAACTGTATTTATAAGACCTCGGTCTTTCTGCACCACTATAAATGAAGTACAGTGCAAGAAATTCTGCTTTGGATTTTCAGTCCATAAAAATGCATTCAGTTGATTGCGCCAAACCCCCCCCCTCCCGTTCAACAACACAACTGAGGCATTAGTATTTGGTATTCTCATGCATGGGAGAAGTTGATGAATATGTTTTAGGATGTAGTTTGTGGCCCGCAAACAACATGTGTGCATTATGCTCTAAATTCTACCCCATTCTTGCAATCAAAATCGAGACCAGTCAAATCCCTAATTATACCCCTTGTTGAATAGGCTGTGGGGGGAGGGGGCGGGTCTAGTTTTCTAGATGGGGTCATTTTGGGGAATATACAGGGGGTTTGGTCCTTCTGCTCTGCTATAAATGAAGTACAAAGGCCAGGTCTGCAGCATCAAATATGCTTTGAAGAACTTTTACTAAACATGGTCAACAGAAACATTGGCACAAGTGACATCCTGGCTCTTACATGACATTAGGTTTTTCCATATCCCACAGGCGGCGCCACTCTCCCTTCGAATTTCTTTGCCGTGCCAAGCGGTCTCGATCAATTTGTTCACGCTCTTTCTTCCATTTTAGATATTCAAGCTCCTCCTAGCAAAAAAAAAAAAAAAAAAAAAAAAAAGGTAAGTGAGGACATATTGCATGCCTTTTTACAACCTGTCAATTTAAAAATAACTAATGTAATGTGTCAAAAAGCCATTTAGGAAAGGCAATCCTGCAGTAGACTGGAAAAAAAAAAGAAAAGTTGATGACTGCTACAGCTCTGGAGTTACAACTTTGGCACAATGAAAAGGGGCAGAACCTTTACCCCTAAACTCAAAAGCCGATTACTGTAATTTGTTTAGAAATTTTCTGTAGGGTGACTATGGTGACAAATGAGAGTTAAAATAAACCAACACTTAAGCTGGACAACACATTTTCCAGACTAAAAGGTTGATTACTGCTGTTTTTTTTTTTAGCCCAGCTGTCTATGAGTTGACAGTGATGATAAACAAATTAAAGGATGGTTCTGTTTGAAAACAAATGTAACAAGACTTCTCTATGAGTTCAACTCATTGACAGCTGGACTCAGAAGAAAAAAAAACCTGATAAGCTAAGCAGCCACAAAAAACACTGAGGGGAATGAGTGGGATGTTTATCTCAGAAGGCGATTTATACTTTCTTAGACATGAAATTACCGCATATCACCACAAGGGTCACAGTGCATGTTGGCCGTCATGGTTCCCTCAATGAACTCTATCTCCCCAGTGGCAGCAGAACTCATGCAATCCCACCACCATAGTTGACTGTAGGCAAGACACACTTGACTTCGTACATCTCACCTGGTTGCTGCCACACACGCTTCACATGTCTTGAACCAAATACGTTTAACTTCTTCTCATTAGATCACAGTACATGGTTGCAGTAATCCACGTCCTTAGTCTGCTTGTCTTCAGCAAACTGTGGACTTACTTGTGCATCATCTTTATACATGGTCTGAGCACTGACAGGCTGACCCACCCCATCAACCTCTGCAGTAATGCTGCTAGCACTTGTACATCTATTTGCAAAAGTAAACCTCAGAATATGATGCTGAGCACATGCACTCAACTTCTTTGGTCGACCATGGCGAGGCCTGTTCTGAATGGAGCTGGGCCTGTTAAACTGCTGTATGGTCTCAACCACAGTGCTGTAGTTTCAAGGTGTTGGCATTCTTCTTACAGCCTAGGCCATCTTTATATAGAGCAACATTTTTTTAAGCTCCTCAGAGAATTCTCTGCCATGAGGTGTCATGTTGTGAGAGAGTGATAACCCCAAATTTAACACACCTGAGCCCTTCTAACAATAATACGGGAAAATATGTAACTGGGCAGAATTTAACATTTTTTACTTAGGGGTGTGCTCACTTTTTCTGCCAGCGGTTTAGGCATTAAAGAGAGTCTGAAGCGACATTAAAAATCGATTTTTACCTTATAATAAACATGGGCACGTTTGCCCCTGCTAAAACGCCGCTATCTCGCGGCAGAACGAGGGGTCTTTACCCCCCAAATCCCCTCCGTGGTGTCCGGGGATTGCTTCCTGTTGAGGCAGGGCTAATGGGCGCAGCCCTGCCTCTCAGCGCGTCTATTAGCGCTGATCGCCGCCTCTCCCCTGCCCCTGTCTTCCTTCACTGAGTGGGGCAGGGGAGAGGCAGAGATCTGCCGGCTGATAGACACGCATGGAGGCAGAGCTACAGCCGAAAGCTCTGCTTCCATGAGCAGCAAAATCTATGACCAAGTTGGTTGTGGATTTTGCAGGGGGGATTTGGGGGGTAAAGACCCTCGTTCAGCCGCGGGATAGCAGCGTTTTAGCAGGGGCAAACGTGTCCATGTTGATTATAGGGTAAAAAGCCATTTTTAATGACGCTTCAGAGTCTCTTTAATGACAGTGTGTTGCATGATTTTGATAGGAAATACATTTTCACTGTTATACAAGCTGTACACTGGCTACTTTACATATACTGTGCACGTATGTCTATATCTATGTATATAAAATTATATATATATATATATATATATATATATATATCCCGTTTTATTTAGAAGCCAAGAGTAACTAGGTTTTAAACATGCTTTCAATCCATTGCAATACACAACAGAGCATATAATTACAGCACTCTGGCGTTTGTCATCTATCAATACTGCAAGAAGGATCAGAGCAGCTCTTTCAGTGAAAGGGATCAGGCAGGCAAGCTGCATGGTGTCATGTGAAGGACTGGAAGAGAACAGCGCACAAAAAGTCACAAGCCAGAGCATATGCAGATCACACACCATGCCATGGGCTGTTTCCAGGTCTTCTGGAACCGGAACCAGCGCCGGATGGGAGCCTCAAGTGATCGGGGAACAGCCTGCATGATAAGTTCAGTCTGCTTTACATGGAAGTGTACCTTGTTTGGCTGTTCTCCAGGGCTAGTTTTCTCTCTTTTTCCACATTTCTGTCCAGAACTTTCCTAGAATAACAAAGAAACAAACATATATCAAGATGTGCTTTGAGTCATATGGGAGAAAAGCACTTAAAGGATACCCGAAATATACCTGAGATAGACATGTTTATGTACAGTGCCTAGCACAAAAATAACTATTCTGTGTTCCTTTTTTTTTTCTTTGCCTGAAAGAGTTAAATATCAAGTATGTAAGTGTCTGACTCAGTCCTGACTCAGACAGTGACTACAGTGTGACCCTCACTGATAAGAAATACCCCTTTTTACCTCTTTCTTGCTCTCAGAAGCCATTTTCTGCTAGGAAAGTGTTTTATAGTTTGAATTTCTTATCAGTGAGGGTCAGGACTGAGTCAGCCACTTACATACCTGATATTTAACTCTTTCAGGCAGTGAAAAAAAAGGAACACAGCAGTTATTTGTGTGCTAGGCACTGTACATACACATGTCTATCTCATCATGTCACATGTCACTTCGGGTATCCTTTAACAAATGTAACTGTATTTTATATAGTGGCTGGTTCACACTACCAGCACTTAGCAAGATCTTTTCAAATCACTGGCATTTAAAAAGTGCTGGTAGTGTGAACCAGACCAGACAAAGAAAATTATCTGATCTGACCACAAGTTGTCTAAAACGCAGATTATGGGTAGATAGGCAACCAGTAAACAAAAGCCCCAACTTGCTTATTCACAGTGGTATAGCAATAGGGGATACAGAGGATGCGGCGCACCAGAGCCCTTGTACCAGAGGGGCCCAATGGGGGCCCTCCCTCAACCACAGTATTAAACTCTTCAATGGTGCTATGCTGGTAATGATCACTTTTATACATGCTTTAAATAGTGGTAGATGTGACGAACATTACGGAAAAGTCGTGCGCTAGCGCCATCGACTTTCGCATGGTCGTGCACAGTTCCTGTCAGTCTTGGGTAAATACACAATAAATGTCAATTTCCCTCTCTCTTACTGAGAGAGGGCAGCCCTCCCCCACATCCTGTTCAGGTCAGGAAAGAATTCACAAGTGGCCAGACCACCTGGGGAGCAGCATTTGGTCACACAGCTCATGTTCCACCAAACCAACTCCAACTGGTTGAGACTCAAATTTCCCTCCAAGCTTATAGCTTCACACAATGGGAACATTTACTTTATTAATAATTCAAGATGGGTTTGGCACAGAAAGACAACAAACACATTTCCTGATACCCAGAAATCAGTTCTATCACTCACATGATTTATAATTTTCTGGCTATCAGGGATCCTTGTAGAAACCACTTTATCCGGCCTGCGTAGAGCGAATGCGACAGACTAGGCATACATAGCCTCGTTTAATAGAGGGTCGCGAGCAGTTTACGAATATAGTCTCGGATTTGCGATACGCCACTCCTGGGCCGAGTCACACAAATTATTAATAAATGGGTACATTCCTTGCTCTGAGTCTGTGGGTGGCAACCTGCCTGCCAGGAGGTAACCCTGCCTCAAACACACCTACTTTCCAGGTAGTGACCGCCCCAAAACTCTGGTCAGTAAAAAGCGTTTGCAAGGAACTCCTCCCAGTTCTTCAATTCCCATCTACCAGGAAGGTCTAGACATGTGCTCAAGGAGAACCGGGCGCATGTTGTGTACAAAGACTTTAACCTGAATGCCTACTTTAAACTGGACTATTTTCTTCATTTTTCAAATGGACTGCTCAGCTAACAAAGTAAGAACTTTCTGATTTTATTCCTTTTATTTTTAAGCTCTGTGTTTTATATGTTAATAGGTGTATATAACTGTATGTAATGCATTGGTGTTATTAAACGTTTAAAAATCGTTTAGCGGTTATGACCTGTTGCTGAACATACACAATCGTACCTATTCTCCTGAACTCGCTACCCTGTGTTTAATAGAAGTATACACTTATAACCTGTATGCGAGAACCTGGCCCAGATATAACGATCTGACCCAGGTTCCTGCATACTGCTAAGGGTTACTAAAGTGTTCTCCAAATCCTAGTATAATTACAGTAGCGGGCTGTGTAACTCGCTTGGTGGCAGATCTTTGAATTGTATGTGTGTGGAGTGATTCGGTTGGTATCAGAACGCTCCCTTCGCGAGTCAGTTCATCAAATTGCGAACGCGGGTTACCCTTCGTGATGAACAAATGACCGTGTAAGAGGATTTCTGACGCTGATCAATTTACCCCATCCGCAGACCGGCCTAGCGGTCTGTGACATTGTTTGGCAGCTTTTTGGGATTTGTGTATGTTCAGAACATCAACGGCAACGTTATTTGATTAACCTGCCAGAACAGATCAAAAATCTGTGGTCGATAACCGGTGCATTACCATTTATATAGACTAAACGTGTAGCACAGAGTTCCCCCCCAATCTCTTTTGCTATCCTATCTTTTATTTGGCAAAAATGGCTGCAGCAAGATACAAGAAAATGTCAGTGGCAGACCTAGCAAACTTGTGTGAGGAAAAAGGCATTATGACGTATAGAAAAAAGAAATCGCAATTGATCGAGGACTTGTTGCGACTGAATACCCAGCCAGAGCAGATGCTGGGAGAGCACACTCCTGGTTCAGACGGTGCTGTAACTGGGGCAGAGGAAAGTGAGCGGTTGGAGCAAAGCAACCCACTTCCAGACCCAGAGGAAAACGGTACCGCGTCTGAACCGGTCGCTGTAACTGCTGAGGAGCATGGTGGCCGGCAGGAGCCCGCCCATGCCAACCTGTTCTGTGTTCCTGATGCTGGAATGCAACCTGGATTACAAAGGCTGTTGGAGACAAATCCTGAGCTGTACATGCAGATTGTCCGAGAAAATGCTGACCGTGCAGAACGCCAGCAGCAGGCGGAACGGGTAGCCTCTGAGCGCCGGTGGTTTGCTGAGAGAGAAGCGGAAAGAGAGGAGAGAGCAGCCGCACGCAGACATGACCTTGAAATGGCCAACCTGCGAGCGCAAGGCCAAAATCCCTCGCAAAGTGCTCCGGAACCCCGGCCCACAGCAGGCCCGTTTGGGACTCCAAAGTTTAAATTCCCAGAAATGGAGAAGGGAACCGACCCGGACACTTATTTACACTCATTTGAAAAGACTTGTCGTCAGCATCATCTGCCCCAGGAGCAGTGGGCGAGATATCTGACACCCAACTTGCGGGACAAAGTGCTTGAGGCGTTTGTGGACTTACCCGCTGAGAAAGACAATGACTATGAGGCGATAAAAGCTGCAATTATCGCCAAATACCAGTTGACCCCAGAGGTCTATCGCAAAAAGTTTCGCTCCCTGCAGAAAGGCCACACCGACTCTTACACAGACCTGGAGAGTCGCCTGCTGACCGTGCTCAGGCAGTGGTCACGGGGCCTTAAAAAAAGACTCTCACCAAGGTCTGGAGGACCTCATCGTGCAGGAGCAGTTGCTGAACTGCTGCACTCCAGATGTCCGGCAGTTTGTCTTGGAGCGGAAGCCTGAATCTGCCAAAGCTGCCGCAGAACTTGCAGACACTTTTGTGGCCACCCGTGTGCCGGACAGCCGCAAACCTCCAGCCCAGAGCTGGAAAGGGGGGAGACCTATGCAACCCAGCTCTCCTCCCCCTGCTAACCGTGGGAATCGGGTCCCACAGCCACAGAGGCCGGATGCTGCACCTGCTACTCATCCGCCTGATGCCACATATGTTCCGAAGTGTTACCACTGTGGACAGCGAGGACACCTCAAGTCTGCCTGCCCCGAGGTGAGGACGCCGTCTCCAGAGCCTAGCGCAGAAGTGGCTAGCGCATCCTCTACTGCACACGCCTACCTCGTCATGGGAGCAGCAAATCCTCGACTTTCCGGAAATCATCAAATCGTGGAAGTTAACGACCAGATCGCTGTTGGTTTCCGTGACACAGGCGCAGAGCTTACCTTGGTTCGCTCTCATCTTGTAGCCAGGGAGAATTTCCTGCCTAATGAGCGTGTCACACTTGTGGGAGTTGGTGGCACACACGCACGCATCGCCAAAGCTCGTGTTGTTCTCAATTGGGGAAGGGGACGCCAGACAAAAGTTGTGGGGGTGACAGATGACATCCCAGTGCCTGTGCTGTTGGGCACCGATCTTGGCACCCTACGATCCTTTTATGAACCTGTGATCAACACCCCGGATTGCCAGTCTGGACCCACTCAGGTACTGTACAAGCTTGGGGTGGGACAGAGGGAGGCAGCAAGGGTAATGGTACCTAGCCCTCCTAGGGAAGGAGGCAAGGAAGCGGTACCTGTTTCTAATGGACAGCTGTCTAATCACGGTTTGTCTGATTCTAAACCTGTCACTGTTGTTCCAGATACCTGTGTACATGATGTGAAAAATGAACGTAACTGTGATGTTAATGTTGTACCAGATGTTGCCAATAGCTTTCATGCTGAATCTCACAGTGCTAAAAATGATGTATTTTTAAATGTGACAGTCTCTAATCTAAGAGGTAACAGTCTTGTTTTGCCTGGGTCATATCCGTGCTTGGCAGTGGAAGCAGGCCAGGTGTCAGAGCAGGCAGCTGGGGGCCTAGACCTCCCCTCCTGCTATGACAGCCAGAGTGCTCCACCATTGCCTGCTGTTAACAAACAGCTGGTGGAGACAGGCCATGCCTTCCCTGTCTCACCCTTGCATGTCTTCCCCTTGCAGAAGCAACCCAGTGCAAAACTGCCCAGAGGTCCACCCTCTATCCTTCCTGGAGAAGGGGCAAGCCTCGCCACCCAGGTGAAGGCTGATTCGTTTTTTAAATTGTGCTCTAATGTTCACCTAGGTTGTGCCAAGGTGTAGTCAGTTAGAGCAGGGGTATGCCACGCTGCTTCCAGATTCGCAGGCTGACACCCGAGAGTCAGGAAGTGACCCGGATGTCAGCCAACGACTCTCTCCCTTACAGGAAGCGCTATGCAAACCCAGCCAGGTCTTTAGAGGTCAGCCTGTTGGTGTGCATCGCACCGTCCGCAAAGCGGACACTGGGACACACCGGACCATGAGGCCTTACGCTTCTGGTGAGTTGTCTAACGGGCAGTCAGATAAGAAGTCGAGAACCCGTTCAGTAGCTAAGCGCCGCGTAGAGCGGGTCATGCAGACCCACTCTGTGCGTCCGGCTGGTAGGGGGGAGATGTGACGAACATTACGGAAAAGTCGTGCGCTAGCGCCATCGACTTTCGCATGGTCGTGCACAGTTCCTGTCAGTCTTGGGTAAATACACAATAGATGTCAATTTCCCTCTCTCTTACTGAGAGAGGGCAGCCCTCCCCCACATCCTGTTCAGGTCAGGAAAGAATTCACAAGTGGGCAGACCACCTGGGGAGCAGCATTTGGTCACACAGCTCATGTTCCACCAAACAAACTCCAACTGGTTGAGACTCAAATTTCCCTCCAAGCTTATAGCTTCACACAATGGGAACATTTACTTTATTAATAATTCAAGATGGGTTTGGCACAGAAAGACAACAAACACATTTCCTGATATCCAGAAATCAGTTTTATCACTCACATGATTTATAATTTTCTGGCTATCAGGGATCCATGTAGAAACCACTTTATCCGGCCTGCGTAGAGCGAATGCGACAGACTAGGCATACATAGCCTCGTTTAATAGAGGGTCGCGAGCAGTTTACGAATATAGTCTCGGATTTGCGATACGCCACTCCTGGGCCGAGTCACACAAATTATTAATAAATGGGTACATTCCTTGCTCTGAGTCTGTGGGTGGCAACCTGCCTGCCAGGAGGTAACCCTGCCTCAAACACACCTACTTTCCAGGTAGTGACCGCCCCAAAACTCTGGTCAGTAAAAAGCGTTTGCAAGGAACTCCTCCCAGTTCTTCAATTCCCATCTATCAGGAAGGTCTAGACATGTGCTCAAGGAGAACCGGGCGCATGTTGTGTACAAAGACTTTAACCTGAATGCCTATTTTAAACTGGACTATTTTCTTCATTTTTCAAATGGACTGCTCAGCTAACAAAGTAAGAACTTTCTGATTTTATTCCTTTTATTTTTAAGCTCTGTGGTTTATATGTTAATAGGTGTATATAACTGTATGTAATGCATTGGTGTTATTAAACGTTTAAAAATCGTTTAGCGGTTATGACCTGTTGCTGAACATACACAATCGTACCTATTCTCCTGAACTCGCTACCCTGTGTTTAATAGAAGTATACACTTATAACCTGTATGCGAGAACCCGGCCCAGATATAACAATCTGACCCAGGTTCCTGCATACTGCTAAGGGTTACTAAAGTGTTCTCCAAATCCTAGTATAATTACAGTGTGTAACTCGCTTGGTGGCAGATCTTTGAATTGTATGTGTGTGGAGTGATTCGGTTGGTATCAGAACGCTCCCTTCGCGAGTCAGTTCATCAAATTGCGAACGCGGGTTACCCTTCGTGATGAACAAATGACCGTGTAAGAGGATTTCTGACGCTGATCGATTTACCACATCCGCAGACCGGCCTAGCGGTCTGTGACAGTAATCATTAGCAAGCTGTTCCTCTGCCCTGCTTACACCTCTCATACTATGGATGCCCTTGCCAGGTTTTGTTGTGCCATGTACAAAATGCTTGTAAAACTTGCACTGGGGCCCAAAGCTACACCACTCCTTCTTCATAATGCAAAAAGGGAAAATGATAGGCAACGCCTAGAAATCCACAGCAACCACAGTTTATTATTGGCTGGTGGCTATATGTTGCTACTTGTTGACACACAAAATGTGTACAGTTCCATTCCAGTCCTGCCAGTTCTCATCAGTTTGTATCAGTTTTCTCTGGCTGGGTTCACATATACAGTGTGTACAGTTTGTTCCTGTCAGGTAAAAACCTATAGAAAAAGGATGAAAACTGACAGGACTGGAATGGAACTGCACCCCTTTAATGAGTGAAGCCAGCCTTACTGAATTATACACAACTAGCAGACCCAAGCCTGTTGAAAAAAAGGGCTCTAGGTCTGTGTTTTCTCGCTGCCTCTCGCCGCCTTTTACTGCGCGTACACCAGCTGCGTGCACACCCGGCCACCCGGCTCCCTGGCCCCGTCCTCCTGTCTCTGTGAGGCTGGGTCCATGCTGCGCACATGCGCAGTAGCAAAAAGCACGGACCAAGCTACACAGGGACAGCGTGATGCAGGGACACCAGGGTTTTATTAGGATGCTATGGCTTGATGTGCTTAACCCTTAAGTTTTGAAGAAATGGTATGTGTACCACAGGGGCTACTTTAGTATGGTGGGCACGAAACTTGTTGAAAAATATGGTGAAATATATATATATATACACATACATACACACACACACACACACACAGTTAACAGCGCAGATATACGCTTCTTAGTAGATGATGTATCTCTCTCCACTCCTCCACCTGTATGCACTCAGTGTGCAGATAGAGCAAACAGGGAGGCTTTTAGTGGAATATACAATAACTTTTATTACTGGATAAAAGGCAAATACAGGCAATCCGAGGATGGGCACTTACTTTAAGAGGGTCCTAATCCACTTAGGACCCTCCCTGGCTGATAACGCTTCCCACCCAAAGTGGTACTCAAGCCCCTCAACTCGATCCTGTATCCGTGCTGCCCGCTCCTGCAGTAGTGCGTTGTAACATCTTTTGCTGTTAATCCTAGTAAAGCATAGAGCTAAACTGAGAGCTTGGTTTTTCTCGTAAGACTCTTTTTTTCCACTTGTAAAAAAAAAAAAAAAAAAAAACTTACCCTTTTGGTATATTTTGTCGTGCAATTTTTAATGGATATATTTGCTGCGGTGAAGCAAACACATCGCAAATTCAAAATGTGCTGCATTTTTCCGGATAGCGGATGTTTCTCATAGAGACCAATGGTGGAAATGCATCCGCGATGGACAGAACGAGAAAACAGAGCAGAGACTGAACTGACCTGCATTGCTCTGAGTTGAACGGACCACTTGCAAGTGGGAGCTCAGCCTAAAGGTGGAGTTAGCCTTTAAAGGACACCTGAACTGAGAAGGATGGTGGGAAAGATTAGCAGAATGGTAGGCAACTGGTATTGTTTAAAAGGCAATAAAAATATGGCAGCCTCCATATCCCTCACACTTCTGGTGTCCTTTAAAGTATAATGCTGGGAATACACCATGAGATATTTTGTCAGATAGATGGTTCGATCATTTCTGACAGAGCCGCTCTTATTTTCAATCATTTTTCTGATCGAATTCTCATAGAAGTGAATGGAAATTGAAAAGAAAAACGATCAGAAAGTAAATCTGCTTAAAAATCTTATAGTGTATTCCCAGCATTGTGCTAGGTACACATGATGCTATTTTTTGTTAGATTTAACTGCCAGATCGATTTTTTCCCAACATGTCCGATCTTAATATCTTAATAGGTTTGCCGTTCACTATGGAAATCGATCGGAAAAGTGATCAAAATTAATATTGGACATGTTAGAAAAGAATCGATCTGGCAGGTAAATCTAACCGAAAATTATATCGTGTGTACCTAGCATTAGAGGCAAAGGATCAGCAGCACATTCAGGACATGTGCATTGTTTAAAAGGAAATAAATATGGCAGCCTCCATATCCCTCTCACTTAAAGGATACCCGAAGCGACATGTGACATGATGAGATAGACATGTGTATGTACAGTGCCTAGCACACATACAACTATGCTGTGTTACTTTTTTCTTTCTCTGAAAGAGTTAAATATCAAGTATGTAAGTGGCCGACTCAGTCCTGACTCAGACAGGAAGTGACTACAGTGTGACCCTTATTGATAAGAAATTCCAACTATAAAACACTTTCCTAGCAGAAAATGGCTTCTGAGAGCAGGAAAGAGATAAAAAGGGGAATTTATTATCAGTGAGAGTCACACTGTAGTCACTTCCTATCTGAGTCATGACTGAGTCAGTCACTTACATACCTGATATTTAACTCTCACAGCATAGTCATTTGTGTGCTGGGCACAGTACATACCCATGTCTATCTCATCACGCCACATCACTTCGGGTATCCTTTAAGATGAGCTTTAAAGGGAGTGTGAAGTGTAAATAAAACAAAAAGCTATACTAGTTTAGCATTCTACTAGTTAACTATACAGATACTCACCTATGGAGAGGGAAGGTTCTGGGTCCTATAGAGCCTTCCCGTTTCTCCTATGGTCCCCATGTTCCAGAGCAGGATCCCCCGTTAGCAGTCCCCGATCAATGTGTCAGAGACTGCTCACTTACGCTGCTGCGGGAAGCTTAAGCAATTTGCGGGAGCCCAAGTCTTCCATACTGCGCATGCACGAGCATATGTTCTTTCAGGTTGAGATGTGCTAACTTACCCTTAAACATGCTTTTCCTCTACCCACTAAGTTTTTACAAACTATATTATATTCATTAGGATGATCCTAGTACCAATATAGCTCACATAGCAGCATATTAACCCATGAACTAAGCTGGTATATACAGTACTAAGGGAAGTTAATCAACCCAATGGATATACAAGTGCTTCAAGGAGATTGGTGGTAGAATATCTGAACTTCTCTTCTCAATGGTGAACAACAGATACATTTGGATGTATAATCGAGCATTCAGACAGGTAATAACCCACCATCAAATTTGCTAAACATCCTTTAAAGGATACCTGAGGTGACATGATGAGACAGACATGTGTATGTACAGTGCCTTGCACACAAATAACTAGGCTGTGTTCCTTTTTTCTTTCTCTGCCTGAAAGAGTTAAACATCAGGTATGTAAGTGGCAGTTCCTGTCTGAGTCACCACTGGGTCAGACTACAGTGTGACCCTCACTGATAAGAAATTGCAACTATAAAACACTTTCCTAGCAGAAAATGGCTTCTGAGAGCAGGAAAGAGATAAAAAGAGTCAATAGTTCATAGATTTTAGCTCTAGCATACTCCAATAAATGTGCCATTGCGCAAAAACAATAAAAACTTAAAAAGTAGATTAATAAAACTGTGGAATATCTTAAAAAGTCATTTTTAGGAGAAGGAGGATAGATCCAGCTGTTTATTTCATTTGTTTATTTTCACCACAAGTGTCCTTTAATTAAAATAAAGGACATCCTAAAATAATATTATTACATGCACATTTTCCTTTGAATTGTACATTTTTAAATTCTGCACTCCCAATAAGTTATACGTTTACCGTATTTTATGTACTTGGAGTGTCTTGTCACATTAATGCTCTGCCTTATGTTTATTGACTGAACAGATGGAGGCTAATGGACTTGTGACAAACCAACAATGTTTCAACCAGAAAAAATGCTCTGGTGTGTTTCTCTGGATGGGAAGGCAGTGTGCTATGTTCTGCAGTAAAAGGAAAGGGAAAATGGAGTTCAACCTGTGCTGTATACTTTATTCCATGAATATTCTCACAGCAAACCAAAGGTTACATTTGTATTGCAGGATGCCTAGGTTGGTTGGTTCATGTAATAAGGGAATCTCGCAGATTTTAAAGGTATAGACAGGAAGGGCAAGGACATCATGCCCTTCCACACATGCGTGCCAACTGTAAACCCACCCTCTACCCATATACAGCAAAGTCCCCAGTATCCAGCACCAGCGGGGAACGCCTGATGCTGGATACATGTCAAATTTTTCTGAAAAACACAAACTTCTCCCTTGAAATACTTACCGAGGCTCCATAGATGTCTGGCAGTCTCCTTGAGCCTCCGAGCGGCTTTCTGCTTTCCCCAGTGCACAGAAGCTGTAGGGTCAGCTGACCCGCACTGGGTCATGTGACATGCCGGCTTCCGTACACAGATGCCGGAAGCTGCTAAGAGCCCGCGAGGAGGTTCAGGGAGACTGACAGCCATCGCTGGAGCCTTGGTAAGTATTTTTAAGCCTGCCAGCACCCACAGCAAGCCCGCCAAAAGAGGTCCAGGTTATTCCTCAGGTATGCCAGTTGCCTGAATACCGGATAACAGGGACTTTTCTGTATAACCAATCACAATGGGAGATGGTGCACATGCGCATAAGGAAAAAAATACACATGTACACACACGTCGGCTACAGCCAGCCATCTCCATAGAAATGCCAGATGCCGCTGCCACAAGTGCCAGGGCATCCTATGTTGTAACTTCTAGTTAGCATTGAGAATGTATAGGTTAGTGCTCTCCCTTACATCATTCATTTTACTGCTTACAATCAAGCACATTGCTCTTGTGGGCCACACAAAATGGTGAAGGGGGCCAAGTTCGGACCGCAGGATTTGTGCTCTAAGGCTCAACACACACCATACAATCTTGGTTGTTCAATCTTACCACTTTCATATAGTATAAGAGCTTATCCAATCAATCATTCAAGGTATTTTTAATCTGTTGGCCCTTATACTACATATATTTGGTAAATCTGTACAACCAAGATTGTATGGTGTGTGTTGAGCTTAATGCAGAGTTCTCCCAACCCTGTCCTCAAGGCCCACCAACAGTACATGCTATGCAGAAAACCACAAACATGCACAGGTGGGGTAATTAGTGTCTCAGCAGAGCTCATGATCTACCTCTGTGGATTTCTACAAAACATGCACTGTTGGTGGGCCTTGAGGACAGGGATGGGAACACTGCTCTAAAGCAGGAGTTGAAAGTAGACTGCACCGTTTCAAAGAATGCTACATCACAATAAGAATTAACACATCCTACCACTGGGAGCTTGCTGGAAGGATGATACAAAAGGTTAAACATGATCACTTTCACATACAGAAAAAAAACACACAAAAAAGAATATACTTCTGCTTTAATATTAAACAATGTTTATTGAGTGTTAGCATAGTCTGTGTTTAGGATTAGATAAGTCAGCAGTCATTAACTATGCCAGCCTTGCATTTCAGTGCAAAGCCTTTATCCAGTACTATTGTGAGAGACTCCTGCCAACTGACATAGCATTCTTTTTGTCTAACTTTTCCAACCATAAAAGGAAACAGTACAGCGCTGGCTTTAACAGCGCACTTGGATCTTCATCAGGAGAAAATAAAACTGGCAAAGAGTGTGCACATTTGAAAACTGACGTTTTAGGTTTTTAAAGTGTATCTGGGTGGGTGGTTGTTTAAAACCATTATACATTATGCTCCCCCGTTGCGCTCCTTTGGACAGGACCGGGCATGCGCAGTAAGCCCCAGACCGGAGGACTCTGCGGCCGAATCCAGGCAGCGGAGGAGGACGGCAAGGGAGAGATCAGCATGAAGGGAGCTGGAGGAAGCCCCAGGTATGTATCTTTTTATTTTCTTTTTAATCCCCCGATGTATGCTTAACCACTTGAGGACCGTGGGCTTTACCCCCCTTAAGGACCAGACCCTTTTTTTCCATTCAGACCACTGCAGCTTTCACGGTTTATTGCTCGCTCATACAACCTACCACCTAAATGAATTTTGGCTCCTTTTCTTGTCACTAATAAAGCTTTCTTTTGGTGCTATTTGATTGCTGCTGCGATTTTTACTTTTTATTATATTCATCAAAAAAGACAAGAATTTTGTCAAAAAATTTTTTTTTAACTTTCTGTGCTGACATATTTCAAATAAAGTAAAATTTCTGTATACATGCAGCACGAAAAATGTGGACAAACATGTCCCATTCAGCCTATATTTATTGGTTTGGGTAAAAGTTATAGCGTTTACAAACTATGGTGCAAAAAGTGAATTTTCCCATTTTGTAGCATCTATGACTTTTCTGACCACCTGTCATGTTTCATGAGGGGCTAGAATTCCAGGATAGTACAAATACCCCCCAAATGACCCCATTTTGGAAAGAAGACATCCCAAATTATTCACTCAGAGGCATAGTGAGTTCATAGAAGATATTATTTTTTGTCACAAGTTAGCGGAAAATGACAGTTTGTGACAAGAAAAAAAAAAGTTTCCATTTCTGCTAACTTGTGACTAAAAAAAAAATGAAATCGGCCACGGACTCACCATGCCCCTCTGAGTATGGCGAGTTCATAGAAGATTTTATTTTTTGTCGCAAGTTAGCGGAAATTGATTTTAATTGTTTTTTTTTCACAAAGTGTCATTTTCCGCTAATTTGTGACAAAAAATAAAATCTTCTATGAACTCACCATACTCCTAACGGAATACCTTTGGGTGTCTTCTTTCTAAAATGGGGTCATTAGTGGGGTTCCTATACTGCCCTGGCATTTTAGGGGCCCTAAACCGTGAGGAGTAGTCTTGAAACAAAAATGACCTGTGAAATCCTAAAGGTACTCATTGGACTTTGGGCCCCTTAGCGCAGTTAGGGTGCAAAAAAGTGCCACACATGTGGTATCGCCGTACTCAGGAGAAGTAGTATAATGTGTTTTGGGGTGCATTTTTATACATACCCATGCTGAGTGGGAGAAATATCTCTGAAAATGGACAATTGTGTGTAAAAAAAAAATCAAACAATTGTCATTTACAGAGATATTTCTCCCACCCAGCATGGGTATGTGTAAAAATACACCCCAAAACACATTATACTACTTCTTCTGAGTACGGCGATACCACGTGTGGCACTTTTTTGCAGCCTAGGTGCGCTAAGGGGCCCAACGTCCTATTCACAGGTCATTTTGAGGCATTTGTTTTCTAGACTACTCCTCACGGTTTAGGGCCCCTAAAATGCCAGGGCAGTATAGGAACCCCACAAGTGACCCCATTTTAGAAAGAAGACACCCCAAGGTATTCCGTTAGGAGTATGGTGAGTTCATAGAAGATTTTATTTTTTGTCACAAGTTAGTGAAAAATTACACTTTGTGGGAAAAAAACCAAAAATCAATTTCTGCTAACTTTTGACAAAAAATAAAATCTATGAACTCGTCATACACCTAACAGAATACCCTGGAGTGTCTTTTTTCTAAAATGGGGTCACTTGTGGGGTTCCTATACCGCCCTGGCATTTTACGGGCCCAAAACCTTGAGTAGTCTGGAAACCAAATGTCTCAAAATGACTGTTCAGGGGTATAAGCATCTGCAAATTTTGATGACAGGTGGTCTATGAGGGGGCGAATTTTGTGGAACCGGTCATAAGCAGGGTGGCCTTTTAGATGACAGGTTGTATTGGGGCTGATCTGATGGATAGGAGTGCTAGGGGGGTGACAGGAGGTGATTGATGGGTGTCTCAGGGGGTGGTTAGAGGGGAAAATAGATGCAATCAATGCACTGAGGAGGTGATCGGAAGGGGGTCTGAGGGGGATCTGAGGGTTTGGCCGAGTGATCAGGAGCCCACACGGGGCAAATTAGGGCCTGATCTGATGGGTAGGTGTGCTAGGGGGTGACAGGAGGTGATTGATGGGTGTCTCAAGGTTTGATTAGAGGGGGGAATAGATGCAAGCAATGCACTGGCGAGGTGATCAGGGCTGGGGTCTGAGGGCATTCTGAGGGTGTGGGCGGGTGATTGAGTGCCCTAGGGGCAGATAGGGGTCTAATCTGATGGGTAGCAGTGACAGGGGGTGATTGATGGGTAATTAGTGGGTGTTTAGGGTAGAGAACAGATGTAAACAATGCATTTGGGAGGTGATCTGACGTCGGATTTGCGGGCGATCTATTGGTGTGGGTGGGTGATCAGATTGCCCGCAAGGGGCAGGTTAGGGGCTGATTGATGGGTGGCAGTGACAGGGGGTGATTGATGGGTGGCAGTGACAGGGGGTGATTGATGGGTGATTGACAGGTGATCAGTGGGTTATTACAGGGAAGAACAGATGTAAATATTGCGCTGGCGAATTGATAAGGGGGGGTCTGAGGGCAATCTGAGCGTGTAGGCGGGTGATTGGGTGCTCGCAAGGGGAAGATTAGGGTCTGATCTGATGGGTAACAGTGACAGGTGGTGATAGGGGGTGATTGATGGGTAATTAGTGGGTGTTTAGGGTAGAGAACAGATGTAAACACTGCACTTGGAAGGTGATCTGACGTTGGATCTGCGGGCGATCTATTGGTGTGGGTGGGTGATCAGATTGCCCGCAAGGGGCAGGTTAGGGGCTGATTGATGGGTGGCAGTGACACAGGGTGATTGATGGGTGATTGACAGGTGATCAGGGGGATAGATGCATACAGTACACAGGGGGAGGGGGATCTGGGGGGCGGAGGGGGGTCTGGGGAGAATCTGAGGGGTGGAGGGGTGATCAGGAGGGAGCAGGGGGCAGTTTAGGGCATAAAAAAAAATAGGGTTGACAGATAGTGACAGGGAGTGATTGATGGGTGATTAGGGGGGTGATTGGGTGCAAACAGGGGTCTGGGGGGTGGGCGGGGGGGGGGGGGGGGGTCGGAGGGGTGCTGTGGGACGATCAGGGGGCAGGGGGGGGGGGGGGAATCAGTGTGCTTGGGTGCGACATAGGGTGGCTGCAGCCTGCCCTGGTGGTCCCTCGGACACTGGGACCACCAGGACAGGAGGCAGCCTGTATAATACACTTTGTATACAATACAAAGTGTATTATACACTTTGTATGCGGCGATCCAGGTGCTAGTAACCCGCCGGCGCTTCCGAACGGCCGGCGGGTTACAGCGCGAGGTGGGTGAAGCCAGTCCCCGGCGGCCGATCGCGTCAATAATGATGCGATCGCGCCGCCCATGCTCGTAAAAGGACCGCCGCCATTTGTCTATACGGCGGTCCTTGCGGGGTCCACTTCCCGGCCGCCAATTGTCTATACGGCGGTCGAAAAGTGGTTAAGCATCTGCAATTTTTCTAAATCACCCTGAAAGCACTTACAGAATACTATCCTATGCGCTAGTTTAGATTAGGGAGATCCGTCTGTTTTCCGCTGAGGGAAGCGCTGCATGGACCATTTTTGGGCCGATTTTGTTACAATGAAAGGTAGAGGAAAAACACAAAACACGAAATAATTTGCTTTGTGCAGCGATTGCATTCTACATTGTATTTATTCATTTCCGGATCAAAGCGTTCACTTCCTGACTAACATCAAAAACTGAAAGAATGGAATCGCTCTGCAAAAATGCCTACAAAAACACTTACCAAAAACGTCCAACAAAAACGTCCAATGCTAACGCAATCGAAACCCAATGTGACCGAGGCCTAAGTGAACTTTTCTTTTAAGTAGATACTGAATAGGTCAATTGTGTACCGCTAAGGGGAACTATAGCAGTAGCACGTCTGGGTGAGTTCCCAGGTCTACACGTCTACCATAACTATTGAAAAGATAAACATGATTTTAAAGTAGGTTGAGCTTGACATCAAGTAGGTAGACTAACAGTCGAGGTGTGTGAGAGTGACAAAAGTATAACAGACAATTTGGCTCACCAAATGTATTCTATAATTAACAGAGTCCTTTTTGGGTGGATTAACGCATCAAAGTAACCGGAATGAAAATATAAATATTTCATGCTATTTTCACAATGGTGCACTGCATTGTATTCCCTGTAAAAACAGGAGAGGAAAGGTCGCTTTGCGTGTTATGCCTGTGGTAGCGCTTACATTGAAGTTTGCAGTATGCTTTACTGCAGCTGTACACGTGCACATTATGTGGTACTGCATAGCATAGATCCATCGCATTGCTAACGCACCAATGTGAACATACCATTACATCGTGTTAGTACCTAGTGTCCCTCTGCTGCTTGTTTGTAACTCACCCCCACTATCCACCCACTACACATGCTGCCCAGCACCATTGTTGTTCTGTGTCCCGGCAATGGAGGCAGCACATTCTCCCCTGCACGTGACCGCACATCAGGTCAAGTGCATGCCGCGGCACTGTGTAGTCACAATGCCGCTCTGTATCCTAGCAATGGAGGCAGCAATACAAAGTGCAGGGAAGTCTATTAGTACAAGGATTACAAAGTGATTAATGTTAGAGTTTCACTTTAACGTTAGAATGACTCACTGCTGTAAAGCAGTGTAAAATCCACAGCACAAATCTGAAGATGAAGCCTGAGTGTGTCTGAAATTCCTGCATGAGCCAGCTCTACAGATGCACACGCTGTGCTGTTAGGCCACGAATGATGGATGCATCCAGTGATACAATCTGAAACCTACGATTTTCCTCCAAGCTGTAAGAATCATCCGAATCTCATGTCCAGCCAACGCAACACTGATAGCAACACTGATAACACCACTCTACCCAGATTCACCCTCACTCAGCAGTCAGCATCAAGAGGCTGAGCCTCCAACCTTGTAAGGTCTGCCATCTGCAGGATGTAAATGGTAATACATTTACCTACATGTTAAAGCTGAACTCGGCAGAAATAAGGGTCTGTTTATGAAGAACTGTTTTTCTGGCAGTAAATTGACATTTTATAATCCCTACTTTTGAAAATCTGATCATTACTTTTTTTAAACCACCATATAAAAAAAAAAAAAAAAAGAGAGAAAATTAGTGCTTTGATCAAAATACCAAAAATAACCAAAGGCATCAGCAATCTGCACTATTAAGGTGGCCATACACTGATAGATTTGCATCAGTTTCCCCCATCAGATATATTCTGTTAGATGCCTGTAAAGTCGAATCTGACAGGAATCTATCTGATGTGTGCCACACACTAGGAACAGATTTCCAATAAATTTCAGAATGAAAAAAAATCAATCTAAATGCATTATTGCACCATTACATCCAATGCAACTCTATGGGCCATCGATCTGTTGCCAGCAGCAGATCGACCCAGATTTTCCATCCTGTCAGATAGATCAAATAAGAGTCTATAGAATCGATTGATCGATCGATGTCTGAAATTGATCAGTGTATGCGCCCCTTTACAATAGACTGCTTCCGAATTTGCACACGGGGAAATAAACTTAGCGTCTGCAACATTTTATTGGACATCGTATCCAAATCATGGGGATTCGGATGCAATGTCCAATAGAATGTTGCAGGCACTAGATCTCAAGTTCATCTTACTTTAAGGACAATTGACGTGAGAGGGATTTGGAGGTTGCCATATTTATTTCCCTTTAAGCAATACCAGTTGCCTGGCTATTCTGCTGATCCTCTGCTTCTTATACTTTTAGCCATAGACCCTGAACATGCCTGCAGCAGATCAGGTATTTCTGACATTGTTGTAAAATCTGACATGATTAGCTGCATGCTTGTTTCTGGTGGTATGCAGACACTGCTGCAGCCAAATAAATCAGCAGAGCTGTCAGGTAACTGGTATTGTTGTGGACTGGTTCCACATAAGGAAATAAATATGGCAGCCACTATATTCTTCTCACTACAGCTGTCCTTTAATGCTATGATGTTTGTATCTAACATACGTATAGCAATTCAATAATATTTTTCATCCTAACAAGATCTTTTGCTAAGGCTCAGCAACTTTTGGCATGGCCAGATTAGTATGTATCTAAAGGTTACGATGAGACCTTGCTGCATCATTGATCCTTATTTGGCCGGTGTAATTACTGTACACAGTTCTTTAAAAGGCATGTTATACAACTCTTGCTGTATTCTCGTATTGTTAATCTTCTAAATTAAAAAAAAGTCAAACTCTTCCCCTCGCTATCAGCAAGACAGCCACGCCCATTTTTCCCTGAAGTCTTCTGAAGCTCTGTGGCCCACATACAGCTCGGCAGCTACCAGTCAGGCCGCGGCTGCCAAGCTGAGGTAAACCTTGGCAAGCAGGAGGTGGTGGCCACAGGGCTTTGGAAGGTTTTAGGAAAGAAACTGCCACAGTGGTTGTGCAGAGGGGGCGGAGTTTGATATTTGTGAATTACGGGCAAGCAGGTGAGTTATTAACCCCACCATTCGCCAATCCTAGCAGCAGTAACAGAGCATTATATTCAACGCTCTGTATGTGTCACCAATGGTACTCTAATGATTGAGGTAAAGAATTTTACTGCTGGTTGTCACAAATTCACACCAAGGGCCATATCCTATTCAAGGTGATAAGTAGCTTGCAGATGCGAGCTACTTATCACCTTGCCATCGCGCGAGGATTACCGGCAAATCCTATTGCCCATATCCTTCGCGCGATGGTCGATCGTTAGGGAGCATTACTCAGGCGAAAGCCTGAGCGATGCTCCCTTTTTCCCGAGCGATGGGGAGTGAGGTTTACGCTGTGGTGCTGTCCATCAGCACCACGGCCTCACTCCCCACACATGCGCACTCGCCCGCCGCCATCTTCCGCCGCTGCAGCTCTCCGTCGGGTCGCCGCACAGTTTAGAAGCCCCCGCGCAGCTCTGCACAGGCACCCCTGCTGGCATACATACCGCCGCAGATCACCCGCCGCCTCTCGCCACAAAATCCGTCGCGTAATTACAGTGTATCTAACACTGTAATTACTGTCCGCATAGAAGGAGCCCGGGCAAAGCATCTTTGAATCTGCAGCCTGGGCTCCCCATTGGTCCGCTGTCTGAGCCATTTTATTGGTTTAGACAGCGGACCAATGGGGAGCCCAGGCTGCAGATTCAAAGATGCTTTGCCCGGGCTCCTTCTATGCCGACAGTAATTACAGTGTTAGATACACTGTAATTACGCGACGGATTTTGCGGCGAGAGGCGGCAGGTGATCTGCGGCGGTATGTATGCCAGCAGGGGTGCCGGTGCAGAGCTGCGCGGGGGCTTCTAAACTGTGCGGCGACCCGACGGGGAGCTCTGGGGGTCTCCTTATTAAAGGAGACCCCCAGATGCAGCGGCGACGACGTGCGTTAGCTAACGCTCATGTCTGCCGGGAAGCATCGCTTCCCGGAGACATGATAAGTGTAATTGGATTCGGTGTTAAGAACTCGCTGGGCGATTATATCGCCCAAGCGAGTTCTTTTCCGCCTGGGGGGGTCTAAAGTTTTATTAGATTAGGCGATGCCCCCATCGCCTAAGTTAAAGGGAACCAGAGATGAACGATTCACACAAAATAAACATATCAGTTGATAGCTTGTAAAGAATAAATGCTCCACCTGATAATTTCGCCACTCTGGTGTGCCTTTTTGAGTACTTTTTATCCATTATTGCTCCAGGAAATATCCAATATGGCCGCCGGCTCATATTCCTTCTGTTTCCAGGTTATGAGGTGTTCTGGATGTGCTGTCTAGGCTATATGAGACTATAGACAAGAAGGGCTGCTGTAGGCTTTCATCTATGTGCTTTCAACTTCATATTCTGGTATGCTTTGTGGCTGCCTGTAGGAAGTGTCTCTCATAGTAATGAAACTGCATACAGTAGATAATAATGATGACTGGCTGCACAGACAGAGCACACAGATCACACAGCCACACTTGTCTGTTAGACAGAGATTTTTCCTGCAGCATCAGCCCCTCCCATATCATCACAGCTCTCAGTATGTAAAGCATGAAATTTGAGCCAGGAGGGGGAAGGCTTGGGCTTGAAAAGACTCCACAGAAGAGAGTGACTCAGCTATAATGATTCCAGGTCAAACCTCGACTGAATAGTCGATGGATTCTTATCACAGTTGATAACAGATAGATTAGACTGAGAAGAATAAAACTAAAAGCAGGGTAGGTGTTTACTGTCATGTTCCCACTGATAAATGTAATAAAATACATGAGGGTGCTTCATCTCTGGTTCTCTTTAAGAACTCGCCAGTGCTTAGCGCTGGCGAGTTCAGCAATAGAATATGGCCCCAAGGCTCCAAACCTAAGAATAATGAAATAGGGCTCCAGCTGAGAGGACAGGGTGTACCACCTTATTAGGGGATTAGGGGAACTGGAACCATTACAAGATTGGCTCAAGAGGTGCCCAAAAACATTGTGTGTATAAATAAAAAAAAATTTGGAAAAGGAGGATGACTTACCTCCAGTCCAAAGAACAATGGCTGTGAGTCCAAAAGAGTGGAATGAATAAATCTGTATGCTATGTTTTACTGGACAACATCGACTTCATCAAGTCTGTAAAATACTGTATATAGGTGCTGTTCCATGAGCCCCTTTGGAAATTGCTACTAGAGGCAGTGCCTGAATAACACCTACATATTTTTCTGACTTTTTACCTGATGAAGCTGGTGTAATTTAGCGAAACACATTTGCAAAAAAAAAAATATATATTTATGCTTCCGCTTTTTTTGACCAATGACAATTTTAGAAGGACATATTCGTTTTTGGGTACCTCTTGGGACAATTGCTACATAGAGTGTACATACCATGAGCTTATGAACTCCCAAAGCCGAGTAAAAAATGTTATTGGGTTCTAGTAAACCACTGCTCCCAGCAAAAGGGTGTTTGAGTGACTGTCAGCAGGGAAACCAGTGTATTCAGCTGCCTCGCAATAAACACTTACATGTTTTATTCCAGTTGCAATCTGCATGCGACGTCCTCTGCCAAATGTAAATAGATGGTCAACTTCTTCCATGGTTAAGTGAGGCACGTTACTCATCCCCAGATACAGGTCTTGGTCATTCTCATTGCCCTATACAAAAGGAAACCATAGCAGAATTTTATTCAGCAAAATAAAATACAACAAGAAAGCACCACTGCCACAGAAGGGCCGCACATGCGCAGAAGAGAGCGACTGGCGTGACTGAGCCAGATTACGGGGGGCGCTAGAAGAAAAACAGAGGCAAACGGGAGGATGGCGAGGGATGCAGCGGTGCTTATGGAACTGGAGGAGGCCCAGGTAAGTATAAAATCTTTCACTTATGTCGTCACTGGTACACTCTAGGGTGCCCATTAATGGTACAATTGTATTTCCTTCAGCTTTGATCTTTCCATGCACTTTGATAAAAAATAATCGGAAAAGGCAATTATCGATTGTTCCCATTAACGGAACAATTTAAGAAGGTTTTACATTTCGATTCGATCATAACATCCAACTTTTGGATCAATATTCTTTCCTTTTCCAATCAACCAAAGAATAGTTTTACATCGATCCGTGCCACACATGGTGCAGTCTTCTAAACAATTCAGTCATAAAAATCACGTCGAAAGATCAAATCTGAAGGAAAAATTGTACCTTTAATGGGCACCTATTCACCTGCGTTAACTGAAACTGCCAAACGGTCTGCCTCGGCTGCACTGAACGCTTTTCTGCTGGTTGGTCGGGTTCAGCTGAGGAAAGGTCACTGGCCAACATCTTTGCAGTAGATATTCCTTGTGCTACATTGTGCATTATGAAACACTGGTGAAAGTTATTGCTAGTTAACCTGCCCTTAGCTAAACATCAAAACCTTCTAGGGAAGAACAGTTTTGCTAAATGATCTTTGTGCAAATATCATTACAGTCTAAGCAGTAGAACGATATTTTTGGCACAGAAAAAGCTGAATAGTCTGAATACCCTCAGCAACAAAGAAAATTCCTGCAGCATCCATAGCCGTGGTGGGAGAAAGATAGTTACAGCAGCCAGGGCAGACAGAGTGCCAAGCGCAGGAGCAATAAGGACAGCCGCACTCACAACAGGAATTTCAATAAAAGCACAGCAAGGACATGAATTAAATGAGGTTTTTGGTGGCTCAAAATGTGTGTTCTGTGGTTTTTAAACTCAAGGCAATCGTATGATTTTTGGCACAGGAGAGACGAGTGAACTGGTTCCCCATAAAGCCTATGTAAATCTCTCTTCATACACTAAGCATTACACTGTCTCTTTTTTTAAAGCACAGGTTAGTGAATGTATATTAAGGTATATTAAACGTGAATTTTGGGGAGAAAATCACTCCTACTCTCAACACGCTCTCTGTCATTTTGGATTAACAAAAAAATCCCAATTGACAAAGGAGAAGGGCCTTCTTAACTAGTTATCGTCCCAGGGATCATCTCCCGCTCGTGCGCGTTCTTGATGTCGCTCGTTAGTACACCGATCAGTGAATGGGAACACAGTTCCCATTCACTGACTCAAGTGCCTGTGATCAATGATATCAATGAGATGCTGGTGGTCATTGACAAAGTGAAACTAAAGTATACACGCTATTATATATGCTATAAGGACATCTAGTGGCCAAATAGTAGAATTACCTCTACCTACATCGCAATAAATAATACATTTAATACTCAATTAACTCCTTACCTCCCCTCCCATAGTTACCAAAATAAAACAATTTTATGGAGGAAAAAAAAAAGTGACATTTAAAAAAAATATATAACTAGTTACCTTCGGGACTTTTTTAATATGTATGTCATGAGGGTATATTACTGTTATTTTTGCAAATAAGGGCTTATAATTAGCGACGGACGCAAAAATAAAAATACACCTTAATTTACAAATAAAATATTGTTGCCATACATTGTGATAGGGACATAATGGTGTGATATCCGGGACAAATGGGCAAATAAAATGTGTGAATTTTAATTACAGTAGCATGTATTATGTTAAAACTATATATATATATATATATAGCTGAAAACTGAGAAATACTGATTTTTTTTTTCCATCTTTTTCTTATTCTTCCCGTTAAAATGCATTTAGAATAAAATAATTCTTACCAAAATGTACAACCCAAAGAAAACCTAATTGGGGGCAAAAACAACCCCAAAACAATATATACAGTAGATCATGTTATTGTGATAAGTAGAGAGTAATTTGCAAATGAATGCGAGGAGCGCTGAAATGTGAAAATCGCTGTGGTCCATAAGGGTAAAAACCCCTTCGTGGTGAACTAGTTAAAGTGGTATATTACCAAAACTAAAATTTCAGTAACTACTCAGTTACATAAAAGAGCATTTGAAAGAAACTCCACACATTCTCTGCATGTAAAAATGTATACTTTCACTGCAGAGAGCAGTACAAGAGCTCATCTTTGTCTCATCAGAAAAGGCATGCAGTGCTTTAGGATGTGGTATGCAAACGTCACATAAGTGGCGCACTGTAGTGTGGCAAGCCACAATACAAAGCAGCCATTGTGCTGCACCGCAACGCATCATTGTGAACTTAGCCTAGGTGTATAAACAGGTATAGGTATTACCAGTTATCAAGGGTTAATAGGCTAGGTAGGGGTTAAAACTAGTGATGTCGCGAACCTCCGATTTTCAGTTCGCGAACCCTGTTCGCGAACCTCCCTAGAAAGTTCGGTTCGCAAAAAAGTTTGCGAACCACAATAGACTTCAATGGGGAGGCGAACTTCAAAATATAGAACAATTTCTACCGGCTGGTAAAATGATAGAAATCTTGTTTCAAGGGTTCTAATACCTGGAGCTCCTCCCTCCACCCCTTCGACCCCTCCACCCTTCTACCTATTCCCTCCTACCAGAGTAAGGAGGGTCTCTTCTGCCAGGGAATTCCAGTATTTCAAAAGCCAGCTTACATACCGTGGCTGGGGATTGAACCCAGGTCTCAGTGTATGGTAGGTAACTAACATATCCATTATACCACCAACACTACTAGCTGAAACTAGCCTAGCATGTACCATTTATGCTCAATCCAAGAGAAAAAATAGACAAGACAAATAACATTTATATCACACTTTTCTCCTGGAGAGAGAGAGATGAATCTGCCTGGCTATCTGGTGTTCTCTTTGGACAACTGTTGAACACAAAAGGCAAGGCCATGCCTGGCTACATATCCTTAAGCAGTGGCTGGATGGTGTAATGGTTAAGGGATCTGCCTCTGACACAGGAGACCAGGGTTCGAATCTCGCCTCTGTCTGTTCAGTAAGCCAGCACCTATTCAGTAGGAGACCTTAGGCAAGTCTTCCTAACGCTGCTACTGCCAATAGAGCGTGCCCTAGTGGCTGCAGCTCTGGTGCTTTGAGTCCGCTAGGAGAAAAGTGTGATATAAATGTTATTTGTCTTGTCTAATTTTTCTCTTGTATTGAGCATAAATGGTGCATGCTAGGCTAGTTTCAGCTAGTAGTGTTGGTGGTATAATGGATATTTTAGTTACCTACCATACACTGAGACCTGGGTTCAATCCCCAGCCACGGTATGTAAGCTGGCTTTTGAAATACTGGAATTCCCTGGCAGAAGAGACAAGACAAGACAAATAACATTTATATTGCGCTTTTCTCCTTGCGGACTCAAAGCACCAGAGCAGAGCAGCAGCCACTAGGGCGCGCTCTATTGGCAGTAGCAGTGTAAGAGAGACTTGCCAAAGGTCTACTACTGAATTAGTGCTGGCTTACTGAACAGGCAGAGCCGAGATTCGAACCCTGGTCTCCTGTGTCAGAGGCAGAGCCCTTAACCATTACACCATCAAGAGACCCTCCTCCCTCCGGCAGTAGGGGATAGGTAGAAGGGTGGAGGGAGGAGAAGTCTACAAGAGGCTAATTAAACTCTCCCTAGCAGAGTGTGTGTAGCAGTTGTCCCTTAACTAATTAGTATAGGCAAACGAGTGAGTCAAATGGCTCAAGGACCTTGCTTTGTATAAGGGGGGTGAAGCTCCACCAGTGAGTGCAGTCTGATTGGCAACAATGTGCCTGCTGACTGATGTAGAGGGTCAAAGTTTTGCTCAATAGAGCATTATGGGGCGAATCGAACTTCCGGGAAAGTTCGCTTTTGGCAGGCTAACGCGAACCACCGAAGTTCGCGGGGAACCGTTTGCCGGCAAACCGTTCGAGACATCTCTAGTTAAAACTTCACTTAAAAACATTTTTTTTGTAACCTTGTCACCTAAAAAATGTTTTACTTGTAATTTTTTCACTAATTAAATGAATGACAGCTGCTATTTGCTATAGCAGCTATAATTAACTTTCTAATTGGAGCATGCGCAAACACATGCGGCGGCAGATATCTGCTTTTTCTTGGATGTAAACTCTACCTCCAACAACTCACATGAGAACTTTTTGGGAAATAGAATCTAAGTTTAAATAGCTGTTTAACTTAATCAATGCCATTTTGTGGCGTAGGATTTAAAGGGGCACTGCCAATGTCATGTGACACGGGGTAATTCACTTTGCATTCACTACAGTGAATGGGTCAGCGCTGCGCTTGCGGGCAAATGCATGCAGCAGTACGCAAGTGCATCATAGTGCATTGCACAGCACCTATGATGTGAACAGCAGAAGGGCTGTCTATGCCCTTCTGCAGCTCTTGCATGTCACACATCATACGTGCTTCCAAATGCGCACGGAAGCGCGTCACGATGCCAACGAGGCCATTCCACAGAGTTCCTGTGCCAGTGAACATGCTTAAAATGAATCTGAAGGGGACATTTCAAACAAAAAGGAGAGGGAAGGTTCTGGGTCCTATAGAGCCTTCCCTTTCTCCTTTCGGTCTCCTCGTTCCCCTGCAGGCTCCTCGGTTTAGGTCTCCCCCCTCGAGAGACATTCGGCCGTCTCCGAAAGCACTTGGGCTTACAAAGATGGGTGGCTCTGTACTTTGCTTGCGTGTGCGCAGTATAGAGCCACCCGTCCTCGGAAGCGCTAGTGCTTTCAAAGACTGCCAAATACAGCCCAACCCGTAAGAGAGTAGTCTAAGACCCAACAGGGTAGCCTGCGGGGTAACGCAGAGACCAGAAGAATGGGAATGCTCTATAGGACTCAAAGCCTTCCCTCTCCCTAGGTAAGTATCTGTTTTTTGCTTTAAATTTCCCTTTAGACTCTCTTTAAATAATGTTATTGTTTTTTTCTAGAAGTGTCTTGTTGTACAGTACCTTTAGAGGCAAAGAGAGGGTGATGAAATGCTTACTTGTTCCACGGCAATTGCGATCTGAAAACGACGTCCTCTGCCAAATGTAAAGAGGCGATCTACTTCTTCCATAGTTAAATCAGGCATGTTACTGGTCACCAGAAACCGGTCTTGGTCATTCTTACGGACAGCTTTCTTATTCTATAAGGAAAAAAAAATTACACACAATGAAAAAAAGTTACATAATCATCCACAAAATCCTACATCACCAGCAAGTAGGATACACCAGGGCTGTGGAGTCGGTACAAAAATCTTCCGACTCCAACTCCTCAGTTGATGAAACCATGACTCGACTCCAACTCCGACTCCGGGTGCCCAAAATTGCCCCAACTCCGACTAGACTCCGACTCCAACTCCACAGCCCTGGATTACACGATACGGTTTTTGCGTTTGATTCGGTGCACAATTTATTAACCATTAGATTTTCTGCTCGATTCTCTTATCTTCCACTCGTTTTTCTTATTTTTTTTCCATTGACTTCTATAAGAAATCGAGCGGAAACGAATCAAGCGGAACATCGGGCATGTCGGAATTGTACTATCGAAGGCATCTATCGGAACGATTCTTACAAAAAAAGTATTGTGTAATCCCAGCATAAGAATAGGCATCTGATGAAAACAATAGAGGCCTGTGCCTCCAACCTGCTGTTCCCAGCTTACTGATGGCCTCACAGGATTTTAATAGAAGATAGGTAAGAGTGCCTATACATTACTCGATTTCCATCATCATAGGCAGTCGATAATAATTATCAAATATGGCAGATATTGACGCTGCAACTTGATCAATTTCCGGTCAAAATCTTTTGAAAAGACAGATTGGGCATGCTCGAAAATCCCAAATGCAAGAGCTCGTTTGTGTGGTAGCGAGTGTTGAAGGCTCACCTGTCACACCAGCATGGTTTCTCTCCTCTTCTGGTGTCTTTGTTACCATGGCAAACACATGTGCTATGTAATACCAACAGAAGAAGTGACAGGTACAGGCACTCGCAGTGACAACAAGACTGCAGACATTGGAGGTGGTGAGGATTTACAACGGCGTGTCAAATGAGCTATAAACACTTATCACATTCACACACACTTGGGTGTGTGGGGGGTTGTAGTTCATCCGGTGGCGACACTAGAACAATTTCATGCTGAAATCTTTTGGAAATCTGTCTACAGTGTGTGGGTTAACAACCCATCCCTCTCTAATCAGATTTGATCAGAGAGGGATCTATATGATCAGTGGTCCTCAAACTAAGGCCCGCGGGCTGAATGTGGCCCCCTGAAGCTTTTTTACTGGCCCCCCACACACAAAATGTATTACTTATAGATGCGGTCAGCTACATCTTTAAATATTGGTGGTCCGCATATAGAACAGCAGTGCTGGCACCATCCATCCACATGGAAGCCAGAAAGCAGTAATTCGCTGGTTTTCTATCAAATTACACATCAGGTGACATTGCTGTCCACTGCAGGTTGTCACCTGGGTATGCTTAAAGCGGATCCGAGATGAAAAACTAACTCAGTCAGGGATTTTATCAGGGCTGCTAAGAAGCAGGCTGAGCAGTGAAGAATGAAACAGAGAGCACGGTAGGTGTTTTCTCTAATGTTCCCACTGATATATATGGTAAAATACACGACGGTGCTTTGTCTCTGGTTCCCTTTAAAGCAAACCTGAAGCAGCGAAATTAGAAAAAAACAACAACGTATGATATAAGGAATTATATGTGTAGTATGGATAATAAATAGAACATTAGCAGCAAAGAAAAGAAAAAGCTTTTTTTTATTTTTGTTTTTTTAATAACACTGCATCAGTCTGTCATATTTGCAGTGTAGAAACCACAGTGTATTTTAACCACTTTACCCCCACTGCTGCGGATATCTCCGTCCCTTTTTCCGTCCTTTCACCCCCAGGGACAGAGATATCTGCACCTCCCGCGCTACCGCCGCTGTCCACAATCCCACTCGCTCTTGCGCTCGCTCCCGCTGCTCGTGCATGCCGCCGCCCGCACGGAGATCAATGAACGAGAAAAAACGTTCCTGTTCGTTGATCTAAGCCCCCGCAAAGATAAATTTCATGGGTTTTAATTACAGTAGCATGCATTATTCATACTATAATGGCTGAAAACTGAACAATTTTTTTCCCACATTTTTTCCTATTTTCCCATTAAAACACATTTAGAGTAAAATAATTCTTGGCATAATGTCCCACCTATAGAAAGCCTAATTGGTGGTGAAAAAAACAAGATATAGTTCATTTCATTGCGATACGTAATAATAATGTTATAGACGAATGAATGGAAGGAGCGCTGAAAGGTAAAAATTGCTCTGGTGTTTCAGGGGTAAAAACCCTCAGTTGTGAAGTGGTTAAACTATAAAACACGTTTATTTTCATTTCAGGCAGTTCAGTAGAGAATCTCTAGCAACCTTGGCAACTGAGACTCAAGTATTGTGAAGTAAAAAGAGAATGTCAAACCAAATAATCTCTAAGATGTGGACAGTGACTATTTATTGTGACACTTTTGCCCATGTGATAAGCCCCTTAGGATATGGGTGTTCTGCATAAGCATATTATTGTATTTTGTTAGATTTTAGCAATGTATGTCTAATATTCTATATTTTGATCAAGGCCAACAGATTAAGGGAAACCAAAAGCGAGAGGAAAATGGATTGTGTCATTGCTGACATCCTCTCAAAAATGCCATTTGTCTTTGTTGTAGTGTTTTTCCTCTGCCTAGCAGACTTTGTGAAGCATGACTCAGAAAGATTATGCACAACATACTATGAATGCCAAAAGATGACAAAGCCACTGGCTTTTATGCAGACTGAATGAGCAAAGTGGCTGCTATATTGCTAGGATTGTAGGCTTGCTTTAAAGTGACCTCTCAGATTTACTATAAAAGTAAGGTCACTATCCTAGTTTCTTCTGTCTCAGTTTCTTTGCTCTGTGCAATGTAAAAAGAGCAGATTTCAGATGGCAAAAAAAGCTTTACACTTTGTGTACTCCAAACCACAATTTCATGATCTCATTAAGAATTAGAACAACCCAGCTAAACAAACTTGGGAGTGTGCAATGGTCATATGGAGAGAGCAAGAACATCCAATGTTTGTGACCAGAAATTAAAAAATATATATATACATCCACTGAAACAAGAGAGAGTGTGGCCCCTTTTCTACTTGCAAGTGCAATTGTGTTTGCGAAAGCTTCTTTTACCACTTGCCGTGATTGCGCTGCTAACCGTCGGCAGTGAAATGAGATAGCACCAATTATCGTGCAGCCTTTGCTGCTACTAACCTCAACTTTACTGTCCACTGTCACAGCGACCTGCATCTCCTTCCCCATGCATACAGTGCGCCTCTGATGATCCTCACTGTCAGAGCTCGACCTTTTATCACTTACTGATCTCTTTTCCTGCAAAATCAGGAGGACTCAATTCATGAAACATGTTCTAATGAGAAAGACGGTTTTGATTCCACCTTTTGAATTACATATAGTATGCGTGTGCATTCTTATACATTTTAACATGTAATACTATATATATATATATATATATATATATATATATATATATATATAATGCCATCAGCTAGTGTATATATATATATATATATATATATATATATATATATATATATATATATATATATATATATATATATATATATATATATATATACATACACTAGCTGATGGCACACACTACGCTGAGCATGAGTGTGCACGCCATTACGCATGCCCATCACACGAGCGTACAACAAAACCAAGCACTGCGGCCAATCACAGTGTGTGTGTGTGTGTGTGTGTGTGTGTGTGTGTACACACATATACAGTGGCTTGCAAAAGTATTTGGCCCCCTTGAAGTTTTCCACATTTTGTCACATTACTGCCACAAACATGAATCAATTTTATTGGAATTCCACATAAAAGACCAATACAAAGTGGTGTACATGTGAGAAGTGGAACGAAACTCATACATGATTCCAAACATTTTTTACAAATAAATAACTGCAAAGTGGGGTGTGCATAATTATTCGGCTCCCTTTGATCTGAGTGCAGTCAGTTGCCTACAGACATTGCCTGATGAGTGATAATGACTAAATAGAGTGCACCTGTGTGTAATCTAATGTCAGTACAAATACAGCTGCTCTGTGACGGCCTCAGAGGTTGTCTAAGAGAATATTGGGAGCAACAACACCATGAAGTCCAAAGAACACACCAGACAGGTCGGGGATAAAGTTATTGTGAAATTTAAAGCAGACTTAGGCTACAAAAAGATTTCCACAGCCTTGAACATCCCACGGAGCACTGTTCAAGCGACCACTCAGAAATGGAAGGAGTACGATACAACTGTAAACCTACCAAGACAAAGCTGTCCACCTAAACTCACAGGCCGAACAAGGAGAGCACTGATCAGAAATGCAGTCAAGAGGCCCATGGTGACTGTGGACGAGCTGCAGAGATCTACAGCTCAGGTGGGGGAACCTGTCCATAGGACAACTATTAGTCATGCACTGCACAAAGTTGGCCTTTATGGAAGAGTGGCAAGAAGAAAGCCATTGTTAACAGAAAAGGATAAGAAGTCCCGTTTGCAGTTTGCCACAAGCCATGTGGGGGACACAGCAAACATGGGGAAGAAGGTGCTCTGGTCAGATGAGACCAAAATGGAACTTTTTGGCCAAAATGCAAAAGCTATGTGTGGTGGAAAACTAACACTGCACATCACTCTGAACACACCATCCCCACTGTCAAATATGGTGGTGGCAGCATCATGCTCTGGGGGTGCTTCTCTTCAGCAGGGACAGGGAAGCTGGTCAGAGTTGATGGGAAGATGGATGGAGCCAAATACAGGGCAATCTTGGAAGAAAACCTCTTGGAGTCTGCAAAAGACTTGAGACTGGGGCGGAGGTTCACCTTTCAGCAGGACAACAACCCTAAATATAAAGCCAGGGCAACAATGGAATGGATTAAAACAAAACATATTCATGTGTTAGAATGGTCCAGTCAAAGCCCAGATCTAAATCCAATCAAGAATCTGTGGCAAGATCTGAAAACTGCTGTTCACAAACGCTGTCCATCTAATCTGACTGAGCTGGAGCTGTTTTGCAAAGAAGAATGGGTAAGGCTTTCAGTCTCTAGATGTGCAAAGCTGGTAGAGACATACCCTAAAAGACTGGCAGCTATAATTGCAGCAAAAAAGGTGGTTCTACAAAGTATTGACTCAGGGGGCTGAATAATTACGCACACCCCACTTTACAGTTATTTATTTGTAAAAAATGATGGGAATCATGTATGATTTTCGTTCCACTTCTCACGTGTACACCACTTTGTATTGGTCTTTCACGTGGAATTCCAATAAAATTGATTCATGTTTGTGGCAGTAATGTGACAAAATGTGGAAAAAACTTTTGCAAGCCACTATATATATATATATATATATATATATATATGCACACAGGGTAAGAGAAGGGAAGACATCCATAGGAATACATATAATGTGTGGTCCCAAGAATTAAGGCCTGAGGCCGTGCATCATACCAATAATGCTGCTGATGGGGAAGATACATCAATCACTGTAAATGTATGTTTGATTTCTTTCATTAATAATTTGAATTGTTTGTTGTTTGCTCTTCTGATAATTGTTTGGAGCCAAACTTCAAATATACTGAGTGTGGCTACTCTGATCAATTATCTCTGTTCATCCTGATCAGCGTTATGCAGTTGAAATGTGGAACAGAATATGTATGTGTAACGAGTGGTCGCCTGGTACCCTTGCTTTTTATCTTGTTTTTGTGCCTTTCTTAATTGTTAAGCCATAAATCATACATTTATGTGTGAATAAATGTATGTTCACCATTTGCAGCATACATATGTGTTTCTTTCAGCTGTTGCATAGGCATGTTCATTGCTTCACATTTGCTATCTATCCAACCTAGGGCTCGTTCACACTACAAGAGCTTTTCTGAGCGCTTTGTGATTTTAAAAACTCTTGCGAATGTTATCCTTTGTGTGGGTTCACACTGGAGCGATGTGATTTTGTAAAAATCCTCCATAGCATTGCATTAGCAAGAGCTTTTAAAATCTCTAGTGTTTAAAAAGCTCTTGTAGTGTACACCAGCCCTCAGTCTTTGCTGTCCTCTTCTTCCTTTGCCCTAATTTTTGCCAAGCATCAAGGATTTCTCCTAAGAATCTGGACTACTCAATATGTGGCTTAAGTATTTGAGTTTTAATAGTAGTATCAGCCCTTCTAGTAAACACTCTGGCCTGATTTCTTTAATACTGACAGGTTAGATCTTCTAGCAGTACAGGGAGCTTAGTAGCTTTTTCCACACCCACAGTTCAAAATGGAAGGTTCCATAAAAAAAAGAAGATCTACGTACCGTCTGGAAGCAGAGCTGCAGCAAGGGACATACCGGCTGCCAGGTGCTAGAGCAGGGGTAGGGAACCTATGGCTCGGGAGCTGGATGTGGCTCTTTTGATGGCGACTTCTGGCTCACATACACATCAGTAGGGGGTTGATTCACTAAGCTACATTGCACAAGCAGCGCAGCTTAGTGTGGCAGCTCAAATAAAATGTTCAAAGTAGGCAACGCTACTGCTGTAGCATGCACTACTAACTTACTCACGCTCCCCCCAAAACGAACGGCTGCTCCAATTGTCCCACTCTGGACCCGGTTAGGTCCAGTGACTTTGGCCCAAGTGACAGGCAGCCTATTGGGCCAATAAAAGTGCGGCGATCTCGTCCTACAAAGTGAATCAAGTCAGCTAGCTAATTGTACAAGCTGTTAATCAGTATTTCTCCTGTCTGGCTCTCGGGGACATTGCTGACGTTGCCAAGAGAAGCTGAAGACGTGTCTGACACTTCCGCTGCCTGACGGATCAACTGTTTACACATCACCATGGCAACAGGGACATAAGCCCTACTGTTCCAGTTTGAAACATATTGTATGGCTCTCGCAGAATTACATTTTAAAATATGTGGTGTTTATGGCTCTCTCAGACAACATAGGTTCCTGACCCCTGTGCTAGAGGAAGCCCCGGCTAAATGGATTTTTTTTTTCCTCCCTGCATCTGTCCTTTAATGTTAATGCTGCTGAAAAAAACAGTTACTAGCATTCTGCGTTTAAATTACAAATGGTGCAGGGAGATTGACCTGAATACAGACAGCAAGAGGTAGCTGGTAGCAGCTGTTAACATTGCTCCTCTTCACCCTCACATCAGTAGGCACAAGATGCTGTTCTTAATTTCAACAAACAATTTATTTACATACTCCAGGAAAATGCAACACATTTCGCGGGCATATCCCACTTCATCAGGCAATAAAAAAGAATTAAAAAAAACAGCTCATGCAGTCAAATGACAAGCGAGGCGCTAAGCTTGTCATTTGACTGCATGAGCTGTTTTTTTGTACTCCTTTTTATTGCCTGATGAAGTGGGATATGCCCGCGAAACGCATTGCACTAACCTTGAGTATGTACATAAATTGTTGAAATTGAAAGTAAGTCCACCTACTAACCCTCCATGTTTTTTTTACATTTTTATGAATTTTTACACTTCTGACGCCTCTGTACATCTGTATCACTATTGTGTCCACCCCTGGTGAAGGGGATTTTGCCCCTTCTTTCCGAAATACAGAGCGAATTCTTAATCCTGAGTGAGGACAGGTCTTATACTCCCCACCTGCCTATATAGTGGTTACCTGGAAGGTAACTCAGATTTGTGAGTATAAACTTGTACTTGCACCTTACTTACACATTTCCAGTACATACTACACTATATTGGGATTTTGGTCTCCCCTCTTTTCACATCACTCCTCCTTACCACCAAGAGACAATGGGAGGAGGAGTGATGTGAGGGTGAAGAGGAGGAATGTGCGCAGGAAGGAGGATGTCATAGGTCTGCCGCCAGGTTTGCCATGCAACCCTTGCTTACTCAGGCTGTTAACAGCTGCTACCAGCTACCTCCCAGTACCTCAGCTCGCAGCCCCACTTCCGCCGTCCTGCTCATCGTGCAGATCTCTGTTCTCACGTAACGGTGTAGAAGGAGATGGCCGTGCTGCTTAGTCTGATCCTGCTTCAGCAGCCTGTACAGCATGACGAGAGCTGGCAGAAGCAGAGAGGGAATCTCACTGGAAGGACAAACTACTAAGAACTCCTTTTCACTGGGAATCGAAAAGGCTGGCAAAATCACTAGGGTTTTGCAAATCGATTTTCCAGCAACCTTTCACTGTACAGGAAAGATTTTGGAGTGACTGCATTCTGCAATTCTATATTATTGAAATGCAATCACTCTAATATCACAAAAAGCTGCTGAAATCACTAATGCAACGCTCCAGTGTTAATGCCAACTTACAGCTATAGGAAGCAGCGGGAGGCGGAAAAGCTGGCAGAGCACTGGAGCTCTGCTGAGATGGCTGTGGTGTGGATAGGAATGCATTGGGTTACCTTGCAGCTCTTTACTCTCATTTAGCCTGATGCTTCTTTAGCAACCTGGACAGAAGCCTCACACTAGACAGTGTTCTCCCCAGGCTTTTTTAGGAGGGTGCTCCATCCAGCTATTTTTGGTGACCACCCAGCTGTTATCTGCTCACCTTACAGCAGAGAAGCGCCAGCCCTGCATTATCTCATCTTGCACCACCCGGCTATTTTTTTTATGCCCCCCGGCTACTTTTTCATACCACCCGGCTGGAAAAAAAATTATGGGGAGAACACTGCTAGAGATGGTCCCATGAGATGCAGATAATTCTGAATTACGTGCAAATTGTATGCCGTTTGGAATAAGCCAATAAAACACACTTTCTGTCCTACTTGAGTGGCCTAATTCCAAGATGCAAAATGGAATACAATTTGCATTAAATTCACATTCAAGACAGAATTTTTTTGATTCTCACTAACCACTCTACCTAATACAGAGATTCCATTTTACAGAAATGTAAGATTCACTTTCCCATGAAAACATGGATGCTCATGTGCACACTATCAGTTCTTTCTTTGTAGGCAATATACAAAAAGAAGCGGATCTTACACGAGAGGCCTTTTTGATGGTAATGGTCAGGTTCTCTTGTTTAGTCTTCTGAGAGGTGACGGCCTTGCCTTCTCTTTCTGCATTTTTCCGATCAGCTTCAATTTCCTGTGTTAAGAAAATCTTTAGTTATCTTGGTTCAGATGAGACCCATACAAAGCAGTTACAGATCGTCCTGCAAGATGCCACCAATGTGAGTTTCACCTGCTTTCTGACACTGCCAAAATGCCCCCCTGACTCAAACAGGCCTGTGTGAATAGAATATGAAGGCCACCATGTTTTAACCATTAATAATAATAATACTACATCACTAGGCTCTCACACTGAATGTTTGGCTTCAGTAGTTTGAGCCATACACCTTCAGTAAGAATGCAGTCAGAACATGTGATCAGGTTACTCATTCCTGGAAACTCAAAAAGGCATTAGAAGCACAACAATCCAGTAAAGGTGGCCACTAATGTTACAATCTTTTTTGTCCAATCTTACCAAATCTATGTAGAAGAATGGTAAACGGAGTATATATACTTTGAATGGATAAATAGGTAGTCCTCTCATATTACAAATGGACAAAAATAGATTGCATCATGGCCATTCTAATACGCAACTCCACTACAGAGTCACTGAGACTCTCGCATGTGCTCTGTGCGGAGCTTCAGCATTGTCCCCGAGTGCAGCTTCACAACGATACAGCAGAGGATAAAGTGGATTAAACAAACAAACACAGAACATTTATATTGCGCTTTTCTCCTGGCGGACTAAAAGCGACACATCTGTGTGGAAATCTCCTGTTGCTCCCCTACAATGTGTTAGCGCAGTCCGACACCGACATCAGGGCAGTGAAAGGGGAAATGATATGGCTACTGGATTTCCATTATTAAAGAATAATAATAAAAATAAAAAAAACAGGCCTTACATTTATTCTAAATGAGTCCGCTGGACAGTTTCCTGATGGTGATCCTTTGCTCCAACCACATTTAAAAGGAATACTGTAGGGTGGTCGGGGGAAAGTGAGTTGAACTTACCTGAGGCTTCTAATGGTCCCCCGCAGACATCCTGCGCCCGCACAGCCACTCACCGATACTCCGGCCCCGCCTCCGGTTCACTACTGGAATTTCAGACTTTAAAGTCTGAAAACCACTGCGCCTGTGTTGCCGTGTCCTCGCTCCCGCTGATGTCACCAGGAGTGTACGGTCCTGGTGACATCAGGGGGAGAGAGGACACGGCAATGCAGGCGCAGTGGTTTTCAGACTTTAAAGTCTGAAATTCCAGTAGTGAACTGGAGGTGGGGCTGGAGCATCGGTGAGTGGCTGTGCGGGCGCAGGACGTCTGCGGGGGACCATTAGAAGCCCCGGGTAAATTCAACTCCTTTTCCCCCGACCCCCCTACAGTATTCCTTTAAAAATTGCTTGTTTCTTTAGGCCTCTTTCACAGTGCGCCTTTAAAGTCGCACGTTATAAAATACTTTAACGCAGAGTAACGTACAGCAATGCAAAGTCTGTGCGACATTCACAGTGCACACGTTGCGTTTGTGTGTAACATGTAGAGTTATTAAAAAGTGCTGCAAGCTGTGCGTTTAGCAATGTATCTGCTGCGTTATGTGTGTTGAACATGCTCAGTAATGTTTTTTTTTTTTTTTTTTTTTAAATGTAACACATACGCTGTTTCATCAGCATGCGACGAAAACGGCGCACCAAGAGACACATAACGTAGTACAAAATAACGTCCAATTTCATAACCTACATGTGCTGCGTTAGGGGCACGTTGTGCGACTTTAAAGTCGCATCAAACGCAACATCCCACTGTGAAAGAAGCCTTAAACTGTTCTTAAATGCACATAAACATAATCCCCATCAGATCACCAGATATCAGGTTACTAAAAGGGTTTTGGGAATCACTGTGTCAAAACAATGTATTCTGTAAGCCAGCAAATACAGGATAAGTGGTGGGAGGCAGATAGTTTGACTCATGGTACCTGCTAGATGACTGGATGCCATGTAGGAAAGAGTCTCTTTTAGCATCAAACGGAGAAAGGAAAGCTCACCTCAGCCCTGCCTCAGGCAAGCCAGGTGGACTATACCTGGTTTCCCTGCAGTGAATCAACATGTAATTCTTACATTGCCCTAAAACTACTCTTCAAAGACAACTAGCTGGTTGATCTTGGAAAACCTTGCACAGTTAAACCTCATACACATGCTAGATTATTCTGTCAAGACAGCTGTTCGAGAATCTAGAATGAGCACAGGTGGCAACCGAAGCAGCTTAATGATTTGGCATGCCAAATAGATGACACTTCCTGGTGGGCAAACTCGTACGCTGTGCAGCAATGCGTTATGACAATACACCACTGCATGCATTTTCAGTGCAACACAAAGCTGTCCCATTCCTCATAGTTGAATGGGGAAGAACTACAATGGAGAGTAACAGGAGCCATAGATAGTGAACAAGCTATACTACATATACTGTAGGTTCGCAACAACGCAGTACTCGGGATGAAAAGGAATAGCACCTAAAAGAGGAGGACTTGTCTTTCACAACCTGAATTTCAAGTTTAAAATATTGATCACATTATCTATACTCCTTGTTCTTCATCTTCAAGCCAGGTACCTCTGGGCCAGGCCTTTTGTATTTGTGGGTACCCAGGAATACACTCTAATTCCCATATATCGCAATGGGGAAATTCACACTAGCTTTCAGGGAATGGGTTTGCTTACCTGAGTGTTTGCTTGGCTGCAGATTTTTCCCTATTTGGGTTATCAGGGAAGTCTATAGGAATGCCTGCCAAATGCTTAAATGCCTTCCCAAAATTTGTGTGAATATTTACTTTTAATTCCTTCGAACTTGGAAGGTATTTTTCATGGCTAGCAATTGTTACTATTGCTAGTCAGGCCACAGCCTAATGTAATGATATGAAAACACCCAGCTCTTGACAGACACTTATCTATTGTTTCCTCTGACAGCTGTTTAGAAGACCTGTCTGTTTCTTCCTCTCTCAACATTCAGGTCATAGAGCTGCTTTTCATACCAGGCTTCATCCACAGCAGCAGACAGTGATGACACTTTGAATGCTCCTTATAAAGCAACACAAAGGGAGTGTTACTTACTGTTTCTGTATGAGCCTCAAGCAGGCTGAATTATGGTCAGAGAGAATAGTCCTATTTGACTGAAAGGTCACTCACACGGCTACATAAAGGAGCCACAACGAATGAAGTGTAAATAATCATTCTTATGGTTCCCATGCACGGTACAATAAGAACATTTGCTTTTTCTGCTTATTCGACCAAAACGATCAAATCTAATGAAAGTCAAAAAGGATCTTTTTTTTTTTTTTTAATCTAATTAACATGTTGGTTAATCAGATCTAGAGTAAGGATTACGTTAATTTAGAAGATAACATACTTAACCAGTCTAGCCTTTTGGGCGTTTGTACTACGTCCAAAAAAGGCTGCTGCTGTGGTGCAGTGTGCTCCCATGTGCAATCACGCGCGCGCTCCAGTGCTGCCGCCCGTTTGCCCAGAGATCAATGAATGGGAACATAGTTTCCATTCATTGATCTAAGTCCCCAGCAGAAAGACCAACCTTTCTCAGAAAAGACCTTCTTTGAGAAGCCACATTCTTTCTGAAAAAAAAAAAAAGTTTCCCGTCCTCCCTATACTTCCTGGAAGCGAGGGCGTTCGCTTCCAAAACTAACAAGAAATGTTTTGATTGTGGCCATCTTGTGGCTAAATAGTAAAACTACATCTACATAAAAATGTTTTAATTAAATAAACACATTATTACATTTAAAATTAACGGTTTACCTCCCACACCAAAAATTACCCAAATAAAATTTTTCATGAAAAATAAAAATTACAATTAAAAAACAAACAAATAGTTACCTAAGGGTCTGAACTTTTTTATTATGCATGTGAAGAGGGTGTATTACTAATATTTTTTAAAATTATAAGCTTGTAAATAGTGATGACGCAAAACTGTTCTCATGCACTGAAGTTTCAGGATGCTTGTTTCTTCCTGCAAACAGCTTTGCCCTCGTCTGTAATTCTTCAGTATGCCCAGAATTCTTCAGAAAGCCCAGCCAGCTCAGAGGACGAGTTATCCAGTTTGTAAAAGATAAAAGAGAAGAGAGAAGCTGCTCTAATCCTAAATAACACACAGGCAGTGTGCATAGAGGGGCCTGGAAGGGGGAGTTCATAGCAGAACCACAACACTGAAGAACTTGGCAGCCTTCCAGACACAGGCCAACAAGTCTGACAGGGGAAAGATACATTGATTTATTACAGAGACAGTGATTAGTATAAAGTGCTGCAGTAAGCCAGAACACATTAGAATAGCTTTTTGAACTTGTAGGATGATAAAAAACAGGATGCAATTTTTGTTACGGAGTCTCTTTAATAGGTAATGAGACCTCACCAGGGGGGCTGGTGAGGTATAAACAGTACACTAAGCGTGCACTAACGTACCACCTCCAGCAAGCTGGAGGAACAATACTAATGAGGTTGAATCTCCCGAGGAGCGAGTGATTCAGATTATACTGCAGACAAATGAACACCCGAGGGGCGGGGGAGTCAAACTAACTGCAGCCTGCCAGACACAGTAACACTACAGTGACAGGTTACCTAACGAGCAGGTAATTAAGGCTGGACTATAGCCTAGCAGAACACTTTCACCAGCGGAGCTGGTGTAGTAACACCTCACCAGTGGCGAGGGCCCACTGGTGAGTAGAATGGTCAGGCAGGCAAAGTTTGGCAACAGAGGGGTAAGTATCAGTACAGGATCGTGAGACAAGAGAGTAATCGGTAATCAGGCAGAGGTTCAGCAAAAGGAAGGTACGTATCAGTACAGAATCATGAGACAAGAGAGTAATCGGTAATCAGGCAGAGGTTCAGCAACAGGTAGGCAGATAGGCGAAAGTACAGGATCAGAAAGCAGGATCAAAGTCAGAGGAAATAGCCAAGAGTCATACACAGGAGATCAAATACAGTAGACAATATCCTAATCTGGGTGTGAACTCCTTGGCATCAACACCCGGGAACTAGTCTATAATAAACAAGAGCAAATAGCAATATCCTAGACTAGGTGTGAAATCCGTAGCATCAACACCAGGGAACTAGCCTAAGGTCTGCGCGCTAACACACAAGTATTCACGACAACAGACAAAGTAACAATGAAGCCCGGAGGCTTATGAAGCAGAGGAGACCTCACTGGCACGCCCCCTACTCAAGTGGAACGCAGCGTGACCAAGCGTCCGTCAGGACGCGAAACGGCCGTCGCCAGGTCCACCGTCATCCCCACTCCCACCTCCTGCACCTGCAACCGGCATCACAGTATATGAGGTATTCCTGTTTACATGATGTTATATTTGTAACCTCCATCACTCATTCTTTTATGCTGCCGCACATGGATCAATAAATGTATTGGAGCCATTGACGGAAGGTGCACGCCCTCTTTTTCTTTCTTTTAAATACACGCCCCCTACTCATCAGCCAATCCTGGGCGCCGTGGGTCTCCTCTCACGTCAGCTGATGGGCTTCCTCCCCGCATAAAGGTCCCGTCTATGCGCGCCTGCGCGCTAAGGCGACCCCCGGCAAGAACGACGGCTCAGTCCTTGGCGTCCTGGAAGCTGGAGGAACGGATGGTCGCATGGAGGCAGCTGCGGCGGCAGTGCTGTTCGCCGCAGCTGCCCCGTACATTACAGGTAGGTTTTGGGTTTAGATTGGTGCTGGGGTCCATCTTGGTGGCAGGTTAGGTTTATTTATGGGGTTCAGGAGTAGTTAAGGCGGGGGATCAGGACTGTGTAAGGCATAGGACAGGGAATAAGGTTTAGTTTAGGAGATCAAAAATGAAAAAGGAGACGGCACACAAATGGCTGCAAATAACTTGCTGTGCGGCAGCCATACGACAGCACCCCGACATCCACGGCTATGGAGATGGTCAGCATAAAATTGCGCTTTATGCGGATGACGCCTTGTTATTTCTCTCCAGGCTGGTCATCACCCTACCCAATTTGTTCAGGCTGCTGTCCCAATTTTCAAGTTTTTCAGGACTTATTATCAATTCATCTAAGTCTGTTGCTATGCCTGTGAACCTGCCCCCTCATGCTATCAAATTATTAGAGGCTAATTTTGATTTTACCTGGCAGAAGAAAAAATTTAAATAGTTGGGCATTTACCTAACCCCTTCCTTCCATCACCTATTTGAGGTTAATTATCCCTCCCTATTCCAACAGATTCGAGCTATAATTAAGAGCTGGGCTCCCTTTAAAACCTCCTGGTTAGGCCGTGTCATTGCCTGTAAGATGATATTACTACCTAAATTATGATATGCCTTCCGTATGTTACCAATCTCTCTACCTAAAAGTGCTCTAGTACCTATTCAATCCCTTTTCAACAGATATATCTGGGATAATAAACCGCCACGTGTAAGGGCTATGGTCCTATATAAGCACTGTAGTCAAGAAGGTATAGGACTTCCATCACTTTGGCATTACCACTTGGCTGCGCGTTTAGGCCACATTTTAGATTGGGGCCTTACCTCGGCCCTTCCTCCCTGGTGGGAATTTGAGTTTCAAGCAATCCAACCATTCCATCCCAAGTACCTCATTTTTAACTTTTCCCCTGATATGCTTCAAGAATTGTTCAAATTAAATAAAGTTGTGGCCCACTTATTACAATTTTGGTCAAAGACACTTTCTAAATTTGCCTTAATAAGAACCCCTTCCCCAAAATTATCATTTCTGAGTAATACCCGGTTTAAATCGGCACTCTCTAATCCAAGTGCTTTTGCTTGGTGGGCTAACCAGGGTCTGGTTACTGCCAACAAATTTTGGCAGGGGGGCAGGTTCATATCATTCCAGCAGTTTCACTTTGGAAGGGAAGCCCCCTGGGGGGAAGCCTACCATTATCTTCAAATCCGTCATTTCTTACAGTCCCAATTTCCTAATTATGTGCTGACCGAGCCCTTTACATTCGAAAACATGTACGACAAAGGGGTTAGACAACCAGGTACTATTTCTTTTCTTTACCAGTTGCTCCTATCTAACCTACCTACGGGTTCTATGTCTTATCAGAGAGCATGGGAGCAAGACCTGCAGACACAAATAGATACTTCCCAGTGGACTACATGCTGGACTAACATAGCTTCCGTCACATGACCAGCCATATTGAAGGATACGGCAGTTAAACTTATGATGAGATGGTACTATACACCTGCCCGCCTTCACCGGATATACCCAGAATGTTCTTCTCAATGTTTTAGGGGATGTAGGACATTGGGTACCCTTACACATATTTTGGAGTTGTCCTATTGCTGTAGATTTCTGGAATGATTGGCAACAATTATTTTTTGAAGTTTCAGGGGTTCGCCCCAACCTTACGGCGATTATGTGCCTTCTATATGGCCAAAACCCATCAATTCCCAAGCAATTTCTAAAACTTTATCACTATATGTTGTTGGCAGGTCATTGGTCCATTGCTCTCAAATGGAAAACTCCAGGATTAAGGATGCAGATAGTGAATGATAGACTGGATACTATTATGTTAACAGATAGACTTTTTTATATGAGCATCGAGAATTCAGACAAGTTCCATAGTATATGGGGCACCTGGATAGAATGTAGGAGGCTGTATATATCATAACCATTTCACATTTTATCCCCCTTTTTCTTTTCTTCAGATGGACATTTGATACCATATTACGAGTACATGTATTGATGTATAACTCTTACCTTGGGCCTATTATTATCTTTTTTATTTCCTATGTTTGATTTCTGTGACACTTGTCTGTGTTGGTTCTAGTGATATGTTTGTTCACTGAATCTTTTGTATTTGACATGATCAATAAACCCATTGAATAATAAAAAAAAAATAACTTGCTGTGTATTAGTGAACAAGACACTACATGTTACGGAGGACTAACCTCCTTCATCAGGTGTGAAACACAGCCATTATTTGCAGCCATTAGTGTGCCGTCTCCTTTTTCATTTTTGATGCTATGCAAGCTGTATGAGCAATCCAGCTGAGACAGGGCACCGGCAAGTGTTCAGGTAGCTTGAGACCTGAGAAGCTGCACACCAGGCATCCAGTATTGCACATTAGTTTAGGAGATGTTGGATAGTGATCAGGGCTGTGTAGCTGGAGTCCAGGGGTATGAGCAATTTTTGGGTACCTGGAGTTAGAGAATTTTCGTAACAACTCCACAGCCCTGGTAAGTATTTGACTAAGGAGTTTGAGTCAAAGCAATTTTGGGTACATGGAGTAGGAATAGGTGGTCTCATAAACTGAGGAGTTGGAGTCGGATGGTTTTTGCATCGGCTCCACAACCCTGAATTAGTGACTTGACTATAAACATCAATCCTTGCCAACCATCTGATCCGTCATACACACTCCCCTACTATGCTTTGTCCACCAGTTGTGAAGTATATGGAAGAATTATCTTTTCACTCTTACCTGGAACCGGCGCACAAGTGCTTCATTCTTCTTTTTTAAAGCTTTGATCTTCTTATCCAGCTCAGCATCTTTCTGTTCTTTCTTCCTCACTTCCCTATCAGGGAATAAAACCTAATAGACAGATTGATTGATAACGAGAATTAGTCAACAATTGTGTTAAAGCTGATTTTAGTGTGGAACTGTTGATATCAAACATCATGTCCCTAACCAGTAATGTAATACAGTTTGATATAAGGAAAGTGTAATGTTTAATGAGAGAGGTGGTTAACCAAGACAGGTTAGAGTAGTGTAAGAGTACAGTTAATGTGAGGGTTAGTCTCTGGTTATTCTAGCAAATAGGTTTAAAGAGAAACTCCAACCTAGAATTGAACTTTATCCCAATCAGTAGCTGATACCGCCTTTTACATGAGAAATATAATGATTTTCACAAACAGACCATCAGGGGGCGCTGTATGACTGATTTTGTGCTGAAACCCCTCCCACAAGAAGCTCTGAGTACCGCGGTACTCTGGGCAAACTGCCACAATGTAACAATGTTCACAGACAGGAATTAGCGGTTTACAGCTGTCTCTAACAGCCAAAACAGCTAGGAGCAGCTACATAACCTGCCCACAGTAAAAATGTCACCATGTAATAAATGTCAGAATGTAAATCGGGGAGAGGAAAGATTTTACAATGAGCAAACACTGACTAAATCATTTATACATAATTATGGTAAAAAATGAAGCACTTTTTTTACTACATTATTTTCACTGGAGTTCCTCTTTACGGTTGAACTAAAGTGTCAGGTTAGTTAATGGAGAAGTCCTTTATAAGGTATAAATGACAAACGTTATTCCTCTTCAATGCTCAATGCAAAGAGACTCCCCAGAGATTGACCCCATGCTATTAAGTTTTACCATCTAAGACAGGAATGGTTTTCTGGAAAGTCCACACAGGTCCGGATCTAGGACAGCTGCTGCTGAAAGGGACAGGCTAGACACGGAAGAGATTTTCACATATGGAAGAAGAGACTGCAAAGTAGGGGTAACGCATGGAGGTGTCCACCACTACCTCCTTTATATAATTGTTTTTTAGCAAATATTGTTTTTATCCTTGTTGGCACCTCTGTCCAATCCTAGAGTGTTTCTACTGTCTACCCTTGGTGAAGGGGTGTTCTCCACTTTCTGGCCTACAGAGTGTGGTGACAGGTCATAGATTCTAACCTGCTTTACCAGTGATTGCCTTAATGGTAACCTTTGTTTGTGAGTAGAATTTCTCCCTTGATAATTTATTCTGTATTTCCTCTAACATACTACACTATCAGGGGCTCTTGGTTTCCGTTTAGTTTTAGATCAGAAACAAAAAACAGGCTGCACAGAACCAGGTGTGGAGAGCACACCTGAAAAAAACATGTGCAGCAAGCAAAGTATGGGTAGGAGACTAACAGGCAGCACCGTATAAGAGGGGCATGCGGTATAGGGTGAACAGTAAAGGAAGAAGAGACCAGGGGCAGAAAGCATATTATGACAATGGGCAGCACAGTATGGCATATGTGGAACAGTAGCACAGTATAAAGAGGGACTAGTAAGCAATAGCATGGAAGGTAAGGGAGATACATAAGGCCCGGTTCACACTGGCGTTATTTTGCGGACCGCAAAGTCCGCAAACAAAACGGACGAGTAAGGGTCCATTGTTAATCAATGGACCTGTGCGCACTCGTCTGTTCCCCCGGATCCGGATGTGGTCCGGAATTTTCCAACCTGCTCCAATTTTCCGGACAGCTTCTCCGTCCACCGCCGGACCGGATCCGGACAAGAAATCCAGCACAACAGGAACTGAGGAGAAACGGAAGTGCACAACACACTTCCGGATGAAAGCCGGACATCCTACCCCACTTCCTGTGGAGTTCTCTATGGTACAGGCGGCCATGTGGATGTACCCAGCGCCGGACAGCCCCCAGCCTCTCCACAGCCACCCCAGAACACAGCGGAGGACAGGGAAGGACCCGACCATCCAGACGCAGGGCCCCGCGGGACGAGGTGTATGATGTCCGCACAGCAGGCTCTCCCCAAGAAGGACTCCAGCGCTATTCCAGACCTTCCAGGACCCTCTTTGAAAAAGGAAACGGATCCAGGACGCATGAAGAACGGAAGAACATCCGGATGCAAACTGAACGTGACCTGACCGGATCTTGATCGCCTCCTGATGGCGAACGGATGTTCTCAGAACGGATCGGACCCATGCACCGGTAAGTATTTGTTTAAAACGCAAGTGTGAACCGAGCCTTAGGCTTCCAGGCAGTTCCAAGCCCCTAAAAGCAGTTGTGACTCAGACTGTCCATGGCCCATTGGAGGAAAGAAAATGCTAGTAGAGGGATGCATGTTGTACATGTGGGCAGGATTCACAGACGGAAGAGGAGGACCATAGGGAATGCAGTGAATAACTAGAGTGACGCCTGTTAGGGTAGTGAAAGCAATAACATTTTCTTTAGAATCGGTCAGAGATTCAAATCCTTTATCACTTCCAACGCCTCTCACTATCCAATATTCCAAAGAAAGTTCTGACTGGAATTCTACATTATCCACCACCGAATAGACACTTTTTGTACCTTGCTTAGCCAATAACAGGAATAAGGTGCGCCATTTCATCCACAGAAGGAAGAAAGCATATAAATGCAACATTAACCTGTGCTGCTGCTACACACGCAGGTCAGTCTTAAACACTTACCATTTCCTGTCCATCCTCCATTGAAATATATATAGTTATATTTGAAGCTGCAACAAAGAAAAGTCCAGTTATATGTATACTTTAGATATTATACAGCTGTAAAAAGGCATACATTGCATATTAGCAATAATACTACTACAGTATATAATGGTATCTAAACTCTCTCTTAACTAGCAACTCCATTGAGTGCCTCTGAGCAACAACAAACAACTAATGGATATAGTCCCACAAGTTTTTTTGCGCAAGAGTTAATCATACAGTTTTACTATTCATTAGAAAAATACTGTAGATAAAAACAAGAGTTAAAAACTACCCAGCCAGCTCATGGTGAACCAGAAATTCTAGGAGTGTGTAAGGGGCTACAAAGGACCAAAAAGCCCTCTTACTAAAAGGTTAAGCAAAACAAAATTTTGCAGTCTTAAAACAGGGATTTTTGGTCCTATGTAACCCCTTACACACATCTAGGAGTTCTGGTTCACCATGAGCTTGCTGGGTAGTCTAACACTGGGTGTTTTAAAGTCCTACTCCATAGAGCCACATTAATCCATGCAATGCACTGTGGAGGTTCAACCAATATGAAACAGTCTATTGTGGCTCTGTACAATTAACAAACTGACACATCATTGCATTACAGCAGATCTGGGGGAGTGGTTAGCTTTCAGGGACAACAAAGCATTGACTTACAATGTCATGCTAATTTGGATGCATGGAAACTATGCATAATATTTATAAGTGTAAGCCCTGCTTTAAAAGTGTAAGTTTTTCCTACAGAAAAATTACAAATCAGTCAAGGCATCAATGAGTACTGTCTTCAACACCATCACAAGGCACACAAAAACTGGAAGAACCTGTGACAGGAAGATGTCTGGCAGACCCAAGGCCACAACAGCATCCCAAGTTTCTGAAACACAACGGCTTGCATGCCATAGAGGCTTCATGGTACTGCTAACAGATACTCACCTAGGGAAGGCTTTGGGTCTTATACAAAAGATAAAAAGGATGCCGTGCAAAACACCACAAAATATATGGAAAAATCTATCAATCACTCGGTACAATATATTCTCATAATACTAAATATTTAAAGAGACACTGAAGTGAAAAAAAAATATATGATATAGTGAATTGGTTGTGTACTATGAATAATTACTAGAAGATTAGCAGCAAAGAAAATATTCTCATACTTTTATTTTCGGGTATATGGTGTTTTTTCTAACATTGCATTATTCTATAATATGTGCAGATTACACAACACTCAGCATTCAAAAGCAGTCTGTGAAGTAATGACCTCTCCTCTAGCAGAGGAAAAGTAAATAGTCCAGGAACAGTTGAGATAATAAAAGTCAGATAACAGCCCTCTCCACGACTAATGCTGGGAATACACGTTTCGTTTTTGCCTTCGTTTTAGCCTTCGATTCGTTCGGTAAACGAATCGAGTGTTGAAAACGTATGTGAAAATAGTCATAATCTCATTATAGTTTCGATTAATAGACTCCAAAAACGAACAACTAGTGATCGAACATGTTTGATATTATCTCTCTTTATCCATCTAATCGAGCCATTGGTAGGCTTGATGGCTGTTCAGATCGATTATATATTCGTTTATGCCGTCCGTCCCTGTACGTTTCGTTTATTTGCAACCTTCGATCATTGGAAAAACGAAACCATCAGAATAAAAAAAAAAATAGAAACCGTGGGTGGTGATATTAACCGTACGATCGATTATTTCGGGATCGAAAAGGACAAAAGGCACAATCGAAACGAAGGTTTAAACGAAGGCAAAAACGAAACGTGTATTCCCAGCATAACTTAGTCGGCGAGCTTAATGGCTGGTTTGCATAGAGATAACAACTGGAGTTTCTCAACTCTTCCTGTACTGGAAACAATTACACTGATGCAACTGATCTTAATGTTTTATTTCTTAGCTGTGCTACACATACAAATCATAATATCATCATTTTTTTCTCGCTTCAGTGTCTATTTAAAGACAGCATACAAACATAGTGCTAAAATACCGTTACTGATACTTTCAAAAATGAGTGTATAGTCTATAGAGGTAGATGAAAATATAGGTAGATAAAGATCTAAGATAAGATCAAATAGGTGATGTATAGTAAACAGTGAGATTAGGTGGAAGCAGAACATAGGAAGTGGTAACGCAAGGCTCACCTAAATAATTCAATAGAGAGACCCAGGGACGGCTGTGTGGGCGCTGGCCGCTCCGTCCGACTAGTTCCGCCAAAGCTGCAAAGGTTTTTTTTATCCAGACAGGGTTATTTTATGCACCTCTCCCTTGATTTGATTGTGGCACGGTGTCAGTTTATTTCTTAATAACTTTTTTCTTATACTCCATCTGACACTGTTAAATTCTGACCATGATCTCTTGAGAGAGAGTTTGCATATTCTGGATCGGGCTGGTGGATGCGGACAGGAAAGCCTCATTAGGATCCAGAGACTTCCCCCTACCATGGTATTACTTTTATTTATTTTAAAGTTACAGATTCTCTTTAACCGCCCTGGCGTTACAATAAAAATCGCCAGGGGGGGCGGCGCAGCATTTTTTTTTTAAATCATGGAGCTAGCCTAGCGCTAGCTACATGATAGCCGCTGTGCAGCGTCATCCCCCCTCCCCTTCTGATCGCCTCCGGCGATTTCCTGTTTGGCTTCCCCCGTCGCCATGGCGACGATCGGGATGACGTCATGGCGTTGGAGGGAGTCCCGATCCTCCCCTTAGCGCTGCCTGGAGGTGATTGGCCAGGCTGCACAAGGGGTCTGGGGGGCGCGGCATGTAGCGGCGGCAATCGGTTTGTACATGCAGCTAGCAAAGCGCTAGGTGCGTGTAACAAAAAAAAAAATGCAAATCGGCCCACCAGGGCCTGAGAAATCCTCCGCGGCGGCTTACCGCCAGGGAGGTTAAGGGACAGTCAGGCTAATCAACTATCTTTAAAGGAATCCAGACACGAACAATAGAAAAAATTGTATACATACCTGGGGTTTCCTCCAGCTACATCCGCATGGATCGCTCCCACGCCGTTGTCCTCAGCAGGCGCAGTACTATTCTCCGCCAGAGAGAGACAGAGGGAGTGCACTGCGCATGTTTAGACTGGCCGAACTTATGGGAAGCGGTACTGGAGCTGGAGAAGGCTGATGATGGCGGTGTGGGAGTAGCGATCCGTGTGGATGGGGCTGGAGGAAGCCCAGGAATGTGTAAAACTTTGACTATTGTTCATCTCTGGTACACTTTAAATATGTTGCAAAAACCATAGGTCATTAATAGAGTTCACACTAAAGTAAATTGTGCTGTTCTCTCCATTTGAGAGAAAAAAAATAGGACTGTAACGGTTGGGTGCTGCAGTATCACCAATAATACAGACACTATACCTGATTATGTGGTGATCTGCAGAATCACCAATAATGCAAGAATAGCTGGTAGAGATACTGACAGAGTTGTGTATTAGTGCAACCGTAACTTTAATAGTAGAGAGGAACTTTACCAGAGGAGCTGGTAAAGTACTATCAGTACACTGACTGTATATACTAGCACAGACCTTTCCAAAGGGCTGGATAGGTACAAACAGTGAGAGAATAGGAAAATACAGACTAGTCCTTCACCAGAGGGGCTGGCCAGGTACTAGTAGTGAAAGTGACTGTATAGACTTGATCAGACCTTTCCAGAGGAGCTGGAAAGGTGCTATCAGTCTTTAATGGAGCAATAAGAAACTATCTCCCCAGAGAAGCTGGTGAGACAATAGTACCTCACCAGTGGCGAGGGCCCACTGGTGAGTAGAGAGGTCAGACAGGCTAGGTTTGGCAACAGAGAGATAAGTATCAGTACATAATCGTGAGACAGAAGAGTAATCAGTAATCAGGCAGAGTTCAGCAACTAATTAGATAGGCAGAAGTACAGAAGCGTTTTAAGCAGGAAGCAAGGTCAGAGGTATAGCCAGAATCATACACAGGTAATCAAATACAATATAACATCAATCCTAGTCTTGGTGTGAAGTCCTTGGTTTCAACACCTGGCACTAGTCTAAGGTCTGAGCGCTCACACAAAGTATTCACGACAGCAGACAGGGAACAAATGAAGACTGGAGGCTTAAGAAGCGGAGGCACGCTTTCAGCCACTCCCACCACGGAATCTGCTAATCGGTGCGGCGAGAGTCATCAGTGACGTCAGCCGACTGGCAGGTCAGCTGACGCGCCTTCTGCCCGCATAAAGGTCCTGTCTACGTGCGTGCCCGCGTGAGACAGAAACCCTATGAGCTGGAGATAACATAGTTCCCGGCATGCTAGACGCCAAGGGAACGGATAACTCTTGAGAGCCAGGGAGAGAGGCGGCTGTAGACCCCCCGTGCGAGTCAGCAGCCGCCAGATCCATGCTTGTTACAGTACCCCCCCCCCCTCCAGGCATGGACTCCGGACACGCACCACCCGGCCTATCTGGATGCAACCTATGAAACTCCTTCCTGAGTTCCTCCACATGCATGCAAGAGACTGGCACCCAAGATCTCTCCTCTGCACCATATCCCCGCCAATGAACCAAGTGATACTCATACTCTGGTTCCCCATTGACTACCACGGGGGGGGGGGGGGGGGGGAGGAACGGAGTCCACATGTACTGCAGGTTTCAAGAGAGACACATGAAAAGTACTACCACCCCTGAAATTGGGTGGAAGCGAGACAACATGGGCAACATTGTTGACTTTTCTGAAAATAGGGTATGGTCCTATAAACTTGGGACCCAACTTGGAAGAAGGCTGTCTCAATGTCAGATGTTGAGGAGAAACCCATACCAAATCACCCGGCGCGAATTCCCACTCCAGTGACCGCTTCTTATCCGCTTGTTTCTTTTGTGTGGAAAAAGCTCTCTTTAAATTCTCTTTCACCATTCCCCAAATTTCCTTTAAAGTCCCTTGCCATTGTTCAAAAGCTGGAAATGGTGAGGACACCACTGGTAGTGGTGAGAATTTCGGTGATCTCCCCGTAACAATCTGGAAGGGGGAGAATCCCGAAGAGGCGTTTTTCAAATTATTATGGGCAAACTCAGCATAAGGCTAAAATTTGGCCCAATCTGTCTGGGCCTCAGCCATGTAACATCTAAGGAATTGCTCTAGCGACTGGTTGACTCTTTCGGTCTGACCGTTTGGCTGTGGGTGGTAGCCGGAGGAAAATGATAACTTCATTCCCAAATGATAACGCTTTCCAAAACCGGGAAATGAACTGGACTCCCCTATCTGACACCACACTTTCTGGAGTCCCATGCAGTCTAAAAATGTGGTGTATAAAGAGTTCTGCCAGCTCCTGGGCAGTGGGGAGTCCGTTCAAGGGAATGAAGTGGGCCATCTTACTAAACCTACTACCACCCATAAGACTGTCTTACCCTCAGAGCTAGGCAATTCACCCACGAAATCCATGGACACGTGGGTCCATGGCTGCTCAGGCACTGGAAGTGGCTGCAAAGTACCCACAGGAGCCCTCCGAGATGCCTTACTCCTAGCACAGATGGAGCAACTACCCACAAACTCTCTGCAATCTGAAACTATCGAGGGCCACCAGACACAGCGGTCCAACAATTCCCAACAGGTATAGCCAGAATCATACACAAGTAATCAAATACAATATAACATCAATCTTAGTCTTGGTGTGAAGTCCTTGGTTTCAACACCTGACACTAGTCTAAGGTCTGAGTGCTCACACAAAGTATTCACGACAGCAAACAGGGAACGAATGAAGACTGGAGGCTTAAGAAGCGGAGGCACGCCCGCGCGAGACAGAAACCCTATGAGCTGGAGATAACATCGTTCCCGGCGTGCTAGACGCCAAGGGAACGGATAACGCTTGAGAGCCAGGGAGAGAGGCGGCTGCAGACCCCCCCCCCCCCCCCCCCCGTGCGAGTCAGCAGCCGCCAGATCCATGCTTGTTACAAGGACTTGAAAAATGCAAGCCTCGACCTTCTTCTTTTAGAAAATGGAGATTGTGATATCACCTTCACTCTCTGCTTCGCCACCTATAGTGACCATCAATGTAGAAAACACCCCAAACAGCACAACTAAAACTTGCTGTCTGGGGGTAACTCTGGACTCTGCACTCTCATTTGGACCCCATATTAAAGGGAAGCTAAACTGAGAAGGATATGGATTTTTCCTTTTAAAATAATACCAGTTGCCGGATTCTCCTGCTGCTCCTGTGTCTCTAATACTTTTAGCCACAGCCCCTCAACAAGCATGCAGATCAGGTGCTCTGACTGAAGTCAGACTGGATTTGCTGCATGCTTGTTTCAGGTGTGTGATTCAGCCACTGCTGGAGCCAAAGAGATCACAGCAGGACTGCCGGGCAACTGGTATTGTTTAAAAGGAAACATCCATATCCCTCTAAGTTTAGGTTCCCTTTAACATGCTTGTTTCAGGTGTGTGATTCAGCCACTGCTGGAGCCAAAGAGATCAGCAGGACTGCCGGGCAACTGGTATTGTTTAAAAGGAAACATCCATATCCCTCTAAGTTTAGGTTCCCTTTAACACATTCACTACCTCCTGCTACTTCCATCTCAAAAACATTTCCAGGATTCATCCCTTCCTTTCAGAAGGAGACTACCAAAATGCATTGATGCTAATCATATTCCGTCCTAACTATTGCAACACCTTACTCTGAGGTCTACCAAAAAAAAACCATACTGATACTTCTCCAGTCCCGACTTAACTCTGCTGCTTGTCTAATCCACCGCTCTTCCTGCTCCCCTGAGGCAGCTCCTCTCTGACAATCTCTCCATTGGCTAAATATTACCCAAGGGATCCAGTTTAAACTCCTCAGCCTATCATTCAAAGCTGTACAAAAGTTGTGACCTCCATATATTTCCTCAATCTCCAGATACCTTCGCTCCTCCCATGAGACCCTCGTCATCTTACTTGGTCACCTACTCTATCTCCCCATACAAGACTTGCCACATGCATTACCTCTCTACCACACCCAGTCCGTCATGCTCCAAACCTGGAAGCCTTTAAACTTACTCTGAAAACACACCTGTTCAGACAAGCATATCATCTGCTATAGGTAGCATTGGAGGTTCAGTGCCTTATCCGCTATCCCTTGTGTCTCCTTCCCTAACGTCTCCAACCCACTTCCCTCTAGATTGAAAGCACACAAGGGTAGGGACCTCTTCCCAGTGTTTCTTATTCTGCTGCAATTTATCATATGAATGTGTACCAGTTTTGATGATGTCTCAAAACACACTACTGTATTTGTATTGCTGGATGTCCTAATTGTACAGAGTTTTGAACTTTTTATGTATCTATGCTCTCCACTATTTGTTTTGTACTATACAGAGCGCTACAGAAGATGTTGACACTATATCAGGTAAAAATAACGTATGAGGACCATCATAGTCCATATACAGAGCTACACTGCATACTTCGCTGGTAAGACATTTATGACCTTCGATTTTCAAAGGGCAACAGGGAGGACATAATATATATTAAGGTAAAACAAAACTATAGCTGGACAAGGTAAAAATGAACCAATAGATATTGTTTGGTACATTTTAAAATAACCAGAAGCATCTACTACAAGAGTTCTCTCAGGTCCAGCATTATGAGATACAATTACTGGCTTCTTGCACTGCAAAAGCAATAGGGATAAAAGTGCCCACAAAGACAACACTCACAGTTCTGTACATATTGGACATCAGCAGCAAAGCTGGGTAGTTTCCAAACAGAGCTGAGGCTGGAGAGACATCAGGCAGCTTCTATGCGCTGGTTGCATCGCATACAAGATCATGTTTTTTCATTACAAAAGCCTTTCCTGGGCGAGAGGCCAAATGCACAGGCAGCCTAATATGCTCAACATAGGCACAGCATGTAACTATCCAAAGTCAACTAGTATTTGGCGCCTACAATAGCCACAGACCAAATCTGCAACGAAGCTCGTCAGGATAAATAAGCATAGAAGAGACAATTCAAACAAGAAGAAAAAAAATACAGCCGGGGGTGGAGGTTTGTGTGTGTGGGGGGATGAGTGGATTGGGGGGGGTAGAAAAGAAGGAAATTAAATTTTAATATTTTAAACACATTACTTGACGATTGTCTTCAAACTGAAAAGCCTTTTGAAAAACACCTTAGAGTCCTTTTCCACTGCAAATCGGGATTGCCATCGCAATCGTGCTAGGATGGTGTTCGGATTTCCAGCTGTTTGTAGATGCTACTTCATGTGTGGCTCATCGATTTTTTGGTACAATCATTGTCATCTGCGGTGTGACTGCAATTTGTAGGAGACGAGGGATGGGGCTTCACACAACATCGGGAATGTGCACGAAAAACACACAGTACTGAGCTCTCCATGCACTCGCATAGAGTATACCTAAGTGCAATTTCAAAAAACTACAGCAGACAAAGCAACTGCGCTTTGGTAAAGCTCCCAACGTACGCAATTGCCACAGTGTTAATCAAGGTGCCTCTGCAATTTACTGAGTGTTGGGAAAAAGCATGGATGGGAGCACGCCTAGTGGGGACTGTAAGATATGATTATGGCAACTTGTATAAGAAAACTATTAGGCCGGTAAAACTGTAAACTGGCGGCAGCGATGCAGTGCCAAACTTCCAGCCCACCGACTAAGAATTACTGGCGCCTGCAGTGGGTAAGTCCGTCTGGTATCGCTGGCTCCCTCAGGCCCACCATATGGCCACAACGCCGCCAGCCAGCACGTGGGAGGGTGAGGAGGGAGACAGACCGCATCATGCCAGCCTCAGTGCTGGGGTCCCCTTGCTCCCTCTCAACGCCAGATCTGATCGTTCCCATGTGTGAGTAGAGATGGAGTCATCGACCACACAATGCCAGCCTCAGTGCTGTGGCTCCCTTGCTCCCCCAGGTGCCGTATCTGACCTGATGGCTGGGTCAACTTATACTTGAGACATCATAAAATACCAGCTTGAGAGGGTCAAACATTTGGGTCGACATATACATGAAGTCGACTTATATTCAAATATATACGTTAGTTCTCAACAGTCCATGCTTTACAGTACTCCATACGCATAAGTGCTGTGATGAAAGTTATAGCAAAGTTCATTAACTACAAATGTACACAAAATATGCAAAGTTGGTGGGATCTGAAGACAGATTTGGGAAAACGCTGCTGCATACTGTACATCCTTAGGCCTGGCACACAATTATGATTAGCCAATCACTGACCATTTCCATGTAGTATGAGAGAGTTTACCTACACAATCTGTTCAGTGTTCAACATCTGTTGACCCTCATACTACATGGAGGTGGTACAATTAATCAGCGATTGGTCAATCATAATAGAAAGTATGTACCAGGCTTTAGCATGCGTACACATCCAACTTTGACTTGCAAATGATTGGACAATTTTGTCACTTTCATGTAGTATGAGGGCTTAAAGATTTTGAATACTAAATAGGTGAGCTCTAATACTAGATGGAGGTGGTAAAATTGGCCAATCATTAGCAAGTCAAAACTGGATGTGTGTCCCTTACCACCTCATAAGCACATGCTGTTGACAATAAAAAGGAACTGTAGTGACAAATAAAATAGCTTATTATTACAATATTTATAAATTATACAGTCATTTGCCCAATGTAAAATCTTTCCTCTCCCCGATTTACATTCTGAAATGTATAACTGGTGGTGGCACCTTTCGTCCGGCTAGGTGATCTCTGCACAATGTTCGTTTACGGAGAGGGATCTACTGCTTGCTTGGCAGTTTAAAAAGCAACTACTTTATTTTCCACAATGCAATGAGGTTCACATACAGCAGTGTTAGGACCATGGTCATGCCATCACACTGTGAGAGAGGTTTTAAAACAATATCAACCAAAAAGATGTCCCTGGTGACCTATTTGAGAAAAGGTAAAGATTTCTCAAAGGAAAGGGGTATCAGCTTCTGATTGGAATGAAGTTCAATTCTGGGTTAAAGTTCCTCATAAAGAGACTCTGTAACAAAATGTTTAGCCTTATTTCTTCCATCCTATTAGTTCCTATACCTGTTCTGATGTGGTCTGGATTACTGCAGCCTTTACTAGTTGCACTGTCTCTGTAATATATCTAATCTTCTTTTCTATATCAAGTTTTATCGACCCAGAGAGGAATGCACTGCCTCTGCTGTGATAGGGAGAAGTTATGCACACTCCCTCCAGGCTCTGTGTGTGCGCTTTGTTTATCCCTCACAGAAAGGCCTCTGCTCTCAATTTCAGCTTGTCTGAGGGGGAAGGGAGATGCCCATGCTGAGAAACTGTGAGAATCCCTGACTGGAGTGCAGAAAATTCACTATGTAATAAAAACTTGTAGTGTACTGTAACATGAATATATATAAATACATACACACACATCACTTCCTGGTTAGCGGCCATGTTTTTTTGTTTGTAAACACTGCCTAAAACTGGCGATTAAAAGCCAGGATCACGGCGGGGATTGGCAAAGAGGGATCCAGGAGACCACAGTGACTCGATTGGTATGTTTTTTTGTTGTACAAATCTTTAACCTCCTTGGCGGTAACCCCGAGCTAGGGTCGGGGCGGAAAACCGCAGCTCAGAGCGGTAATCCCGACCTCTGCTCGGGGTAGCCCCCGGAGGTTGTGTGCAGAGCAATGCGCACAGCGGGAGCATTTCAACATACCTCCCAGGGATCCCGACGTCTGACGCCATTCTTTTTCCATCCTCCTGGGCTCTGCTTCCTCCTGGTGAGATCGTGACGACAGCCGGCAATCTCAGTTCAGAGATGCAGGGACCACCTGGAGGATGGAGGCATAACTGCAGTGCAGGAGCCCAGAGGGAGGTGAGTAATTACTCGGGCTGTGCAGGTCTCCCTGGCAGTATGATTTTTTCCAGGTTTTAGGGTCTGAAAGGGTGCAAAAAAATTGTACCGCTTTTAGACCCTAAAATCCGGAAAGAATAACGCCAAGGGGGTTAATGAAGCACTACTAAGACCTAGTGAATGACAGTTTTTGACTGGCGTTCCTGGTTCAGAGGCCAAGCCCCAACCTTTCCCTTGCCATATCTCCAAACACCCTTTTTGTACCCTTCCTATACTAGCCATGTTCACGCCTAGTCTCCTGGTGACATAACTGCCGGGTCTGTTTTTTTTTTACAATATTAATTTATAGATTATTTAGTCCATGTTTGCCCATTGCAAAATCACTGGTGGTGACCTCTTTAGTTCTGCCAGGTGATCTGTACGGAATGTTCGTTACGGAGTTATTTCCCATAATGCAACTAGGTTCCCTGACAGCAAACTGTCATGACATCACACAGAGGGAGGCGTTCCACTGCAATATCAGCCACACAGACCTCTCTGATGATTTGAGAAAAGGTAACAACTTCTTGTGTTAAAGGGGGTATCAGCTACTGACGGGAATAAAGTTTAAACCTTGGTTAAAGTTCCTCTTGAAGCAAGCAAGGAAGCAGTCACGAGGTGAAGTGAGAGAGATAATAGACTAGTAGTGGAGTACTATGGGGACCCTCTGAACAGTGCTCAGTTTGTGGCCGCAGCCAGCGATGCTGAGATCGTAAGGCTGTATACTATACCTTACCATAAGATACAGAAGCAGTGCCCTACCTGCTACAGGGTAACTTTAAATACATTATAGAGGGCAGGAGTTATACATGCAAATCTACCAGTTTTCTTCAAATTGTCATTTACTAATATCAGACTGATAAGTCTTCTCACAGGTCATATCCTGACACATACAGTATGAGGCCTCTTGCACACTGCAAGCAATTCCAATTCAGATTCCGCTTTTTAATCTGTTTTTACATCCGATTCAGATTCCGATTTGCAGTGTGCAGGGAGCAAACTGCAAATCTGAATCTGAATCGGATGTAAAAACTGATTAAAAAGCGGAATCTGAATCGGAATCACTTGCAGTGTGCAAGAGGCCTTAAGCTTCTATACAAAATAACAGAAACGCAAACCAGACATTTTTCTTAGGTCATACACCCACCTAGAGGAGAAAAGCTGCAATAGCAACTAGACATTTTCTGAATTAAGAGTCTGGTGATAAGGCGAGTTCAAATACATCAAATCAAAAAGAAAAAGGATGAGGCTGGGAACACACTAGGCAGTGTTGGAAAGGAAGCGTTTTGCTGCATTTGTGTTTGTGCATTTTTAGTGCGTTTGTGTTTTTTCTGCACATGCGTTTTTCTTGCCTTTTTACGTGCGGTTTGTGCTTTGCATATATAAACCGCATAGGCATTTTGTATGCATTTTTTATGCAAATCACTAGGAAGTCAACAGAAAGTGGAAATACATCGAACTTTTTTTAAAAACACATACAAAATGCATAAAGCGTGCACTAAAGCGCAATACCTCTGCGTCACCAATGACTTCCATCATGTGCGTTTTAGATGCGTTTTGGAAAAATATGCAGCAAGACCAGCGTTTTTGAAAATGCACATTGCAGAACGCAAATATATGCGTTTTTCATGCGGCCCATTGACTTGCATTATGTGCGTTTTCCGCAACGCTAGCGTTTCTGCCTCGTGTGTGCCTACCCTAAGACTTTTTGTGGTGTTCCTACCCTGAGACAGTAAGAAAGTAAGTATAAAATACAACAGTGGAAGGCAATAGTGACAACTGGCCACCCTAAAAAAAAATTATACATTATTACGTTTACGTCATCAAAATACCACCATATTCTTTCCAGTACAATCTGTAGTACTAATCATCAAGCATTATTAACATCTGCAAGCAAACTGTAATCATCTGCAAAGCCTGACCCATGTTCCGCAGCAACAACACCACTTTATCAGAGGCAAAACATGCATTTCGTCTGACATGCATTTTGCGTCCCAAATGACTCGGTTTACCTCTGTATTTGGGCGAGCAAATAAGGACTGTCACAAACACAGTCATGATTAGGATGACAGAATGTTCATGCCCCCAAGAATCCTGATAGAACATTATTTATACAATACAAATAGGCCAGGTCATGGAGCAGAGGGAAAAACTGTTTCAGAGCACCGGATGTGCTTTTAAAGGAACACTGTAGGGGGGGGGGGGGGGGTCGGGGGAAAATAATTTAAACCCGGGGCTTCTAATGGTCCCCTGCAGACATCCTGTGCCCCCGCAGCCACTCACCGATGCTCTGGCCCCACCTCCGGTTCACTTCTGGAATTTCCGACTTTAAAGTTTGAAAACCACTGCGCCTGCGTTGCCGTGTCCTCGCCCCCGCTGATGTCACCAGGAGTGTACTGGGCAGGCACAGACCATACTGGGACTGCGCTGTACGCTCCTGGTGACATCAGCCGGGAGCGAGGACACGACAACGCAGGCGCAGTGGTTTTCAGACTTTAAAGTCTGAAATTCCAGAAGTGAACCGGAGGCGGGGCCAGAGCATTGGGGAGTGGCTGCGCGGGCACAGGATGTCTGCGGGGGACCATTAGATGCCCCGGGTAAGTTCAACTCCTTTTCCCCTCGACCCTCTACAGTATCCCTTTAAAAGTAAAAATTTGAAGATGGCATGGACATTAGCTAGTCAAATCATATATTTCATTAGAAAGACTGACAGACAAGACTAGTGACATATACCATCAGAGCGCTGCTTCACAAAGGGTCAATGGAGCTGTATATAACATCAGAAGTAGCAGTCACACTCTGCCATATAAAATGAACCTTTATTACTTCAAACCATACCATAAAAAAAACATGTTGCCAGGCATATATAGCCACACCATTAAGGAGAAGAGTACAACACAGAAGAGCTGATCTTTTTGCTGATCTCTTTGCTGCTTTCTACTCTTCCCCTTGATGTAGTTACAAGTGCATGGCAACACATTTTTAATAGCTTGGTGATAAAGGTTCAGTTCATATGGAAATGTGCAACTGTTACATCTGATTTAATATACCTGTAAAAGGACATGAGACAGCACTGGGCACACTGATGCACTGCTGCACACATTTTGAGCACATTGCAGAGCTGTCCTATTCAGCATAGTTGAAGGGGCAGCAAGGCACTGGAGAGCACTTCAGATGCCATTTGTGTATAATGTAGGCTCCCTGCATTGCTGAGGGCAGTGCGGTGCGTGGCTTAAAGGAAACCTGAGACCATTAAAAAACAAAAAATGAAAAAGTGAAACACATATGGAACTAAAGCGGCAGGTGGAGGGGGCGGAGTTATGTACACAGAGGGGAGGAAGAACTGTCACTTTATCCCCGATAATATTGGACGTTCTGCCTCAGTCAAAGACTGACTGAGCAGAAAAAAAGTTAGAGGAAGCATAAGAGGGGCTGGTGCTGTGTACTAGTCGCAGCACAAGCAATAAGGCAATATTAAAAGTTTAAGGGGAGGGGAGAAGAGGGTAAGGGGTTCTTTAAAGAAAACTCCTTTTCTAACAGTAAACCTTAAAGCGGACCTGAATTTAGAACGTCCTCTCTGAATTTAGAACGTCCTCTCTGCTCTAAAATAATGTAATCTAGAACAGCCAAAAGGATAAAAACAGTTGTTAAAAAATTTGAGGGCCCGTTTCCACTATCGCGAATCCGCATGCGTTGTCCGCATGCGGATTTTGCACAGCCAATACAAATGGATGGGCCTGTTTCCACTTGTCAGTTTTGCTGTGCGTTTTTCTGTGCAGGATTTTTCTGCACGGCAGAGCCCTCAGAATACGCCTGCGTGTGGAATGCAGGGGAATCACACACAATGTATTTAATAGGGAAATCGCATGCAAATTCGCATAGGTACCAATGTAAATTCACACAGGCAGTGACATGGTTAAAAATCGCATATACCCTCACCTATGCGAATTCGCGGCAAAAAAATGCATGAGGAATCGCATCCACATGCAATTTCATCAGCGGTGGAATCCAGGCGATTCCGCACTGCAATAGTGGAACGAGCCCTAAAAGTGCTTAAAGGGACACTGAAGCGAGACTAAATCTCGCTTCAGGTCTTATATATAGCAGGGGTACGCTATCCCGCGGCTTAACGGGGGTCCCTTCACCCCCAACCCACCCCCCGCAAACCTTGGTCGCAGACTTGGTCGCTTTTCCCCTCTTCCTGGAGGCAGGGCTAACGGCTGCAGCCCTGCCTCCCAGCGCGTCTATCAGACGCGCATCGCCGCCTCTCCCCCGCCCCTCTCAGTGAAGGAAGACTGAGAGGGGCGGGGGAGAGGCGGAGATACGCGTCTGACAGACGCGCATGGGGCAGGGCTGCGGCGGTTAGCCCTGCCCCAACCAGGAAGCGCTCCCCCGCTGCACGGAGGGGGTTTGGGGGGACAGGGACCCCCGTTAAGCCGCGCTATAGCGGCGTTTTAGCAGGGGCATGCATGCCCCTGCTAGCTATGAGGTCTGAAGCGAGATCTATTCTCGTTTCAGACTCTCTTTAAAAGTGCTTAGGAGGCAGTGGTGGACTTACCTCCTGCAAGCAGACACAAAGACTGTGTATTCAAGACAAGTAAAATTTATTGGTACACTCCAGGGGTTTAGCAACGCGTTTCGCAGGCTCTCACCGGCTTTATCAGGCAATAAGTTAATGAGTACACAACAGTATGTGGTCCGGGTTACACCTGGCGCCTCAGAGGACTGTTACTGCTGTGTACTCCATTAACGTATTGCCTGATGAAGCGGGTGAGAGCCTGCGAAACGCGTTGCTAAACCCCTGGAGTGTACCAATAAATTTTACTTGTCTTGAATACACAGTTTTTGTGTCTGCTTGCAGGAGGTAAGTCCACCACTGCCTCCCAAGCACTTTTAAACTTTTTAACAACTGTTTTTATCCTTTTGGTGCCTCTGTTCTACATTATATTATCATTAATATCCACCCCTGGTTCTTAATCCTGAGTGGGGACAGGCTAATCTCCTCACCTGCTTATACAGTGGTTGCCTGGAGGTAACCCTGGTTTGTGAGTATATATTTATACTTGTTCCATATACCCAATTGCCTTACTTACTACACTATATTGGGCTCTCAGTTAGGCCTGAACGATTTATCGTTTTTAGACCGAAATCGCGATCACGGAAACGACAATTCCGTGATCGCGAACGTGCCGATTTCTCACGATTTTCCCCCCTTGCTGTGCAGCAGTGTACCATTTCAGGCCGGCAGTCTATCTCCCGCTTGCCGCTCCGTAGCGGCGACTTAGCGGCTCTCACTATCTCCTTCCTTGTGGCAATCTCCCACCGGCGCCCACGTCATCACCCTCCGCCTTGCCTAGCATGTCATTGGCTGGGAGGGTGGGGACGGCTGCTGCAGGCTCACACTGTTTCGCTCCGCCCAGCCTAATACCTCATCAGCTGGGCGGACGGCAAACTCCCCCCACAGGCTCTTTCCCTCCGCCTAGCCTAGCGCGTCATCAGCTGGGCGGGCGGCAGTACTGTCAGGCAAGAGTTCGTACATCAGATCAGACAGATCACGCTGACACCCTGTATGTACCTGTACCTGTGTGTATGCAAGATGATGTGTGCTTGGCAGTGTGGGCACTGTGCACTTGCGCTGAGATGACTGTGAGCTGGACTTTGTGATTAGAATATATATATATATATATATATATATATATATATATATATATATATATATATTCTAATCACAAAGTCCAGCTCACAGTCACATCAGCTCAAGTGCACAGTGCCCACACTGCCAAGCACACATCATCTTGCATACACACAGAATATGCATAATAAATTCTATCTCATAAGCCAAATTGTGGTTCTGTTGTGTTAGGGCCTACTGCCAGTAGTCTTGCAGCAATCGCGTTGTGATCACGCGTTCCCTAATCTCCACCTTTTTTCTCTAGTCTCTCACCTAAATTCACATAATGCAGTAAGGTTTACAAACATGACACTGTGACATTATACCACCAATTTGATAGTATGATGTTATTTTCTGTCACTGCATGTTTGTAAATGTTACTGTGTACATTGTGAATTTAGTGCTAAAGCTGGATTTGAAGAAAATCGTGAATCGAATCGAAATCGCAATTTTTGACAGAAATCGTGCGATTCAATCTTTTCCTAAAATCGTTCAGGCCTACTCTCAGTTCTCCTTTCTTACATATTCTCTGCTCTGAAAGATCAACAGCACAGCATAATAACCTTTAAAGAGAACCCGAGGTGGCATATGATAATCCTAATAATACCCAGAGGCATGTTGTGTGCACAATGCCATGCCTCTGGGTCATTGTACCACCACTGCCAGCCCCCACTGCGCCGTGCTGCACCCCCTTAAAAGATAGCCAGGCTAGCAACAATCTGCTTGTCGCTAACTGGCTTTATTTATGTGAGGCTGTCAGTCAGTCTTGTAGCATCTCCCCCTGTTGTTAACATCCAGTGCTTTCAAATGAGCTTATCTAGCATCTCTGCCGTGGCAGTCATGTGACACAGGGGAGACATCAAATTACAACTTGTGAATAGTCACAAATGAGGGGCAATTAAACAGGCTTAACTCTCTATACATACAGGCTGCATTTCTCTATGTTTTCCTTCTACCCGGTGCAAGAGCTCAGGTCCACTTTAAAGAGACTCCGTAACAAAAATTGCATCCTGTTTTTTATCATCCTACAAGTTCCAAAAGCTATTCTAATGTGTTCTGGCTTACTGCAGCACGTTTTACTATCACCATCTCTGTAATAAATCAACTTATCTCTCTCTTGTCAGACTTGTCAGCCTGTGTCTGGAAGGCTGCCAAGTTCTTCAGTGTTGTGGTTCTGTGATGCATCTCCCCCTTCCAGGCCCCTCTCTGCACACTGCCTGTGTATTATTTAGATAAGGGCAGCTTCTCTCTTCTCTCTTATTTTTTACAAGCTGGATAAATCCTCCTCTGAGCTGGCTGGGCTTTCACATACTGAGGAATTACATACAGGCAGAGCTGTCTGCACTCTGCAGGAAGAAACAGCCTGACACTTCAGTGGAAGATAGCTGCAGGGGGAAAGAAACACACAAATGATCTCTTGAGATTCAAAAGGAATGCTGTATACAGCCTGCTTGTGTATGGATGTATTTTCTATGTATGGACATACTGTACATCAACCTACTTCCTGTTTTGGTGGCCATTTTGTTTGTTTATAAACAAACTTTTAAAAACTGTTTTTAACCACTTTTAATGCGGTGAGGAGCGGCAAAATTGGGTAATAGGAGATGTCCCCTAACGCACTGGTATGTTTACTTTTGTGCGATTTTAACAATACAGATTCTCTTTAAAGAGAATCTGTAACCTATTAAAATAAAAAGAACTTATACCTCAGTAGGGGTAAGCCTTTGGATCCTAATGAAGCTTCCCCCATCCTCCTGTGCAGTCTTGTTCCAGCACTGGGGAACCCGAATAGCACAGAGCAATAATATTTACATTGCCTGCCTGCACAAGCGCACTAGCAGCTCTCCGCTCAGGCTCCAGAAAAAAATAGCCAAACCTGATCGGGTCCGTTGTACTGTGAAGTAGAAATTCATGCCCTGCAAATAAATCACTGCCGAGCGCTCCTGCATGCGTGCATTCATTTAACAGTGAATGCTTGCTGCTAAAAGCAGCGCTCATTCATAAAAAACAAGGGGAAAAAAAGTATTAAAGTGACAGTGTTCCCCTTAAAGGATACCACAACTGAACGTGTGTGGTTAAAATGAGTGCAGCACTGTATAGGATGTAATGCGCACATACCTACTGTTCCTCCCGCCCCCCTCCGTCTGCCACCGTTCACACTCTATACACTCCGGTGTGCGGCGACTTGCTTGACCTCTGCCCCGGACATACTGCGCCCTTTGTGCGCAGTATGTCCTTCCCCCTTCACTTCTGGCCGGCGCACAGCGCGAGGCTCAGAAGCTGCTGTCCCCTCTGCGCTGCGTGTGCGCTCCATTACACCGAGCGTCACATGCTAATTATGTGACGCTCGGTGTAATGGAGCGCACACGCAGCGAAGAGGGGACAGCAGCTTCTGAGCCTCGCGCCGGCCAGAAGTAAAGAGGGAAGGACATACTGCGCACACAGGGCGCAGTATGTCCGGGGCAGAGGTCAAGCAAGTCGCCGCACACTGGAGTGTATAGAGTGTGAACAGCGGCAGACAGAGGGGGGCGGGAGGAACAGTAGGTATGTGCGCATTACATCCTATACAGTGCTGCACTCATTTTAACCACACACGTTCAGTTGTGGTATCCTTTAAATAATGACAGGTACTTACAACATAAAAGATCCATTACTATTGGCGTGGGAGCATGCCGAATGATAGAACATGTTAATGAGTGTCATAATGGTGAGGCAGATTACCTACAAGTAGCAGGTCTTTTCTAAAATCACTAGTACACAGAGAGGAGGTTGTAGAGATGAGATACTGTAACAACAGAGGCCTCCTAATATCACTAACCAATGCCTCAAGCTGGTTTCACACTGCAAACTGGCGGTGCGGTACAGAAGCCGCACCACCAAAAACAGGCCTTTGGGGGAATACTGCGTCACTACGTAATATTCCCCATCTGGCCAAGCAGGAAGTGACACGCACCTGCAGTCACTGGCTGCTTCGGGGTATGCGGAAGTGCACGGAAGCGTATTATAAAAATGTTTAAAATCTAAAAAGGTTTAAAAATCCCAGCGTCGCCATAGACTAACATGACTTCCGGGCAGAAGCAGATCACTGCAGAAGACGCGCGGTAACGTAGCTCTGGACCAGCGTGAGATCAAGGACTTGTGGCGGACCACACCGCGACGTGGGTAATATGAATGACCCTAAAGGTTTGAACTCAAGTACGGTAGCAGTGTGTCAATTTGACACACCGCCCCAGTGTGAAAGGGCTGTTTGCAATTTCGGCTTTAACAATAGAAATTCAATTTCAGAATTGTTTTTATCCAGAATGCATTTGTATGTATTATCCCTGCCTTTGTAGGTTGAGTGATGTCACTGTGATAAATGGAGAGTGAAACTCCAGCACTCAGGGGTCTGTGCAGCAAAGGACTGGACAAGCCTGTAGTGAGAACTGGACTGTGAGGATGCTGGCTCCCTAGGAAAGCCATCAGCATACAGATGCATATGTCAAAGAGGAGAGGAGGCCAGGCTGGCACTGCGTTTCAGGCACTAACAGTTTGTGGAATCAGGTGATGCTAAATACGGCTAAGTGGGTGCCAGGTCTTTGTCCGTCTGCGGAGGGACAAAGACCTGGCACCCACTTAGCCGCATTTAGCATCGCCTGCCTAATTCCACAAACTGTGAGTGCCTTTCTATTGGTTGTGAATAAACCCTGAAACGCAGTGCCAGCCTGGCCTCCTCTCCTCTTTGAGTGATGTCACTGCCCTTAGATGATAGTTCCCTCCCTTCCTCACAGGTATATAGGTGGGTGGGGATAGGAAGAGGCAAGGTTTGCTGTCCTGAGGAGGCGTGGAAACACCTGAAACAGCTGTCGACACAGGCAGCTTTTCTGTCTACTTTGTAAATTCATACTGTTTATTAAATAAAGTTTCCTTGCATTGCAGTGCCATCTTCTTTTGCATTACATAATAAAGTGTTTCAAATCCCCCCCCCCCCCCCCCCCAGTAAAATAATAACTCCTACATAACTAAATTTAGATTGTAAGCCTCTGGCAGGGTCCTCCCTTCCCTAGTGTAGTCTACAGGATCGTGAGCCCCTTTCCTATAACAGCCTGTATTTGTATTACTGGGCATACCTAACCAGCCCACACATCGCATGATTATGTATCTTGTACCGTTTGCCTTGCATAACTTTGTTCTATGTTGTATAACCTTGTTATGTCTGTCATCATTATATCATTTTATATATTTATTGCCCAGTGCTGCGTAATATGTTGGTGCCTTATAAATACAAATAATAACTAAATAACCCCTTGTATCACCTATACTTAGCCCTAGGATTATTGGAGTGTAGCAGCATTTTTCCTGAAATACACATAATTAGGCAGTGTTTACCCCCTAATACAGAACACATAAATAGGCAACATTTGCCCCCTATGCAAAAACATATAAGGCAGCATTTCCCCCATAAAACATAAAAAAAGTTAAACTTCTTTCTCTTTCCCCTCAGTTAACGCCCCCTAAATATCCCTGGTGTCAGTGGCACCTGAAAATAAAAACAAATTTACTCACCTGACAGGTGACTCCTCTTTTGTCCTCTAACGTTGCTCCCCAGTTATTACAGCAGCTCTGGCTGCAAATCTCCTGTGCCGACAGGCAGACCACAGTGCAGGGCTACGGGAAAATGGCACCCGGAGCCCAGCACTGGAGACCCAAATAGACTCCAGCGCTGGGCTTCGGACTCTTCTGCCCTGTACTGCCGCCCAGAGAGAGAGAAAGAGGTGGGCATGGGAGGAGAGGTGGAGTGACACAGTAAACAGACTGGCTACAGCAAGAGCTCTGGAGGGCTGGATGCAGCTCGTGGGCTGCCATTTAGACAGCTCATGTATAAAAGTTTTTAATAAAGGATCGTGTTTTTCATCACATCGTACTGCCCCAAGCCTGAACATGCCCTGTTTATTTCTAAGTACCACATCACATCGGTGACTGAATCACTAACAATTAGTTCCAACAACAAGTCATAAAAGCATAGTGACTAGTTTCTGCAACTTGTTAGTTCTCATGACCAGTTGCCATCACTGGCCCTTAGAGGTACACCTGTATCAGACTCCTTTTCTCTGGCAAAGCTGATGCAGAACCCTTAGGACTGTTTCACACTGTAAGCGCTTTTTCAGTGATTTGCTGATCGTCAGTGATGCAAAAACCACGTTGACTATGTAATTCTATACACTTAGCATTTCTACAATATTTGAGATTGTGTTAGTTTACATTTTTACTCTAGGGTTGCGCTTTTGCATTAGGAGAATCGCATGCAAATTTTCTGAGGGGGGGGGGGGGGCGTGTTATGTACACCTTTTTATGCAAATTTCCTGTGACAGCTAGAATCCAATGCAAGGAATTGGGAAAGAGCTGCCAGACGTTAGCCCCACATTGCATTGCTAAAGTGAAGCATACATCCAATTAAAAAAGGATGCTTCAATGTGACCGTCACGCATGCATTTTGTGGTAACCCACTGTATACACCTCAAGACACCCGCTGCAATACAATGCAGCCGTTACGCCAATGTGGTCTTAAAAAGTAAAGAAATGCTGTAAAAAGCAAAATCACTTGCTAAAAAAATCACTACAAAATTGCTTTTCAATTTGAAACAGCCCTTACGGGCACAAAGGCACAGAAAACCCACTGAAAATATAGTCACGTATGATTAGGTAGTCAGTTTGCGAAAGCTGTAATAACAGCGCAAGAGATTTGGGCACAGCCAGCGCCACCATAGACGATAATAGGAATTACGGTTATAGCAGGCACAGTGAGTAACTTCAGTGGCGTCAGAAGATGAAGCTTAAAGAGGAGCTGTTAGGTATAAGGTCTCAGAGAAAATAAACACATATATCAGTAGCTAAAGATTGGCTGTACTTACATTACATATGCATTTCACTGTCCACGTTTGGATTTCACAGAATTTGTATATAGTATATGCAGAGAATGATGCTCCTGACAGCCCATGGCAGGTTCCATGTTTGTGAAGCCAAATGTGTCGTCATGTCCTGCCTGCTTCTGATCACAGAACAGCTCGTACAGAATAACACAGTGTGCAGTGAATATTAATGAGCCATGTGGCTAGGAACAATAGCGGACTCCTGCAGAGTAATCTTCCCGGAGATTTATCTGTGCTGTGAGTTTAGAAGCTGCTGAAACTTGATCCCGTCTTCTCCTTAGCAGCCGAGGGGAGGGCCCCAGAATGCTTTGCAGTATGGAATGCGGCTTGCGTCCTGCTTAGGAGCTTAGCTTTGGTGATAAGAACACATTAAATGTAAGAGAGATTTTTATCTTTAGTAATGTCTTTTGGCTTCTGTCTAAACTGTTTAACACAGGAGAATAGAGGTTTAAATTAGCTTCTGCAGCCTGACAGTTACTCTTTAAGTTACTTTTAAAAACACCGTAATTCGGCCACCAGGAAGGCCTAGTGCACACCAGAGCGGTTCGGCTGCGCTTTGCGATCCGCTTGCGGCTGCGGTTACGCTTGGGTAATGTATGTATTTCAATGGGCTGGTGCACACTAGTGATGGGTCATTCGCGAACGAGCCGGCTCTAAGAGCCGATTCTCAGTTTCAAGAGTCGATGCCTCAGCCGCCCCCCACACAGCCCTGCTTTGGTCTGTAATAAAGGGCGCTGAGGCATGCTGGGAGATGTAGTCCTCCTCTCGCAGCTTGTAGGAGTGTATGGGGCGGAGCAGAGCAGTAGCAGGAGGGTTTGCACCAGTCAGAGAAGCAGTCTGGAGTTGTCATGGAGACGGGGGCGGGGCTTTTACTCAGATTCTGAGTGGTGTCTAGTGATATTTAATGAAGAGCCGATTGAGAGCCGTAAGAGCCGGCTCTTTAATGGGAGCCGATTCAGAAGAGCAGATTCTCTGAGAAGAGCCGGAATTCCCATCACTAGCGCACACCAGAGCGGAAGGCGTTTTGCAGAAACGCATACTCCCGGGGTGAGGCATTTTTTGGATTGTGGATGCGTTTCTGCCTCAATGTTAAGTATAGGAAAAACGCAAACCGCTCTGAAAAACGCCTGCTCAGAGCGGTTTTGCCGGCGTTTTTGTTACAGAAGCTGTTCAGTAACAGCTTTACTGTAACAATATATTAAATCTACTACACCAAAACCACTACACAAAACCGCAAACCGCTAGCTGAAACGCTACAGAAAAAGAAGAAAAAGCGTTTCAAAATCTGCTAGCATTTTGCGGATCTGCTAGCGGTTTTTTGGTGTGCACCAGGCCTAATAGCTGACAGCCGAATTATATCATTCCCCACCATCCACATCGACCTGGAGGGGGAATAGTAATGAACGCCACCGGGACTTGTGCAGGAGCAGGGTAAGCCGTATATTGGCTGTATCCTGCGGCCAAGTCTGTGGGCGGCTATTTCATAGGTACATATCAGTTAGCACTAGAAGAATTCCTGATGCTAATTTGAAAACTAAAAAAAAATGCTATGTGCTGTATTTTTAAAGCCCATCTCCACTCTCTATTTGAGACAGATGTTTATTGCGCACACTTGCACCTGGTAATTTTGGCACCGCCACTCTACTGCAAGAGACGCCCCTTCCCCTAATATTAGTCTACTGACAAGCTGCTTTTGATAGATTGGGGAGGGGGCAGAAAGCACTAGGAGGACAGAGGCATAAAACAACTTAAGAGCGAGCGATATGGAGTTGCCGGGCTGTCCTGCTGACCCTTTGCATCTAATACTTTTAGCCATCGACCCTGAACAAGCATGCAGCAGATCAGGTGTTTCTGACATTATTGTCAGACCTGACAAGATTAGCTGCATGCTGGTTTCATGTGTGTGATTTAGACCCTACTGACCACAAAGATCAGCAGGGCTGCCAGGCAACTAGTATTGTTTAAAAGGAAATAAATATGGCAGCCACCATATTGTTCTCACTTCAGTTGTGCTTTAAGGAAAGAACATGCCTCTGTCTGTGTCCTATTTGTATTAAGAGATCTGCCTCAGGTACTCTTTGAGGCTATTGAATGATACCGGTCAGCTTGTCTGATTAATCAGCTGTTAGGTAAAGGTGGCCATTAACAATGCAATAAATCCCGCAGACGACTGATCGTGGCCAAGGGTTTATGTTGCTAATGACTTGTGCAGTGTGGTGATCCCATGGCTGGCAGCCTGCCATGGGATCACAGCACAAATCAGTAGTTTAAATAACCCTGCAGCAGTGTGTGTCAATAGGGTCATATGCATTGGCCCACCACTGCTGGACAGGAAGTACATTACCGGGATTCCTGTCAGTCCGTGCATGCACACCACATTGTTCACACTCACTGTGTGCTGTAGACTTGCATTACTGCATAATCCATAACGGTAATGCAGAGGACTTTGCGAATGAACTACTTGCTGCGCATCAAGAAAGCATGAAAGTCTTCGTAGACTTTCATTGACTCAGCAGCCTCTTGCGGTAAAATAGATTACCGCAACACCATAGTGTGAGAAAGGGGCCTAAGGGTGCGTAAACACATCCAAATTTGATTGACCACTTCCATGCAGTATAAGAGCTTTCCTACATAATCCATTCATAGTATTCAAAATCCATTTGCCCGAATATTACATGGAAGTGGTAAAACTGGGCAATCAAAATTGGATGTATGTACACACCCTAACCAATTGTTCAGAGACTGATTGGCTAAGAGCAAAGATGTAGTGGTCCCTACAGTGATTTAACTTTGTGGCGCACAAAACACATCTTAAGTCAAAATTTGGGCTCATCTTTTGCAGGCAAATTAGGACTCCTACAAATATTACAATACTTCAACTAATGTGCTGCTGCTAAATGCCCCGTCCTGCTTTCTATGCAGTTTTCAGTTCAGCGCTCCAAAACGGTGTCTATGCAAAAAGAGAATGCAGTGTGAACTCAGCCTTCATGGATATACTTGCTCCTAAAGCTAGCCATACACTTATAGATTGCCACCCGATGTGGAAAAACAAATCCCTCCGGCATTGGAATATGGATTAGAGAGGGATTCATTCCTACCATCTATGGCACACAGACATTCAATATATAATATTTTGGCAAAAAAATCTACTGAAGCTCAATCGAGCTACATTTTTTTGCAACGCTCAATGCAATACAATAAGACCACTGCTCCTGCCCCAACTGGCACAAATATTCCATGCTGATCAATTTGGGCTCAGAATTGATAGACTGTGTGTGTGCCGGGGCAACAGATTTCTTGCAGATTCAACCAGAGTGACCAAATCTAACAGGAATATCACAGGAGAGAGAATGAATGTCTTAATTTATGAAAAAGGGGACTGTAACTTGGCTGAGATGCATACAGAGCTGATGCCATCACTTTCTTCTCCTCAGACCCCTCTAGGCAGAAACAACCTACACCTGACCACACACTGACAGATATTGCCTCACATTCGATCTTTTATTTGTACAAAAACGTGCGCACACTTATACAGTGTATATATGAATATAGCCACCTAAATGGCCACTCAGTGAAATAGAATCCACACTACATTTCTCACAGACCAACTGTTGCGCTTGACGTCTTTATATGTGGGAATCAGAACGCGGAGCCATCTTACCTCCTACTCCTTCCTCCTCGGAATGGCCCCTCTTCACTATCGTCTCCCAATTAGCAAGCTTCTCACTTGGCGCCCTCTGCTGGCTGGATGCTAACACTCTGTGAAATGAGACCATGCATTGAAAGCTAGCTAGTAAAAGTGGCCGTGCCACCTGATGTGCCCACAGATCACTCTCTCATTTAATCAGAGAGGAATCTATTATATTACACATACTGCAATTAGATTTTGAATAGATTTCAGTTTGAAAGCCATAAAAAAATAAAAATATGGAGTTGGTCAGATAGTATTACTACAGGTCTCTCCCCAGGTATAGTGCCAACAAGGAGAAGAGGAACCGGTATTCAGGGATGAAGACGGAAGGGCACAGACCAGAGGGAGCACAAGCACACCGACCAGACAGGTGAATGCGCTACATTACTGTGAATACTATGCAAGGGCCCCAGGGACCATTATAGAGAGGAGACATGGGAGGTTTCTCAGCCCTGCTGGCCAAATGCTCAGTTTTGCCCCTATGGAAGCACAAACCTCTAATGCCCTCTTTTGAGTAAGATCTTCCTTCTGATCCAGGTGATAATTTCTATCGATTTTGCATGGAAATCAATCAATAATACGATCAGATGATATTGGGGCATCAATCTCAGAAGGATTCAATTGATTAGTGTATGGACACTGGAAGTTAGGTAGTGAAAAATGGCAGAATTGAGGTGCTGTGGCCTTTTTTCCATGAGCAGCTGAACTGCTTGAGGTTAGGAACACACTAAGCAGAAACGCTAGCGTTGTACATATGCCTTTTTGCCACAAATGAAAGTCTATGGGCTGAATGTAAAAACGCATATATGTGCATTTTATAGTGTTTTTAAAAACGCACAACCTGCTGCCTAATTTTCAAAAATGCCTGCACAACTCAATGAAGACGCAGAAAAATGTGTTTTGAATATGATACTGGATACTAATACAAAAACGCACCAATTTTTTTTTTTTAAACTTAGGGCTCGTTCCCACTGTTGCGACGCGATTTCGGCCGCATTCCGACGCTTGTAAAAACGCATGCGGATGCGTTTCCACATGCGTTTTTACCCGCGATTTCGCCTGCGATTTCGCATGGCAGGGTGCCATGCGAAATTAACCATGACACTGCCAGGGCTAAATAAAATTGAAAAAGGTGCGAAATCGCACGCGAAATCGCGGGTAAAAACGCATGTAACAAACGCATGCGTTTTTACTATTAAATACATTAGCGGCGATTCGCACGGATTCCCGACGCAGGCGAAATCGTTGGCTCTTTTGTGCGTTTTTTTCACGCTGAAAAAAACGCACCTCAACAACGCTACAGTGGAAACTGGCCCATCCACTTGTATTACATGTGCGGATCTGCATGCGTTGGACGCATGCAGATTCGCGATAGTGGAAACGAGCCCTTATAGTTTTCTGTACTGCCTAGTGTGCTCCCAGCCTGTTTATCGGGCAGTTCAGCCTCTTGGCTGCCAGCCACAAGCTCCATACTGTTGGGTAACACCACACGCTTCAGGTGCGACACGTGGTGGCCTTACCCAGCTGTAAAAAATATTTCATGTCACGTGTGACTACGCCAACAGCTATGCTCAGGTGCAACTCCTTGTCCACTGCTCCAATCCAAGCACTAGCAAGCGCCCGCCCGGTGACCGGGAGGAACTGATAGGCAGTGAATTCACTACCTTCAGCAGCCCATGGAAAAGAGATCTAAGGTAATTTTTTTCTGAGGTCTGAATCCCACTACAAAATACTATCGCTAATCGCAATCGCTAGCGTTTTGTATGAGCAGTTTGTAAGCGATTTCATAAGCATTTTAGAGAGCGATTTTAGAAAGTGTAATCAATTTGCCAGCGGTTGTGTAGCGATTAGCAATTAGCGTTTTAAAGTCTGATTGGTTCTTTCACTTATTTTTAATTTTGTTACAGTGTACATTAACTTTAAAACGCTAGCAAAATCGCTCCATGCAAGTTTTGATGAGCGATTACGCCAGTGATTATATACTTTACATTGAAGCGCAAACGCTAACAAAATGCTGCATGTCCTGCGTTTGCGATTTTGCTAATCGCAATCGCTTCTGTGGAATTTGCACCATCCACTTACATTGGCAGAGCGTTTAGGGAAATCACTAGCGATTTCTCATGCTCCCTAAACGTTCAAAAAAATCGCTCTAGTGGGTTCCAGCCCTCAGAGAATATTTTAGCAGTTTGCAGGTCAATACTGCATGAGAGCAATGTTTATTGGCTTGGATAGGACAGACCAGCTCGCATTGAATGGGTGGAGTCATCAGAAAGACCAGCCCAAAAGACCTTTAGGCCACTTACACACCAGGACGTTGCGTTTAGGGGACGTTATAGGGCACATAACGTGCCTCAAACGCAACGCCTGGTGCTCTCTGATGTGGACGTCAGAGTGAGCCGCGTTGTGCAGCTCACTCTGGCGTCTGTGATGTTGTGATGCGTACTCTTGGACGCATGCGGCATCACGTGGTCCCGCCCGGCCAATCGCCGCACAGAGCGGCCACTCCAGGAAGTAAACACTGCACGTCACACCGTGCAGTGAATATTAATTAGCCATGTGCCTGGCCGCTCTCCACTCCTCCCCAACACTACTGAGCATGTGTGCACAGTCTAACGCGGCTTAGCCGCGCATAACGCACAGCATGCAGCACTCTCAATGGATGTGCTGCATTACAATGTAACGCAACGTGGGCACTGTGAACAGCCCATTGATTTTTCATTACTGTGCGGTGGGGCTGCGTTACAGGCTGCACTAACGTGCGCCTGTAACGTCTCACTGTGAAAGCAGCCTTAATGAAAACTGGCAACCATTTTCAAGATATCAGTTTGCAGAGATTGGAGATATGCAGGCAGGGCAGCATCCGATTTATGATTACTAATACTGTGAGGCTAGGTTCACAGTGGTCAGTTGCATAACTTGTGCATTATGATGACTGTGAACTGCAATGGAGACTGGACATAGACTTTAATACAAAGCCTGTATGCAGCGAGTTAGAATAATATGACCCGTTACTGTGAACAGGCCAATAGGATTGTATGGGCAGCGAGTTGACATGCAGAATTATCCTGCAACGCAACTGACCACTGTGAACAGGACCTAATTGAATCCTGACTGCCTATTGCAATCTTATAGGCTGTGTTCACAGTGGGTGTTGCATTGTCTTCCCTGTAAAAGCAAGGATGCAATGCAACAGAACGAAAAAGTATGCTTCACTGTTGACCCAAATTACGCGGTCACTCACTTTGTGCGCTTGGATGCCGCTCACTGTTAATTTGCACCAGTCGTAGTGTGAATGTAGGTTGTGCATTGTGGTGCCGCTTTCCGCATTGCAATGCGTTTGTTACATCACACCACAATGCACCACTGTGAACGTAGCCTAAGGCCGGTTTCACACTGGAAACCGGCGACAATGGTGCGTTCGGATGATGGCATCGCAGCGCTAAAAATGTGAACCAGCCCTTAGGGCCCGTTTCCACTATTGCGAATTCGCATGCGTTTGCCGCATGCGAATTCGCATAGCCAACACAAGTGGATGGGACTGTTTCCACTTGTCAGGATTTCTGAGCGTTTTCGTCCGCGACAAAAATCCGCATGGCAGAGCCATCAGAATTCGCATACCGCTTTCCACTATGCGAGTGTATGCAAATTTTCATGCGAATTCAGACGCAGATTCGCATGGAATCAATGGAAAAGCACACAGGCACTGCCATGGTTTAATTCGCATACAGCGTCATTCATGCGAATTTGCATACAGATTCGCATGAACATTCGCATACACCCGCATGCGAAATTCGCATCCGCATGCAAATTTTTACCGCGGCGATTCGCACCCCACAAGTGGAAACGGGCCCTAAAAAGGAGTGGTAGTGTTGGTCTTACCTCTCCTAAAGAACAAGGCCAGTCTTACTAGAAAAAGGTTTTACGTCTTAAAGAAACTCTGTAACATCAAAAACCTCCCCTGGGGGGTACTCACCTCGGGTGGGGGAAGCCTCCGGATCCTAATGAGGCTTCCCACGCCGTCCTCTGTCCCACGGGGGTCTCGCTGCAGCCCTCCGAACAGCCGGCGACAGACCCGACTGTAGCTTCAATATTTACCTTTGCTGGCTCCAGCGTGGGCGCTGTGGCTGCTTTCGGCACGGAAATACCCGATCTCCGTCGGGTCCGCTCTACTGCGCAGGCGCCGGAAACTTGTGCCTGCGCAGTAGAGCAGACCCAGCGGCGATCAGGTATTTCCGCCTACTTCGGAGCCGACAGCCATCAGAGCGCCTGCACAGGAGCCGGGAAGGTAAATATTGACGTCACCGCTGCACGGAGGGCTGCAGCGAGACCCCTGAGGGATGGAGGACGGCGTGGGAAGCCTCATTAGGATCCGGAGGCTTCCCCCACCCGAGGTGAGTACCCCCCAGGGGACGTTTTGTCGTTACAGTTCCTCTTTAACAATAGATAGAGGCACTCATGCTCAATACAGTCAGACAGAAAGGTACTTTTTGATCTAATTTGACCCATACCCACCTACTTCCTGCTTGGGGGTATGCGGAAGTGCACCTAACCATATAGTAAAAATATGCTTCCACGCATGCGCACCGCGACGTCGCGTGTGTAATTTTTAAAAAATCCCGTTTGGCCCTAATTACTACCAATGATTTCACTGAGGCAGGGGTCACACTTGAGGGGATCATGACAGAATTTCATAGTACCACGCTTATTATCTGATTTTCTTGCATTTCTGTTGACTTCAATCCAAATGCAAATTCAGGAAAAATGCAACATGCACTTCATTTGCATTTGGGCAAGTCTCATTACATCAATGGGAACAAGGTACTGTGTGACTATTGATAATAATGATGACCTGTGATACGTGAAGCTAGACCAAATTGTGTGCAATTTGGTCTGCGCAAAACATGCAGTATATTTGCCACTAAAGCTTGCTATACACTTACAAATTGCCACCGATGTGGCAAAACAATCACTCTCCGATTGGAATCTGATTAGAGAGGGATCTATTCCTATCATGTATAGCAATAGCACATCAATATTTGATACATTTCGGCAGGAAATATATTAATGATCAATCAAGTTGCAGCATTGCTAAATGCAATCCAACAATGTGACCATTTCTACTGCCCCACTTCCAATCAGCATTTTCCATTCCATTATTTCTAATCAATTTTCGGTCAAAATTGATCAACTAGGCATGCTGGGGCAATAGACTGCTGGCAGAGCTTACATTGATTACCATGATGGCCTGTGATAAGTGAAACTCTGACTGAGGCCCAGTGCACACCAAAACCGCTGGCGGTTTTTGGTGCGGATTTCAGAGATTTGGCCCAGTGCACACCGAGCGGATTTGGATGCGATCCGCCAGCTGCATCCGCTTGTAAATCCGCTTGGCTATTGTATTTCAATGGGCTGGTGCACACCGGCGGTTTGAGGTTTTTAATGAACTGCAAACGTGCAGCAGGAGGCACATTGGCAGTTTGCTACAAACCTCAAACCGCCGGTGTGCACCAGCCCATTGAAATACAATAGCCAAGCGAATTTATAGGCGGATGCGGCCGGCGGATCGCATCCAAATCCACTCGGTGTGCACTGGGCCTGACTGCATGTGCTGCAGGCTGTAGGGAGAGATCCCGGGAGTGTGGTCCTATTCAACTCTAGTTACCATCATCGCTATGCCTGTCAGTAGCCTCCCTCTCCACTAGGGATCATCAATGAGATACAAATATTTCCACAAGTTCATGCAGAATTATGTAGATTTGAATGTGAATGTATACATCTTGAAAATGGACAAATCGGTTTAAACCTTGGTGGGACTTGATTGGTCCATTTTCAAGCTGCATACATTTGCATACGAATTTACATGATCCTGCATGAACTCAGAAATATTTATGTCTCATTGATCATCTCTACTCTCCACCCCCACAATGCTAGAGGAAAAGATAATCCTCCACACGTGTTTTGACCTAGTGGAGGGCTAGTAGAGGGGCTGGGGTTCCACCCCTCTTCCTCAGACCCCTTATACATTTGCTAGTAGTGTGAGCTACATTGGTAAAATGTCATTATTGTTTAGGTTGATTGAGGCTGGGTGCACACATAACAGAGCATGATAGGTCCCATTTTCTGTTATGTAGTTTTTTTTTTTTTTCTTTTATCTTGTGTGTTTTCATTGCATTTTTATTGCGGTTGCGTTAGAGTTTTTTTTCCTCAGATGCGTTTTTCAAGCGTTTTGCGTGTGTTTTTATGCATTTGCGTTTCGCATATACAAAACACATATGCATTTTGTAATCGTTTTTCATGCGTTTTATGCTAATCACTAGTAAGACAACAGGAAGCGGAAATACATCACAAAACAATTTTTATAAAACGCATATAAAAACACATGGAAAGTGCATGAAAAATGCATACCATTAATAAATAATAATAATACCATTGCGTTCCCATTGACTTTCATTATGTGTGATTTTGATGCATTTTTGAATATTATGCAACAAAATCTGTGTTTTTTTAAAAACGCATGTTTTAAAACGCATATGCTTTTTTTTTATATGCGTTTTTTCCTGCGGCCCATAGACTTCCATTACCAGTGTTTTCCGCACTGCTAGTGTTTCTGCTAGGTGTGTTCCTAGCTTTAGGCTTTTAGGGTTTTTTTTTGGGGGGGGGAGGAGGCACCCCATTTTGATTCACCACTTGTTATAATCTCTTCAGCTTTCCTGCAGGTGGTGTCCTCTCCATGTCAACTGCAGTCCTTGGCATACTGACTTTATCCAGTGTCCTTCCACTCTAAAGTGTACCTGTAGGGAAAGAAATAGAAAGTGCCCCTACTGGGTACTCACAGCCAGGGGTGCTCGGATACCACTTTTTAAAATCCGAATTGATCAGGATACCCAGATATCCAAATCTCAACGTTCAGATATCCGCGTTCATACGGATATCCGAACGCATTATCCGGGCTATCCGTGCGGATTCGGATATCCGGATAGAAAAACCGGAAGTGCCCTTTAAATTGCTTTAAAAACGTTTTTAAGGGTAAATGAGGCATGTAGCACTAATTGATCATATGGGGACTTAAAATCCCCCCCCCCCCCCCCCCCCCCCAAAAAAAAATGGCTGTCAATTAACATTAGGCCTAGGTTCCAGACAGCGGTCGTGCAGCCCACATTGGGCTTGATTCACAACGCTGTGCTAACTGTTTAGCACACCCATGCTAAACAGTTAGCACGGCTTTGTGAATCAAGCCCATTGTGTCCAAAGTCCAACCGCACAACTGGGACATGACAGTTTTCAGCCAAGACACCTCCAAAAAATTACGCAGCAATTGTGTTAAATATAGGTGGCATCAGTGGCCCGTAGCACACTGGTCTGGCGGTGGGAGCTGCACAAGCAGGGCAATGCAGCAGCAGCAGCAGGTGTCATGTGTGCCAGGAGCATGCCAGACGTGGCACATGGCAATTGGCACTTAGCACGTGGCACTTGTCACGTGGCACTTGCCAAGTGTCACGTGGCACTTGCCAAGTGACACGTGGCAAGTGCCATGTGATACATGGCATGTGACGTGATACATGGCATGTGACACGTGGCAAGTGCCATGTGCCAAGTGCCACGTGCCAAGTGCCGAGTGACAGTCAGACAGCAGAGGAGAAGACACTAGTGCACACTAACTGTCACACTGGCACTGCTCACAGCACAGCAGTTCTGTAGAAAGCTAACACAGTAGTACTACTACTCTAACAACTACTAGCACACTGACTGCAGTACCACAGTACTAACTACACAATAACACAGTAAACCTCCTATCCCCTAATCCCTAACCTAACCTATACCTAAGACTAATAGCTGGCCAGTAGGCAGCAGCTGGCCTGGTCTGTGCACAGAACACACACAGACACATAACAGCTGCCTGCAGCACACACTGACTGTCATACAATGACATCAATCAAGCTAATTAACGTTTTAACAATAGTGTAGTGATAGTGAAGGGGTTAATCACTGAACAGCTTATCACTGTGTACAGCCCTTGGCCCAGCAGCACTGGAGCACATACTCTAAAGCCTAGTGCACACCAGAGCGGTTCTGCTGCGGTTTGCCATCCGCTTGGTAATGTATTTCAATGGGCTGGTGCACACCAGAGCGGGAGGCGTTTTGCAGAAACGCATACTCCCGGGCTGCTGCAGATTTTGGATTGCGGATGCGTTTCTGCCTCAATGTTAAGTATAGGAAAAACGCAAACCGCTCTGAAAAATGGCACTTCAGAGCGGTTTGCCAGGCGTTTTTTGTTACAGTAGCTGTTCAGTAACAGCTTTACTGTAACAATACATGAAATCTACTACACCAAAAACGCTTCACAAAACCGCAAAATGCTAGCTGAAACGCTACAGAAGAAGAAGAAAAAGCGTTTCAAAATCTGCTAGCCTTTTGCGGATCTGCTAGCGGTTTTTGGTGTGCACCAGGTGTCACTGTCACACTATGACATCAATCAAGCTGATTAAAGATTTAACAATGGTGTAGTGATAGTAGTGAAGGGGTTAATCACTGAACAGCTTGAGGGTACTTTTCCACTTGTGTGTTGCGATACCATCGCGGAAAACGTGTCAACGAATCCGCATGCGGGTGCAGATTCGTTTGCGTTTCCATGCGGATATTCACGAGGAATCGCTCACGGTTTGCGCTATACGATTTTAACCATGTCAATGCCGGTAAGCATTGACATAGGTTTTCACACGGAAACGCCGGGAAAACCGCAAGACTAAAATGCTTGCGGTTTTCCTATTACATTACATTTCCAGCGATTCGCGTGCGTGTGTGCGGCATGCGAATTCTGACGGCTCTGCTGTGCAGATTATTTCCTGCACAGCAGACCGCACAGAATTCCTGACAAGTGGAAACAGGTCCATCCACTTGTATTGGTTATGCAAATTTGCATGCGGACAACGCATGCGAATTCGCGTTAGTGGAAACATACCCTTAGGTTTATAACTGTGTACAGCCCTTGTACTAGAGCATGTCTCTCAGTGAGCATACAGCAAACTAAAACAATATGTCTCATCATGGCAGCCCTCGTTATTATACAGGGGGGCTGGCCAGTGTTCCTTTCCGTGATTGGGTGCCAGGGTTTAGGCTGGGAGCCCTCTGATTGGCTCAATGAGGTCAGGTGGGGCTGGCCAGGGTTCCCCTCTGTGATTGGTTGCTAGGACTTCTGCTGGGAGCCCTCTGATTGGCTCCAGGACGTCATCTCCTTAGTTACAGTATTTCAGATCCGGATATCCGCGGATATCCGGGTTATGCAGCCAAATATCCGCAGATAGCCAAAGAAATCCGGAATCCGATCCGAATAGCGTAAAAATGTTCATATATCCGGGTTACCCGGATATCTGGAATCCGGATGAGCACTACTGCTCACAGCAGGAGAGGGAAGCCTCTAGATCCCAGAGAGGCTTCTTCTGTCCTCCTCCATCAGCCTGTTCCAGCACTGATACCCCAAAAAATGGGCTGTCAACAGCTTACGCATGCGCAGTAGCACGGGCCCACTCGGATTCCAGCTGAAAAAGCCAAGCTTGATTGGGCCCGTGCTACTGCGCATGCACGAGTCCGCACCTGCACAGTAGCACAGACCCGATTAAGCTTGGCTTTTTCCTCTGGAGCCCGAGCAGAATACCTATAAGAATGGTGCCCACTAAATATAGCTCCGGAGACTGCCGCTGGCAGAATATCAGTAAAATTATGAATATTCTACTACTTAAATCCTATAGTAAAACATCCAATATTTTACTACGACCTAACCCTATTCTCACACAGAACCCTCCTTCTACCTATGCGTAATGTTAAGACCCCCCCCCCTCTCCCCCCCTGGTGCTGCCTAACCTTAACCACCCCCCATGCCTAATCTTAACCAATCCCCCTGGTGCTAACTTTAATCACCAAACCCCTTCCCCGTGCCTGGGCCTAGACTTAACCACCCCATGCCTAACCTTAATGCACCCATGCTTAACCTTAACCCTCATAGTGCCTAAACTTAGCCCCTAACACCCCATACTCCAATACTAAATCCATCCCACCTATATCATTTTATATATTATGGTGGCAGCAAAAGTAAAAGCTGCAATTAGTGGCAATATTCAATATTTATTCATTGCTGCTAATTGCGTCTTTTGCTATTGCCACCTATGGCGGTGCCACTTTTTCCAGCAGTCCTCTTGCGCCACTTTAAAGAACCACTATCACGGAAAATTTAAAAATGTAAAATACATGTAAACACATACAAATAAGCAGTGTTTCACCCCGATTAAAATGAGCCCTAAATTACTTTTCTCCCATCTTGGTGTCACTTACAGTAGGTAGTAACAATCTGACGGAACCAACAGGTTTTGGTCTAGTCCATCTCTTCATGGGGTATTCTCAGCATGGCCTTTATAACTTTCAAAGACACTCCTTAAAAATAATTTACATAAAGATGCTGGCCAGCCTCCCTGCTCGCTGCACACTTTTTTAGCAGTTAGACGGAGCAACTGCCATTCACTAAGTGCTTTTAAAAATAAAGAAAACCCTAAGAACCCCCCACTAGGAGATGGGCTAGTCCAAAACCTGTTAGTTCTGCCAGATTTCTCCTACCCACTGTAAGTGACAGCAGCATAGGATAAATGTAATTAAGGGCTCATTTTACTCTGAAAGAAATGTACTTCTTATTTGTATGTGTTTACACGTATTTTACATTTTACAATGTTCACGATAATGGTCCTTTAAGCACCTGAGGAACACATGTTTATACCCCCCCCCCCCCCTGGTGACCAGGCCATTGTTTACATTTCCACACTTTACAACTTTAATGGTTTATTACTCAGTCATACAACTTAGCACCTAAATGAATTTTACCTCCTTTTCTTCCCACTAATAGAGCTTTCTTTGGGTGGTCTCTGATTGCTGCTGCGATCTTTACAGCCATTAGGAGGGACAGTTAAGTGACAGGGCTGGCTGTCCTCTGTACAGCGATGCGCTAGATTGCAGCACTGTACACATATTTATTAGCTGTTTATGTCTTTAAGTCAGCTTATCAGCTCCGATTGTGACTGACAGGCTGAAGACGAAGCTCCGCTTTGTTTACAGCCAGGAATGCGTGCTCGAGCGAGCGCTCATTCCCTGCAAATCTCGTTCCTGGGAAGATCATGCCACCTGGCGTGAGCAAAGAACGAGTAAGCCACTCTGCCACTTGCAATCCTGCGTTAGGCGGTCGCAGAGTGGTTAAAGTGATCCGGGAACTCAATTTGCACTTCTTTGCAGCCATGGCGACAATACTCTTCTGAGTACAAACTGCTTAGAAACTCACACCTGTTTGGAATTAGAAATTGATTGGCTCATACAATTCCTTTTAAACAGTGCACCTTGCCTGTCTGTTTGCTGATCCATTCCTTCCAACACATTCCCTACATTACATTCAGCATATTGCTCCACCCCCTACTATCATCTGTGAAGATGTGCTGAATATGGAGTAACCCAAAAAAATGGCCACTAAAATAATGACACATCATCATTCTAATTGCCTAATTATGCTTCTGTAATGTTTTAATTTCTGTTACTTCACCCCATTACATCCTGTTGTTTATTTACCATGCCTTTCTCATCAAATGTACAGCCATGCATCAGCCACATGCCAGAGTGTCACAGTAGCCAGTGTGGCAAGATGATTGGTTGTGTCCCTGATGACATCAAAATGGGCCCTGATGACATCACAATAGTCAGAAAAGCATAAATAGGATGCTCTGGAGTCTCTTGAAGCAGATGATGTTAGACCTCTGGGGGCTCCTGGACTGTGTTAGGTGTGCAAGGTGTCTTGCAAGGCGGCTATGGTAACAAAAAGTGCAGTTAGTTAATTATGGTATATTTTTTTCTTTGGATGGCTACCTTAGCTTAATATAATAGGTTATATTTGTTGGTTGCATGGTTAGGTTAGTTATTTGTAGTAGATTGTTTTTTGTTGGTTGGATAAAAAATTATAGCTAGCTTCCGACTGACATTTATGCTCCATCTCTCCTTCTATTAACGCATTTCTGATACAGTTTATTTGTTTGGCTGGAACTACTATTATTTGCTTAGTGTAGGTAGCCCATTCTTCCTCATCTTACAATGGGGATCATTAAAATGAACCAGCCTGTTAGAGAGAATGAGCAAAGAAAACCTGTTGCTGAACTCTGGGGCCTCTAAGGCAAGTAGAAGAGTTCATGTTGTCTTTGTCTTCCACTCTTAGGTGGTCATGTGGTCCTCTTCGCTGCTTGTCCCGTCTGTGCATTCGTTCAACTGTAAAGTGGGAAATGAGGGGGATACCGCTTTACGGAGGACAGATGAGCAGTACCCCGGTCAAACTGAGTGAAAGCAAGGGGAGTCAAGACTAGCTTGTTCTTCTCTGTGTGGACACCCAGGGAGCAGGAGGAAACCAAAGTAATTTATGACCACTCCTTTTGTTTATATATTTCTGATATAAACAGCTTGTGTGGAAGTTGTTGTTGTTGTTAGTGTGAGTAGTCTATTCTTCCTCAACTTACACTGAGGATTTACATGAGCTAGACTGCCGCTGAACTCCAGGGGCCCCTAGGGCACTTACAGAATTTTAGGTTGTCCTTGTCGCATAGTCTTAGGTGGTCATACGGTCCTCTTCGCTGCTCATCAGGTCTGTGCATTCGTACAACTGAAAAGTGGGGAATGAGGGGGCTACCGCTTTACGGAGGACGGATGAGCAGTACCCAAAAAAACAGGAGGAAACCAAAGTAATATATGACCACCCTTTAAAACACACAGACACTGACTGAAATACACTGACAGCTTTTACCCCAGACTAACTTACCTCAACTGACTCATACTGACTGATACCCAGTCCCAGACATACACACTGTGACAGACACACACTCACTTTAGAATGACATACCCAGACCAACACCTCATCCCATGGACTGTAGCATAGTGCCAACCACAGAGATGAGATTAGGATAAGATTAGACCTACCCACACACACACCGAACACTTGAACAGGGCATATTGGTGAGCAGCACCACTTAGGAGCAGGAGATGTAGGATTAGATTAGATGTTACATATCACACATGCACCCCAACACTAGAATAGCTTTCAGGGTGACTAGCGCCAATTAGAGTAGGTCAGCATAGTGTAGTGTAGGCCCCGCCCAAAGAGAGTCTACCTTGTCGCTGGTGGGCGGGCTTACAATCCTGTTGGCGAAATGTGTCATTTTTGCCAACTGGATTAACCAAAAGACTCTTACTTAACCATTTATGCCTCCAGGACGTAGTACCTACATCCAGGAGGCCACGTGCGCGGCCGCGCGCTCCCACGGCCGATCGCGCGCATGCACGCGGGCGACCGGCCCGCGGTTCGTTAGCCAGTCAATCAATCAGTGAATCGGGCTATGGTGCCCGATCACTGATTCCTCTCCCCCGCAGAAAAAGCGACAGCTTCTCTCGAAAGCTTCGCTTTATCTGGCTTCAAGCGTCCCTTTAAGCGTATGTTACGCTTAGAGTGACGTCATGTAAACAAACTCATGGCTGCCATCTTGTGGCCAAAAAGTAAAACTACAACTAAATGTAAAAAAATAAATAAAAATGCACATATATTTACCCCAAACAAATACTATTTACATCCCACCCTCCCAAAAATACCCAAATAAAATGTTTAATATATATAAAAAAAAAAACCATTACAATTAAAAAAAACAAAACATGTAAATATTTACCTAAGGGTCTAAACTTTTTAAATATCAATGTAAAGATGAAATAGTTCTATTTTTTTTTTACTTTTAAACTTGTAAATAGTGATGGATGCAAAACGGAAAAAATGCACCTTTATTTCCAAATAAAATATTGTCGCCATTCATTGTGATAGGGACATAATTTAAATGGTGTAATAACCGGGACAGATGGGCAAATACAATACGTGAGTTTTAATTATGAAGGCATGTATTATTTTCAAACTATAATGGCTGAAAACTGAGAAATAATGATTTTTTTCCATTTTTTTATTATTCTTCCTGTTAAAATGCATTTACAGTAAAGTGGCTCTTAGCAAAATGTATCACCCAAAGAAAGCCTAATTGGTGGTGGAAAAAACAAACTATAGATCAATTCATTGTGATAAGTAGTGATAAAGTTATAGGCTAATGAATGGGAGGTGAACATTGCTCGGATGCATAAAGTGAAAACGACTGAAGGCTGAACTGGGTAAAAAAAAAAATGCGTGATCAGTTCTGTGGCCCAAGTCATCAATTTTAATGTGTTTTTTTATTTCTTCCTGTCCCGAGGTACATCACTCAGTCCACAAAAGTAAAGAAGACCCCAGGAAGCAGTTTTTACTTTCACTTAAGGATTTTAAAAATGATTTCTTTGTGGTTCTTAAAGAACCACTATCACGGAAAATTTAAAAATGTAAAATACATGTAAACTAGGGATGGGACGAATCCACAATTTCTTCGAATCCGAATCCGGATCCGAATCTAAAAAGGTTCTCGAATATCTCGAACCTTTCGAATCCCGAATCTAACGAATCCTGCACATAAGAATTGTGCGATCCATGGAATAGTTGCCCGCACTATAGGTAGCTAGGTAAAGGTGTCTTCAGTAAAGCTAGCAAGGTATAGGGGCCTTCACTATAGGTTGCAAGGTATAGTGGCCTTCAGTATAGGCAGCAGGGTATAGTGGCCTTCAGTATAGGCAGCAGGGTATAGGGGTCTTCAGTATAGGCAGCAGGGTATAGGGGTCTTCAGTATAGGCAGCAGGGTATAGGGGGCTTCAGTATAGGTAGCAGGGTATAGGGGCCTTCAGTATAGGCAGCAGGGTATAGGGGCCTTCAGTATAGGTAGCAGAGTATAGGGGGCTTCAGTATAGGTAGCAGCAGGGTATAGGGGCCTTCAGTATAGGTAGCAGAGTATAGGAGGCTTCAGTATAGGTAGGAGGGTATAGGGGGCTTCAGTATAGGTAGCAGGGTATAGGGGCCTTCAGTATAGGCAGCAGGGTATAGGGGCCTTCAGTATAGGTAGCAGAGTATAGGGGGCTTCAGTATAGGTAGCAGGGTATAGGGGCCTTCAGTATAGGCAGCAGGGTATAGGGGCCTTCAGTATAGGTAGCAGAGTATAGGGGGCTTCAGTATAGGTAGCAGGGTATAGGGGCCTTCAGTATAGGCAGCAGGGTATAGGGGCCTTCAGTATAGGTAGCAGAGTATAGGGGGCTTCAGTATAGGTAGCAGGGTATAGGGGCCTTCAGTATAGGTAGCAGGGCTTAGGGGCCTTCAGTATAGGTAGCAGGCTATGGGGGTGCTTCAGTATAGATAACAGGCTATGGGGGGCTTCAGTATAGGTAGCAGGCTATGGGGGTGCTTCAGTATAGGTAACAGGCTATGGGGGGCTTCAGTATAGGTAGCAGGCTATGGGGGGCTTCAGTATAGTTAGCAGGCTATGGGGGTGCTTCAGTATAGGTAACAGGCTATGGGGGGCTTCAGTATAGGTAGCAGGCTATGGGGGGGCTTCAGTATAGGTAGCAGGCTATGGGGGGGGCTTCAGTATAGGTAGCAGGCTATGGGGGGCTTCAGTATAGGTAGCAGGCTATGGGGGGCTTCAGTATAGGTAGCAGGCTATGGGGGGCTTCAGTATGGGGGGCTTCAGCATAGTTAGCAGGCTATGGGGGGCTTTAGTATAGGTAGCAGGCTATGGGGGGCTTCAGTATGGGGGGCTTCAGTATAGTTAGCAGGCTATGGGGGCTTTAGTATAGGTAACAGGCTATGGGGGGCTTCAGTATAGTTAGCAGGCTATGGGGGCTTTAGTATAGGTAACAGGCTATGGGGGCTTCAGTATAGGTAGCAGGCTATGGGGGGCTTCAGTATAGGTAGCAGGCTATGGGGGGCTTCAGTATGGGAGGCTTCAGCATAGTTAGCAGGCTATGGGGGGCTTTAGTATAGGTAGCAGGCTATGGGGGGCTTCAGTATAGATAGCAGGCTATGGGGGCTTTAGTATAGGTAGCAGGCTATGGGGGCTTTAGTATAGGTAGCAGGCTATGGGGGGCTTCAGTATAGATAGCAGGCTATGGGGGGGGCTTCGTATGGGGGCTTCAGTATAGATAGCAGGCTATGGGGGCTTCTTATGGGTGGCACATATCCTCCTCCCTCCCCCCTCAGCCTCCTCCCTCCCCCCGCAGCCTCCTCCACTTGTCCCCCTGCATACATAAGGAGAAGCAGCCTCTCACCTCCAGCATCAGCGTGGAGCCCGGAGCGGCAGCCTTCTCCCTTCACTTCCTAGTTCCCCCTTGTGGCCACCGGACCGGCTCTTACTGATGACGCGTAGTAAGAGCCGGTCACTAGGGGGAATAAGGAAGTGTGCAGGAGGTCTGCCGCTCCGGGCTCCACGCTGGAGGTGAGAGGCTGCTTCCTCTTATTTATGCGGCGGGCGAGCGGAGGCGGCGCGGGGAGCGGGAGGAGGACAATTGCGAGCGGGGGAAGCGGCGGATGCGCGGCGATGCAGCGTCGGGGTTCGGCGAATTCGGCGAAAGGAAAATGGCGTCGGGATTCGAGTCCACGAATCTCGAATATTTCCTAATATTCGAGGGATTCGTGGATTCGCCGGATTCGTCGTCCCATCCCTAATGTAAACACATACAAATAAGCAATGTTTCACCCCGATTAAAATGAGCCCTAAATTACTTTTCTCCCATCTTGGTGTCACTTACAGTAGGTAGTAACAATCTGACAGAACCAACAGGTTTTGGTCTAGTCCATCTCTTCATTGGGTATTCTCAGCATGGCCTTTATAACTTTCAAAGACACTCCTTAAAAATAATTTACATAAAGATGCTGGCCAGTCTCCCTGCTCGCTGCACACTTTTTTAGCAGTTAGACGGAGCAACTGCCATTCACTAAGTGCTTTTAAAAATAAAGAAAAGCCTAAGAACCCCCCACTAGGAGGTGGGCTAGTCCAAAACCTGCTAGTTCTGCCAGATTTCTCCTACCCACTGTAAGTGACAGCAGCATAGGAGAAATGTAATTAAGGGCTCATTTTACTCTGAAAGAAATGTACTTCTTATTTGTATGTGTTTACACGTATTTTACATTTTACAATGTTCACGATAATGGTCCTTTAAGCACCTGAGGAACACATGTTTATACCCCCCTGGTGACCAGGCCATTGTTTACATTTCCACACTTTACAACTTTAATGGTTTATTGCTCAGTCATACAACTTAGCACCCAAATGAATTTTACCTCCTTTTCTTCCCACTAATAGAGCTTTCTTTGGGTGGTCTCTGATTGCTGCTGCGATCTTTACAGCCATTAGGAGGGACAGTTAAGTGACAGGGCTGTCCTCTGTACAGCGATGCGCTAGATTGCAGCACTGTACACATATTTATTAGCTGTTTATGTCTTTAAGTCAGCTTATCAGCTCCGATTGTGACTGACAGGCTGAAGACGAAGCTCCGCTTTGTTTACAGCAGGGAACGCGTGCTCGAGCGAGCGCTCATTCCCTGCAAATCTCGTTCCTGGGAAGATCATGCCACCTGGCGTGAGCAAAGAACGAGTAAGCCACTTTGCCACTTGCAATCCTGCGTTAGGCGGTCGCAGAGTGGTTAAAGTGATCCGGAACTCAATTTGCACTTCTTTGCAGCCATGGCGACAATACTCTTCTGAGTACAAACTGCTTAGAAACTCACACCTGTTTGGAATTAGAAATTGATTGGCTCATACAATTCCTTTTAAACAGTGCACCTTGCCTGTCTGTTTGCTGATCCATTCCTTCCAACTCATTTCCTACATTACATTCAGCATATTGCTCCACCCCCTAGTATCATCTGTGAAGATGTGCTGAATATGGAGTAACCCAAAAAAATGGCCACTAAAATAATGACACGTCATCATTCTAATTGCCTAATTATGCTTCTGTCATGTTTTAATTTCTGTTACTTCTCCCCATTACATCCTGTTGTTTATTTACCATGCCTTTCTCATCAAATGTACAGCCATGCATCAGCCACATGCCAGAGTGTCACAGTAGCCAGTGTGGCAAGATGATTGGTTGTGTCCCTGATGACATCAAAATGGGCCCTGATGACATCACAATAGTCAGAAAAGCATAAATAGGATGCTCTGGAGTCTCTTGAAGCAGATGATGTTAGACCTCTGGGGGCTCCTGGACTGTGTTAGGTGTGCAAGGTGTCTTGCAAGGCGGCTATGGTAACAAAAAGTGCAGTTAGTTAATTATGGTATATTTTTTTTCTTTGGATGGCTACCTTAGCTTAATATAATAGGTTATATTTGTTGGTTAGTTATTCGTAGTACATTGTTTTTTGTTGGTTGGATAAAAAATTATAGCTAGCTTCCGACTGACATTTATGCTCCATCTCTCCTTCTATTAACGCATTTCTGATACAGTTTATTTGTTTGGCTGGAACTACTATTATTTGCTTAGTGTAGGTAGCCCATTCTTCCTCATCTTACAATGGGGATCATTAACATGAACCAGCCTGTTAGAGAGAATGAGCAAAGAAAACCTGTTGCTGAACTCTGGGGCCTCTAAGGCAAGTAGAAGAGTTCATGTTGTCTTTGTCTTCCACTCTTAGGTGGTCATGTGGTCCTCTTCGCTGCTTGTCCCGTCTGTGCATTAGTACAACTGTAAAGTGGGGAATGAGGGGGATACCGCTTTGCGGAGGACAGATGAGCAGTACCCCGGTCAAACTGAGTGAAAGCAAGGGGAGTCAAGACTAGCTTGTTCTTCTCTGTGTGGACACCCAGGGAGCAGGAGGAAACCAAAGTAATTTATGACCACTCCTTTTGTTTATATATTTCTGATATAAACAACTTGTGTGGAAGTTGTTGTTGTTGTTCAGAATCAGAATCATATTTATTTCGCCAAGTACAGCAAGAGCTATATTCGGAATTAATTGTGGTACACATGGCATAGACATAGTATAAGAAGACAAGATAAACAACTATACACAACTATAGTAACGGTATACATGACCGACCCGGATTGTCCTTAAGTGTTTCTTCCTGCCGTGCAGGAGCAGTCCTCTGCAGTTTGATTGTCCTTAAGTGTTTCTTCCTGCCGTGCAGGAGCAGTCCCCTAATAATATTGATAATAATAATAATGGTGGTGGTGATGGTGGCCCCCGTACTGCTGGGCAAGAACAAGGACAAGGGCGGGCAACAGCAGGACCTGACTGAGAGACCACCGCTAGGGCCTGCCTGTAGGCGGGCCTGACAGGGGAAAGTTGGAGTTTAGCAGCCGAACCGCTTGGGGGAAGAAGGTGTTCTTCCGTCTGGTAGTTTTGCATGGTATAGTACTGTACCTACGGCCCAGTGGGAGGAGCTTGAAGTAGCGATTGCCTGGGTGGGAGGGGTCGCAAGAGATCACCGTGGCCCTCTTCAGCGTCCTAGCGGAGTGGAGGAGATCAAGAGGCGGAAGAGGAGACCCGATGATTCTCTCTGCATCAGTTATGACTCTCTGCAGTTTGTGTTTATCGCTGGCCGTAGCGCCCGCGTACCAGACAATGACTGAGGAGCAGAGGATGGATTCTATCGTGGCAGTATAGAAGCTGGTCAGCAGTTCCCTGGGCATGCCGAATCTCTTTAGTTGGCGCAGGAAGAACAACCTCTGCTGAGATTTCTTCTGAATTTTGGTGGTGTTCTGCCCCCACTTCAAGTTGTTAGTGAGAGTCGTGCCGAGGAACTGCACGGATGTCACCCTAGAGACTTCGGTACCCCCAATGAGTACAGGTGGGAGGGGGGAGGGTTCCTCCTGAAGTCTACCACAAGTTCAACAGTCTTTGCGGCATTGAGAACCAGGTTATTGTCTCTACACCAGTTACAGATTCTCTCGACTTCGCTGCGGTACTCCTGCTCTCCGTTGCTTCCAATAATAGTGTGAGTAGTCTATTCTTCCTCAACTTACACTTAGGATTTACATGAGCTAGACTGCCGCTGAACTCCAGGGGCCCCTAGGGCACTTACAGAGTTTTAGGTTGTCCTTGTCGCATAGTCTTAGGTGGTCATACGGCCCTCTTTGCTGCTCATCAGGTCTGTGCATTCGTACAACTGTAAAGTGGGGGATGAGGGGGCTACCGCTTTACGGAGGACGGATGAGCAGTACCCCAAAAAACAAGAGGAAACCAAAGTAATATATGACCACCCTTTAAAACACACATACACTGACTGGCATACACTGACAGCTTTTACCCCAGACTAACTTACCTTAACTGACTCATACTGACTGATACCCAGTCCCAGACATACACACTGTGACAGACACACACTCACTTTAGAATGACATACCCAGACCAACACCTCATCCCATGGACTGTAGCATAGTGCTAACCACCGAGATGAGATTAGGATAAGATTAGACCTACCCACACACACACCAAACACTTGAACAGGGCATATTGGTGAGCAGCACCACTTAGGAGCAGGAGATGTAGGATTAGATTAGATGTTACATATCACACATGCACCCCAACACTAGAATAGCTTTCAGGGTGACTAGCGCCAATTAGAGTAGGCCAGCATAGTGTAGTGTAGACCCCGCCCGAAGAGAGTCTACCTTGTCGCTGGTGGGCGGGCTTACAACCCTGTTGGCGAAATGTGTCATTTTTGCCAACTGGATTAACCAAAAGACTCTTACTTACCATTTATGCCTCCAGGACGTAGTACCTACGTCCAGGAGGCCACGTGCGCGGCCGCGCGCTCCCACGGCCGATCGTGCATGTGCATGCGCGTGACCGGCCCGCGGTTCGTTAGCCAGGCATTCAGTGAATCGGGCTATGGTGCCCGATCACTGATTCCTCTCCCCCGCAGAAAAAGCGACAGCTTCTCTCGAAAGCTTCGCTTTATCTGGCTTCAAGCGTCCCTTTAAGCGTATGTTACGCTTAGAGTGACGTCATGTAAACAAACTCATGGCTGCCATCTTGTGGCCAAAAAGTAAAACTACAACTAAATGTAAAAAAAACATAAAAATGCACATATATTTACCCCAAACAAATACTATTTACATCCCACCCTCCCAAAAATACCCAAATAAAATGTTTAGTATATTAAAAAAAAAACATTACAATTAAAAAAAACAAAACATGTAAATATTTACCTAAGGGTCTAAACTTTTTAAATATCAATGTAAAGATGAAATAGTTCTATTTTTTTTTACTTTTAAACTTGTAAATAGTGATGGATGCAAAACGGAAAAAATGCACCTATATTTCCAAATAAAATATTGTCGCCATTCATTGTGATAGGGACATAATTTAAATGGTGTAATAACCGGGACAGATGGGCAAATACAATACGTGAGTTTTAATTATGAAGGCATGTATTATTTTCAAACTATAATGGCTGAAACCTGAGAAATAATGATTTTTTTCCATTTTTTTCTTATTCTTCCTGTTAAAATGCATTTACAGTAAACAGTAAAGCAATAAATGTGTATATCTATATATTTACAGTCCTTGGTGTCTGCTTTAACGGAGGCGAGTCCACCACTTCCTCCCAGCAATTTTTAAAAAAATGTTATGTACTTTTATCCTTCTGGCGCCTCTGTTCACCTACCAATATATGACTGCTAGGAAAGTGTTTTGTAGTTTGAATTTCTTATCAGTGAGGGTTACATTGTCAGGACTGAGTCAGCCACTTACATACCTGATATTTAACTTTTTCAGGCAGAGAAAAAAGAGAAGTAACACAGCATAGCTATTTGTGTGCTAGGCACTGTACATACCCATGTCTATCTCATCATGTCACATGTCACCTCGGGTATCCTTTAAACATTGATGCTTATTGTTGTTTTTGGAAATTAATAAAACCTTTTTTTGCAAGTGAAAAAAACGGTCTTAAATGTTTTTCTCCATCTGCCCTTAAAGAGAACCCCCTATCCACAATACTGAAGTTCTCAGTTTTCCTTTCTTGTTTTAATCAGTATCCCACCATGATTCGGACTCCCAGAATTCTCTAGTCCCGGCACCGAGCCTTGTTCTCACCTGAAGAGGATGTGATTGGGGTAATTGGTGTGATGGGGGTGGCTATGATCCCGTTGGGGTTGATTGTCGCCATTTGCTGCATCTGGACAGCTGCCATGGTGGCCATAGGGTTGAGGTAAGCACTGTGCGAGGCCACCAGGGCGGCCTGCTGCTGCATTAGCTGTGGGGGACGCAAAAACAGAAACCGGTATTAGACAAGAAGAACGTGACAGGTAAGGGTGACAATACAGATGTGGAATGGTAGACAAGGCTAACACCATGAGAGTGAGTTACTAAATATTTAGTAAATTATTTTTTTTAATTATTTTTTAATTTCACGTACTGTACAAATGACAACGGTACATAAGATGCATACAGAGGGATGTCCTTTTTAACAACAATATTGTAAAATTCTTTATTGCAAAAATGGTTACGTTGCAAAATAGGGCAAAGGCTCTGAATGCTCTTTTCAATGGTATTGTTGGCATTATCTACTTACCTTTGTAAGTGGGACTGAAGCTTTTGTCTACTAAGTGCAAAGGCACTAACTAGGCATCTTTAAAATGGACCAATTAAAACTCCACCTTGGTGAGATTCGATTGGTCCATTTTCAAGAGGTAAAATTAGCATAATCCTGCATGAACTCAGAATTATTCTCATCTCAATGACCATCCCTTTTGGCAGCCAATACTTACCTATCATTTTTAAACTGTTTTTGTTTGTTTTTTTCCACCATTGGCAGCTCCTAGATCTCTCTGATCTCTTTTGGGAGGTCTGTTTATTTACATTTTTATCATAATAATCTTGTTTTTGGGAGTAGCAACCACATTTGAAGAAGATCTGCCAGCCTGATTTGGCCCGAGTTTTCCCACACATGCTCTACACAACCACTCAACCACTATGGTTGTGGTCTGGCAACCTGGGTTTTGGAGTTGAGTATGTATTGCAGTGCAGCCTGGTAAGTTGGGATGCCGGGTGGTGCCAATAGTGAAAATATCGGTAATCTAACTTTACCATTATTTTGCTACAGACTTACCTGGCACCCTATTCTCCCCCTAACCCAGCTCCTAATGCATAACACTAAAATCACCTCTTAGTGCCTAACACTAACCTCTTAGCACCCCCATACAACTGCATCTCTCAACCAAATAATAGGCGATCGGCTACTAATAGTTGATCAGCATTTGGAACTACTAGCTAGTGAAAACCATAGCCTAACTCTTAGACGCAATACTTGATAACCGGCTACTAACAAATGATCGCCTAGACCAGTGAAAGGTAAACTTGGCTCTCCAGCTGTTAAGGAACTACAAGTCCCATAATGCATTTGCCTTAATGAATTATGATTGTGGCTGCCAGACTCCTGAAATGCATTGTGGGACTTGTAGTTCCTTAACAGCTGGAGAGCCAAGTTTGCCTATCACTGGCCTAGACTATTCTACGAATTACATATAGACGACTGGCTACTAATCACCGATCAGCTAGTGAAAACCATAGCCTAACTGTAACGATAAGACGCAATACTAGACGATCGGCGACTAATAGATGATCGCCTAGTCACACTCAGTATAGACTATCTTCTTCTACTAAAAGCCGACAGGCAAGTATCTGACACATTTGTGCACCCAACTCACCGTCTCGGTGCCCTGTTGCCTATAACTTGAATTGGCATCTATCTTTGTTGCGGGTATCCCTCACCTTGAACTTGCCGTATTTTTTTCATTTGGAAGGTGACTGGGTCCCAGTACATCAAACTAGGAGAGAGTTCTTTATAGTCCATGTGGTCAAAAAGGACCCAAACTCTTGCACAGGACAAAATAACCTGTATGTAATTAGAGAGTTTAGCCTGTCTAAATTCCCCCTCATCGGTGACTGTAATTTGATGCCTCAGCTGTGTCAGCTCAAGAAACTCCTCCGGCACTGCAGAGCAGCTAATTTGTAAACACAGGATGTTAACCCTATCTGCTTCTATGAAAGCAGGAAGTAGACACACTCTAGATTTATTTCAGGATTTGTATCACATGTAACAAAGAAATGTTTCTTCTGTAAAGGTCATTATGCTGTTGCGTATCTTTTACAGCAGAGATGAAGTTCTGAGTTCAGGTCCGCTTTGAGTTTTGGAATAAGGATTGGTTCTTCCCAAGAACTGTTGTGTTTTATGGTACGAGGGGTGAAGATGTGGGATGATTTATTCCACGAGGCAGTAATTGTAAAATCAATAACATCATTTAAAAAAGCGACACCAGATGAGTTTCTTCTATTTAATATGACCCATAATTATTGCTACTAAGAGACAGTGAAAGGCTGGAAATGTCATTGCTTTTTGTGAGGTCAGGGAGGGATTCCCATCGTCGGGGGGACGGTGAGAGAAAGAGCACAAAGATTTTCTCAACCTAATTGTGGAATAACAGAATCATGCAAAGTCCTAGTAACCATGGTGATGATAATAATGTCACAGCTAATTGGTGATGTCATGCAGTCACAGTGGAACATAGATAATTGTATAGAAGAAGCGCATTGAATTCACCTGATCACTTACTGCCTGTGTGTACGCACTGTACGCTCCAAACTGGAGGGCGATGGGACTGAACATTCCGAGCTGATTGGCAACTTGCTGCATCCGGCGCAGTCCCCGCTCCTTCTCCGTCTGCAAATTTTACAACCAGACTGGAGGAGGCGCCCTGCAGACAAAAAGCGTTATATGAATGGGACAATTCGGCATAATGTCATTCCCACTTTCACACCCCACACAGTGCACAGTACTACTTCCACATTCTACAATGCACAGTACCATTCCACAGTACAGCACGTTACCACTTCCACAGTCTACATAATGCACAGTACCACTTCCATATTCTACAATGCACAATATCATCCCACAATACCGCACATGTTACCACTTCCACAGTCTACATAATGCACAGTACCACTTCCACATTGTACAATGCACATTAGCATTCCACAGTCTACACAATGCACAGTACCACTTCCATATTCTACAATGCACAATATCATCCCACAATACAGCACATGTTACCACTTCCACAGTCTACATAATGCACAGTACCACTTCCACATTGTACAATGCACATTAGCATTCCACAGTCTACACAATGCACAGTACCACTTCCATATTCTACAATGCACAATATCATCCCACAATACAGCACATGTTACCACTTCCACAGTCTACATAATGCACAGTACCACTTCCACATTGTACAATGCACATTAGCATTCCACAGTCTATACAATGCACAGTACCACTTCCATATTCTACAATGCACAATATCATCCCACAATACAGCACATGTTACCACTTCCACAGTCTACATAATGCACAGTACCACTTCCACATTGTACAATGCACATTAGCATTCCACAGTCTACACAATGCACAGTACTACTTCCATATTCTACAATGCACATGACCATTTCACAGTACAGCACGTTATCACTTCCACTATCTACACAATGCACAGTACTACTTCCATATTCTACAATGCACATGACCATTTCACAGTACAGCATGTTATCACTTCCACTATCTACACAATGCACAGTACTACTTCCATATTCTACAATGCACATGACCATTTCACAGTACAGCACGTTATCACTTCCACTATCTGCACAATGCACAGTACTACTTCCATATTCTACAATGCACATGACCATTTCACAGTACAGCACGTTATCATTTCCACTATCTGCACAATGCACAGTACTACTTCCATATTCTGCAATGAACATTACCATTCCACAGTCTACACAATGCACAGTACTACTTCCATGATAAGCAATGCACCTTACTATTTCACATTACAGCTTCCACTAGAGACAGTACATGTTATCACTTCCACAGTCTACACAATGCACAGTACTACTTCCACAATCCACTCCACACACTGTAAAACTTTCAATTCAGCAGGACATTACTGTGCAGGGGGTCTATGTATAAATGTCATACAGGAATTATTTAGACTTTGCCCGATATTCTAAGCCTGTAAGCAGAATGGGATGAAAGTAACCATTACTAATGGATATTGAAGGCTGTCTACCTGTGATGCAGCAAACAGTGAGCTGACTCAGGCACTATCTAGGTGCCCAGTACATATTATCCTGGCGCTCAGCCTGTTGGGCGCAGGAAGGTAAGCTTAATGTTGGCTCACCCTGCTGCCGCTAAAATACCGGGTGAAGTTAAATACTATTCCCCCTCCGAGTAATAGCAACTTGGAGGGAGAAGTCATTTGGAGTCCGGCAGGCAGATGTGAGTAGCGCTATGATGTTCTCTGTATATTACTATGACCCACGTCCGTTCGTTTGGCACAATAGTGATTTAGCACTCTCTACCTTAGCATCTCAAGCATTTTGCACGTCTTCACTTTTACTCCTCTCCTGACGAAGCCCCATTTGATGGGTGTTTTACCCATCAAATGGGGCTTCGTCAGGAGAGGAGTAAAAGTACAGTCTTTTTGGGTGTATCACAGTCACTGTTTATCTAGTACATTTAGATGGTCACAGATAGGTAGTGACCTTGTTCAGCATGCCGGGGCCTACACCTATTTCAGTGCACTAGCCGTATGAAAAACTGCTCACCTTGGGGTTGATTTACTAAACCATGCTAACTCATAGCACGGCCGTGCCAGCGTTTTGCGCGCATTATAACGTGCGTAATGTTTTTGTGCGCAATCGCGAATTTTGCCGTACTAACGCGTATTTTTGCACGCAAAAATTTGCGATTGCGTGCGCAAAACGCTAGCGCGGCCATGCTATGAGTTAGCACGATTTAGTGAATCAACCCCCTTGTTCTTGTAATTACTATTCCCCCTCCAGGCCTCCATGGACTGTGGGGTAAAACATAATTTGGCTGCCAGCTATTGTTTTTATCGTAATTTGGGAGCCGTGTATTGCCGGTACCAAAATGATTCCCTGAGCACCAGCGTCTGGTGCACCCAAAATTTTTTGGCTGACTCTGAATAAAGCTGCTGAACCATTAGTGCTGCCACCTCTGGACTCTTTCCCATAATCCCATGTTACTGGAACCATGGGACTGGTGCTGTCCAGTCACATGACTGTTCTGCAGGAGTATAATGCTGCTGAAAGACCATAGCTGCCACCACGCAAGACACACAGGACTCCAACAATCAGTGCAGTTTCTAGGCTAAAATGCACCCAGGGCGAGGGTGTAAAAATTGCACCCCCCCCCCCGAAGCAAGGTATGGGTGCCCGCAGTGTAGGTTAGCCAGGTCTAGTTGCACTCAGTATAGATTCCCCCAGAATAGGTACCCCAGTATAGGTAGCCAGCTATAGGTCCCCCCAGTATAGGTAGCCAGGCATAGGTGAGCCAGTATAGTTGCCTCCGGTATAGGTTAGCCAGGTAGGTGCCTCCAGTATAGGTAGCCAGTATAGTTGCCCACAGTATAGGTTAGATAGGCAGGCGTCCCCGGTATAAGTTAGATAGTTAGGTGCCCCCAGTACAGGTTAGCTAGGTGGGTGCCTCTAATATAGGTAGCCAGAATAGTTGCCCCCGCATAGGTTAGATAGGTAGATGCCCCCATTATAGGTTAGTTAGGTAGGTGCCTCCAATATAAGTAGCCAGTATAGTTGTCACCTGTATAGACTAGCTAGGTAGGTAGGTGCCCCCAATACATGTTAGATAAGTTAATGCTCCCACTATAGGTTAGATAGGAAGGTGCCCCCCAGTATAGGTTAGGAAGGTGCCCCCCAGTATAGGTTAGATAGGTAGCTGCCCCCCAGTATAGGATAGGTAGGTGCCCCCCAGTATAGGTTAGATAGGTAGGTGCCCCCCAGTATAGGTTAGATAGGTAGGTGCCCCCCAGTATAGGTTAGATTAGGTAGCTGCCCCCTCAGTATAGGTTAGATTAGGTAGCTGCCCCCTAGGTTAGATAGGTAGCTGCCCCCCAGTATAGGTTAGGTAGGTGCCCCCAGTATAGGTTAGATAGGTAGCTGCCCCCAGTATAGGTTAGATAGGTAGGTGCCCCCCAGTATAGGTTAGATAGGTAGGTGCCCCCCAGTATAGGTTAGATAGGTAGGTGCCCCCCAGTATAGGTTAGATAGGTAGGTGCCCCCCAGTATAGGTTAGATAGGTAGGTGCCCCCCAGTATAGGTTAGATTAGGTAGCTGCCCCCTCAGTATAGGTTAGATTACGGTAGGTAGCTGCCACCCAGTATAGATTAGATTAGGTAGGTGCCCCCAGTATAGGTTAGATAAGGTAGGTGCCCCCCAGTATAGGTTAGATTAGGTAGGTGCCCCCCCAGTATAGGTTAGATTAGGTAGCTGCCCCCCAGTATAGGTTAGATAGGTAGGTGCCCCCCAGGATAGGTTAGATAGGTAGCTGCCCCAGTATAGGTTAGGAAGGTGCCCCCCAGTATAGGTTAGATAGGTAGCTGCCCCCCAGTATAGGATAGGTAGGTGCCCCCCAGTATAGGTTAGATAGGTAGGTGCCCCCCAGTATAGGTTAGATAGGTAGGTGCCCCCCAGTATAGGTTAGATTAGGTAGCTGCCCCCTCAGTATAGGTTAGATTAGGTAGCTGCCCCCCAGGTTAGATAGGTAGCTGCCCCCCAGTATAGGTTAGGTAGGTGCCCCCAGTATAGGTTAGATAGGTAGCTGCCCCCAGTATAGGTTAGATAGGTAGCTGCCCCCCAGTATAGGTTAGATAGGTAGCTGCCCCCAGTATAGGTTAGATTAGGTAGGTGCCCCCCAGTATAGGTTAGATAAGGTAGGTGCCCCCCAGTATAGGTTAGATTAGGTAGGTGCCCCCCCAGTATAGGTTAGATTAGGTAGCTGCCCCCCAGTATAGGTTAGATAGGTAGGTGCCCCCCAGGATAGGTTAGATAGGTAGCTGCCCCAGTATAGGTTAGGTAGGTGCCCCCCATGATGGAGGGGGGAGCCGCGGGGAGGGCAGCCCGACCTCTCCCTCCCTCTCCCCGGGCCGCCCTCCATGCGATCCCCCCTCTCACAAGGGTCATAAAACAAGTGAGGCCATCGTGATCCTCACACCCATAACAAGTGTAGTCATAAAAACACTGGATCTGAAGTACAGTCCCCGGTATCAGAGGAAGGGAAGGTTAGTAGTTGGGATCCCCTGAGATCGCAGGGGCTGCTCCCCTCTAGTTACAACCCTGATTGCCTTTAATCTTTTCTGTTTTCCCATTTATGCCCCCCATCTCTACCAGTAGCCCCCCTCCCCACCTAGTAAAGGTAGCCAAATGTGCCCCAGTATTGGGTAGGTCTCCCCAAGTATAAATAGCCAGATGTGCCCCCAGTATTAGGCAGTCCCTCTCCTCAGTATAGATAGCCAAATGTGCCCCTATTGTTAGGAAGCCAACCTCCCCAGTATAGGTATCAGATGTGCCCCCAGTGTTAGGTAGGCTCTCCCGGAGCAGTGCTTTTCAGCGCTGCTAGATTTGGGCGCAGCCAGCGCCGCCATAGACTGTAATGGGAATCAGTCTATAGCGGCGCTCAGTGAGTGAGTAACGTCGGCTCCGTCAGAAGACGGAACCGAAGTTGCTTAAAAACACAATAATTCGGCCTCCAGCAATCGCTGGAAGCCGAATTATTTCATTACCCCACTATCCATGGCGGCCTGGAGGGGGAATAGTAATTAAATCGGCCCGGACTTGTGCAGAAGCAGGATCAGCCATATAGCGCTGTATCCTGCGCCCAAGTCTACCGGCGCCGATATCAAATGTACTCGGTTCTCCCCACCAGTATAGGTATCAGATGTGCCCCCAGTGTTAGGTAGGTTCTCCCCACCAGTATAGGCATCCAGATGTGTCCCCAGTGTTAGGTAGGTTCTCCCCACCAGTATAGGTATCAGATGTGCCCCCAGTGTTAGGTAGGTTCTCCCCACCAGAATAGGTATCAGATGTGCCCCCAGTGTTAGGTAGGTTCTCCCCACCAGTATAGGTATCAGATGTGCCCCCAGTGTTAGGTAGGTTCTCCCCACCAGTATAGGTATCAGATGTGCCCCCAGTGTTAGGTAGGTTCTCCCCACCAGTATAGGCATCCAGATGTGTCCCCAGTGTTAGGTAGGTTCTCCCCACCAGTATAGGTATCAGATGTGCCCCCAGTGTTAGGTAGGTTCTCCCCACCAGTATAGGCATCCAGATGTGCCCCCAGTATTAGGTAGGTTCTTCCCACCAGTATAGGTATCAGATGTGCCCCCAGTGTTAGGTAGGTTCTCGCCACCAGAATAGGTATCAGATGTGCCCCCAGTGTTAGGTAGGTTCTCCCCACCAGTATAGGTATCAGATGTGCCCCCAGTGTTAGGTAGGTTCTCCCCACCAGTATAGGCATCCAGATGTGCCCCCAGTATTAGGTAGGTTCTTCCCACCAGTATAGGTATCAGATGTGCCCCCAGTGTTAGGTAGGTTCTCCCCACCAGAATAGGTATCAGATGTGCCCCCAGTGTTAGGTAGGTTCTCCCCACCAGTATAGGCATCCAGATGTGCCCCCAGTATTAGGTAGGTTCTCCCAACCAGTATAGGTATCAGATGTGCCCCCAATGTTAGGTAGGTTCTCCCCACCAGTATAGGCATCCAGATGTGCCCCCAGTATAAGTTAGGTTCTCCCAACCAGTATAGGTATCAGATGTGCCCCCACTATTAGGGCCCCCCTCTCCTCCCCAATAATTAGAGTCATGTGCAAAGTGAGCCGCACCTGTTACTCAATTCTCAGCACTGGGATCTCTCTTCAGCCGCACCACTTGAGGCAGTCATAGAGAGGAAATGCTGTGACAAGAGATATCCCAGGCCAGTGGAGGAGGGCACTGAGGGGAGCACAGTTGTGCGCTCAGGGCTCTGCGCCCACAGGCTGATGCCTCCCAAGCCTCTGCCTCGGCCCAGCCCTGGCCATGGGCATCCAAATCTCACTGATGATCCTGGGGAGCATAGAGTAGCATGTCTGGCCTAGTCCTACAGAAGAAAGGTCCGCACACTCACGTGATCCAAGATCAAGGTTTATTCAACCAGTGTGACATAAGTCCACTCCATAGACCTATGGTCTATGGAGTGGACTTATGTCACACTGGTTGAATAAACCTTGATCTTGGATCACGTGAGTGTGCGGACCTCTTTTCGATTTTTTTGCTATCAGTCCCTTATGGTCCGGCACCTCCACAGTGGTGTGCGATTCTCTCTTCAATTTTTGTCATAGTCCTACAGAAGAGCTACTGCTGCACAAATTGCTGCAAGACTTAATTCTGACCATGAGAGAAAGGCCGTAGAAAACCCTGTGCAGCAATTGTTTTAAAACTGTCACTAAAGTGATCAAAATTAACAGTAATCCAGTATATGCACATCGTTTTTAGGACAATCACAGTAAAGCTGTAAAGTTACTGGGTACCTGTGAAGTGAATTCCCAGTACATCCATTTGATGTGGTCTTACCCCCAATTGTTGGAAACATCTGTAGGGCTGTGACTGCTTTTCACTACTAGAACTCAATGTACAGAGTGTCTATTAGTGTTGGTCATGTCTAGGAGAACTCGAGGAGTAGCCTGTGATCAGTTTGGTCAGGTGATCAGATTTGCAAGTCTCTGATTTGCTAGTCAGGATCATGTGCTAAAACAGGATGTGATCACAGCAAATCAGAGCTTTGCAAATCTATCAGCTGATCAAACAAATCACATCCTTCTACAGGAATTATCCTAGACATGACCATTACAAGTTCTTCATGTTTTTTTTTTTTTGTATCAGGTCGTTGCAATTGAACCAGAAGCTTTTAAAGGCCCACCTGTATCCTTAAACATGTGCCTATGCTCAGAATCTGAAGCGGACCTTGAGAGACTAACTTTACAGAGTGTGGTCAAGCCAGTTAGCGACACACAGACATAGGAGAGAACATAGATTGTGCCAATTCTCAAGCTAAAGGGTGATGTAAAATCTATGGAGAATATACATATACTAGAAGCAAAGATCTTAGACATCCTGTGCCTACTCTGCTAGCCACATTGGTTGGTGGTAAAGTTTTTGCAAAACTTGATGCTATCCAAGCAGCAGATAAACAACTGGTACAGGAAGATGCAGCTGCCGAAGCTCAGAATACAGAATATTATTAGTCCTTGGAGAGCTCATAAAGTCACAGATCTGTTTGCAATTTCCATTACACTGGGCATATTTTAGCATTCCATGGCTACTCTGGCATTTCTAGTACCTTATTTTGATGATCTGCTGTAAAGAGATACTGACCTGTATTGATTCTGCAGGCAGACAGTTACAAAAAGTAAAGTGTTAATTAGTGGATACTAGTATACAGTGGCGTACCTAGGGCGTGGCCACAACCTGCGGCGTGCGTCATGACCAGATGAGGACAGAGCTAACTAATTTAAGGTATTAGCTAGTATAGTTGCCCCAGTATAGCTAGTATAGTTGCCCCCAGTATAGCTAGTACAGTTGCCCCCAGTGAAACTAGTTGCCCCCAGTATAGCTAGTATAGTTGCCCCCAGTATAGCTAGCTAGTTTAGTTGCCCCCAGTATAGCTAGTACAGTTGCCCCCAGTATAGCTAGTAAAGTTGCCCCCAGTATAGCTAGTATAGGTGCCCCCAGTATAGCTAGTTTAGTTGCCCCCAGTATAGCTAGTACAGTTGCCCCAAGTATAGCTAGTAAAGTTGCCCCCAGTATAGCTAGTATAGGTGCCCCCAGTATAGCTAGTATAGTTGCCCCCAGTATAGCTAGTACAGTTGCCCCCAGTGAAACTAGTTGCCCCCAGTATAGCTAGTATAGGTGCCCCCAGTATAGCTAGTTTAGTTGCCCCCAGTATAGCTAGTACAGTTGCCCCCAGTATAGCTAGTAAAGTTGCCCCCAGTATAGCTAGTATAGGTGCCCCCAGTATAGCTAGTTTAGTTGCCCCCAGTATAGCTAGTTTAGTTGCCCCCAGTATAGCTAGTATAGTTGCCCCCAGTATAGCTAGTATAGTTGCCCCCAGAATAGCTAGTATAGTTGCCCCCACTGCCCAGTATAGTTGCCCCAATAGTATAGTTGTCCCCAGTATAGCTAGTTTAGTTGCCCCCAGTATAGCTAGTTTAGTTGACCCCAGTATAGCTAGTATAGTTGCCCCCAGTATAGCTAGTATAGTTGCCCCCAGTATAGTTGCCCTAGTAAAGTTGCCCCAGTATAGTTGCCCCCAGTATAGTTGCCCCAGTATAGATGCCCCCAGTATAGTTGCCCCAGTAAAGCTAGTATAGATGCCCCCAGTATAGCTAGTATAGTTGCCCCCAGTATAGCTAGTATAGTTGCCCCCACTCCCTAGTATAGTTGCCCCAGTAGTATAGTTATATGGGGAAGCTTGGAAGGAGGGGTGGCGGGGAGGGGGGGCCAGACCCCCCACCTCCCTCACCTGGGTCCCCTCCTTCTGGCGCTTCCCCCCTCCTAATTAGCAGCAGCTTTAGATATGCGGGCAGGAGCGAGCGGAGAGGACTTACCTGATTCCTGGCGATGGCGCACACGTCATCCTCACGTGATGCTGGTCTCCGACTTCTCTGTCACTCACTGCGCTTCCGCTAATCAGGAAGCACAGTGGGCGGTGGAGAAGGCGGAGAGCAGCGTCACGTGACGATGACGCTGTGCGCCATCGCCTGGAACGCAGGAAGCAGGTGAGTAAGTCCTCTCCGCCCGCTCCTGCCTGCATATCTAAAGCTGCTGCTAATTAGGAGGGGGGAAGCGCCAGAAGGAAAGGACCCAGGTGAGGGAGGTGGGGGGTCCGTCCCCCCTCCCCGCCGCTTTCCCCACCACCCCTCCATTCTGTGTTGCTTCCCCCTCCTGCACAGGCCTCTGTGGGAGGCCTTGGTGACACCCCCTGGGGCACCCGACACCCGGAGCGGGGCGTCCCCTGCCGCCCCATGGTAGGAACGCCACTGGAGCCAGATCAATCAACTGTCTGGATCTGTGCGGATCCTCCAGACGGCTGTAGCCACCATGCAATCCCCTCCAGTCACAGATCTGCATTTGTCAGTACCTGAGAAATTTTCAGGAGACAGGTCTGACTTCCAGAACTTTCGTAACCGAGTCTTATCATACTTTGAATTGAGGCCCACCTTGTCGGGTACCGAACCTCAGAGGGTGACATTTATAAAAACCTTATTGTCTGGAGACTCACAAACCTGGGCATATGGTCTTCCGCCAGAAGACACGGCATTGACCTCTGTCCAGGAGTTTTTTAAAGCAATGACCATCATTTATGATGACCCGGATGCTTCTATCACTGCGGAGAGGAAGCTCAAAACTCTCAAGCAGGGTCGAGATACGGTTGAGGTCTAAGCGGCAGAATTTAGAAGGTGGGCTGTGTCAGCTAGGTGGGGACCCTATGCGTTGCTGGACTGCTTCCTTTCAGGTTTGTCAGATGCAGTCTCTGAATTGATGTTAGGTCATCCTGAGCCGAAGTCAATTGATGATGCGATTTCTCTGGCGGTGCGAGCTGACCGCTGGTTACGCTATCAGCGTCAATCCAGAGGCAGGAATGCAGTTAGGGCACTCTCCTATGCGCCCTCCTCACCTATCCCGCCGACTAATGAACCGATGCAAATCGGACACTCCCGATTGACTCGGGCTGAGAAGGAACGCAGAAGGGCTGAGAGGCTTTGTTTGTATTGTGGGGAGGAGGGTCACATTGCTCAGAATTGCCCCAAGAAGTCGGGAAATGCTGCCGTCTAGGTGTAGTCAGAGGTAATACCCTAGACGAGCAGAGTCTACCTCTAAATAAAAATGATCGTTTACTTCTCCCTTGTTCCATTTCTTGGGGGAATTTGACCACTTGCACCGAGGCCTTCATAGACTCAGGGTCTGCAGCCAACTTTATAGACTATGAGTTTGTGAAAGGTCTGGGAATTCCACTACACCCTTTGCATCGACAAGTGGTAGTTACTGCAATTGACGACTCCCCATTACAGTACAAACAGCCTCTCTTTCAGACTCCGATGTTGTCTTGCACTATTGGCGTTCTGCACAAAGAGAATTTACAGTTCCTTGTACTGCGCATGACAACCTCTACCATTGTCCTCGGGATGCCGTGGTTGCAACTCCATTCCCCGCAGATTGACTGGGCCTTGTAACGATCGGTGTAACACAGAGAGGATCCGATTATCGGTGATCTGCAGCAGGGGCGTTCCTAGGGTCCCTGGAGATCGGGGGCACCTGTGGGCACAAGGTGAGGGAGGTATACGGCGCGCGCGGCAGAAAATGGGTGTGGCCATACAGTGAGTGGGCGTGGCTGTGGGTGGGGCCAAATTTACATGAACTTAGCAGCGGTGTAAGCTACAGATAACGGGCCTGCCCATCAAAATATTGGATGGAGCCCCATGTCCTTTATTTAAATAATTGACAATCAGTATAGGCATAGATCAAAGATGTATACGCACATACAATTGTGAATGGTCAATCACTGACCAATTTTACCACCCCCATGCAGTAAGTGGGCCAACAGACAATTAATTTGATGAACAGAGCTAAAATTGGCTAATCAAAATTTATGTGTGTACCCGGCTTTACAGCTAATACTGTACATACTGAAAGTAGCAGGGATAAGCACACTGCAACTAGTTTACTATCAGTACAGGCACAGAGTAACAGCTTATACAGCTTATACAGTACATACTGGAGGTAGCAAAGATCTGCACACACTGCAGCTAGTTTACTATCAGTACAGGCACAGAGTAACAGCTTATACTGTACATACTGGAGCTGGCAGAGATCAGCAGACTCTGCAGCTAGTTTACTATCAATACAGGGACACAGTAACAGCTTATACTGTACATACTGGAGGCAGCAGAGATCAGCACACACTGCAGCTAGTTTACTACCAGTACAGGAACATAGTAACAGCTTAAACAGTACATACTGGAGGTAGCAAAGATCAGCACATACTGCAGCTAGCTTACTATCAATACAGGGACACAGTAACAGCTTATACTGTACATACTGGAGGTATCAAAGATCAGCACATACTGCAGCTAGTTTACTATCAATACAGGGACACAGTAACAGCTTATACTGTACATACTGGAGGCAGCAGAGATCAGCACACACTGCAGCTAGTTTACTATCAGTACAGGAACAAAGTAACAGCTTATACTGGAGGTAGCAGAGATCAGCACATACTGCAGCTAGTTTACTATCAGTACAGGTACAGAGTAACAGCTTATACTGTACATACTGGAGGTAACAGAGATCAGCACACACTGCAGCTAGTTTACTATCAATACAGGCACAGAGTAACGGCTTATACTGTACATACTGGAGGTACCAGATCAGCACACACTGCAGCTAGTTTAGTATCAGTACAGGCACAGAGTAACACACACACACACACACACACACACACACACACACACACACACACACACACACACACACACACACACACACACAGAACAAGCCTGGCAGAGTAAACAGTACATTACTACCTCCTCCCTGGTCTGGAGTCTGCAGTCTGCCACGCACGGGGTTAACTAGCTGCCGCTGCCGCAGCTGCATCCTGGAGTCCGACCTCCAGGCTGGCTCTGACAGTTCTCCCCCTCACTCTCTGCAGCAGAGGCTTCTTCTCAGTCCCTCTCGGTGGCATGCGGAGGAACAGCGAGGGTCAGCGGGCACCAGGCGGGCAATTTAAAACTGGCTCCTCCGAGATGTCTCCACTACACGTGCAGGGGGCGGGGCTATTCACGCTCTCTCCATCCCCCTTCCTATTCATTCAATTTCGCGCCCCCTGCCTGGTGCTCCTGATTGGGCAGGGGGCGGATGGACAAGGGGACCAGCAGTGCTTCTGAGCGGCGAGCACCGCCCACAACATGGCGGCCGCCGTATTGTGTAAGCGGCGGCCGCGCAAAGTAAAAACATTCGTGGCACTCCCGTTGGGCACCCCAGAGCAGTCATTGGGGGCACCCCAAAGCCATATCCGTGGCACGTGCCACCGATATGTGACGCTAGCGATGCGCCTGATCTGCAGTATCACCGAGAATACAGATATATACCCGATTATTGATGATCTGCAGTATCACCGATAATCAGATATATCTCTAACCTCTGGACACCTGAGTAATATGAGTGTTTGGTGCAACAGTAATACTTTGAGGAGAGCACCGGTATAGAGGGTGCAAGGCAGTAAGAGATACTGCCCAAAGAACAGGCTCCCTCCAATGGCCTGAGGTTCCCCAAGAGGAGGAGTCAGGCTGAGAGTGGGAAGGACCAGAGTGTGAGTGACACCAATGGTGGAGTGTCACTGACAACTCTGTGAACTATCTCTAAACAGAGGAGATAGTTCTCGAGGTCGTACAAGCCAGGTCGGCAACAGACAGATCAGATACAGAGACAAGAGACTGATACGAAATCCTAAGGCAAGCAAGGTTTGGCAACGGAGAATCAGATATAGTAAAGTACAAAATCAGAGATCAGAAGAGTGGTCAGGAAAGCAGAAGGTCATAACAAATAATCAAACAATGCCTAGACTTAGGTGTGAGCTCCTTGATCATCAACACCCCGGAACTAGTCTGAATATGACAAGATGGTAACGCTAATTCCTAGTCCTGGGTGTGAGTTCCGTAGTCATCAACACCCTGGAACTAGTCTGAAGGATAACACAGATAATATACAGTATTCCTAGTCTGAGGTCCGTGATCATCAACACCCTGGAACTGGTCTAGAGCATAACACAGATGAAATACAGTATTCCTAATCTGAGGTGTGAGGTCCGTGATCATCAACACCTAGGAACTGGTCTAGAGAATAACACAGATTCTGACAAAAGGTCTGAGTGCTTCCACGTAGTGATCGCAACTACAGACACCAGAGGAATGACCAGCACCCAGTATATATATTATAGCGCTCTCCAGCGCCTCCCCTAAGTGCTGGATCAATGAAAACTGATGCAATTGTCAGCTGACCGGCTTGGTCAGCTGACTCCCTTCTGGCTGTCATAAAAGCTCTGCCTCTCAGCGCGCGCGCGCGTCCTTCTGAACCTGTGTGGACTATCAGTCCCAGCCACACCAGACATGTGTTGTAACCCATCCGCTGTGCTGGACGCGGAACCAGCCGCACCGCTATCAGAGCATGCGGCGGTTTCTCCGCGTTCAGCCATACCGGCAGATGTAGGCCTATGCGCGTAAACCGCCGCGTTGGACGCGGAATCCGCCGCATTTGTTCTCAGGACATGCGGCGGTTTCTCCGCATTCAGTCATGCTAGCAGATGCAGGCCCACGCGCGCAACCTGCCGCGTTGGACGCGGAATCAGCCGCCTTGCTCTGAGCACCCGCGGCGGCTTTTCTGCGTTTTCTCACAGGCCTCAGGTCAGTTGCTCAGTTGGTCACCTCATTGCCATAGTCATTGTATGGGGAAAATCACCCTTGGTACCACCAGGTTACGGGGGGTCCCGATACAATACACTGAGTATGCCGATGTATTCTGCCCTAGATCCGCAGATAAACTTCCACCCCATCGAAGTTTTGACTGTCCCATAGACTTAAGATCTGGTTGTATGCCCCCGAGGGGACATCTCTATAACTTGTCGGGGCCAGAGAAGTTGGCTATGCGGGAGTACATTAAAGGGAAGGTCCAAGCAAAAAAAAAAAATGAGTTTCACTTACCTGGGGCTTCTACCAGCCCCATGCAGCCATCCTGTGCCCTCGTAGTAACTCACTGCTGCTCCAGTCCCCCGCTGGGAGCTTTCTGACCTCGGAGGTCAGGGCCGAATTGCGTACATTTTTACACATTCCCGCTAGTGCAGGAACATTAACGCATACATTTTTACGCGTTAGTGGTGCAACGCGTAAATTTTTGTTCCTGCACTAGCTGGAATGCGTAAAAATGTATGCAATGTGGCCCTGACCTCCGAGGTCAGAAAGCTGTCAGCGGGGGACTGGAGCAGCAGTGAGTGACTACAAGGGCACAGGATGGCTACATGGGGCTGGTAGAAGCCCCAGGTAAGTAAAACTCATTTTTTTTTTTTTGCTTGAACCTTCCCTTTAAAGAAAATCTGGCGAAGGGTTTCATCCGTCCATCCCGGTCTCCGGCCGGGGCCGGATTCTTTTTCGTACAAAAGAAATACAGTGGTCTTAGACCATGTATTGACTACAGGGGTCTAAACAAGATCACGATAAAGAATCGTTACCCTTTACCTCTGATAGATGATCTTTTTGCTCAGATAACCAATGCCAGTATTTTTTCTAAATTGGACTTACGCGGGGCATACAACTTGGTGCGCATCAGGGATGGCGACGAGTGGAAGACAGCCTTCAAAACACCCGACGGGCATTATGAGTACCTAGTTATGGCTTTCGTGTTGTGTAACGCCCCGGCCGTCTTCCAAGAGTTAATAAACAAGGTCTTCAGGGAAGTGTTGGGGAAGTTTGTGTTGGTTTACCTTGACGACATATTAATTTTCTCCCCCAATCTTAGAGAACATCGTAATCATTCGTGTTGAAGAAATTGAGACAGAATTCTCTGTATGCTAAACTGGAGAAGTGTCTCTTTGAGGTCACAAAAATCTTTTTTCTGGGTTATATTATTTCAACTTCAGGTCTCTCTAATGACCCAGAAAAGGTCTCTGCTGTCTTAGAGTGGCCACAGCCAGTGGGTTTAAAGGCACTTTAGAGATTCCTTGGTTTTGCTAACTACTACCGGAGATTCATCAAGGGATTTTCTTCGGTAGTAGCCCCTCTGACTAGACTTACCAAGAAGGGGGCTGACCCCTATCAGTGGTCCTCGGAGGCCCAGGCCGCATTTAATACCCTGAAAAAACTGTTTTGCTCGGCACCTATACTGAGACATGTTAATGTTGCTCTTCCCTTCATGGTAGAGGTAGACGCCTCAGAGATCGGGGTGGGGGCTGTGCTGTCTCAGCGCTCGGGTCTGCAGGGCAAGACACATCCTTGTGCATATTTCTCACGCAGGTTTTCTCCTGCTGAGAGAAACTACGATGTGGGCAACAGGGAACTCTTAGCCATCAAGCTAGGCTTCCAGGAATGGCGCCATTGGCTTGAAGGTGCGATACACACCATTACTGTATATACTGACCATAAGAACCTGGAGTACATTGAGGGGGCCAAGAGGCTCACTCCTCGTCAGGTCCACTGGTCTTTATTTTTCTCGCGCTTCAGATTCGTTATCACGTACACTCCAAGTTCCAAAAACGTTGAAGCGGACGCTCTCTCCAGATGTTTCGAACCTGAGACAGCTCAGCCCGCACTTCCCTAGAGCATTTTACCACACAAGGTGGTGCTGGCAGCCACTGAAACCTGGGAGGATTGGGCAGTCACATTAGCTGCTCAACAGCTAGATACCCCAGAAGGGAAACCTGAGGGGGTCCTCTTTGTTCCACTTCCGTTCCGTCTGCAAGTCATGCAGCTGTTCCATGCCCATAAGAACGCAGGTCACCCCGGGGTCACCCGCACTCTAGATCTACTCACGAGGTGTTTTTGGTGGCCTTCATTGGCCTCTGATTGCAAGGAATTTGTCAGAGAGTGTGTGGTGTGTGCCAGGAGCAAACCGTCTCGCCAGGCTCCAGTGGGTACTTTACAATCCTTACCAGTTCCAAGTGAACCATGGACCCATCTGTCCATGGACTTCATTGGCGAGCTTCCCAAGTCAGAGGGTATGACTGTGATATGGGTGATCGTGGACAGGTTCAGCAAGATGGCGCCAACCTCTTCGTACAACACATCTTCCGGTTGCATAGGATTCCGGATGATGTGGTATCTGATAGAGGAGTCCAATTCGTATCGAAGTTTTGGAGGGCCTTTTGCCGTAGCTTGGGAATGAACCTGTCCTTTTCATCTGGGTATCACCCACAGACCAAGGGACAGACCGAGAGGGTTAATCAGGCACTGGAACAATTCCTCAGATGCTATGTGGCAGATGCACAAACTGAATGGGTTAAATTTTTGCCCTTTGCAGAGTTTGCACACAACAACCTGAGAAGCGCTTCAACAGGCTTGTCTCCTTTTCAGGTTGTGTCAGGAAGGTCTCCTAAATTTTCCCCATTGCCGGTGCGTTCCTCTCCCTTCCCAGCCCTGGAAGATTGGCAGAAGGTTTTAAAGGAACTTTGGGGACAAGTAAAAAGAAATTTAGGAGTAGCCTTCCAGAATCAAAAGAAACAGGCCGACAAGAGACGGTCTGTTGAGTGGCACTTTTCTCCTGGAGACATGGTGTGGGTGTCAACGAGACATTTGGCACCCAGACAACCGTCCACCAAGTTGGGGCCCAGGTTCATAGGACCTTATCTGGTGGCCAGAAAGATCAATGAGGTCTCTTATGTGATTGATCTTCCAAACAGCATGAGAGGTGGGAGATCATTTCATGTCTCCTTGTTGAAACCAGCAGTACATGTGGATTCCTCTCCCCCCCCCCCCCCCCAGTGGTAGTAGAGGGCCAGACAGAGTACGAAGTGGGAGAAATTTTGGATTCCCGGCTGGTGCAGAATTCTGTGCAGTATCTGGTCCATTGGAAGGGGTATGGGGTGGAGGACAGATCCTGGGTACCAGAGGGTCGCATGCATGCTGAGAAATTAAAAAAGAGGTTTCATCAGTTATATCCTGAGAAGTCGTGTAGGAAGTTTCCGGAGTCCACTCCTCAAGAGGGGGGTACTGTGAGGAATAGCAGAGACGCCGCCGTGCGGGGCAGCATGGCGGCGGTCTCCGCTTCCCAGCCGGCGGTCTCCGTTTCCCAGCCGGCGGCTTCCGCCACACATACGGAGCCGTCGGCGCAGAGCAGGGGGGACACCGCCGCCGCTGGCGATATGGCGGCGGGTCCCGCAATTCACCTGGCGGACTTCGGAGCGCGTTCGTGCGCTGACCTGGGGCCTGGCCTCTCTGGCATTCAGAGGCAGAGGGTCATGCGCACGCGCGCGAGGCGACAGGACTCTTACCTCCTATGAAGGAGGGTCAGCTGACTCTCCAGTCAGCTGACCTCAGGAGTCATCCAGATTGGCTGGGGTTCTGGGCGGACTGGCTGAGTTACTCTCAGCATAAAAGGAGCTGGATGTCAGTTGCTCCTTGTCTGCTGTCGTGAATACACATAGTGTTAGCGCTCAGACCTTAGCCCAGTTTCCCAGGTGTTGTCACCAAGGACGTCACACCTTAGACTAGGATTGTATTGTATATTTACCTGTGTTTTGACTCTGGCTATCCCTGACTACTCTTTACTCTAAACGCTCTTGTACTTCTGCCTATCTGATTAAAGTTGCCGACCCTGCCTGTTTAAACGACTCTGAATCAGCCTTCTGTTTCTGTACTGTAGCCGCCTTCTCTGTTGCCGAACCTTTGCTCGCCTGACCTTTCTTCCTTCAGTGGAACGTCTCCCACTGTAGGGCTATCTCTGAGGCTTACCTCTCCGAGACGCCTGCCCTAGCAGACGATTACTGCTAGTGGCCGAGATTCCTCTCTTTGCCTGGACTGAGGATCTCACACACGGGTTTCCCATTCAGAGGTATCCACACCTCTGAGGAATCGCCGTGTGGTGGATATTTCCACGATCTTGTGATATTATTGCTGTTGTTATTGTTTATTCACTGTGTTAGGTGTCCGGAGGTTAGTCGCACTTGTATTATTGGTGATTCTGCAGATCATCGATAATCAGGTGACATCTGTATTATTGGTGATACTGCAGATCACCAATAATCAAATTCTCTCTGTGTGCTTGTAACGATCGGTGGGCGCAGAGAGTATCTGATTACCGGTGATCTGCAGTATCACCGGAAATACAGATATATACCAGATTATAAGTGATCTGCAGTCTCACCGATAATCCGATATACAACCTAACCTCTGTTCACCTGAGTAGAGTGTAGTGTTTGGTGTAACAGTATCACTTTGAGGACTAGGCCTCAGTGCAGCAAGGAATACTACACAGATTCCTTCCGCAGACCTGAGCTCTCCAAGACGGGAGGAGTCAGACTGACAGTAGGAAGGATGTCTGAAAGTGACCCTCAGGAGAAGGGTCGCTAACAGAGCGAGGAACTGCCTCCAACGGTAAGGTCGGTTCTCGAGGTCGGACAAGCCAGGTCGTATACACACGGACAGATGAAGTACAAGATCAGGAGACAAAAGGCGGAGTCTAGGTACAGGCAGGGTTCGGCAACGGGGTATCAGATATATCGAGGTACAGAATCAGGAGGCTGAGGCGGAGTCTAGATACAGGCAGGGTTCGGCAACGGGGTATCAGATATATCGAGGTACAGAATCAGGAGGCTGAGGCGGAGTCTAGAAACGAGCCGGAGATCGGCAACAGAGTATCAGAATTATCGAGGTACAAGATCAGAGTTCAGAAGGGTAGTCAAGGCAGGCAAAAGTCATAACAGATAATCACAATCAAACTAGTACTTTAGCTATCAACAGAATCTAGCTAAGTGTAGGATTACAGCTCCAGCTGGTCCCGGCACACTTGCGGATCTGACTACGGATCTGGGTGCTTCCACATATGTGATCGCACGCCAGACAAAGAGCAAGTGAACAACCAGCAGTATATATACTCTAGGACCTTTCCAGGACCTCCCTAATTGCTGGTCCAATGAGAGCAGTGGAATTTGTCAGCTGACCCAGCTGGTCAGCCGACTCCCTTCTAACTGCTATTTAAACTCTGCCTCTGTGCTCGCGCGCGTGTAAGTCTGAATCTTGGTGGACTATCAGTCCCAGCCACACCAGTACTGTCATGCAATGTATCTAGTGCGGGGGCCGCCTCTGATGCAGATTCCGCCGTTACCAATGCGGATTCCTGCCGCACTGCCTATGCGGCGTTTTTTCCGCGTTGTGACGCCATGCTGGACGCGAAAACAGCCGCCTCACCTCGAGAGACGGCGGCCTTTCCGCGTTTCCTTACAGTGCTGACACCCATTCGTTACAGTATGCATATATATCGGCGATGAACCAATATATGATGCAAGACCAGCAAAGTAACATTAGAACTAGAAACACGATCTGGGGCCAAAGCAGCAGCAAGACAGGCTATGCTGAAGCTACGATAGCACATGGAGCACTGCAGGAAGCAGTCCTTTATACTGAGGTCATCCAATGGGAGCAGACATGCAGATTCCGACACAGGTGAATGGTAATCAATCACAGGCTGACAGCAGGAAAGGGCAGACAATGATATGCAGCCTGCAAGAAAGGGATTGCAGCTCCATTGCAACAGACAATGTTTATTTTCACAAAAGCATATTAATCTGTCATTAACTTCAGAGCGACTGCAGATGGAATCAACGCTCAGTGTAAGCACACGCAAAACTATGCGAGCAAATGCACGCAAAGAAATCAAAAACTGCTTGTCTTTAGTAAAACTGCAGAAGTGATCATAACAGTACCCCCCCCCCCCCCCCTTAAAGGCGGCTTCCAGACGTCTTTCAAAACTGACATTCCCAGTAAAACAATCCGACTGATAATTCATGATGGCCGGGACAGCCCGACAAGACCAAATTCCAGAATCAGTCACCACACCACACCACACGACTGAACCCATCAGGACCAGAACCTACAGAACCATGCCCATCAGTACTACAAGTCTCAGTGTAATACCCATCAGAACCGTGATTTCCAGGGAAAAAAAACGAAACTCTGAATGATACCCATCGCCTTCTAGGGACTGTCCAAAAATGCCAAAGCCTTTGCAATGCCCACAGGAACTATCTTTACCAACACAATACCCACTGTTGAACCAGTCCAAGGTACCAGGACAAGTTTCGTCTCCCAGATCTCCCAGAACACTTTGAAGTTCCATAGACATCCCAAAAGGTTAGAACGCCCCTTAGGCTCACATGGAGAACTATCAAGAACCCCTATGGAACCTAGGGCAATTCCAGAGTCAGGGCCACAAGGACAAACACCAAGATCAGGGCTTTCAGGGACCAGAACCATCTCTGGGCATGCAGGCAAACCAGCAATATCAGAACATGTCTCCACTAGGGAAGCATCTGAGCACGCTAACACATTAGACACCCTTGGGCATTCTGGCACACAAAGCACATCTGGGCCCACTGGCACAAGAGAAACTTCTGGGCATGTCAAGGAACTGTGAATCTTAGAGTCAGTCTAGATAGGACCGAAACCAGGACTGGGCAAAAAAAAAAAATCATCATGACCAGACTTCACAGTTACTGGATTATCGCTAAAAAATGCAGGATCAGACTTAGATGTCGCTGATTCTAGCAAGGTTATTAACAAATCATGTTCAGGGGCATTTACAATACAGGACAAATCTACTGATGTATGCACCAAACTAGACAGGGTTTCCATAGCTTCTTCTGAACTAGACAGACTCATCTAATACACTGGATTGGAGCTCATGAAGGGCTGCAGCAACCCCCACTGAACTAGGCAAAACTGAGGAACTCACTGGACAGGAAGGGGACTCTGGAACTTCTGCCACACTGGCCAGAGAACCAAAATTTTCCAGGATACAGGGCTGGATCTCAGGAACACTCACTAAACCAGACTGAAATTCTGAAATATTTATTATTTTTTCTAGAGAGCCAGAACTATCCATGTTACAGGGCAATACTTCTAAAACATTCAGAGGAAAGGGCTGAAGTTTTCTGGCTACTGTGATATCAGAGAGGGATTCAACATCATTAGCAAAATCAGACTGTGTACAGGGCAAGGTATCTAAAACGCTTGCTGACAAGGACAATGCTTCAATGGCTTCCGCTTCACTAAGCAGGGATTCATCAAGTTTTACTAGAACAGACTGTAATTCCAAAACAGCTGCTAAACAAGTGAATATTACTGTAACACCCACTGAAGTAAGCAGAGCCTCTGAATCTTCTGCTCGAGATCTTGAAGCATCTGCAATACTGAGTGAAGCATAAGGCTCTGTAATTTCCGCTTCACTGGACAGAATCACTGAACAGTCCCTAATAGCAGGGCAGAACCATGGAAGCACCTGCTGGACAGCATAATGATTTTGTGAGCGGAGTTCCATTGGAAAGAATTGAACCATTCATGGTACAGGGCAAATTCATAGGAATATTTTCTGAACAAGGCAATAATTCTGTGTTTTTAGGTTCACACGATAGAAGCTCAGAACCATTCGTGGAACTAGAGCAAGGTACAGAAACAGGAGGATCAGGACACAGGGCTTGTGAATCTGAACCATAGTGTCATGATCGTGTCAGCACGCAGAGAGAATCTATATGCAGATATATACCCGATTATTGATGATCTGCAGTATCACCAATAATCCGATATATTGCTAACCTCTGGACACCAGCGAAAGAACACAATAAAGACAGTAATATATCAGATAGTGTGAAAATGTCCACCACACGGTAATTCCTCAGAGGTGTGGTTACCTCTGAATGGGAACCCCGTGAGTGAGATCCTCTAACCATGCTGTGTGAGGAATCTCGACCCCCAGCAGTAATCGTCTGCTTGGGGCTGGCGTCTCGGAGAGGCAAGCCTCAGAGATAACCCTCCAGTGGGAGACGTTCCACTGAAGGGAGAAAGGTCAGACAGGCAAGGGTTCGGCAACAGAGATGTCGGCGGCAGTACAGGAGCGGAAGGCAGAAGAGTAATCGTTAGACAGGCAGAGGTCGTCAACAAGGATCAGATAGGCAAAGGTACAAGATCAGCGAGAGATAGAGTAGTCAGGGATAGCCAGAGTCAAAACACAGATCAATTGACAATAACAATACTAAGCTAAGGTGTGAAATCCTTAGTATCAACACCAGGGCACTGCACTAAGGTCTGAGCGCTAACACATAAAGTGTATTCACGACAGCAGACAAGGAGCAACTGACATACAGCTCCTTTTATGCTGGGGAACGCTCTAGCAGCGTCCCCCAGCCACCCAGCCAATCCCTGGCCCTGCTGGAGTCAGCTGACCAGGCTGGTCAGCTGACTCCTCTTCGGGAACGATAAAGTTCCTGTCTTCTCGCGCCAAGCGCCGGGTGAGTGCCGGCGAAGGAGACCCCCTGGGAGGCAACTGCGCGGCGGAGTCCGCCGAGCATACGGACTCCGCCGACCGCGCAGCCCCGCTCGGCGGCATGCCTGCGGTAGGAGTCTGGGAAGCGGAGCCCGCTGCCTCATGCCTGCTGGCAGCGGGTCCGCTATCCCTCACAGTACCCCCCTGTGGACTATGGACATTTCCCACCCGGTTTCTCTGGATGTGACTGATGAAACCTCTTCTTTAATTTCTCAGCATGCATACGATTCTCTGGTACCCAAGATCTGTCCTCCACCCCATACCCTTTCCAATGGACCAGATACTGTATGGAGTTCTGTACCAGCCGGGAATCCAAAATTGTCCCAACCTCGTACTCTTTCTTGCCCTCTATCATCACTGGGGGGGGGGGGGGGGGGGGTGGAGAGGAATCCACATATACTGCTGGTTTCAACAAAGAAACATGGAACGATCTCCCACCTCTCATGCTGGCTGGGAGATCAATCATATATGAGACCTCATTGATCTTTTTGGCCACCGGATAAGGCCCTATGAACTTGGGCCCCAACTTGGTGGACGGTTGTCTGAGTGCCAAATGTTTTGTTGACACCCACACCATGTCTCCAGGAGAGAAATGCCACTCAACAGACTGTCTCTTGTCGGCCTGTTTCTTTTGATTCTAGGAGGCTACTCCTAAATTCTCTTTTACTTGTCCCCAAAGTTTCTTTAGAACCTTCTGCTACTCTTCCAGGGCTGGGAAGGGAGAGGAGCACACCGGCAATAGGGAAAATTTAGGAGACCTTCCTGACACAACCTGAAAAGGGGACAAGCCCGTTGAAGCGCTTCTCAGGTTGTTGTGTGCAAACTCAGCAAAGGGCAGGAATTTAACCCATTCCATTTGTGCATCTGCCACATAGCACCTCAAAAACTGTTCTAGTGCCTGATTCACCCTCTCGGTCTGCCCGTTGGTTTGTGGATTATACCCAGACGAGAAGGACAGGTTCATACCCAAATTATGGCAAAAAGCCCTCCAAAATTTTGATATAAATTGGACTCCTCTATCCGATACCACATCATCCAGAATCCCATGTAATCGGAAGACGTGCTGTATGAAGAGGTCGGCTAAGTCTTGAGCTGATGGGAATCCTTTAAGAGGAACAAAGTGGGCCATCTTGCTGAACCTGTCCACAATCACCCATATCACAGTCATACCTTCTGACTTGGGAAGCTCGCCAATGAAGTTCATGGACAGGTGGGTCCATGGTTCACTTGTGTTACGATCTGCATCTGCTGGTAAATTCCTGCATGAACTAGCTTTGCTTCACCAGCAGATGTCACCAGCCTCCTCCATGAATTTACAACCTGAACTTTCCTCTGCCCACCAGCAGAGGGCGGACTGTCTAGAGATCTCTCCACAGACAGGGAGGAGGCCTGGACTGTCACATGGTCTCTCAGCATGGCATTTAAGCCACACCTGTGAACTGGCTAGTTGCTAGCTCTTTGTTCCCGGTTCTAGCCCTCCTGTCCTGAGTTCCCTGTTCCTGGTTGTATTGTTCCTTGTTTCCCTGCTCTATTGATCTCCCGTGTTTTGACCTTGTGCTTTGTATACCGACTACTCTTTGCCTAGCGATTACTGTACTGTTTTGATCTCCTGTGTATGACCTATGCTTGCTGACTATCCGTGTGTCTCCTCCTCGATTATAATCTGTATTTTGTAGATATATTCTAGGTTTATGTTGTGTTACTATTCCGGATCCAGGGTCAGTGTGCACACAGTTCTATACACTGGATCTACTCTGCATAACTCACTTTATGCAGAGAGGTCCTTGTATAAACCCTGATTTCATACCTTGTATGCTTATTGAATTTCCGCCTGTATTTGATGCAGTGTATTGTATGTGTGTTGCCTGCAAGTTGATACCGATTGTTTCCGTGCATGAGTTAATGCACAGTATTACCTTATTTTCATTTGATAATAAATCCTTATTATTCATTTACTCCTGGCTTGTCAGTCTTTTCCTAAACAGTGACATCTCTGCCTGGTTGCGGGTTTGTGCGTTGGTTTCTGTTTGCACCAGGTGCAGCGCACAAACTCCATGCAAATTATAACAGAAGAGCTAGCCAGAAAAAATTGTCACTAGGAAAAGGTCTGGGATCCTGTTTTTTTCTCCAGCCATGATTGACATGGATTTAAAGCACCTGTCTGAATATGCTATTCTAGCAAAAAACAAAAGGAAACTTTGCTACCATGTATTTGCAGACGATTCCTATGAGGATCTGCAGCAGCTGATTTCATGGGTTCAGTCCGTGAGTAATGAAAGAACCTTTCCTTATGATTTAAAAGACTTTTTGTCAGTTTTGCAGGAATGTTGTTCTGAAGCCCAACAAAATTCAGTTGCTCATTCCACAATACATGTTCCGGGTAATTTATCAGGCCCCGTTAAAAGTCCTGCTGCCCCTTTGAATCAAGCCAAATCCTGGCCAGTAATTAACCAGATTCAATCAATTAAGCCCACTCATGATCCTGCTACTTCCATTAATACTGGAATCTCATTTGTTTCAGCTATGGAAGTTGATTGGACTATTCAGCACAATAACTTCTACTCCTTGCTAGCAGAGGAAGACCAATATGAGTGTTATAAGGAATTGTCAGCATATTCCCGTAAAGAGTTAATGCAAATTGTTATGCATGTTAGATCTTTTATGCAGCAGGGCAACTCTGCAGAATCCGAGATGCAAGCATTGTTGCAGATTCTGCAAACCCTAATTGCAGTAAGAGATCCTTCTACCTCCTGGACTCAAGTTAGATCCCTGCCTGTCTATTGCAATAACTCCTCCTCAGTAATAAACCAAACCAAGCCAATTAAAACTAATCATATTCCTGTCACTTCCAAACAGACAGTTCAGTCCTGCAATTATGCTCAGGGTAATCTGCAAGCTCCCATTAAGAGTGATTGGGATCCCCCATTCAGTAGATGGGAAATTAATGCACTGAATGATGAATTAAAGTATGATTGGGAGTCATTTAATGAATTCTATTCCACAAAAGATACAACATTCTTGGATGCATGTATTAAATCTGCAACTTCTCTGATGAACCTGAATGTTTGCAAGTCTGACTGTGTACTTCCCTTGATTGATGAATGGAAAAAGATTTGGCATAAAAAAGATCCTTCTGAGTTTTCTGGTAGTCAGTTTGTGCAGCATTCAGCAGCCAATGTTAACTCTGTCAGTTCCAGCAATAAGTTTGTCAGCTTTGATCCAGTATTCCATCCTGAACAGATTGATCAGATGTTTGGTTACCTTAAGAGTGACTGGGACCGATTTCTTGAGTTCTATCTAGAAAAAGGTGATTCATATATTTTTGCATGCATGCGTGCTGTCCAGTCCATGGTTGATCACAAGACTTGTAGATATGAATCAGGTTCTGGTCTAGTAATCGCTTGGCAAAGAATTTTGTCTCATTCTTATGATTTTGAGAGCACATCACCTGTTAATTCTGCCCCAGGCATCAAGGGAGAGACATGCTCTCTGTCCTCAGTAACCTGTTCCACGGACTTGGAATTACCTGTATCCAAAAATCATAAAAGAACTGCTCCTTTACAGACTGCGGTTAGATCCACTCCATGGTCGTTCCAGCTACCTACATCATACCTGCCCTGTTCTGCTGCACATCAGGACTTTGTTAAACTCACCCCTGCTTCCAGACTGAGTCAAAAATCTAAGTTCAAACGGAAATATTTTCCTACAGCCTCCATCCTTCCAGTTACCACCGCAAAGACTCCAACAGTTATGTTGCCGGTTTCCGCAGATCTACAAACTGTATCGTTACCGAAACGTAATCCATCTTCACTACAGCCTGCTGTCCCTATTATGCCAGCTCTGCCTGTGCCACTTACCTCAGTCGTGCCAGTTACTCCTGACATGCCAGTGCCAGTCTCCTCAGCAGTGCCAGTCTCCTCAGCAGTGCCAGTCTCCTCAGCAGTGCCAGTCTCCTCAACCCTGCCTGTGCCAGTCTCCTCAGCCCTGCCTGTGCCAGTCTCCTCAGCCCTGCCTGTGCCAGTCTCCTCAGCCCTGCCTGTGCCAGTCTCCTCAGCCCTGCCTTTGCCAGTCTCCTCAGCCCTGCCTGTGCCAGTCTCCTCAGCCCTGCCTGTGCCAGTCAGCTCAGCAGTACCAGTGTCTGTCAGCTCAGCAGTACCAGTGTCTGTCAGCTCAGCAGTACCAGTGTCTGTCAGCTCAGCAGTACCAGTGTCTGTCAGCTCAGCAGTACCAGTGTCCGTCGGCCCAATGTTTTCCCTTTCAGAGGATTTGGCAGTGTCCTTGTCGGTCGGCTTGGCAGTGTCCCTGTTGGTCAGTTTGGCAGTGACCCAGTCAGACAGCTTGGCAGAACCTCTGTCAGTTGGTTTGGCGGTGGGTCCTCCAGACGTCTCAGCAAGCCTCCTGCCAGCTGCTCCGGCAGAGTCTCAGTCTGCCGTTCCAGCAGAACCATACTCCACAGCTCAGCCAAAGGCCCAGCCAGGTGCTCGATCAGTTGGTCTGCCAGTTGCTCGATCTGAAGTTCAGCTAATAGCTCTGCCAAGGGTCTTGTCAGCTATGCAGCCAGTGGTCCAGCCAGTCGCTCAGCCAAAGGTCCAGCTTTCTCGAGTCTCTGCTGATGCCCTTTGCCCTTCAACTTCTGCTAGAGCACAGACTTATGCTGAAGTTCAACCCGCACAGATGTCTGACACTCAGGCACCACAGACCTCTGTTACTGCCCTGTTTCCACAGACTCCTGCTGAGATCCAGCTCCCTCAATGTTCTGCTGAAAGAGGTCTCCCACAGTTTTCTGCTGAGGCTAAATGCACACTCATCTCTGCTGATGGCTCGTCCTCAAAAACATTTTCTGGTACTCAGTTCCCACAGATCCCTCCAGATACCCTGCATTTACAAACTGTTATCCAGTCTGCTGCTTTGCCTGCTTTATTGGAAAATGACTTTCAGTTTATCCATCCTGATGGCCTCCAGTCTGCTGTTCCTGCTCCTGATAACCTACAGTCTGCTGTTCCTGCTCCTGATGACCTACAGTCTGCTGTTCCTGCTCCTGATGACCTACAGTCTGCTGTTCCTGCTCCTGATGACTTACAGTCTGCTGTTCCTGCTCCTGATGACTTACAGTCTGCTGTTCCTGCTCCTGATGACTTACAGTCTGCTGTTCCTGCTCCTGACGACCTACAGTCTGCTGTTCCTGCTCCTGACGACCTACAGTCTGCAGTTCCTGCTCCTGACGACCTACAGTCTGCAGTTCCTGCTCCTGACGACCTACAGTCTGCAGTTCCTGCTCCTGACGACCTACAGTCTGCAGTTCCTGCTCCTGACGACCTACAGTCTGCAGTTCCTGCTCCTGTTGCCTCCAAGTCTGCAGTTCCTGCTCCTGTTGCCTCCAAGTCTGCTGTTCCTGCTCCTGTTGCCTCCAAGTCTGCTGTTCCTGCTCCTGTTGCCTCCAAGTCTGCTGTTCCTGCTCCTGTTGCCTCCAAGTCTGCTGTTCCTGCTCCTGTTGCCTCCAAGTCTGCTGTTCCTGCTCCTGTTGCCTCCAAGTCTGCTGTTCCTGCTCCTGTTGCCTCCAAGTCTGCAGTTCCTGCTCCTGTTGCCTCCAAGTCTGCAGTTGCTGCTCCTGTTGCCTCCAAGTCTGCAGTTGCTGCTCCTGTTGCCTCCAAGTCTGCAGTTGCTGCTCCTGTTGCCTCCAAGTCTGCAGTTGCTGCTCCTGTTGCCTCCAAGTCTGCAGTTGCTGCTCCTGTTGCCTCCAAGTCTGCAGTTGCTGCCGATGCCCTCCCATCTGCTGCTTCTGCCGATGCCCTCCCATCTGCTGCTTCTGCCAATGCCCTCCCATCTGCTGCTTCTGCCGATGCCCTCCCATCTGCTGCTCCTGCTGGTGCCTCTCCTGATGAGATCCTGTCTGGTACCTCTCCTGATGAGTTCCTGTCTGGTGCCTCTCCTGGTGGTATCCTGCTCCTCCTGTTTATGGCCATTATGCATCCCTTCCTGATGGCATCCAGTTTTCTGTTTTATTTGGTGACCTCAGATGCCCTGCTCCTGTGGATGTCCAATCTATGGCTCTTCCTGGTGTCCTTCATTTTTCTGTTTCACCCAAAGGTCTTCAGAGGGACTTGCAACATGTCCTATTGCCTCTGGGTCCTTTTGTCCAGTCAGCCTGGTAATACCCGGGTTGTGGCCTCATTTACTGACCAATTTATGGCCTGCCTCTTTGCCAGTATTTTCTGGGACCCAGGTGGGCATAAGTCCAAGTGGAGCATCCGGAGGCTGCTCCTTGAGGGGGGGGTAATGTTACGATCTGCATCTGCTGGTAAATTCCTGCATGAACTAGCTTTGCTTCACCAGCAGATGTCACCAGCCTCCTCCATGAATTTACAACCTGAACTTTCCTCTGCCCACCAGCAGAGGGCGGACTGTCTAGAGATCTCTCCACAGACAGGGAGGAGGCCTGGACTGTCACATGGTCTCTCAGCATGGCATTTAAGCCACACCTGTGAACTGGCTAGTTGCTAGCTCTTTGTTCCCGGTTCTAGCCCTCCTGTCCTGAGTTCCCTGTTCCTGGTTGTATTGTTCCTTGTTTCCCTGCTCTATTGATCTCCCGTGTTTTGACCTTGTGCTTTGTATACCGACTACTCTTTGCCTAGCGATTACTGTACTGTTTTGATCTCCTGTGTATGACCTATGCTTGCTGACTATCCGTGTGTCTCCTCCTCGATTATAATCTGTATTTTGTAGATATATTCTAGGTTTATGTTGTGTTACTATTCCGGATCCAGGGTCAGTGTGCACACAGTTCTATACACTGGATCTACTCTGCATAACTCACTTTATGCAGAGAGGTCCTTGTATAAACCCTGATTTCATACCTTGTATGCTTATTGAATTTCCGCCTGTATTTGATGCAGTGTATTGTATGTGTGTTGCCTGCAAGTTGATACCGATTGTTTCCGTGCATGAGTTAATGCACAGTATTACCTTATTTTCATTTGATAATAAATCCTTATTATTCATTTACTCCTGGCTTGTCAGTCTTTTCCTAAACAGTGACATCTCTGCCTGGTTGCGGGTTTGTGCGTTGGTTTCTGTTTGCACCAGGTGCAGCGCACAAACTCCATGCAAATTATAACAACTTGGAACTGGCAAGGGTTGTAAGGTACCCACTAGAGCCTGGCGAGACTGTTTACTCCTGGCACACACCACACACTCTCTGACAAATTCCCTGCAATCCGAGGCCAATGAAGGCCACCAAACACACCTTGTGAGTAGATCTAGAGTGCGGGTGACCCCCGGGTGACCTGTGTTCTTATGGGCATGGAATAGCTGCATGATTTGCAAACGGAACGGGAGTGGAACAAAGAGGACCCCTTCCGGTTTCCCTTCTGGGGTATCTAGCTGGTGAGGGGCCAGAGTGACCGCCCAGTCCTCCCAGGTCTCAGTGGCTGCCAGCACCACCTTGTGTGGTACAATGCTCTCAGGGAGTGCGGGCTGAGCTGTCTCCGGTTCAAAACATCTGGAGAGAGCGTCTGCCTTGATGTTCTTGGAACCTGGAGTGTACGTGATAACAAATCTAAAACGCGAGAAAAATAGGGACCAGCGGGCCTGACGAGGAGTAAGCCTCTTAGCCCCTTCAATGTACTCCAGGTTCTTATGGTCAGTGTATACTGTAATGGTGTGTTCTGCACCTTCCAGCCAATGGCGCCATTCCTGGAAGGCTAACTTGATGGCCAACAGTTCCCTGTTGCCCACATCGTAGTTTCTCTCAGCAGGAGAGAACCTGCGTGAGAAATAGGCACAAGGATGTGTCTTGCCCTGCAGACCCGAGCGCTGAGACAGCACAGCCCCCACCCCGATCTCTGAGGCATCTACCTCTACTATGAAGGGAAGAGCGATGTTAACATGTCTCAGTATGGGTGCCGAGCAAAACAGTTTCTTCAGGGTATTGAAAGCGGCCTGGGCCTCCGATGGCCACTGGTAAGGGTCAGCCCCTTTCTTGGTTAGACTAGTCAGAGGCGCTACTACCGAAGAGAATCCCTTAATAAATTTCCGGTAGTAATTAGCAAAACCAAGGAATCTCTGAAGTGCCTTCAAGCCCACCGGTTGCGGCCACTCTAGGACAGCCGAAACCTTTTCTGGATCCATAGAGAGCCCTGACGTTGAGATGCTGTATCCCAGAAAAGGAATTCGAGTGACCTCAAAGAGGCACTTCTCTAGTTTAGCATACAATAGGTTTTGTCTCAACCTCTTCAACACGTATTTGACATGTTTGCGATGTTCCACGAGGTTTGGGGAGAAAATCAATATGTCATCGAGATATACCACGACAAACCTCCCCAACACCTCCCTGAAAACCTCGTTAATCAAGTCCTGGAAGACGGCCGGGGCGTTACACAACCCGAAGGGCATAACTAGATACTCGTAATGCCCGTCGGGTGTATTGAAGGCCGTCTTCCACTCGTCACCAGCCCTAATGCGTACCAGGTTGTATGCCCCACGTATGTCCAATTTTGAAAAAGTAGTGGCATTGGTAATCTGGCCAAAGAGATCGTCTATCAGAGGTAATGGATAGCGATTCTGTATGGTGATCTTGTTTAGACCTCGGTAGTCAATACAGGGTCTAAGACCACCATCTTTCTTTTTAACGAAAAAAAACCCCGCCCCGATCGGTGACCGAGAAGGGCGGATGAACCCCTTTGCCAGGTTCTCAGTAATGTACTCCCGCATTGCCTGTTTCTCCGGACCAGAGAGATTATAGAGATGACCCTTAGGAGGCATACAACCAGCTCTTAGGTCGATAGGACAATCGAAACTCCGATGTGGTGGGAGTTTATCAGCGGATTTAGGACAAAACACATCCGCAAACTCAGCGTACTGTGTGGGTATCCCCTTGACCTCTATCTTGGCAGCACATATGGCAACCCTCCCCAAACAATGGGTATGGCAATAAGGTGACCAGCTGAGTAACTGACCTGAGGCCCAATCTATCTGAGGGGAATGGAGCTGTAACCAGGGCATACCAAGAATAACGGTGGAGGTTGCCATGCGCAAAACAAGAAACTGTAGGCTCTCCTTATGTAGAACCCCTATCGTACATGACAACCTTGGGGTCTGAGAGAGAGGTGATCTACACTGTAGAGGAGAGTCATCTACTGCGGTGACGACTATTTGTCGGTCTAAGGGTTGTAAGGGAACCCACAGTCCCTTCACAAAATCATAATCTATAAAATTGGTTGCGGACCCCGAGTCCACAAAAGCTTCAGTATAAACTGTAAAATTCCCCCAGGAAATGGAACACGGGAGAAGTAACTGATTATTCTGATTTAGAGGTAAGTTCTGTGCGTCTAGGGTATTACCTCTAACTACACCTAGACAGCAGCGTTTCCCGATTTCCTGGGGCAATTTTGAGCAATATGACCCTGCTCGGCACAATATAGACAAAGGTTCTCTGCCCTTCTACGCTCTTTCTCGGCTCGAGTCAGCCGAGAATGTCCGATTTGCATCGGTTCGTCGGTAGAAGGAGCAGGTGATGAGGGCGCATGAGAAAAAACTCTCACTGCATTCCTGCCTCTCGATTGGCGCTGATAGCGCAATCTGCGGTCCGCCCGTATCGCCAAAGAAATGGCGTCGTCCACGGACTTGGGCTCTGGGTGTCCCAACATTAGTTCAGAGACTGAGTCTGATAGGCCTGACAGAAAACAGTCTAACAAGGCGTAAGATCCCCACCTAAATGACACAGCCCACTTTCTGAATTCTGCCGCGTAAAACTCAACCGTGTCTCGACCCTGCCTGAGAGTCTTGAGCTTCCTCTCAGCAGTGATCGATGCATCCGGATCATCATAAAGTATAGCCATTGATTTGAAAAATTCCTCAACTGACGTTAGAGCCGTATCCTTGGGTGGAAGACCATATGCCCAGGTTTGCGAATCCCCGGACAATAAGATCTTAATAAAAGTCACCCTTTGCTGCTCAGAACCTGACTGGGTAGGTCGTAACTCAAAATAAGATAAAACCCGGTTACGAAAATTCTGGAAGTCAGATCTTTGCCCTGAAAACTTTTCGGGCACTGACATGCGGAGATCTGTGACCGGAGGGGATTGCACTGTGGCCACAGTCATCTGCAAAGCCAACTGGTTGATCTGAGTCTGTTGTGTATTAACCACCTCAATGAGGTTATTAAACGAGGTGGTTAGAGTCTCGATCTGACTGCGTAGTGCTTCCATACCAATGGTCTGCTGTTCTGTCATGATCGGTGTCAGCACGCAGAGAGAATCTGATTATTGGCGATCTGCAGTATCACCAAAAATGCAGATATATACCCGATTATTGATGATCTGCAGTATCACCAATAATCCGATATATTGCTAACCTCTGGACACCAGCGAAAGAACCCAATAAAGACAGTAATATATCAGATAGTGTGGAAATGTCCACCACACGGTAATTCCTCAGAGGTGTGGTTACCTCTGAATGGGAACCCCGTGAGTGAGATCCTCTAACCAGGCTGAGTAAGGAATCTGGACCCCCAGCAGTAATCGTCTGCTTGGGGCAGGCGTCTCGGAGAGGCAAGCCTCAGAGATAACCCTCCAGTGGGAGACGTTCCACTGAAGGGAGAAAGGTCAGACAGGCAAGGGCTCGGCAACAGAGATGTCGGCGGCAGTACAGGAGCGGAAGGCAGAAGTGTAATCGTTAGACAGGCAGAGGTCGTCAACAAGGATCAGATAGGCAAAGGTACAAGATCAGCGAGAGATAGAGTAGTCAGGGATAGCCAGAGTCAAAACACAGATCAATATACAATAACAATCCTAAGCTAAGGTGTGAAATCCTTAGTATCAACACCAGGGCACTGCACTAAGGTCTGAGCGCTAACACATAAAGTGTATTCACGACAGCAGACAAGGAGCAACTGACATACTCCTTTTATGCTGGGGAACGCTCTAGCAGCGTCCCCCAGCCAATCCCTGGCCCTGCTGGAGTCAGCTGACCAGCCTGGTCAGCTGACTCCTCTTCGGGAACGATAAAGTTCCTGTCTTCTCGTGCGCTCGCCAAGCGCCGGGTGAGTGCCGGCGAAGGAGACCCCCTGGGAGGCAACTGCGCGGCGGAGTCCGCCAAGCATACGGACTCCGCCGACTGCACAGCCCCGCTCGGCGGCACACCTGCGGTAGGAGTCTGGGAAGCAGAGCCCGCTGCCTCATGCCTGCTGGCAGCGGGTCCGCTATCCCTCACACATAGCTTTTCAACTGTGAGATTGGAAAATTCAGATGCTGGGGTTCTAAGGCTACCAAACATGATTGCTGAGACTCAGGAACTGATGTAGTGCATCTATTGGTATCTTCTGGATCAGACAGGAATTGAACTTTATCAACACAGGTAAATTCTACAGAAGTGTTTTCTGCGGCAGGCAATAATTCTTTGATTTCTGTTTCACTGAACAAAGACTCGTGAGTACTGGCTAGACTGGACTCAGAAGTCAGCAGGACCTCTGGATCCTCTGCTGAGAAATTTGTGCAGGGCAAGGTTAAGGAAGTATCAGTCGCTTCTGTCTTACTGGGAAGTAACACTGAGTTATCCATGGTACAGGGTGGAATTACAGGAACATTTACTGGACAAAGCAGGGATTCAGGAACTTCAATTTCACACAAAAGGAGCTCTGGATCACTCGCTGAATGAGCCAAAGGTGTTGAAGCAGGCGGGTCAGAACGCCAAATTTGTGAATCCGGAGTCAAGTTCAATTGTGAGACTGAAGAACTCAGAGACAGAGGTTCTGAGGTCACCTGGCTGGATTGCGGAGCCTCAGGAACTGAGGAAGTGGAACAATCTACAACTGACAGTGTGTTTTCCCTGGTATCAAGTGATTGAATCGCATAAAAATCATCCAAAATCATTTCCCACACATCGATCAATGGAGCCACAAAGTCATACCCACACACACCAGTTTTTATTAGGTTATAGGCAGACTGAATGCATGCATTCAATACTAATTCACTTTTAGCACTGAAGAAATGACAGAATGAACTTGAATCACTGTTCAATTCACGGACTAGAACTTCAATTTCCCATTTCTCAAATGGAGGATCCCATGCACACTTAACGACAGCTGAACATTCAGGCTGATCACAGTTCACAGGTGTGGTTGTGGCAGGAACATGTATTGGGTTATTTAGCAGGCGATTGGCTGATTTCTTATTCGTAAGAATCTCCAAAACCTGTAACAAATGTTGAACTGTAGTATACGCAAATTTCCCTTGCTGCACGAATAAGTTGATTTGCTCAGTACTCTGTAATACGTCTTCATAATCATATTCAGACAATTCATTTAAACAAGAATTTTTATTCTCCCTGGCTTGCAGCGAAAGTTCATTAGTAGTTTCGTAGGTCCATTTGACTCCCCTGAATGGTAACTGAATTTCATTATCTGCTAATGGTGGAGTCTCGTTACAGATCTGATGCGCAGTCGCTAAGGGCAACGACTCTGCTGATTGTGAACGTTTCCTGGAACGCTTACGCTTATTTCTCTGTGAGACTTTAGACTTTGCTGCCTTAGGCGATTTATTCACAGATGAAGGAAAGTTATCAGTACAACTATCTGCTTGCTGATTATTTTTGCAAGTAGTTGATTGACTAGCTGACAGGCGCTCATTAAAAGGGTAAGGCAAATTAGTTTTGCGCAGCCAGTTATGGATCACAAACAAAGGAGGTACACACACTAGCACAAGGAACCAGGATATCCCCAGTTTAGTGGAGGAGAGGACCGACTCCAGCAGGAGATGTGGCGCACAGAGCAGGCGTAGATCCGAACAGCCACAAACAATCCTTCACTTTAGTGGCTCAGCGCAAGGTAGCGCAGAGCGCATAAACCAGAATTTAAAAGATCAGGACAGGTAACAGAATGAACGCTTGCTAAACTAGTCACTGCTTAAGTGACAGCAAGCGTCCATAACAAGACAGACTGGAATGAGGCAGCCAATGCGATTGCAGCGGTGGCGTGCCTCACAAGGACAGGACAGAATAGTCGGGAAATAGAGTCAACGAAGGCAGGCATAATACACACAAATATGCAATAGGTATAATTTCCTAGCGTACTACGGTTACACCTATCAATGAACTACAAACGACTAACTGACATATGTATATATCGGCGATAAACCGATATATGACATAAGCAAGGAACATTGACTAAGAACTGGAGCAGGACTAGGAAGGATTCGCCACTTCTACGCAGAAGCGAGCGCAATCCACGCAAGGCAACAGGAACAGGACTGACTAGCTAAGCATGGGTGATCACGATACGCGCAACCTACCAAAACGTGCTGGAAGCTGACTGACTGAACACAGGATATAAACAGTTTGTGTACGTATATATCAGCGACACTGATGTATTAACGTAACACGAATACAAGGAAAATAACAAACGTGCTTGTATGCATATATATCGGCGATGAACCAATACATGATGCATGCCCCCCAACCGTCCTGGATCGGTCGGGATTCTCCCGATTTGGGGGGCTCTCCCGCTATCCCGGGAAGCCTCCCTTAAGTCCCGGCCGGCTGGGCAGAGAAGAGATAACAGAAATGATCGAGGCGCCAGCCGCGCCAATAAGGGATGCGGGAGCCTGCTTTATTCCTCCCTCCCTTCCTCTGAATGTCCCCACCTGCTGTAAATGACTGTCCCCCCCCTGTAGGCAGTGTGTGCAGAGCGGAGCGGTAGGTCCTCTTACCGCAATCCATGCGCACCGGCAACTAGTCTCTTGCTTCCTGTTTACCATGACGTCACAGGAAGCAAGAGACTAGTTGCCGGTGCGCATGGATTACGGTAAGAGGACCTACCGCTCCGCTCTGCACACACTGCCTACAGGGGGGGGACAGTCATTCACAGCAGGTGGGGACATTCAGAGGGAGGGAGGGAGGAATAAAGCAGGCTCCCGCATCCCTTATTGGCGCGGCTGGCGCCTCGATCATTTCTGTCATCTCTTCTCTGCCCAGGGCAATCTCCTCCCCACACAGGGGCACCTTCCTCCTCACCCACGGGCATTATCCCCCCTCCACTGACGATCCCCCTAACCACTAGCACCCTCCTCCCCACCCACTGGCACCCACCTCCCCACCCACTGGCACCCTCTTTGCTGACTGGCACCCTCCTCCTACCCACTGACACCCTCCTCCCCACCCACTGGCACCCTCCTCACCCACTGGTACCCTCTTTGCTGACTGGCACCCTCCTACTACCCACTGACAACCTCCTCCTCACCCACTGGCATCCTCTTTGCTGACTGGCACCCTCCTCCCCACCCACTAGCACCCTCCTCCCCACCCACTGGCACCCTCTTTGCTGACTGGCACCCTCCTCCTACCCACTGACACCCTGCTCCCCACCCACTGGCACCCTCCTCCCCACCCACTGGCACCCTCCTCCCCACCAACTGGCACCCTCTTTTTTGCTGACTGGCACCCTCCTCCCAACCCAGTGTCACCCTCCTCCTACCCACTGGCACCTTTCTCCCCCACACAGTGGCACCCTCCTTTCCACCCACAGGTACCCTCCTCCCCACCCAGTGTCACCCTCCTCCTACCCACTGGCACCTTTCTCCCCCAACCAGTGGCACCCTCCTTTCCACCCACTGGCACCCTCCTCCCCACCCAGTGGCACCCTTCTCCTACCCACTGACACCCTCCTCCTACCCACTGGCACCCTCCTCCCCACCCAGTGTCACCCTCCTTTCTACCCACAGGTACCCTCCTCCTACCCACTGGCACCCTCCTCCCCACCCAGGTTCACCCTCCTCCCTGCTCACTGGCACCCTCCTCTCTGCCCACTGACACCCTCCACTTTCCACTAACACCCTCCTCCTACCCAGTGGCACCTTTCTCCCCCACCCACTGGCACCCCCCTTTCCACCCAGTGTCACCCTCTCCCACCCACAGGCACCCTCCTCCGCAAACTCATTCCTCCCATTGTCACCCTCCTGCAAAAGTAGGGGCGTGGCTTAAGTGTCCCTCTTTCACATCTTCAAATGTTTGGGAGGTATGCATGATGCAAGACCAGCAAAGTAACATTAGAACTAGAAACACGATCTGGGGCCAAAGCAGCAGCAAGACAGGCTATGCTGAAGCTACGATAGCACATGGAGCACTGCAGGAAGCAGTCCTTTATACTGAGGTCATCCAATGGGAGCAGACATGCAGATTCCGACACAGGTGAATGGTAATCAATCACAGGCTGACAGCAGGAAAGGGCAGACAATGATATGCAGCCTGCAAGAAAGGGATTGCAGCTCCATTGCAACAGACAATGTTTATTTTCACAAAAGCATATTAACCACTTTACCCCCGCCCGTACGGATTTCTCCGTCCCTTTTTCCATCCTTTAACCCCCAGGGACGGAGAAATCCGTACTTTCCGCGTTCCCGCCGCTGTCCGCGCTCCCGCTCGTAAACACGCCGCCCGCCGCTAGTAAACTCGCCGCCGCCCACTCGCCCGGAGATCAATGAACGGGAAAATCCATTCCCATTCGTTGATCTTAGCCCCGCAATGATCCGCTGCTCTCCGATGGGCAGCGCGATCATTGTGAAACGATACAAACTTACCCAGCCTCCAAGTACTTCCTCCAAGCTTCCGGAAGGACGCTTGGAGCATTAAAGCAAAAAGTTACTGTGGCCATCTTGTGGCCAAATAGTAAAACTACACCCTACACATTTTTCACATACAAATAAATTACTTTTACACAAAAAATTAACTCATTACCTCCCACACTCCCAATTTTTTTTTTTTTGTAATAAATTTTTTTTTTAAAAAATGTACAATAAAAAAAATACATAAATAGTTACCTTAGGGACTGAACTTTTTAAATATTTATGTCAGGAGGGTACAACACTGTTACTTTATAAACTATGGGCTTGTAATTAGGGATGGACGCAAAACTGAAAAAAATGCACCTTTATTTCCAAATAAAATATTGGCGCCAAACATTGTGATAGGGACATAATTTAAATGGTTTTATAACCGGGACAAAAGGGCAAATACATTTCATGGGTTTTAATTACAGTAGCATGCATTATTTAAAAACTATAATGGCCGAAAACTGAAAAATAATTTATTTTTTTTCCACATTTTTCCTATTTTCCCATTAAAACACATTTAGAATAAAATAATTCTTGGCATAATGTCCCACCTAAAGAAAGCCTAATTGGTGGTGGAAAAAACAAGATATAGATAGTTTAATTGTGATAAGTAATGATAAAGTTATAGACGAATGAATGGAAGGAGCGCTGAAAGGTGAAAATAGCTCTGGTGGTCAGGGGGTAAACCCCCTCAGTGATGAAATGGTTAATCTGTCATTAACTTCAGAGCGACTGCAGATGGAATCAACGCTCAGTGTAAGCACACGCAAAACTATGCAAGCAAATGCACGCAAAGAAATCAAAAACTGCTTGTCTTCAGTAAAACTGCAGCCAGCAGTACATGCTGCAGAAGTGATCATAACAGACAGCGTTTGTGAACAGCAGTTTTCAGATCTTGCCACAGATTCTCGATTGGATTTAGATCTGGACTTTGACTGGGCCACTCTAACACATGGATATGTTTTCTTTTAAACCATTCCATTGTTGCCCTGGCTTTATGTTTAGGGCCGTTGTCCTGCTGGAAGGTGAACCTCCGCCCCAGTCTCAAGTCTTTTGCAGACTCCAAGAGGTTTTCTTCCAAGATTGCCCTGTATTTGGCTCCATCCATCTTCCCATTAACTCTGACCAGCTTCCCTGTCCCTGCTAAAGAGAAGCACCCCCCGAGCATGATGCTGCCACCACCATATTTGACAGTGGGGATGGTGTGTTCAGAGTGATGTGCAGTGTTAGTTTTCCGCCACACATAGCGTTTTAACATTTTGGACAAAAAGTTACATTTTGGTCTCATCTGACCAGAGCATATTCTTCCACATGTTTGCTGTGTCCCCCACATGGCTTGTGGCAAACTGCAAACGGGACTTCTTATGCTTTTCTGTTAACAATGGCTTTCTTCTTGCCACTCTTCCATAAAGGCCAACTTTGTGCAGTGCACGACTAATAGTTGTCCTACGGACAGATTCCCCCACCTGAGCTTTAGATCTCTGCAGCTCGTCCAGAGTCACCATGGGCCTCTTGACTGCATTTCTGATCAGCGCTCTCCTTATTCGGCCTGTGAGTTTAGGTGGACGGCCTTGTCTCTGTAGGTTTACAGTTGTGCCATACGCCTTCCATTTCTGAATGATCGCTTGAACAGTGCTCCGTGGGATGTTCAAGGCTTTGGAAATCTTTTTGTAGCCTAAGCCTGCTTTAAATTTCTCAATAACTTGATCCCTGACCTGTCTGGTGTGCTCTTTGGATTTCATGGTGTTGTTGCTCCCAATATTCTCTTAGACAACCTCTGAGGCCGTCACAGAGCAGCTATATTTGTACTGACATTAGATTACACACAGGTGCACTCTATTTAGTCATTAGCACTCACCAGGCAATGTCTATGGGCAACTGACTGCACTCAGACCAAAGGGGACTGAATAATTACGCACGCCCAACTTTGCAGTTATTTATTTGTAAAAAATGTTTGGAATCATGTATGATTTTAGTTCAATGTAAAGTATATAATCACTGGTGTAATCGCTCATCAAAACTTGCACGGAGCGATTTTGCTAGCGTTTTAGGTTAATGTACACTGTAACAAAATTAAAAATAATTGAAAGGACCAATCAGACTTTAAAACGCTAATCACTACACAAGCGCTGGCAAATTGATTACACTTTCTAAAATCGCTCCCTAAAACGCTCATGAAATCGCTTACAAACTGCTCATACGAAAAGCTAGCGATTGCGATTAGCAATAGTGTTTTGTAGTGGGTTCCAGGCCTCAAGGTTGAGGCACGTACTCTATTAGATAGATAGAAGCGGCGTATGCTACGACGCAGGTCGGCTAGTATAATAAAATATCTTAGAGAGTGATCCACTAATTAGGGCACTTTTCTACTAGGCACATTTCGTTTGAAAATTTTTATTTTTCAGGGTTGAACCATGGCTAAGGGGGAACCAACTGGATCCCAATTCCTTCTCAGGTGGTCGGCGTGTTCCTGGACTTTTCACTTGAGGGTGTAAGAGGGATACCCATTATGACCACCTATCCCCCTCATCATTTCCCAAACCACCATCCCCTATACCTCTTTTTCTCCAATCCCCCAACCCGCCCTAAAAGAGCCTACCTTGCCGTGGTGGGCCGGCTTACAATCCTATTGGTCAAAATGTGTTTTACTTTCAGCCAATTGGATTAGCCAAAGTACTCTGCCAAAAAAAGAACATAATAAAACATCTGAAGGGGAGAACATCTAATTAGGGCCCTTTTCCACTAAGCACATTTTGATCCATATATCGTATTGTGCCCGTTTTGCCAACAGCAACAGCCTGGCGATGAATATGTAAAATGCCTTGCCGGGTTTTAGAGCCAGGAAAAGGTCCTCCAGCATCCAAGGCTGAGACACCAAAGTGCGCCCCCCCCCCCCATCCCTCCTATCCCAGCTGTCCCACACTGATTGCTATTAGCATAAGAGGTGCCCTATGCACCCAACCCCCACCAACACCTTAAAGAGAACCAGAGATGTTGGGTGAAAAGATTTTATACATACCTGGGGCTTCCTCAAGCCCCATAAGCCTGGATCGCTCCCACGCCACCGTCCTACGCTGCCTCTATCCGCCGGTGCCGGGTCCCGTAGTTTCGGCCAGTCGACGTAAGCACGCTGCCAATTTACCGCATCACAGGGGCTCCCTTCGAATCCTTACGCGTGCGGCTCCATACTACGCAGGCGCATGCGTAAGGATATGGAGGGAGCCCCTGTGATGCGGAAAATTGGTCGCGTCCGCCGGAAGTGACGGGACCCGGTACCGGCGATAGAGGAAGCGGAGGATAGCGGCGTGGGATCGATCCAGGCTTATGGGGCTGGAGGAAGCCCCAGGTATGTATAAAAGCTTTTCCTATTTTTTCATTTTCCTTCCTCTCTGGTTCCCATTAATCTCCAGTTATCTGGTTTGCAGTCACTGCAATGTTCCCCTTTTTCCTATGCTTCAAACACAATAGGGAAATGATAGCTGAGTGAGATGTGCACCTCCTCCTACACTGCGCCCTGAGGCTGAAGCCTCTATCGCCTCTGCCTCGGCCCTGGCGAGCGGAACTGAGGCGCTCATTAAAATGAAAGTAGGTTGCTGTGGCGGACCAAAGGATGGGTTTGTCCCGGCGCAGGCACAGGGCGGCTGCAGGGGCTGGTAGAAGCCCCAGGGAAGTTACTTTTTTTTTTTTCATACAGTTAAGGTTCTCTTTAATTCACCACTCCGCTGTGCACTGCATTCGGGGCCTTCTCTTGCCACATATACAGGGCTCTCTGGCTACCTATATGGGAGACTCTAAAACAGGAAATTTGGGCGCTGCCGTTCAGATATTTAAATAGACACCTACGTTGGCGCCCCAAAATTGTATTTTTTTCAGTGACTCAGAGCTGGGACAAGGTCCTCCAGCACCCAAGGCTGAGACACCAAATCCACCCCCCTATCCCTCCCACCCCAGCTGTCACACACTGATTGCTATTAGACTAAGAGGTCCCCAACCCCTCCAACACCCTAATCACATTATCTGCCTTGCAGTCACTGCCATGTATCCCCATTTCTTATTTCTTTTTGATTCAAACACAATAGGGGAATGATAGGTAAGTGAGTTGTGCGCCCCCTCCTACACTGCGCCCTGAGGCTGGAGCCTCTCTTGCCTCTGCCGGGCCCTGCAGTGACTGGTGGGGGAGGGGCATAAGTTCAAAGGAAACCTGTAATATTATTAAAAAAAAAACAAAAAAAAGTTTCATCTACCTGGGGCTTCAGCCAACCCCCTGTCCCCGGGAACCTCCTGCATAAGAGCAGTATGAGAAAACCTTGTACTGCGCCTGCGCAGGACGCTCCAGGTGAGGGACACGCGAACAAGGACGTGAGCTGCCAGGGGCCCTGGACTTGCGATAACAAAACAGCCACAGCAAGAGATCGGAGGATCGTACAGTGATGGCGCAGGCACAGGAAGGCTGCAGGGGGGCGGCAGAAGCCCCAGATAAGTAAAACTTTTTTTTTTTTATATTACAGTTTTCCTTTAACCTCTTGCCGCCTGCGTCACGCCAACGGGCGTGGCCGCGGCGGCAACCCCAGGACCGCCTAGCGGCGATTGGCGTAAAGTACTGGAGCTCTGTTTTGCAGGAGATCGCGCGCAGGCTGCGCGCGCATCTCCTGCTTGGGGGGCGGAGTTCCGCCCCGCCTTCAGTCTCCGAGCAGCTATCGCCGCTCGGGAGACTGTTAGACGGCGTCGCCGTCTATTTAGCCTGCACTGGGGACAGCCGTGTGACACGGCTGTCCCCCTGGGGGACAAGAGAGCGATCGGCTCTCATAGGCAGAAGCCTATGACAGCCAATCGCCGTAATTGGCTGGCTGTGGGGAGGGAGGGAGGGAGGGATGGGGTTTAAAGAAACAGCCTTTTTTAAAAAAAAAACACAAACGAAAATATTAATGGAAAAAAAAATAAACATGGGGGGAGCGATCAGACCCCACCAACAGGGAGCTCTGTTGGTGGGGAGAAAAGGGGGGGGGGGATCACTTGTGTGCAGTGTTGTGCGGCCCTGCAGCTTGGCATTAAAGCTGCAGTGGCCAATTTTACTCAAAATGGCCTGGTCACTAGGGGGGTTTAGCCCTGCAGTCCTCAAGAGGTTAAGGTGGCCTGGGGACATGCCTATAATTAAGCCACTGGGAGACTTGGCCGCAGGGTAAAACCAAAGAGCGGCTCACCCTGCTCCTGCAAAAGGTCTGGCGGTGTTATTTACTATTCCTCCTCCAGGTCGCAGTGGATAATGGGCAAAGCTGTAATTCAGCGGCCAAATTACGCTGTTTTTAAAGGGCAAATGAAGCGGGAGGGATATGGAGGATGCCAGATTTATTTCCTTAAAAACAATTCCAGTTGCCTGGCTGTCCTGCTGATCCTCTGCCTCTAATACTTTAAGCCATAGCCCCTGAACAAGCATGCAGCAGATCAGGTGTTTCTAACATTATTGTCAGATCTGACAAGATTAGCTGCATGCTGGTTTCTGGTGTTATTCAGACACTACAGCAGCCAAATAGGTCAGCAGTGCTGTCAGGCAACTGGTATTGTTTAATATGGCAGCCTCCATATCCCTCTCACTTCAGTTGTCCCTCAAAGTGATTTGGGCGCCTTTTTGACGGCAACCAAATTACTGTCTAAGCGCAGCTATAGCTGCAATTTCTATTTGGTGCCAGCTGCGCCAAAATCTCCAGTGATGTTTTTACAGCGCTCCTAGCTGGGGGAGGGATGTGGGTGGGTAAAGCTGGCCAAGTGGGGTGGGTGGTTGAGGTTAGCCGTGGGACAGGGAAGTTAAAGGGACTCTGAGCTCAGCCAAAAAATGAAAGTTGTACTCACCTGGGGCTTTCTCCAGCCCAGTGCTGGTCGGGAGGTCCCACGACGGCGTCCTGGCTCCTCTCCATGTCCCCGCTCCGGAATGGCTGACCGGCCGCAGCCCGGGTGACACTCGGCCGAGTGTCCGGCTGCTCCTTCCGCGTATGACGCGGCTGACGTCACACGCCGGCCGCCTCGCGTCATCACGGCGGCTGGTGTGGCAGTACTGCGCATGCGCGAGCGCGCATGCGCCGTACTGCCACGCCGGCCGGCGTGATGACGCGAGGCGGCCGGCGTGTGACGTCAGCCGCGTCATACGCTGAAGGAGCAGCCCGACACTCGGCCGAGTGTCACCCGGGCTGCGGCCGGTCAGCCATTCCGGAGCGGGGACATGGAGAGGAGCCAGGACGCCGTCGTGGGACCTCCCGACCAGCACTGGGCTGGAGAAAGCCCCAGGTGAGTACAACTTTCATTTTTTGGCTGAGCTCGGAGTCCCTTTAAGGGTAGGCATTGACAGTGGGAGTGTTCAGTGTAAGAATAGGGTTATGTTTAGCTTTAATAAAATATTGGTGTGTATTACTGACATTTTATTATCGTCATTTACACCACGGCGGCACAGCAAGCACAGTTGCCCCAGTATAGGGAGTCTAGTTACCCCGGTACAGCTAGTATAGTGCCCCAGTATAATTAGTATCAAAGTGACCAAGTATAGTTGCCCCAGTATAGCTAGTATAGTGCCCCAGTATAGCTAGTATAGTGCCCAGTGTGCCCCAGCATAGCTACTATAGTGCCCCAGGATAGCTAGTATAGTGCCCCAATGTGCCCCAGTATAGCTAGTATAGTCCCCCAGGATAGCTAGTATAGTGCCCCAGGATAGCTAGTATAGTGCCCCAGGATAGCTAGTATAGTGCCCAGTATAGCTAGTATAGTGCCCCAGGATAGCTAGTATAGTGCCCCAGGATAGCTAGTATAGTGCCCAGTGTGCCCCAGTATAGCTAGTATAGTGCCCCATGTGCCCCAGGATAGCTAGTATAGTGCCCCAGGATAGCTAGTATAGTGCCCAGTGTGCCCCAGTATAGCTAGTATAGTGCCCAGTGTGCCCCAGGATAGCTAGTATAGTGCCCAGTGTGCCCCAGTATAGCTAGTATAGCGCCCAGTGTGCCCCAAGATAGCTAGTATAGTGCCCCAGTATAGCTAGTATAGTGCCCCATGTGCCCCAGTGTAGCTAGTATAGTGCCCCATGTGCCCCAGGATAGCTAGTATAGTGCCCAGTGTGCCCCAGTATAGCGCCCAGTGTGCCCCAGTATAGCTAATATATTGCCCAGTGTGCCCCAGGATAGCTAGTATAGTGCCCAGTGTGCCCCAGGATAGCTAGTATAGTGCCAAGTGTGCCCCAGTATAGCTAATATAGTGCCCAGTGTGCCCCAGGATAGCTAGTATAGTGCCCAGTGTGCCCCAGGATAGCTAGTATAGTGCCCCAGTATAGCTAGTATAGTGCCCCAGTAAAGGTAGTATAGTGCCCCAGTATAGCTAGTATAGTGCCCAGTGTGCCCCAGGATTAGAGTTGGGCCGAATGGTTCGCCTGCGAACGATTCCATGCGAACTTCCGTGGTTCGCGTTCGCGTCCCGCAGGCGAACCTTTGCGGAAGTTCGGTTCGCCCCATAATGCACATGGAGGGTCAACTTTGACCCTCTACATCACAATCAGCAGGCCCAGTGTAGACAATTAGGCTACACTAGCCCCTGGAGCCACTCCCCCCCTTATATAAGGCAGGCAGCGGCGGCCATTACGGTCACTCGTGTGCCTGCATTAGTGAGAGTAGGGCGAGCTGCTGCAGACTGTCTCTCATAGGGAAAGATTAGTAAGGCTTAGCTTGTTCCTGGCTGCATACCTGTTCTGTTCAGTGAGCCCACCATACCTGTTCTGTTCAGTGAGCCCACTGCATACCTGTTCAGTGAACCTGCCACTGCATACCTGTTCTGTGAACCCACCACTGCATACCTGTACTGTGAACCCACCACTGCATACCTGTACTGTGAACCCACCACTGCATACCTGTTCAGTGAACCCACCACCGCATACCTGTTCAGTGAACCCACCACTGCATACCTGTTCAGTGAACCCACCACTGCATACCTGTTCAGTGAACCTGCCACTGCATACCTGTTCTGTGAACCCACCACTGCATACCTGTTCTGTGAACCCACCACTGCATACCTGTTCAGTGAACCCACCACTGCATACCTGTTGTGTTCAGTGAACCTGCCACTGCATACCTGTTCTGTTCAGTGGACCCGCCACTGTATACCTGTTCAGTGAACCCGCCACTGCATACCTGTTGTGTTTAGTGAACCCGCCACTGTATACCTGTTCTGTTCAGTGAACCCGCCACTGTATACCTGTTCAGTGAACCCGCCACTGCATACCTGTTGTGTTCAGTGAACCCGCCACTGTATACCTGTTCTGTTCAGTGAACCCGCCACTGTATACCTGTTCAGTGAACCCGCCACTGCATACCTGTTGTGTTCAGTGAACCCGCCACTGTATACCTGTTCAGTGAACCCGCCACTGCATACCTGTTCTGTTCAGTGGACCCGCCACTGTATACCTGTTCAGTGAACCCGCCACTGCATACCTGTTGTGTTCAGTGAACCCGCCACTGTATACCTGTTCTGTTCAGTGAACCCGCCATTGCATACCTGTTGTGTTCAGTGAACCCGCCACTGTATACTTGTTCTGTTCAGTGAACCCGCCACTGTATACCTGTTCAGTGAACCCGCCACTGCATACTTGTTCTGTTCAGTGGACCCGCCACTGTATACCTGTTCAGTGAACCCGCCACTGCATACCTGTTGTGTTCAGTGAACCCGCCACTGTATACCTGTTCTGTTCAGTGAACCCGCCACTGTATACCTGTTCAGTGAACCTGCCACTGCATACCTGTTGTGTTCAGTGAACCCGCCACTGTATACCTGTTCTGTTCAGTGAACCCGCCACTGTATACCTGTTCAGTGAACCCGCCACTGCATACCTGTTGTGTTTAGTGAACCCGCCACTGTATACCTTTTCAGTGAACCCGCCACTGCATACCTGTTGTGTTAAGTGAACCCACCACTGTATACCTGTTCTGTTCAGTGAACCCGCCACTGTATACCTGTTCAGTGAACCCGCCACTGCATACCTGTTGTGTTCAGTGAACCCGCCACTATATACCTGTTCTGTTCAGTGAACCCGCCACTGTATACCTGTTCAGTGAACCCGCCACTGCATACCTGTTGTGTTCAGTGAACCCGCCACTGTATACCTGTTCAGTGAACCCGCCACTGCATACCTGTTGTGTTCAGTGAACCCGCCACTGTATACCTGTTCTGTTCAGTGAACCCGCCACTGCATACCTGTTGTGTTCAGTGAACCCGCCACTGTATACCTGTACTGTTCAGTGAACCCGCCACTGCATACCTGTTCTGTTCAGTGAACCTGCCACTGTATACCTGTTCTGTTCAGTGAACCCGCCACTGTATACCTGTTCTGTTCAGTGGACCCGCTACTGTATACCTGTTCTGTTCAGTGAACCCGCCACTGTATACCTGTTCTGAACCCGCCACTGTATACCTGTTCAGTGAACCCGCCACTGCATACCTGTTGTGTTCAGTGAACCCGCCACTGTATACCTGTTGTGTTCAGTGAACCCCCCACTGCATACCTGTTGTGTTCAGTGAACCCGCCACTGTATACCTGTACTGTTCAGTGAACCCGCCACTGCATACCTGTTCTGTTCAGTGAACCTGCCACTGTATACCTGTTCTGTTCAGTGAACTCGCCACTGTATACCTGTTCAGTGAACCCGCCACTGCATACCTGTTGTGTTCAGTGAACCCGCCACTGTATACCTGTTCTGTGAACCCGCCACTGTATACCTGTTCTGTTCAGTGGACCCGCTACTGTATACCTGTTCTGTTCAGTGAACCCGCCACTGTATACCTGTTGTGTTCAGTGAACCCGCCACTGTATACCTGTACTGTTCAGTGAACCCGCCACTGCATACCTGTTCTGTTCAGTGAACCTGCCACTGCATACCTGTTCTGTGAACCCGCCACTGTATACCTGTTCTGTTCAGTGAACCCACCGCATCAGTGCGCATACCTGTGCAGTTAAGTGAACTCACCTACCTACGTGAGTGCACGCAGTGTGATATACCACTCCGTGCATACCTGATATGGACAAAACAGGTAGAGGAAGAGGTAGTGCCAGAGCCAGAGGAAGGCCACCCGGCAGGTCTGCGCGAGGTCGTGTAAATGTAATTTTGTGTGGACCTGGCCCACAGTACAGTGCTCGGAAGAAGGCACGTCCCATCACCTCCCAAGATTGTCAGAACGTGGTTGAGTATTTAGGGACACAGAACACCTCATCCTGCTCAGCCACCAGCGCTACTACTAGCACCACTTCCGCTGCATTTGACACTTCGCAAGAATTATTTAGTGTTGAAATCACTGATGCACAGCCATTGTTGTTGCAGCCAGATTAATTTTCACCAGCTCATATGTCTGAGTTACGCGGCAACATTATGGATGTAACGTGTAAGGAGGATGAAGGACCTACTGATGGTGCATGTTTGGATTTGTCTGAGGCAAGCGAAGCTGGGCAGGATGATTACGATGATGACGATGATAGGGATCCTCTGTAAGTTCCCAATAGAGGAGATGAAGAGGGGGACAGTTCAGAGGGGGAGTCAGAGAGTAGTAGGAGGAGAGAAGTTGCTGAAAGAAGCTGGGGCAGCTCTTCGTCAGAAACAGCTGGTGGCAGTGTCCGGCACCATGTATCGCCACCTATGTACAGCCAGCCAACTTGCCCTTCAGCATCAGCTGCTGAGGTCCCCATAGTGCCCACATCCCAGGGTGGCTCAGCGGTGTAGAAATTTTTTAATGTGTGTGCCTCAGATCAGACCAAAGCCATCTGTTCGCTCTGCCAACAAAAATTGAGCCGTGGAAAGGCCAACACTCACGTAGGACCAAGTGCCTTACGAAGGCACCTGGAGAAAAGGCACAAACAGCAATGGGATGGCCACCTGAGCAAAAGCAGCAGCAGCAGCAGCACACAAAAGAAAAGTCACCCTCCTTCTCCTCTTCCTCCTTCAGGTGCATCATCTGCTTCTGCCGCTTTCTCCCTTCCACCTTCACAGGCACCCTCCTCCACTCCGCCTCTGCCCTTGAGCGCTTCCTGCTCCTCTGCCCACAGCAGCAGTCAGGTGTCCGTGAAGGAAATGATAAACAGGCAGGCTCATCCGTGAAGGAAATGTTTGAGCGGAAGAAGCCAATTTCGGCCAGTCACCCCCTTGCCCGGCGTCTGACAGCTGGCGTGGCGGAACTGTTAGCTCGCCAGCTGTTACCATACCGGCTGGTGGACTCTGAGGCCTTCCGTAAATTTGTGGCCATCGGAACACCGCAGTGGAAGATGCCAGGCCGCACTTATTTTTCGAGAAAGGCCATACCCCAACTGCACCGTGAAGTTGAGAGGCAAGTGGTGTCATCTCTTGCGAAGAGCGTTGGGTCAAGGGTACACCTGACCACGGATGCCTGGTTTGCCAAGCACGGGCAGGGCCGCTACATTACGTACACAGCCCATTGGGTCAACCTGGTGGTGAACGATGGCAAGCAGGGCGCAGCGGACCAAATTGTGACACCTCCACGGCTTGCAGGCAGGCCTCCTGCCACCTCCTCTCCTCCTGCTACATGCTCTTCGCTGTCCTCCTCCTCCTTGGCTGAGTGGCAGTTCTCCTCTCCAGCTACACAGCCCCAGCTCCGCAGGGCCTATGCTGCATGCCAGGTACGACGGTGTCACGCCATCTTAGACATGTCTTGTCTCAAAGCGGAGAGTCACACTGGAGCAGCTCTCCTGGCTGCTCTTAAGAAACAGGTGGATGAGTGGCTGACCCCGCACCACCTGGAGATAGGCAACGTGGTGTGCGACAACGGCAGCAATCTGCTTGCCGCTTTGCATATGGGGAAGCTGACACACATACCCTGCATGGCACATGTCATGAATCTAGTTGTTCAAAGATTTGTGGCAAAGTACCCTGGCTTAGCGGATGTCCTGAAGCAGGCCAGGAAGTTCTGTGGGCATTTGAGGCGGTCTTACACAGCCATGGCACACTTTGCGGAAATTCAGCGGAAAAACAACATGCCGGTGAGACGCCTCATTTGCGATAGCCCGACTCGCTGGAATTCGACCCTGCTCATGTTCTCCCGCCTGCTAGAACAGAACAACTACAGTAGAATGAAACAGTCTGGGAAGATGGGGATGTTCTGGCCCGACAACTGGACACTGATGAAAAATGCATGCAGGCTCATGCGGCCGTTTGAGGAGGTGACCAACCTGGTGAGCCGCAGTGAGGGCACCATCAGCGACTTAATTCCCTACGCTTACTTCTTGGAGCGTGCTGTGCGTGGAGTGGTGGATGAAGCTGCGAATGAGCGTGACCAGGAACCGTTACGGCAGGAACAGGCATGGGACCAATTTTCATCAGACCCAGCTGTTTCCTCAACACCTGCGGCAGCACAGAGGGGGGAGGAGGAGGAGGAAGAAGAGAAGTCGTGTGCAGAAGACGAGTCAGACTCAGAGGATGATGAGCAAGGTGTTTCTTTGGGGGAGGAGGAGGAGGAGGGGACGGCGGCAGGAGAACACCCGCAGCAGGCGTCACAGGGGGCTTGTGCTGCTCAACCTTCCCGTGGTATTGTTCGCGGCTGGGGGGAGGAGGTTGACTTACGTGACGTCACTGAGGAAGAGCAAGAGGAGATGGAGGGTACTGGATCCGACTTTGTGCAGATGTCGTCTTTTATGCTGTCCTGCCTGTTGAGGGACCCCCGTATAAAAAACCTCAAGGGGAATGAGCTGTACTGGGTGGCCACACTACTAGACCCTCGGTACAGGCACAAAGTGGCGGACCTGTTACCAACTCACCTGAAGGTGGAAAGGATGCAGCACATGCAGAACCAGTTGTCAACTCTGATTTACAATGCCTTTAAGGGTGATGTGACAGCACAACGCCAGCAAGGTACCACTGCCACTAATCCTCCTCCCGTGTCCACGCAGTCAAAGACAGGACACTCCAGCGATCTCATGGTGATGTCGGACATGCGGACGTTCTTTAGTCCAACGCCTCGCCGTAGCCCTTCCGGATCCACCCTCCACCAACGCCTGGAACGGCAGGTAGCCGACTACCTGGCCTTAAGTGTGGATGTAGACACTGCTGTGAACAGCGATGAGGAACCCTTGAACTACTGGGTGCGCAGGCTTGACCTGTGGCCAGAGCTGTCCCAATTTGCCATCCAACTTCTCTCCTGCCCTGCCGCAAGCATCCTGTCAGAAAGGACCTTCAGCCCAGCTGGAGGCATTGTCACTGAGAAGAGAAGTCACCTAAGTCACAAAAGTGTTAAGTACCTCACCTTTATCAAAATGAATGAGGCATGGATCCCGGAGGGCTGCTGCCCGCCCCAAGACTAAGTCAGTCCCCGCACACACAGCATCTCTGCCTGCACGCCGTGTGACTGGCTGCCTGGCCTGCCCCAAGAAGACTAAGTCGCTCCCAGTCCCTCCACACAGCATGTCTGCCTGCAGGCCGCTTGACTACCTTCTCCGCCACCACCAACAGGGTCCGGGACTCCAGGCGGATTGCTGAATTTTTTAGGCCGCTGCTAGCAGCGGCCGCTGTAATAATTTTTCTTGTGCGTGACAATGACTGCCTAATTTTTCTGGCTGCACTGCGGGCAGCTGCAACAACAAAACAAAAGGCATGTACATGCGCCTATTCCCCTTCGTGATCATTACCTTGCCGTGGTGAAGGGGCTTGCGTATCACAATGAAGCAATGACCGGCGCCTAGATGAGTGTCTTGGGGGGCACACAAAAGATAATAAGGTCGTTGCTTCATTGTGGTCAGACCAAATTTGATCAGCTGGACAGTCACTGTTCTGTCATTCAGCTACATCAGTCAGCTGTAAAACCACCAAAACCTGCACTCTCGCCATGGTGCGCACCAGTCCAGCACGGCCGTCACTACACAAACAGCTGATTGCGGTGCGTTACACGGTGAGTTTGGTGTGTCAGTGTGAAGCAGTACCTTAATTACAGTACCTGATTGATGTATACACATGCAAGATGTTTTAAAGCACTTTAGGCCTGTCATTTAGCATTCAATGTGATTTCTGCCCTTAAAACGTTGCTTTGCGTCAAATCCAGATTTTTCCCGGGGACTTTTGCCGTGTATCCCACTCCGCCATGCCCCCCTCCAGGTGTTAGACCCCCTGAAACATCTTTTCCATCACTTTTGTGGCCAGCATAATTTTTTTTTTTCAAAGTTCGCATCCCCATTGAAGTCTATTGCGGTTCGCGAACTTTAACGCGAACTGAACGTTCCGCAAAAGTTCGCGAACCCGGTTCGCGAACCTAAAATCGGAGGTTCGGCCCAACTCTACCCAGGATAGCTAGTATAGTGCCCCAGGATAGCTAGTATAGTGCCCCAGTATAGCTAGTATAGTGCCGCAGTATAGCTACTATAGTGCCCAGTGTGCCCCAGGATAGCTAGTATAGTGCCCAGTGTGCCCCAGGATAGCTAGTATAGTGCCCCAGGATAGCTAGTATAGTGCCCAGTGTGCCCCAGTATAGCTAGTATAGTGCCCAGTGTGCCCCAGGATAGCTAGTATAGTGCCCCAGGATAGCTAGTATAGTGCCCCAGGATAGCTAGTATAGTGCCCAGTGTGCCCCAGGATAGCTAGTATAGTGCCCCAGTATAGCTAGTATAGTGCCCCAGTATACCTAGTATAGTGCCCCATGTGCCCCAGTATAGCTAGTATAGTGCCCCATGTGCCCCAGTATAGCTAGTATAGTGCCCCAGTATAGCTAGTATAGTGCCCCATGTGCCCCAGTATAGCTAGTATAGTGCCCCATGTGCCCCAGTATAGCTAGTATAGTGCCCCATGTGCCCCAGTATAGCTAGTATAGTGCCCCAGGATATCTAGTATAGTGCCCCAGTATAGCTAGTATAGTGCCCCAGGATAGCTAGTATAGTGCCCCATGTGCCCCAGTATAGCTAGTATAGTGCCCCACGTGCCCCGGTATAGCTAGTATAGTGCCCCATGTGCCCCAGTATAGCTAGTATAGTGCCCCATGTGCCCCAGTATAGCTAGTATAGTGCCCCATGTGCCCCAGTATAGCTAGTATAGTGCCCCAGTATAATTAGTATCAAAATTACCAAGTATAGTTGCCCCAGTATAGCTAGTATAGTGCCCCAGTATAGCTAGTATAGTGCCCAGTGTGCCCCAGCATAGCTAGTATAGTGTCCCAGGATAGCTAGTATAGTGCCCCAATGTGTCCCAGTATAGCTAGTATAGTCCCCCAGGATAGCTAGTATAGTGCCCAGTATAGCTAGTATAGTGCCCCAGGATAGCTAGTATAGTGCCCCAGGATAGCTAGTATAGTGCCCCAGTAAAGGTAGTATAGTGCCCCAGTATAGCTAGTATAGTGCCCAGTGTGCCCCAGGATAGCTAGTATAGTGCCCCAGTATAGCTAGTATAGTGCCCCAGTAAAGGTAGTATAGTGCCCCAGTATAGCTAGTATAGTGCCCAGTGTGCCCCAGCATAGCTAGTATAGTGCCCCAGGATAGCTAGTATAGTGCCCCAGTATAGCTAGTATAGTGCCGCAGTATAGCTAGTATAGTGCCCAGTGTGCCCCAGGATAGCTAGTATAGTGCCCCAGGATAGCTAGTATAGTGCCCAGTGTGCCCCAGGATAGCTAGTATAGTGCCCCAGGATAGCTAGTATAGTGCCCAGTGTGCCCCAGGATAGCTAGTATAGTGCCCAGTGTGCCCCAGGATAGCTAGTATAGTGCCCCAGGATAGCTAGTATAGTGCCCCAGGATAGCTAGTATAGTGCCCAGTGTGCCCCAGGATAGCTAGTATAGTGCCCCAGTATAGCTAGTATAGTGCCCCAGTATAGCTAGTATAGTGCCCCATGTGCCCCAGTATAGCCAGTATAGTGCCCCATGTGCCCCAGTATAGCTAGTATAGTGCCCCATGTGCCCCAGTATAGCTAGTATAGTGCCCCATGTGCCCCAGTATAGCTAGTATAGTGCCACATGTGCCCCAGTATAGCTAGTATAGTGCCCCAGTATAGCTAGTATAGTGCCCCAGGATAGCTAGTATAGTGCCCCAGTATAGCTAGTATAGTGCCCCAGGATAGCTAGTATAGTGCCCCAGGATAGCTAGTATAGTGCCCCATGTGCCCCAGTATAGCTAGTATAGTGCCCCACGTGCCCCAGTATAGCTAGTATAGTGCCCCATGTGCCCCAGTATAGCTAGTATAGTGCCCCATGTGCCCCAGTATAGCTAGTATAGTGCCCCTTGTGCCCCAGTATAGCTAGTATAGTGCCCCAGTATAATTAGTATCAAAGTGACCAAGTATAGTTGCCCCAGTATAGCTAGTATAGTGCCCCAGTATAGCTAGTATAGTGCCCAGTGTGCCCCAGCATAGCTAGTATAGTGCCCCAGGATAGCTAGTATAGTGTCCCAATGTGCCCCAGTATAGCTAGTATAGTCCCCCAGGATAGCTAGTATAGTGCCCCAGGATAGCTATTATAGTGCCCAGTATAGCTAGTATAGTGCCCCAGGATAGTTAGTATAGTGCCCCAGGATAGCTAGTATAGTGCCCAGTGTGCCCCAGTATAGCTAGTATAGTGCCCCATGTGCCCCAGGATAGCTAGTATAGTGCCCCAGGATAGCTAGTATAGTGCCCAGTGTGCCCCAGTATAGCTAGTATAGTGCCCAGTGTGCCCCAGGATAGCTAGTATAGTGCCCAGTGTGCCCCAGTATAGCTAGTATAGTGCCCAGTGTGCCCCAAGATAGCTAGTATAGTGCCCCAGTATAGCTAGTATAGTGCCCCATGTGCCCCAGTATAGTTAGTATAGTGCCCCATGTGCCCCAGGATAGCTAGTATAGTGCCCAGTGTGCCCCATTATAGCGCCCAGTGTGCCCCAGTATAGCTAATATATTGCCCAGTGTGGCCCAGGATAGCTAGTATAGTGCCCAGTGTGCCCCAGGATAGCTAGTATAGTGCCAAGTGTGCCCCAGTATAGCTAATATAGTGCCCAGTGTGCCCCAGGATAGCTAGTATAGTGCCCAGTGTGCCCCAGTATAGCTAGTATAGTGCCCAGTGTGCCCCAGGATAGCTAGTATAGTGCCCCAGTATAGCTAGTATAGTGCCCCAGTAAAGGTAGTATAGTGCCGCAGTATAGCTAGTATAGTGCCCAGTGTGCCCCAGGATAGCTAGTATAGTGCTCAGTGTGCCCCAGGATAGCTAGTATAGTGCCCCAGGATGGCTAGTATAGTGCCCAGTGTGCCCCAGTATAGCTAGTATAGTGCCCAGTGTGCCCCAGGATAGCTAGTATAGTGCCCCAGGATAGCTAGTATAGTGCCCCAGTATAGCTAGTATAGTGCCCCATGTGCCCCAGTATAGCTAGTATAGTGCCCCATGTGCCCCAGTATAGCTAGTATAGTGCCCCATGTGCCTCAGTATAGCTAGTATAGTGCCCCATGTGCCCCAGTATAGCTAGTATAGTGCCCCACGTGCCCCAGTATAGCTAGTATAGTGCCCCATGTTCCCCAGTATAGCTGGTATAGTGCCCCATGTGCCCCAGTATAGCTAGTATAGTGCCCCATGTGCCCCAGGATAGCTAGTATAGTGCCCCAGTATAGCTAGTATAGTGCCCCAGAATATCTAGTATAGTGCCCCAGTGTAGCCCACTCCCCCCGCGGCGCCTCTCCTGTTACCTTATGAGCTGGTGGCCACTTCCTGTCACAGATTCCCGTAGCCGCTCTCCTCCATGCAGCATCTTCTATTTACAGCAGCGTGTCGCACGGCTGCTGTAAGGAGGGAAGGAGGCGAGGCAGCGGTTCCCATGGTAACAGCGATCGCCGCTACAGGAAACCCGCCTCCTTCCCTCCTTACAGCAGCCGCACAGGAAGCGCTGCTGTAATAGGAGATGCTACACAGAGGAGAGCGGCTACGGGGAATCTGTGACAGGAAGCGGCCGTCAGCTCATAAGGTGACAGAAGCAGCGGCCGCGGGGGGAGGAGGGGCGTGAGGCCAGACCCGCCGCGGCCCAGCTGGAAACTGCCCACGGACCGGCAGTGGGCCGCGGCCCAGTGGTTGGGGACCCCTGCTCTAGACAGCTGGGCCCTGTGTATAACACATAACCCCAGCATTGCAGATAGAGGGAAAGTAACTTAGGGTGCATACACACATCCAACATTGATTGGCCAATTGCTAGCCACTTGTACCACCTCAATGTAGAGTGAAGGAGAACAGACTTTAAATACTAAGACCAGTTTGTGCAAGTAAGCCTCTCATACTACATGGCAGTGATACAATTTGCCAATGATTGGCCAATCAAAATTGGATCTGTGTACCAAGCTTGAGTATGGATAGGCATATGCATGATGCATGTACAGCAGTATATACAGCGCAGCACACGCTCCCTCACCTTTCCCTGTTGCACATAATGCCTCACCTCCATCCACTAGCATGACTCAGCAATAGCAGAGGGGCGTGGTCACGTGTCACTGCCGGTTCAGCAATAGCAGGGGGCGTGGTCACGTGTCACTGCAGGTGCCATCCTCAGCGGTGCTCCAGCTGCCCACCTGCGTCACAATAGCTGCTATGACGTCACCTCCATCCACTAGCATGGCACAGCAATAGCAGGGGGCGTGGCCACGTGTCACTGCAGCCTGCAGGTGCCATCCTGAGCGGTGCGCGAGCTGCCCACCTGCGTCACAATAGCTGCTATGACGTCACCCATCCTCCTCGCAGACGGAGCAGCGACAGCATCGGAGGCAGACGTGCGGCCTCTCTCTCTGCATCCCCGATAGCCAGGCGCTCTCAGCCCCTACATTCTCTGGCAGAAGCTCCAGGAAGGAACAAGCAATTATATCCTGGAGCTCCCCCTAGCGGCCGGTAGCAGGAATTACACAATGAGGTACGATGGAGGCGATAGAATTAGATTTCTTATAACAGAAATATGTTTATGGCCTGGAATTCCTTTTGGTAGCAAATATACATGGTCAGGGTCTTTATCCTGAGGGGGACTTTACCCTGAACAGCAGTTATTGACCACAATGTCCCCTTAGGGCTCTTTCACATCAGACAACGCGAACAGGAGCCGTTCTCCTGCACGCGTTGTCTGCCTGCGGCGTGCCTGCGGCGTGTCGTCGGGTATCTGCGGTGCGACGCAATCAGCGGCAGTAGCTGGTAATTAAACTCGACGGAAAACGCCGGCTCGCGGGTGCGTTGGAGGAAAAACTGCGCCCGGGTGCGTCGGAACCGAAACAAATCGAAACGCAGCGTCGAGTGTGAAAGGTAAAATGAAAGTCTATGGACTTTCATCTTACCTTGGTTAACGCAAACGGCTGCCGTTTGCGTTAACGCACAAAGTCTGCCCTAATGTGAAAGAACCCTTACAAAGCGACTCCAGGGCCCTGCAAAGCTCCTCCTCTAAATCGAACCACAGCCCCGCCCCCCACTAGTCCACAATAAGCCCCACCTCCAATGGCAGTTAAGCTCCGCCTACAGTCATATGCTTGTGTGCAGCTGGTTGCTAAGGCCTCGTTCACATCAGGGCCGTTTCTGTGCGCTTTCCACAGCGCACTGCCCTCTGCGTTCAGCAAGGTATTGATTTTTCCATGTAACTAAATGTAGCTGGTTCACATCTATGCGCTGCGCTGAGCAGCGTTACAGAAACGTAGTGTTGCAGGCATTTCTGTGCGTTGAGCTGGAAAGCGCACAGCAATGCAAGTGAATGGGTCCGCTTTTTTAGCGCATAGAAGCGCGTACAAGCGCATAGAAGCGCATGCGCTTTTTACCCCTAATTGGAGAAAAAAATACATTTACATACAAAAACAAAGTTTTATTGACAACTGCTGCTGCTACAGTAAGCAAAACGTGCTTTAAAGAAGCGCAGCGCAACGCACAGAAACGCGGACTAAAGCGCGCACAAGCGCATGCGTTTTTTACCATGCGCTTTAACACGTTTTTCAGCGCAGCAGATGTGAACGAGGCCTAACCTGGGGAGGTGAGTTAAAGGGAACCTTATTAAGTAAAAAAAAAAAAGAAATCAAAACAGGTTTAACCACTTGCCGACCGCCCCAGCCGATGGGCGGCGGCAAAGACTGGGCCTAAACGACCGCAATACGCCCATCAGCGGAGGCGACGGAGGGCGTGGTTATGCGGCGATCGCGTCATTCATGACGCGATCAGCCGCCGGCGACTGGCTCCGCCCCCCTCGCGCTGTAACCCGCCGGCCGTTCGGAAGCGCCGGCGGGTTACTAGCACCCGGATCGCCGCATGGATGTATACAAAGCCTATTATACAGGCTGCCTCCTGCCCTGGTGGTCCCAGTGTCCGAGGGACCACCAGGGCAGGCTGCAGCCACCCTATGTCGCACCCAAGCACACTGATTCCCCCCCCCCCTGCCCCCTGATCGCCCACAGCACCCCTCAGACCCCCCCTGCCCACCCCCCAGACCACTGTTTGCACCCAGTCACCCCCCCCTAATCACTCATCAATCACTATCTGTCAACGCTATTTTTTTTAACCCTAAACTGCCCCCTGCTCTCTCCTGATCACCCCCCCACCCCTCAGATTCTGCCCAGACCCCCCCCCCCTGTGTACTGTATTCCTCTGTCCCCCTGTAATAACCCACTGATCACCTGTCAATCACCCATCAATCACCCCCTGTCACGGCCACCCATCAATCAGCCCCTAACCTGCCCCTTGCGGGCAATCTGATCACCCACCCACACCAATAGATCGCCCGCAGATCCGACATCAGATCACCTCCCAAGTGCAGTGTTTACATCTGTTCTCTACCCTAAACACCCACTAATTACCCATCAATCACCCATCAATCACCCCCTATCACCACCTGTCACTGTTACCCATCAGATTAGACCCTAATCTGGCCCTTGCGGGCACCCAATCACCCGCCCACATGCTCAGATTGCCCTTAGACCCCCCCCCTTATCAATTCGCCAATGCAATATTTACATCTGTTCTTCCCTGTAATAACCCACTGATCACCTGTCAATCACCTATCAATTACCCATCAATCACCCCCTGTCACTGCCACCCATCAATCACCCCCTGTCACTGCCACCCATCAATCAGCCCCTAACCTGCCCCTTGCGGGCAATCTGATCACCCACCCACACCAACAGATCGCCCGCAGATCCGACATCAGATCACCTCCAAAGTGCAGTGTTTACATCTGTTCTCTCCTCTAAACACCCACTAATTACCCATCAATCACCCATCAATCACCCCCTATCACCACCTGTCACTGTTACTCATCAGATTAGACCCTAATCTGCCCCTAGGGAACCCAATCACCCGCCCACACCCTCAGAACGCCCTCAGACCCCAGCCCTGACCACCTCGCAAGTGCATTGCTTGCATCTATTTCCCCCCTCTAATCACACCTTGAGACACCCATCAATCACCTCCTGTCACCACCTGTCACCCCCTAGCACACCTACCCATCAGATCAGGCCCTAATTTGCCCCGTGTGGGCTCCTGAGCACTCGGCCAAAGCCTCAGATCCCCCTCAGACCCCCTTCCGATCACCTCCCCAGAGCATTGATTGCATCTATTTTCCCCTCTAACCACCCCCTGAGACACCCATCAATCACCTCCTGTCACCCCCCTAGCACTCCTATCCAATCGATCAGGCCCAATACAACCTGTCATCTAAGAGGCCACCCTGCTTATGACCGGTTCCACAAAATTTGCCCCCTCATAGACCACCTGTCATCAAAATTTGCAGATGCTTATACCCCTGAACAGTCATTTTGAGAAATTTGGTTTCCAGACTACTCACGGTTTTGGGCCCGTAAAATGCCAGGGCAGTATAGGAACCCCACAAGTGATGCCATTTTAGAAAAAAGACACCCCAAGGTATTCTGTTAGGTGTATGATGAGTTCATAGAAGATTTTATTTTTTGTCACAAGTTACCGGAAATTGATTTGTATTGTTTTTTTTTTTTCACAAAGTGTCATTTTCCGCTAACTTGTGACAAAAAAAAAATCTTCTATGAACTCACCATACTAGTCCTAACAGAATACCGTGGGGTGTCTTCTTTCTAAAATGGGGTCACTTGTGGGGTTCCTATACTGCCCTGGCATTTTAGGGGCCCTAAACCGTGATGAGTAGTCTAGAATCCAAATGCCTCAAAATGACCTGTGAATAGGACGTTAGGCCCCTTAGCGTACCAAGGTTGCAAAAAAGTGTCACACATGTGGTATCGCCGTACTCAGAAGAAGTAATATAATGTGTTTTGGGGTGTATTTTTATACATACCCATGCTGGGTGGGAGAAATCTCTCTGTAAATGGACAATTGTGTGTAAAAAAAATCAAATAATTGTCATTTACAGAGATATTTATCCCACCCAGCATCTGTATGTGTAAAAATACACCACAAAACACATTATACTACTTCTCCTGAGTACGGCGATACCACATGTGTGGCACTTTTTTGCACCCTAAGTGCGCTAGGGGGCCCAAAGTCCAATGAGTACCTTTAGGATTTCACAGGTCATTTTGCGACATTTGGTTTCAACACTACTCCTCACGGTTTAGGGCCCCTAAAATGCCAGGGCAGTATAGGAACCCCACAAATGACCCCATTTTAGAAAGAAGACACCCCAAGGTATTCTGTTAGGAGCATGGTGAGTTCATAGAAGATTTTATTTTTTGTCACAAGTTAGCGGAAAATGACACTTTGTGAAAAAAAACAATTAAAATCAATTTCCGCTAACTTGTGACAAAAAAAAAAAAAATCTTCTATGAACTCACCATACTCCTATCGGAATACCTTGGGGTGTCTTCTTTCTAAAATGGGGTCATTTGTGGGGTTCCTATACTGCCCTGGCATTTTAGGGGCCCTAAACCGTGAGAAGTAGTCTTGAAACCAAATGTCGCAAAATGACCTGTGAAATCCTAAAGGTACTCATTGGACTTTGGGCCCCTTAGCGCAGTTAGGGTGCAAAAAAGTGCCACACATGTGGTATCGCCGTACTCAAGAGAAGTAATATAATGTGTTTTGGGGTGTATTTTTACACATACCCATGCTGAGTGGGAAAAATATATCTGTAAATAGACAATTGTGTGTAAAAAAAATCTAAAAATTGTCATTTACGGAGATATTTCTCCCACCCAGCATGGGTATGTGTAAAAATACACCCCAAAACACATTATACTACTTCTCCTGAGTACGGCAATACCACATGTGTGGCACTTTTTTTGCAGCCTAACTGCGCTAAGGGGCCCAAAGTCCAATGAGCATCTTTAGGCTTTACAGGGGTGCTTACAATTAGGCACCCCCAAAAATGACCCCATTTTGGAAAGTAGATACTTCAAGGTATTCAGAGAGGAGCATAGTGAGTCCGTGGCAGATTTCATTTTTTTTTTTTGTCGCAAGTTAGAAGAAATGGAAACTTTTTTTTTTTTTGTCACAAAGTTTCATTTTCCGCTAACTTGTGACAAAAAATAAAATCTTCTATGAACTCACCATGCCTCTTTGTGAATACTTTGGGATGTCTTCTTTCCAAAATGGGGTCATTTGGGGGGTATTTATACTATCCTGGAATTTTAGCACCTCATGAAACATGACAGGTGGTCAGAAAGTCAGAGATGCTTCAAAATGGGAAAATTCACTTTGGCACCATAGTTTGTAAACGCTATAACTTTTACCCAATCCAATAAATATACACTGAATGCTTTTTTTTTATCAAAGACATGTAGCAGAATAACTATCGCGCTCAAATGTATAGGAAATTTTACTTTATTTGAAAAATGTCAGCACAGAAAGTTAAAAAAGTCATTTTTTTTGACAAAATTCATGTCTTTTTTAATGAATATAATAAAAACTAAAACTCGCAGCAGCAATCAAATGGCACCAAAAGAAAGCTGTATTAGTGACAAGAAAAGGAGGTACAATTCATTTAGGTGGTAGGTTGTATGACCGAGCAATAAACCGTGAAAGCTGCAGTGGTCTGAATGGAAAAAAAGGCTCTGGTCCTTAAAGAGACTCTGTAACAACAAAAACCTCCCCTGGGGGGTACTCACCTCGGGTGGGGGAAGCCTCCAGATCCTAATGAGGCTTCCCACGCCGTCCTCTGTCCCACGGGGGTCTCGCTGCAGCCCTCCGAACAGCCGGCGACAGAGCCGACTGTAGCTTCAATATTTACCTTTGCTGGCTCCAGCGGGGGCGCTGTGGCTGCTTTCGGCACGGAAATACCCGATCTCCGTCGGGTCCGCTCTACTGCGCAGGCGCCGGAAACTTGCGCCTGCGCAGTAGAGCAGACCCGACGGCGATCGGGTGTTTCCGCCTACTTCGGAGCCGACAGCCGTCAGAGCGCCTGCGCAGGAGCCAGGAAGGTAAATATTACATCACCGCTGCACGGAGGGCTGCAGCGAGACCCCTGACGGATGGAGGACGGCGTGGGAAGCCTCATTAGGATCCGGAGGCTTCCCCCACCCGAGGTGAGTACCCCCCAGGGGACGTTTTGTCGTTACAGCTCCTCTTTAAGGGGCGAAAAGACTGTGGTCCTCAAGTGGTTAACTTACCTGGGACTTCTACCAGCCCCCTGCAGCTGCCCTGTGCCCACGCTGTCACTAAGCTGCCCTCCAGTCCCCCTCAGTGATCCTCTTCCAGACTGACTCGCCACTGCGCATGTGCGTCTCCTCAATAACGCTCCCATCTATGTGCAGTATAGATTTTTTAGTGCTGCAAATCCGCAGACTGCTCCCATCCATGAGAGTGCGATTAGGAGGCGAGTGGACCAGAGGCGCTCATTAGAACGAAAGTAGGGTGCTGCGGGGCGCTGGAGGATGGGTTTGTCCTGGTCCGGGCACAGGGCAGCTGCAGGGGGCTGGTAAATGCACTTTTTTTTGTCTTTCATACAGTTAAGGTTCACTTTAATTCACCCTCTGCTGTGCTGTGTATTCGGGCCCTCTCTTGCCACATAAACAGGGCTCTCTGGCTACCTATGTGGGAGACTGTGAAATAGGACATTTGGGCACTGCCATAGGCAACCATTCAGCTATTTAAATGGTTACCAGTGTAGGTGCCCCAAAAATTGTAACCGGCCCCTAGAACTGGCAGTGGACATACCTCACAACTTTTTGAGATAAGAAATAGGGACACTTAGGCCACACCCTTAATCACGCCCTAGGCACCCCCCTAGTTGTGCATACCATAAAGATTTCAAAAGAAAAATATGTTATTTTGTAATTTAAACCACACTGGTTCTTTCTATCCTGGTTCATTTTCCTTCATATTAACATTTGAAAATAAGAAATATAAATATGATTACATAGATGTATACATCAGACATGAAAGAGGGACAAATGAGGAAGAAAGAGGGAAAGGGTCCCCAAAGAGGTACTGTCCCTCCAAAACAGGGATAGTTGGGAGCTATGAAATGCTGCAATAGACAGCTATGTGTTACAAGGCTAGCATACAAGTACAGTAATGCTTGAACATCTAACTGAAGAAACCAGTGTGAAAACCTTGTATTAAAGCTGTGCTTACCATTATACAGCCTGACAGTATATGCTGTGCCTAGAATTAATCTTGTATTAATAGATATAACATATATATTACAGTATAGTATATACAGCATTGGCAAGGTGTTCTTAATCGCACAGCTCCACGTCACCAGCGCGAGGCATCTACATCACCTGCGGGATGGAAACACGACCTCAGCGGACACCGGAAGCAGTGCTCGGGTGGCAAAAGGCTGGAGGAGGTCGGTGTGTCTCTGCTCTACACAGCCGAGGAGGACGAGACTAGAGGCATCCCACGGAGTATCCAGGAACCGTAAGTAAGCCGGCAGCATTGTGTGTGGAGCTCCCCCTTGTGGACGTTACTGGGAAAAAGTCCATTGAACTTGTGTGCGGAGCTCCCCCTTGTGGCCGTACTGTGAGAATGTCCATTGAACTTGTGTGCAGCGCTCCCCGTGTGGCCGTACTGTGAGAATGTTAATTTTTGCAGATGTAAATACCAGGAGACGTTCTTTCGGAGGGGGCTATGAGAAAGCGTGTGTATAATCTGAGTGTGGGGAACACTGAAGTCTAAGCTAATGACAGTATAGCTAGGTCAGGGGTCGAGTCTCCCCTCCAGAAGTAACATGCGGGCAGCCGGCAGGCTGGACCAGACCAGACTAACGGCAGTGTAATGCTCGCGCCGGAACGAGGAGAGGTAAGTCCCGCCCGCTGCCAGCTGCCCGCACGTTACTTCTGGAGGGGAGAGCGAGGGATGGAGAGCCTTAAGGTGAGGGAAGGGGGGGGGGGGGGGGGGGGGGGAGATGGCCTCTCTTCTCCACTGCTGCTCACAGCTCTCCTTCCGCTCCCCTCATGCTGGGGGCACACCTGACTACCTTTTCTGGGGACATATACCCCTGACTACATATATACTGGGCACATGTACCCCCTGACTACATATACTGGGCACATATACCCCTGGCTACATATACTGGGCACATATACCCCTGGCTACATATACTGGGCACATATACCCCCTGACTACATATACTGGGCACATATACCCCTGACTACATATACTGGGCACATATTCCCTTGGCTACATATACTGGCACAAATACCCATGGCTACATATACTGGGCACATATATACCTGCCTACAAATACTGGGCACATATACCCCTGCCTACATATACTGGGACATATACCCCTGCCTACATATACTGGGCACATATACCCCTGACTACATATACTGGGCACATATACCCCTGACTACATATACTGGGCACATATACCCCTGACTACATATACTGGGCACATATACCCTTGGCTACATATACTGGCACAAATACCCCTGGCTACATATACTGGGCACATATATACCTGCCTACAAATACTGGGCACATATACCCCTGCCTACATATACTGGGACATATACCCCTGCCTACATATACTGGGCACATATACCCCTGACTACATATACTGGGCACATATACCTCTGGCTACATATACTGAGTACATATACCTCTGGCTACATATACTGGGCACATATACCTCTGGCTACATATACTTGGCACATATACCCCCTGACTACATATACTGGGCACATATACCCCTGACTACATATACTGGGCACATATACCCTTGGCTACATATACTGGCACAAATACCCATGGCTACATATACTGGGCACATATATACCTGCCTACAAATACTGGGCACATATACCCCTGCCTACATATACTGGGACATATACCCCTGCCTACATATACTGGGCACATATACCCCTGACTACATATACTGGGCACATATACCCCTGACTACATATACTGGGCACATATACCCTTGGCTACATATACTGGCACAAATACCCCTGGCTACATATACTGGGCACATATATACCTGCCTACAAATACTGGGCACATATACCCCTGCCTACATATACTGGGACATATACCCCTGCCTACATATACTGGGCACATATACCCCTGACTACATATACTGGGCACATATACCTCTGGCTACATATACTGAGTACATATACCTCTGGCTACATATACTGGGCACATATACCTCTCGCTACATATACTTGGCACATATACCCCTGACTACATATACTGGGCACATGTACCTCTGGCTACATATACTGGGCCCATATATCCCTGTCTACATATACTGGGGACATATACCCCTGGCTACATATACTGGGCACATATACCTCTGGCTACATATACTGGGCACATATACCCCTGCCTACATATACTGGGCACATATACCCCTGCCTACATATACTGGGGACATATACCCCTGGCTACATATACTGGACACATCTACCCCTGCCTACATATACTAAGCACATATACCCCTGGCTTCATATACTGGGCACATATACCCCTGGCTACATATACTGGGGACATATACCCCTGGCTACATATACTAGGGACATATACCCCTGGCTACATATACTGGGGACATATACCCCTGGCTACATATACTGGGACATATATCCCTGGCTACATATACTGGGCACATATACCCCTGGCAACATATACTGGGCACATATACCCCTGGCTACATATACTGGGCACATATACTCCTGGCTACATATACTGGGCACATATACCCCTTTCTACATATACTAGGCACATATACCCCTGGCTACTTATACTGGGGACACCTACAGACCTGGCTACCTATGCTGGGGGTACCTATTTTGGGGAAACTGCTGTCAGATTATCTGCATTTTTGTGGAACCGCTGTTATGTATTTTGGGGCTGCTGCCAGATTACGTGTATTTTGGAGAACAGCTGCCAGATTAAGTGTAGGTTAGGGGAACGTCTGCTGCCAGATTACGTGTAATTTGGGGAACAGCTGCCGGATTATGTGTATGTTAGGGGAACGGCTGCTGCCAGATTACGCGTTGTTTGGGGAACAGCTGCCAGATTATGTGTATGTTAGGGGAACGGCTGCTGCCAGATTACGTGTTGTTTGGGGAACTGCTGTCAGATTGTGTATGTTTGGGGGACCACTGCTGCCAGATTATATGTATTTTGGGTGTTACGTGTATTTTGGGTGATCCGCTGCCAGGTTTTGCGTATTTTGGGGAGCTGCTTCCAAATTATATGTATGTTGGGGGAACTGCTGCTGCCACATTATCTATTTTGGGGGAACCACTGCCATATTATCTGTATTTTGGAGGAACTTCTACCAGATTATGTGTCTTTTTGGTGAAATGCTGTCAGATTACATCTATTTTTGGGGGATACACTACGGCAGAGCTCAAACTTCCCCGGCAGACCTTTTACATCACTGCTAAGGTGATGTATAGTTGGCCCCACCCATGACCACGCCCACATTATGCTTGACTACACCCATCTTTTGGCACGCCGCAGGGGTCTTCCAGGTGATTCCACTCACCTCTTTTCCCAGGACTAGACCCCTGAGCTAGGTAATCACAATACAATAGGGGGTTTAATCATCAAAACAAGGTAACTGCTGGGTAGAGACAGGGCACAATTGTAAGGCATTAGTATTTATATAGCGCCGACATGTTACGCAGCGCTGTACAGAGTATATGATCTTGTCACTTAACTGTCCCTCAGAGAAGCTCACAATCTAATCTCTACCATAGTCATATGTATATATTGGGTAGTGCATGTATCGTAGTCTAGGACCAATTTAGGGGGAAGCCAATTAATGAATCCTGTATGTTTTTGAGATGTGGTAAAAACCAGAGTGCCTGGAGAAAACTCACACAGACATGGGGAGAACATAGAACACAGACACGGCTAAAGCAGTGGCCATTAGCCATTGAAGTTGGCCCACAACTTGGTCCCAGTGTTTAATTCTGCCCACTTTGTACTGGAGTTTGCCACCCCTGCCTTAGAGCCATCCCGTTCCTCTCTGCGTCCCCTTGTTCCACCACCGCCGACCCCCATTCCAGTTTTCAACTTTAATGTGGACGAGGCCTTTGGGTACCCTCGGAGGGCCACTGAAGTACTCGGGTCTCCAAGTACTTCCAAAGACGAGCAGCTCCATACTAGAAGAACTAAAGAAGCAGCCGGCGGGATATTTGAACAAGAGCCCCTGCAGTGGAACGAGGGGACACAGAGGAACGGGAGGGCTATTAGGGATCCAGAGTCTTCCCTCTTCTGAGGTGAGTATCTTACTTTTTTTATAGCAGGTTACAGCTGTCCTTTTTTGGTTGACACTCCACAATACAATATCAGAAACATCCCGTGTAAATACGGTAAACCTTCTAGCACTGTTCCTAGGCTGTCCACTGACCAGTCCCATAACCCTTTGAGGGTGAGGCGAGTCATTCGACAGTAAGGCCCAACTGAACCCGGCACACACACATGGCCGCAAACTGTCAGCAGCTGCTGCTCATTATGCCTTGCAGTCACCTTCCACTGTCAGTCCCACAATTATTGTGTAGCTCAGAACAATATAAATTTCACTCATCTTCGGTCTGTGGATAAACACACTGCACATTCCTCTTCACACACAGGCCCAACAGGGAGATAGAACATGACAGCTATCCTCTGATTCTTTCATAAAGGACCATTATCACAAAATAATTTGAAAATGTAAAATGCATGTAAATACATAAATAAAAAGCATGTTTCTCCCAGAGTAAAATGAGCTATAAATTACTTTTCTACTATGTTGCTGTCACTTACAGTTAGTAGCAGAAATCTGACAGAACTGACAGGATTTGGACTAGTCCATATCCTCATGGGGATTCTCAGCATAGCCTTTATAAAGATGCTCCCTGAAAAGGATTTTTTTATTTGGGAAGAAATGTACTTCTTATTTATATGTGTTGACATATATTTTAAATTTTACAACTTTCGCAATAGTGGTCCTTTTAAAGGACAACTGGAGAGAGAGGTAAGCAAAACGCATGCTGGGTGGGGGTGACACAGGCTGCTTATTAGTGGCATATTGTGTGTGCACATGCTGGGTGGGAGTGACACAGGCTGCTTATTAGTGCCATATTGTGTGTGCGCATGCTGGGTAAGGGTGATACAGGCTGCCTTTTAGTGGCATGTTGTGTGTGTGCATGCTGGGTGGGGGTGACACAGGTTGCCTATTAGTGGCATATTGTGTGTGCGCATGCTGGGTGGGGGTGACACAGGCTGCATATTAGTGGCATATTGTGTGTGTGCATGCTGGGTGGGGGTGACACAGGCTGCATATTAGTGGCATATTGTGTGGGCGCTAGGCATGGTCGGAAGAGCCAATTTCCGATTCCGTGGTAATTCCGCATACCGCCACTACCGAAATTCCGCTACCGTTTCAGTTCCGACGATATTCCTGAGCTGTTCCGCGTAATTCCGAGGTATACGGAATTCCGCCGGAAAATTTTTAAAATCTCTCTCTCTCTCTCTCTCTCTCTCTCTCTCTCTCTTCCTCCTCCCTCCTCCTCCCTCCTCCATCCTCCAACCCTACTCCATCCTCCTCTCCTCCTCCTCCTCCTGCTCCTCCTCCTCCATCCTCCATCCTCCTCCTCCTCCCTCCTCCATCCTCCATCCTCCTCCATCCTCCTCCTCCTCCTCCTCCTCCATCCTCCATCTCCCTCCATCCTCCTCCTCCATCCTCTCCTCCTCCTCCTCCTCCTCCTCCATCCTCCATCCTCCTCCATCCTCCTCCTCCTCCTCCTCCATCCTCCATCCTCCTCCTCCTCCTCCTCCTCCATCCTCCATGCCTCCTCCATCCTCCTCCTCCATCCTCCATCCTCCTCCATCCTCCTCCTCCTCCATCCTCCTCCTCCTCCTCCATCCTCCTCCTCCTCCATCCTCCTCCATCCTCCATCCTCCTCCATCCTCCTCCTACTCCTCCTCCTCCTCCTCCTCCTCCTCCTCCATCATCCTCCATCATCCTCCATCCTCCATCCTCCTCTCTCCATCCTCCTCCTCCTCCTCCTCCATCCTCATCCTCCTCCTCCCTCCTCCTCCTCCTCCTCCTCCATCCTCCATCCTCCTCCATCCTCCTCCTCCTCCTCCTCTCCTCCTCCATCCTCCTCTATCCTCCTCCTCCTCCTCCTCCATCCTCCATCCTCCATCCTCCTCCATCCTCCTCCTCCTCCTCCTCCTCCTCCTCCATCCTCCATCCTCCTCCATCCTCCTCCTCCTCCTCCATCCTCCATCCTCCTCCATTCTCCTCCTCCATCCTCCATCCTCCTCCTCCTCCTCCTCACTCCTCATCCTCCTCCTCCTCCCTCCTCCATCCTCCTCCTCCAATCCTCCTCCTCCTCCTCCTCATCCTCCATCCTCCTCCATCCTCCTCCTCCTCCTCCTCCTCCTCCATCCTCCTCCTCCTCCTCCTCCTCCTCCATCCTCCTCCATCCTCCCTCCATCCTCCATCCTCCTCCTCCTCCTCCTCCTCCTCCTCCATCCTCCATCCTCCTCCATCCTCCTCCTCCATCCTCCATCCTCCTCCATCCTCCTTCCTCCATCCTCCTCCATCCTCCTCCTCCTC